>NC_091287.1:366606682-367238324 GCF_032444005.1 Ranitomeya imitator | reverse complement strand
TCATTGCTTGAACAGAGCAATTCCTAATACTTGCATGCTTGTTTTGAGTAATGAGTATAATGGGAAAATTGAGCTTTTTTCTTGCAGACCCTACAAAGAGGTCTGGGAGGCAGTGAAAATGGTCACATGGATGGGAAAAGTGCTGAATGGAAGGAGAACATCATGGGGAAGACCCCTGGAAGCACCCCTGACTCACAGATCACTGCTGAGAACAATGGTGTCACACTTTTACTCCACTTTAAAGTGAACATGTCAGCGGGATTTTGCTAAGTAAAGTACAGACATTGTCATATTGCCACTGTTATACTAATTAAAATGATACCTGGTGTGAAGAAATCCGTCTTGTAGTTCTTGTGTAACTAGTATTTGATGTTTTCTGTTCATGATGATGTGCCCATGCTCCGTGGTGGGACTGTAGTGAGATTCTTATCTTCCTGTTCTAAGCCAGAGAAACCAAGGAAAAACCTGCCCACAGGCCTGCCCCAAAGCACAAACAGTCTGAGGAACATGTTTGTTCTTCGGGGTTGGCCTGTGGGCAGGTCTTTCCTTGGTGTTATGGCTGACTTTTTGTAAACTTGTAATTTTTGGCTTTAAAAAGGCCTGTCCTGGCCGAAACATTGCCTGATTCACCTACCTCATTTGTATGACCGGATCTTTTTTCGGTTTTGTGTTTTCTTTTTTTGCTCCACTCCTTCCCAGAGCCATAACTTTTTTATTCTTCCATCAATATGGCCATGTGAGGGCTTATTTTTTGCAGGATGAGTTGTACTTTTGAATGACACCATTGGTTTTACCATGTTATGTACTAGAAAATGGGAAAAAAATTCCAAGTGCGGTGAAATAGCAAAAAAAGTTCAATACCACACTTGTTTTTTGTTTGGCTTTTTTGCTAGGTTCACTAAATGGTAGAACTGACCTGCCTTTGTGATTCTCCAGGTCATTATGAGTTCATAGACATCAAACATGCCTAGGTTCTTTTTTATCTAAGTGGTGAAAAAAATCCATACTTTGCTAAAAAAATAAAATTGTGCAATTTTCCAAGACTCCATCTTTCAGGATCTCGGGTCGCGTGAGGGCTTATTTTTTGCGTGCCGAGCTGACATTTTTAATGATACCATTTTGGTGCAGAAAAGATCTTTTGATTGTCTGTTATTGCATTTTAATTCAATGTCTCAGCGACCAAAAAAACACAATTCTGGCATTTGGAATTTTGTCTCGCTACGCTGTTTAGCGATCAGGTTAATTCTTTTTTTATTGATAGATCTGGCAATTCTGAATGCGGTGATACCAAATATGTGTAGGTTTGATTTTTTTATTTATTGTTTTATTTTGAATGGGGCAAAAGGGGGGTGATTTGAACTTTTATATATTTTTTTATATTTTTCATATTTTTTTAAAGCATTTTTTTTACTTTTGCCATGCTTCAATAGCCTTAATGGGAAGCTAAAAGCTGGCATAGCCTGATCGGCTCTGCAACATAGGAGCGATGCTCAGATCGTTCCTATGTAGTAGAATTACAACATTGCTATGAGCGCCGACTACATGGTGGCGCTCACAGCAATCTGGCATCAACAACCATAAAGGTCTTCAGGAGACCTCTGGTTGTTATGCCAATGTACCGATGACCCCCGATCACATGACGGGGGTTACCGGTGCGCACATTTCTGGACAGATGGCCAGAAGGCCAGAAGCGCTTGTTAAATGCCACTGTCAGCGTTTGACAGTGGCATTTAACTAGTTAACAGTGGTGGGTGGATCACGATTCCACCAGCTGCTATTGCGGGCATGTACCGGCTTTGATGCGAGCTCACTGCCGGAGCCCACATCAAAGCGGGGATTCTGCCATCGGACGTATTATTCTGTCCGATGGCAGAATTACTCTGTGCCTCGGACTCTTTTAGACTTTGGAGTCTGTGTGATCAATATAATACTGATAACATTTTGAAAAATGTTTAAACTTTTTGTCAAGGGCTTACTGCAACAGGGAGGAGCCAGAAGACCGCAGCATCTGATTGCTCCTACTCCGGTGCTGAGGAGAAGCATTTTTCCTTCATTTGAATGGTGTTTATTTCTTTTCGCAAAATAGTGGTTAATCAGCCATGTTGGAAACTCTGAGCTCTCAGCTGAGCTCAGTTAGCCACTCCCATCCCCTTTATAATCTGGGTCCTGATTCAAATCCATGTCAGAGATAGCATTTGCTGCATGGCTTAGGAGGAGAGGTGTTCATATGAGGAGTTTTAAAGGAGTTATCTGTGACCGTTGTGTGGTTTGTAAATGTGGTAATTCCCTTCCCTACTCTACTTTGTTTTTTTCCCCATCCTCCACAGTGCATTCCTCTGTTATATGTGAGTGAATATTTGTATGCTTGGTGTTTTCAGTGTAGTCTTGTTTGTCTTCTGGGTGTACTGCATTGCATAGTAGCTCCCCTCTTCCTGGGTGGGGGAAGAGAACAGATGGAGCTCTTACTCAGGAGATAAGGCAAGGGTGGCGGCCCCGGGATCTTCACATTCAGAAGTATCGTGGGGAATAGGGTGAGCTAGGGTGCCCCCTAGTGTTAGGGAAAGGGAAGGAGTCCCTGATCCCGGGTCACCCGACAGCTAAGTCATGACACTTTTTTTTAGTCTCATATAACACAAAAATGTACACTAGAACACAGAAGAATGTATCGGTAAGAAATGTGAAGAAACAAGCAAAATTTTCAAATTCTTTTTTTCTACTGTTATATTCCACCAAAATGTGATAGAAAGCACGTAATACTGTACTGAGCCATGTTTCTAAGCTTTCTGCAGGTTTTCCATAGCTCTTTAATGCAACAATAACCATGTTAAACTGTGTGGACGAGTCATTGAATCCATAAATTTTTTTTTGAACAAACATATTTTGAAAGTGTAGTTGATGTACTTATGTAGTCATAAATAGTGTTGAGCGATACCGTCCGATACTTGAAAGTATCGGTATCGGATAGTATCGGCCGATACCCGAAAACTATCGGATATCGCCGATACCGATACCCGATACCAATACAAGTCAATGGGACACCAAGTATCGGAAGGTATCCTGATGGTTCCCAGGGTCTGAAGGAGAGGAAACTCTCCTTCAGGCCCTGGGATCCATATTAATGTGTAAAATAAAGAATTAAAATAAAAAATATTGATATAATTACCTCTCCGGAGGCCCCTGGACATCACTGCTGGTAACCGGCAGCCTTCTTTGCTTAAAATGAGCGCGTTTAGGACCTGAGAATGACGTCGCGGCTTCTGATTGGTCGCGTGCCGCTCATGTGACCGCCACGCGACCAATCAGAAGCCGCGACGTCATTCTCAGGTCCTAAATTCCTAGAATGAGGAGTTTAGGACCTGAGAATGACGTTGCGGCTTCTGATTGGTCGCGTGGCGGTCACATGAGCGGCACGTGACCAATCAGAAGCCGTGATGTCATGGAAGTCCCTAAACGCGCTCATTTTAAACAAAGAAGGCTGCCAGTTACCAGCGGTGATGTCCAGGGGCCTCCGGAGAGGTGAGTATATCAATATTTTTTATTTTAATTCTTTATTTTACACATTAATATGGATCCGATACCGATTCCCGATACCACAAAAGTATCGGAACTCGGTATCGGAATTCCGATACCGCAAGTATCGGCCGATTCCTGATACTTGCGGTATCGGAATGCTCAACACTAGTCATAAAGGCTTTGCAGCAAGTGCAAAGCCAGACAGAAATTATGTGGATGGTCACAAATAGACTCCTGAAAGGCAACAACTGGCAGGTCTCATTCAAATATTGAATATTACAAACACTTTATCTGCTATTTTAATGAGAATGAGCCTGTCTGCATTCTCTGTTGACAGGTGAAAGCGCCTGTCTGTTCTTGTCTGCAATGACCCCCCTGGCAGCACTAAAAACCCACTCAGAGAAGATGCTAGGGGCAGGCAGCAGAACGCCTTCAATCATAGAGGGACATCTCATGCCAGATGTCAAGCTTTGCGACCAATATGTGAAACTTGCAGCAGAATTATTATGGAGTACACTGGTTTGGTTGGTCAGGTATTGATTGACCATCTTTAAAAACTTTTCCCACTTTGGTAATCAGGGTCTGGGCGCTGGGCTGGTATCACAAAATTGGCCCATGACAATGCCCTTGACAATGAAACCCTGCCTGTGTGTGTCTCCTTTACCTCTCCACCTTAGTTGAGCAAGAAAGCTTTCTCCCTGCTGCTAGCGTTGTCTGATGGGGAATATTTTCAACATATTTTCCACAATGGTTTTCTAATGTAGCACCATTTTCAAAGACCTCTCCACCTCAGGAAGAAGAGATGCAAAGTTTTCCTTGTAGCATGGGTCTAGCAAGGTGAACCACCAGTACAATGTGAATGTATCGCTAAGGTCACGGGAAAGGCGGCAGGACATAAAGTCAGCTATATATGCCAAGCTCCATTCAGCCAACACTGCCCCTGTCTCCACCATGATGTCAAAGCTCCATCTCCATCTCCTCTTCCTCATTCCCATCCTCAACCCATCCACGTAGGAATGATGGGACAAAGGTCGTGTGGCTACTAACCTCTGTTGCGCTAGTCATCAGCTCCTGTTCCTTCTCTTCCTCTTCCTCAGCATCCATCTCCTCGTTGTTACCCAATCCGCACTGAGCATATGAGATGAGGTTGGGCTAGAGCTGCAATCTCTATGTTTAATTGTAAGCAGCCATTGTTTAAGTAGGCACAGATGCAGGATAGTTGTGCTGACTATGGTGGCATTGCCACTCACCAGCTTTGTGGAGTCCTCATAGTCTTTGAGTCATAGTCATCCGGGCCCACTCTTCAGTTATTATATGTGGAGGCTGACCAGAATACCGATGGGTATTTTAAAGCTGGCACTCAACCACTGGCTTTTTCTGCTCTCAAATTCTTGTCTGCATGTGCAGTGTATAGTTCCAGCACGTGGTGACGTCGCACACCAGTCAGTGAGCTGGCAATTGCATGCACTGCTGCAGCACTCCCAGAGTGGTAGCAGCTGTAGATGACATGCGTAAATGGGTACTGACATGGCATACTCCTACCAGAAGTAGGCAAATCTAGGCATGTTTTCAGAAACCGCTGAACTACCAATTTGAGCACATGTGCCTAGTATTGTACGTGTGTGAGCTTGCCAAACTTCACAGCCACCAGGTTACATTCATTATCACGCAAAATCATGCCTGGTTGGAGGTTTAGATCTGTATGTTCTGTTATTCCTTTACATAATTCTGCAGCAGTGGATGGTTTGTCTCCTAGACAAATTAGCTTCAGTAGAGCCTGGAGCCACTTCGCTGAGGCAGTGCTGCAGAGCTTCCAGCTTCCAGCTGATGTGGATGACGTGATCTCAGATGGAGGAGGAGCAGGAAGGGGTGCAGGAACTGATGCAGCAGGTGGAGGAAACCCTGATAGAAGTGAGGCCAAAAATCCTCAGCGTCGGAAGCACATGTGCCGTGCCAGAGTGTGACTCGACCCCAGCCTTCACAATGTTCACACAGTCAGAAGTGTAACATCCCTGGCCACAAGCACTTGTCTACGTGTCAGTTATTAAGTGGACAATGCCAGTAAGCGCTTTGGTAAGGGCAGGGGTGATGTTCCTGGACACGTGCTGGTACAAGACACCACACCAGGACAAAAAGTGGCTGTTGAGGACCAAGTACCGAGGAATGGCTGCCATCATGAATAGGCAGAAATCCTCTTTGTCTACCAACATTTCCACTGCGCTGGGACGAGGATTTGAAAGTGCCACATGATAGTATGTCAGAATGTGCAAGAATAGGTGTGGGGTAGGAGGCATCTGTGCCGGTGTCTTGGACAAGGGATTTGGAAACTCCTAGCACTGGGGAAGAGGCAGTGATGTCACTTGATGGCATCATTCGTAGACCCAGGCATTTGGCCCACCGAGTCAGGTTCTTAGATGACATGTGCCTGATCATGTTGGTGGTGGTTAGGTCCTTAGTGGTTAGACCCCTGCTGATCTTTGCATGGCACAGGTTGCAAATTGCCATTTTATTTGTCTCAGAACTCTCTTTTATAAAGTCCCAGGCAGGGGAACACCTAACTCTTTCACGGAAAAATTCAGGTGTGTTGGTGCTTTGTAAACAGTTGCCTGCCTTTTCCTTCTGGTCACCCCACTGCACCTTCCTGTCTGGTTCGGTGCTGCTCATCTCTCCCCCTCAGTGCTGCTTGCCTCATTCTGCAAGCCAGCTTCCAAGGTTGGGTCAATGACTTTGTCATCCATCACCTCGTCTTCCACAATCGCACCCTGGTCCTCCTGACTTCATGACTTAACAAACAAAAGACTTAGCAGCAACTCTGCCATATGATCATCTTCCTTCCTAACCCAAATTTGATGTTCCCCACCATCATGGCCGTGTCTGCTGTAATGTTTTTACATTAGTAACCAGCAAGTCCTCATGACCCTCTTGGAGCATACAGGTATCAGAGTCCACAATCAAGAAAAAATGTTGTAAAGAGCTCCTCGGAGAGACCTAGTGTGGGAACACTAGTCTTCTGGGGCTCAACATGGTGGGAGGAAGGAGGATGAGAGTGAGGATTAAGTGATCCAGACTTTAGGCTGGTGAGACTGGACCATGTGAAAGACTGTGTGATGCTGCCAAGCCTGTTGAAAGCATTATCTGCTATCCAATCGACCACCTGTTCTCAATGCTCTGACTTCAGAAGTGGTGTACTGTGGCTCTCTGCAAAGTGGGAAAGGAACCTATGTTTCATGGATGGACGTGTTTCTTGTGCTCCAGCAACAGTTGTAGTCACACCTGCCCCATGTCCTCAGCATCTGCATTCACCATCATCGGCACTTCCACTTCCCCATCCCTTTACACACGCCTTACGCATTTTGTAATTGCTAGGTATCTTTGATTTTGTTACTTTACTTCACAGTAATGTAACAGAAAGGACTCAAAAGTGTATTGATGACAATCAAATTCAATCTATAAAAATTACGGACCTGTAGAGCCGCTAGTGAGCCTATGTCCAATCCCCTGATGATGCTGCTAGCGCGGTGAAACATGTTGGGGGGATGCTGGTGATAAATTTGTTGTCCTATTCTGCCAATATGTATTAGCATACCGGGTGTTAGGTGTTGAGTTCCCGCCACTGCACAGGGGGAATCTCGAGCCACCTCCGCTGCAGTCTCTCATTCTTCTTCAGCCACAGTGGAGCCTGCTCAGCGGAGACGTCGGTCCCAGCATCTAGCTCAGATACTGTGCGCTTGATTACTGCTGATCTTCCAGGCTCAGCCATTGTAGCCAGCACTGTTCTGTGGCGAGCAGATGCTCCTGGGACTAAGTCCTGCTTTTCCTCTGCTAAGCATGCCCAGAAGATGATCTCTCATTGGAGGTCGGGGATCACATGCTCAGGTCCTGAAGCAGTTCTTATTGGACCACTAGGAAGGTCCTGGAGAGCTTTGTCTATAAAAGGTTTGCATGGCCGCACGGCCATGCGCTAGTATCTACTTATGTTCATGAGAGTATGAGCTTAGCTACTTTGTGGTCTGTGTCAGCATGTGCTCAGGGTCGGCTATAAGTCACTAGAATTCCGGCACCTCCGGAGAGGAGTTTGTCTGTGTGAATTTAGGGCTGGCGTATAGCCTCTAGAATTCCAGCACCTCCGGAGAAGAGTTGTTTTGTGTGCTGTTGCTGACTGTATGACCACTGTATGCTACCTGCTCCGTTAGTGAGCTTTAATCCTCTGTGAGGTTAACAGAGTACAGCGTTACCTCTAATCCCGGCGACTCTGTGAAGCAACAGAGTTCGCTCCTATACAGACCTGGTTACGGAGCCCGTGTCTATTCAGGCGTAGTACCACCATATAGTGCCACCATTTACTAGCAGCAGGTTCCACTCCTGCACGGTGAACCCCAGGCTGTGAACGCACCTATACTATATCTATATTTACTCGGTGCATTCCGCCAGCCCTAACACCAGGTGCTATCCAACTTGTAAATATAAATTAGTAGGAATACTGCATAAAATGACTGCATACTTCTGAGACAGATTAGGGACAAAATGTTTTATACCCTTTGTACTTTATTTTAATTAATAGAAATAAAACTTACGTTTTATGTTCTTCTAGTGAGCATTTATTTGGGGATCACCCCAATATGAAAATAAAAATGGACTGATTTACCTGCAGACTGAGTGAGTGCTGACATTCCTTCTTCCCCGTGAAAGTTCAATCCATAAAAATATTGCAATGCTTTTTTTCAGTTTTAGAGATCACAGAAATGTTCACAGATCACGTAACACTTTATGATTGAGAAATGGAAGGCTAAAAAGTTTTAAAAAGTTTTTTAGCACTTTTACAAATCACAGAATTGTTCACATTTAACACTGTATGTCTGAGAAATGGAAGTCTACAAATTTTTGCAAAGCTTATGTTCAATTTTAGAGATCACAGAAATGTTCACAGACAACATAACATTGAATGTCTGAGAAATGGAAGCCTACAACATTTTGAAAAGCTTTAGTTCACTTTTAAAGTTAACAGAAATATTCACAAAGTAAGACCGAGAAATGGAAGCCTGCAACATTTTTTAAAGCTTTTTAGCAGTTTGCAGATCACAGAAATGTTCACAGACCACGTAACATTGTAGGGGTCGTTGTGGAACAGTACTTATCGGGAGAGTTGATCATGTAAGTTTACATGCATTTCATTTTACATGACAGCTCTTTAATTATGCTCTGTGTGCTGGATAAACTGCACTTTGCCTATTGAGGGTGTGTGTGCCCCATTTTAGGAAGCATTGAGCAGTCATATACCAGGCAGTTATCCAGCTACACATATATTAATGTATATGCAGGTTTGCAATTTACTATTAACTAATATATTAATATATATGCAGGTTTGCATTTCACTATAAACAAGCCGTAAGTGAAGATTACAATTTGCTATTTACAATTTGAGCTTAGAATATAATTGCTGGGTCTTTTATGGCTGTATGTATATTTTTTTTGCATTACCCGATATTGTCTACTTACTGTTCACAACTATATGTACTTTGAGCTTTACCCTTGTTTTTTGTAGTTTTGTATATTTTATTATATATATTTATTAAAATTGGTTTTAAATTTTGATTTTTTCGAGTTCATGCCTTTGTTTCCCAGATGACTATTTGGGGATTGTTGTTCTGAAGTATGATTTTGAGGTGTGCTACATATATAGGGACTTGTGAGAAATTCACGTAACATTGTATGTCTGAGAAATGGAAGTCTGCAACATTTTTAAAAGCTTTCAAGCAGTTTTACAGATCATAGAAATGTTCATAGACCACATAACACTGTATGTCTGAGAAATGAAAGCTGTGGCAAAGTCACTGGAGGGGAGATATGCTTCACTACGCATAATGACATCGGTAATATATCCAGAGTTTTTTCCTCCAGCACATTAAGTGTTGTGAGGCTTAGAATAAGTTGCATAATGGGCTGGTTTTTATGTGGACAACGAAAGAGCGGGTGGGAGGTTGTCCACACAGGTAAGGACTTGATTTGCTGGAGATACTGTTGTCCGGGACATATAGCCGCCCATTGTTCCTTGTCCTCTGAAGAGATCTACTGCAGCCTAGGGAGGCACTGCTCCTACTATGCCTTTCCCATCTCCAGTGTGGACTATCAGCCCCGTTGATGGGCCACAGGCAGGTCCCATAACAATAAATGGAGTACTGGTGTCAGGACTCTTGTACTCCGGGAGTTTGGTGATCCTGATAAGGGCCACACTCACCCACCAGTTAATCCCAGGGAAACATGTGGGAATGTGCTGTATCCACGGGGACACCAAGGACTATCTTGTTGCCAGAGTGACTATAAAAACTAATTGTGAGGTTGAGTCGAATGAGTTTAGGGTGATTAAACACTTGCTACACCCAGTGATAATAGGGCGAGACTTTAGACTGTTCTGGAACTTTTGGTGGGAGGCGAGGATATCAAGTGTCTTAGACCGAAGCCAACTCAACCCTGAGGAAACCCCACTGTTGAAAGTAGATGAGTTCCCCTTGTGTGTCATGGCTGGTGTCGAGAATGAGATGGGGACCAGTGAGGTCGAGATTCCTGAACTGGAGGTTTCTAGTGGAAATTTTGGGACTGCTCAAATGTGGGATCTTACTCTAAAAGGGGCATTGGAAAATGTGACTGTGATAAATGGTGTTGCCCAAGAGCCAGGGGCTGACACCAGGTTTCTCTATTTTACTCTAGATGGAGAGCTGCTGTATCAGGTCACTAAGCTAAGAGAGGAAGTAGTAGAGCTGTTGTTAGTACTGGGTCTCTATAGGCATAGGGTATTAGGCATGGCCTATTCCCATGTCTTAAGTAGACATCAGGGAGTAGATAAAACACAAGAGCGGGTATCATTCGCCTTGGTGTCACAGAGAGATTGTTAACTACTGCTGGTCCTGCCCCATTTGTCAGCTTACTGCTCTTGTGTTGCATTTCTGAAGTCTTCTATTGCCATTGCTCATTATAGAGGTCCCATTTGACCGGATTGCCATGGATCTTGTGGGGCCCCTGGTTAAGTCCGCCAGGGGGCACCAATATATTCTAGTGGTGATGGATTATGCAACATGGTACCAGGAGGCGGTAAGCCTTAGAAGCTCCTTCGCCAGGTGCATAGCCCTAGAGTTGGTCCATATTTTTTCTCGGACAGGCCTGTCAAAGGAGATTATGATGGACCAAGGCACACAATTTATATCCAAAGTGATGAGGGAGTTGTGTGAGACTCTCCAGGTTACACAATTCCACACGTCGGTGTACCATCCACAGATGGACGTTCTGATCTCCAAGGAGGTGAGGAGAATGTAGAGCCTGGGTGTCATCAAGGAATCAAAGAGCATTTGGTCCAACCCTATTGTCCTTGTGCTGAAGCCCAATGGAGAGTGAGGCTTCTGTAACAATTTCAGGGAGCTAAATGAGGTGTCTAAGTTTGACGCATATCCAATGCCCAGGTTGATGAGCTTATTGAGAGGCTAGGGTCAGCCAGATACATCACCATCCTCAACCTATCGAAAGGATACTGGCAGATTCTCCCATCCCCAAGTGCCAAGGAGAAGATGGCCTTCTCTACACACCTGATGGATGCTTCAAGTATGCCAGAATGCCGTTCAGTCTACAAGGAGCACCAGCTATCTTCCAGAGGGCTATGGATCGGATCCTGACCCCTCTTAAGAAGTACACTGCCGCTTATTTGGACATCATGATTTTCAGCCAGGAGTGGCGAAGTCATCTGCAGAAAGTCCAGGCGGTACTGGATGCACTGAGATAGGCAAGGTTTAGCATAAACCCATTGAAGTGCACCCTCAGGAAAAAAGAGACAAAATACTTGGGCTACATCATTGGAAGGAGCAAAATAAAGCCACAGATAGACAAAGTGGCCTCAGCTGGTCTCCAAAAAGCAGGTTAGGGCATTTCTGGGAATTGCAAGATATTATTGGTGATTTATCCCAGCTTTAACCATGATAACTGCCCCATGATGGATATTCTCAAGGACACAAAGTCGTCGATGTTCAAATGGTCCTCTGAATTTGAGATGGCATTCCAGGAGTTGAAGCTCGTCCTCTGCAGGCAGTCAGTCTTGGTCACACCAGACTTCACTAAAAAGTTTGTGCTCCAGATGGAAGCCTCTGAGGTTGGTTTGGATGCTGGGCTGTCCAAGGAAATAGATGATGATGAACATCCAGTCCTATACCTAAGTAGAAAACTCTCCTCCTGTGAGAAGAGCTATGCCATTATTGAAAAAGAGTGCTTGGCCATCAAATGGGCGATTGACACTCTGAGGTACTACCTGCTAGGAGGTAAGTTCAGGCTAGTGTCAGATAATGCGCCCTTGAGATGGATAAGGAAAAGGAAGGGAAGAATGCCTGGATGACTAAATGGTTTTTAGCACTCCAGGATTTTAATTTTCATGTCAAGCACAGGCCAGGGAAGTTGCATGGGAACGCAGATGCCCTGTCCAGACTCCCCTGCTGTTTAGCGAGGGAATGTGCCACAACGCCCGGCTTTGAGCAGAGGGGGATATGTGACGAAGTCACTGGTAAAGAGCTTGAGGGGAGATATGTTAATCTACACAAAATGGTGTCAGTGATATAAAATCAGGAGTTTTTTCCTCCAGCACATTAAGTGTTGTGAAGCTTAAGATAAGTTGCATAATGGGCTGGAATTTATGTGGACAACCATAGAGCTGATGGGAGGTTGTCCACCTTATCTCCACCTGCAGAATTGGCACCGCCGTGTGCTGACAGGACCTGTGTGATGTCACAGTCATGTGATCAGTCACAAGGATGAGGACTCACATGGTCTGGGCCTAAACAGCTGAACTCCAGAGGCAGTCTGAGTTATTGTTGAGGGCCTGGAGAGGAAAACTCCAGGAAAGTTTTTGTGCACGTCGTGCCTGTTAAAGGATATTGCTAACCCTGAGTGGGCTGACCCCCCACCAATTCAGGGAGTTCACATAGTGCTACCGCTTTATTTTGTTTTGCTGTTTTGCCCAAAGGACTGTGTTTATTTTGTGCTCAAAACTTGGTTTATGCTGCATCCAATAAACCAAGTACATCCTTAAAAACGCAGTATTCCCATGACTACCTCTGTGTGCAGCCGAGTAAGCCTACAAAATTTTTAAAAGCTTTTTAGCAGTTTTACAGATCACAGAAATGTTCACAGACCACATAATACTGTATATCTGAGAAAAGGAAGCCTAGAAAATGTTAAAGCTTTTTTGCTTTTTAGCTGTTTTACAGATCACAGAAATGTTCACAGACTGCCTAACATTGTATGTCTGAGAAATGGAAGCCTAGAAAAATGTAAAGCCTTTTAGTAGTTTTACAGATCACTGAAATGTTCACAGACCACATAATACTGTATGTCTGAGAAAAGTAAGCCTAGAAAATGTTAACGCTTTTTAGCTGTTTTACAGATCACAGAAATGTTCACAGACTACACTGTATGTTTGAGAAAAGGAAGCCTACAACATTATTGAAAGCTTTTTAGCAGCTTTACAAATCACAAAAATGTTCACAGGCCACGTAATACTGTATAGTTAAGAAATGGAAGCCTATAAAAATTTTTAGCAGTTTTAGAGATCACAGAAATTTATTCCACACTATGGAATAGTGTATGTCTCAGAAATGTAGCCAAGGAAAATGTTTCAACAATTTATGGGTGTGTTATATAGCACAAAGATGACCTCAATGTATGCATTACTTGATGGATGAAAATATATTAATTTTTTTCAGCCCCCACATAAAAATCTGCAGCCATACAGCTCTGGAAAAAATAAGAGAACACTGCAAAATGTTCAGTTTGTCTGATTTTTCTCTTTATAGGTACCATATTTTTTGGACCATAAGACGCACCCCAAATTTTCAGAAGGAAAATAGGGAAAAAAAATAATGTGTCAAATGGAGGTCTGTCTTACAGTCCGAATTCAGCTTTCCAGGGAAGGGATTGACACAGGTGGAGGAGTGGTCACAGGGATTGTTCAGTGGTCCAGGCTGGTGCGGTGGCCTCCAGGAAATCCCATCCCAGCCTGGTGCGGTGGTGGTGCTCTGTGAGGTGGTGGTGCTCTGTGTTGTGGTAATGCTCTGTGTGGTGGCAGTGCTCTGTGGGGTGGCTGTGCTCTGTGGGGTGGCTTTACTCTGTGGGGGCTGTGCTCTGTGGGGTGGCTGTGCTCTGTGGGGTGGCTGTGCACTGTGTTGCGGCAATGCTCTGTGCGGTGGCAGTGCTTTGTGGGGTGGTTGTGCTCTGTGGGATAGCTGTGCTCTGTGGGGGGCTGTGCTCTGTGGGGTGGCTCTGCTCTGTGGGGTGGCAGCACTCTGTGCTGGGGCAGCAATGGGGCTCAGTGCTGCGTGGGGGGCTCCATCAGCATTTCGTCAAAGTCTGGAGGCCCCCGCACCACAGCCGCACCAGCATGGGAAGGGAGGCTGCATCAGGACCGCCGCCACCGGGGCCGCCACCACAGGATTTGTAAGTATATTCTGACCATAAGATGCACCCCCATTTTCCCCAAAAATTTTGGGGAAAAAAGTACGTCTTATGGTCCTAAAAATACAGTATATTTTTGAGTAAAATGTAAATTGCTCTTTTATTCTATAAACTTCTGACAACATGTCTCTGAATTTCCAAGCAATACTTTTTTTGTATTTTTTTTCTTACAAAAAAAATGGTCAACATAAAAAACCAGGGCTTTCAGACCTCAAATGATGCAAAGTAAACAAGGTCATAACAATTTAGAAACAACAATACTAATGTTTTAACTCAGGAAGAGTTCAGAAATCAATATTTTGTGGAATGTCCATGATTTTTAATCACAGCTTTCATGTGTCTTGGCATGCTTTCCACTAGTCTTTCACACTGCTTCTGTCGCAAAAATTAAAGCAGCTCTTCTTTGTTTGATGGCTTGTGACTATTCATCATCCTCTTGATTACATTCCAGAGGTTTTCAGTGGAGTTCAGGTCTGGAGATTGGGCTGCCCATGACAGGGTTTTGATGTGGTGGTCTCTGAATTTTTGCCAGAGCTGTATATTTGACAACGGACTGCACAGGCCTAATCCCTGTCTACAGACTGGGTTATCTCACTCTCCCTGCTCCTCCAACTCTCTCTCACCCCCTAGGCTAAATGCAGATTACATGTGTTACAAACGATTAGCCCTAAAGGTACCTTCACACTGATCAACTTCACAATGATATCGCTAGCGATCCCTGATGTTGCAGCGTCCTGGATAGCGATATCGTTGTGTTTGACACGCAGCAGCAATCTGGATCCTGCTGTGACATCGTTGGTCGGAGCAGAAAGTCCAGAACTTAATTTTGTCGCTGGATCTCCGGCAGACATCACTGAATCGGCAGGGCCGCGCTTAGTAACCCGATGTTTACCCTGGTTACCAGTGTAAATGTAAAAAAAAACAAACACTACATACTTACATTCCGGTGTCTGTCACGTCCCTCGGCGTTCTGCTTCCCTGCACTGTCAGCGCCGGCCAGCCGTAAAGCAGATTACAGCGGTGACGTCACCGCTGTGGTCTGCTTTACAGCCAGCCGGCGCTCACAGTCAGTGCAGGAAAGCACAGCGCCGGGGGGACAGACACCAGAATGTAAGTATGTAGTGTTTGGCTTTTTTACATTAGCACTGGTAACCAGGGTAAACATCGGGTTACTAAGTGCAGCGTTGCGCTTAGTAACCCGATGTTTACCCTGGTTACCAGTGGACCTCGCATAGTCGGTCGCTGTAGAGCGGTCTGTGTGACAGCTCTCCAGCGACCACACAGCGACGCTGCAGCGATCAGGATCGTTGTCTAGATCGCTGCAGCGTCGCTAATTTTGACGGTACCTTTAGAAGGGCTGTTAGTTATGATGGCTCAGCTTCAACAGCAGTATCAACACTACAGGTCTCTGATTCATTATACTGTGCACACAGGCCTAGAAAAGCGCTCTCTCCCTCCCATACAAAGTGTAAAAAATGATCTTTTTATTCTGCTAAATGCAGTGCAACATTTTGACATGAACATATTTTCTGTCCAAGTGCGATCTGATTAAAAACACTGGATCACACTTGGCCCAATCTTATACTATAGGGTCGTGCACATCTTTGGAAAAAAATTGCAGCATGACCGAGTGGATCCGATTATCAGATTACATAAGACCATTTAAGTCAATGAGTCCTTGGGAAATATCGGTCTGCACTAAGATGACATAAGAGTGCAGTTTCATTTTCCGGGACTGATAGAATGGAGAAGATTAATTTAATATTTTTTTTTACATATCTTCTTATCCGAGAAAGTAGGATCACATCAGAATTTGAAAAGATTGGCTTGATTTTCTAGGATAAGAGAAAATACGCTGACTCTAGCTTTACACGCACATATGCTACATTGTTAAAGCCTGCATGGGATCCTATCCTTCAATGCAGACACATGATGAAGAACCGCCTTCTTCCCTATGCTGATCACTGGCTGGTTGACGATCCCGAAATGCATTGCGCAGGAAGATGACATACTTTAGTAGTATTTACAGAATATCAGCAGAAGCTATGAAATTTCATGCATCACTCATAAACGGTTCAGAAAAGGTGAATACAATAAATGACTAAGTCTTTCCACTTCTCAGTCTTATTGCATTAGGCAATGGTTTCTCAGTCCTGGACAACTCCTTTAAAATGTATGGATGTAACTGAGCTGGGATGAAACAAATTACATTTTTGATGAGTTACCATTACACGTGCAAATAAATTGATGGAGTGCTTCTTTAATATTCCCCATATTATACTATGCTGAACTATCAGCCACAATAACAACATAATCATTCTGTGCCATAGAACAAATTTTGCTTACCTACATAGAAATGTATTCTAGGAACAATGTATATTGCATAAACACTGTGTAAAAGAAAATGGTGTCCTATTATTCCTGATAAACACGTTAAGTAGCCTTGATATGCGCGATTATTTTTTTGCTGATGATATGAAATGGCAACTCACCCGAATTTCTTTTCTTAAACAAAAGCATAATTGAAGATGCTACAAATATAAAACAGTCATTATCACTGTCAGCAGCTAACGCTTACATACGCAAAAGAAATTCTTGTTTATTTTATCAAATGTTAATTTTAGTTTTGTGCAAAATTCCCTCTCTGTGTTCAGCATGTCTTATCTGGGCTTTCTTATTTTGACATTTAATGTTACATGTCTTTCATTTAAAATGGAAAGTTACCCAGTACAGCAACTATTTGCAAAAATGATTTTATTTGCATACATTCGTAAATGCAAACCCTGCTTGTAAGTTTGCAAATGTTATGAAATACAAGTGCTTTTCACAAAATTAGGATATCATCAAAAAGTTAATTTATTTCAGTTTTTCAATATAAAAAGTGAATCTCATATATTATATTGAGTCATTAAAAACAGAGTGATCTATTTCAAGGGATATATTTCTGTTAATGATGATTATGGCTTACTGCAAATGAAAACCCCAAAGTCATAAACAGTGATCCACCTGTGGCTGTTAACTAGTTATATGCCACTGTCAATCTCTGACAGTGTCATTTAACTTGCGCTTTCTAGGAATCCCGCCCATCGATGACCCTGTCATGTGGTCACAGGTAACTGATGGGTTGGTATGACAACCAAAGATCTCCAGCAGACCTCTGTTGTTGTCATAGCCAGATTGCTATGAGTACTGCTTTTCTACTACTTATGTAGCAGAGCCGATGACAGACAATGGCAACTTCTAGTCTCTCATGGAGTCTATTGAAGCATGCAAAAGTAAAAAAAAATGTTTCTAAAAATATAAAAAAATAAAAGTTCAAATCACCCCCCCTTTTGCCCTGCTCAAAATAAAACAATAAAAAAATAAAATACGTACACACATATATGGTATCACAGTGTTCAGAATCACCTGATCTATCAATATGAAAAAAATTAACCAGATCATTAAACGGAATAAAGAGAAATAAAGTCAATAGGCCAGATTTACGCTTTTTTGGTCGCTGCAATATGACACCCGCTGGGGCCGTGGGGTACTCGGTACCGGGTCGTATGGTTCTTAAGGGGGTGGTCAAGGCAGCAGTGACCCGGTCCGTGGCCCTGGATGTGCAATGAAATAGGGATGGATGATGGAAATAAAGTTTGTAAGGGATAAGGGGAATGTTCGTGATGCCACCTGTGGTACTCGGCCAGGGATGGCCGAAGCTGCTTACAGGGACTGCTGGGGTTGATGGCGATGCAGCAGAGTTGGAATAGATCTCCACAGGTAGAGCTTGGTCCCCAGGGCAGTTAGAGTATTAAAGTTGGTGATGATGGATGTAGTGCAGGGTGAATGGCGCAATAAAGAGAGAGGACACAGCAAGGAGCAGTCTTCATGTTTTACTCACAGTTCGAGTATAGTATCCAGCCGGGTGCTGTGTCCTCCGGGTGAGTGGTTCAGTAAACTCTCCAGTAGCTTCGGGCTCTTGTCAAGAACCCCCTCTGTATATGCCTTTCCTGGCCAACTCTCTGCACTGGCTCTCATCTCTCCTGCCCTGGGCCTCACACCCATTGTCCCAAGCCGTTATTCACGGGTCCTGTCAGGTGACGTCTTTACTGTCCTCTTGACCCTCTTTGTCTACCTTTTCAGTGAAAAAGATGTGCTTGTGGCTGTCGCACTTGCAGACACGACAGCCTCCGGGTTCCTAACTAGGACTTGTAGTTCCTCACTAGATCAGGGGTCGGTTCCCCTACTGCATCCTTCCACCTGGCGATGGTCAGTGTGGTTATGGGCCCCATGGGTGGTTTCCACACTTCCCATGCCCGTAGGACCCCTTTGTTCCCTCTGGGAGCTTCTTTTCTTTCTCTTTCTCTTCAGACTGTCAGGAGCTTCAGACCCACACATCTGCTCTGCTGCACTTCTTCTTACAGACTACTAACTCTTCCCTCCTGTCTCCCCTGACAACCCTTCACTCTCCACCCACACCTTCTACCTAATCCCTCCCTGCCCTGGGGAGGTCTAGTGATGTGTGCAAGTGTTAGGTTTCTGTGCAGTGTCCCCTCCTTACCAGAGAGTTGGGGTACCACACCTCTGGCTGAGATGCAGTACCGCTGTGGCGACTGGACCCTCAGGGGCACCACAGCAATATTGCACCAACCTGGTATCATTAAAAACATCAGCTCAGCATGCAAAAAAAAGTCCTCAATCAACCCCAGATCAGGAAAAATGGAGACGCTATGGGTATGGGAAAATGGCGCAATGCTTTGTCTTTTTAACAAACTTTGGAAATTTGTTTCACCAATTGACTAAATAAGATCCTATACATGTTTGGTGTCTATGAACTCTTAATGATCTGGAAAATCATAATAGCGTGTCAGTTTTATCATTTAGTGAACATGGTAAAAAAACAACAACTCTGGGATAACACTATTTTACTATTTTTGCAATTTCACCATACTTGGAATTTTGTTCCCGCTTTCCAGTACACGATATGTTAAAACCAATGGTGTCGTTCAAAAGTACAACTCATTCTACAAAAAAAGCCCTCATATGGCCATTTTGACCAAAAAATAAAAAAGTTATGGCTTTGGGAAGAAGGGGAGCAAAATATGAAAATGCAAATTCAAAAATACAGTGGGGAAAAAAAGTATTGTCAGCCACTAATTGTGCATGTTCTCCCATTTAAAAAAATGAGAGAGGCCTGTAATTGACATCATAGGTAGACCACAACTATGAGAGTCAAAATGAGAAAACACATCGGGAAAATCACCTCGTCTGATTTGGCAAGATTTATTTTGCAAAATATGGTGGAAAATAAGTATTTGGTCAACTAAAAACATGCAAGATTTATGGCTCTCACAGACCTGTAACTTCTTCTTTAAGAGGCTCATCTGATCTCCACTCGTTACCTGTAGCAATACAACCTGTTTGAACTTGTTATTAGTATAAAAGACACCTGTTCACAACCTCAAACAGTCACACTCCAAACTCCACTATGGTGAAGACCAAAGTGCTGTCGAAGGACATGAGAAACAAAATTGTAGCCCTGCACCAGGCTGGGAAGACTGAATCTGCAATAGGCAAGCAGCTTAGTTTGATGATTAAACTGTGGGAGCAATAATAAGAAAATGGAAGACATACAAGATCAATGATAATTTCCCTCGATATGGAGCTCCACGCAAGATCTCACGCCATGGGGTCAAAATGATCACAGGAATGGTGAGCAAAAATCCCAGAACCACATGGAGGACCTAGTGAATTACCTGCATAGACCTGGGACCACTGTACCAAAGGCTACCATCAGTAACATACTATGCCACCAGGGACTCAGATCCTGCACTGCCAGACGTGTCCCCTTGCTTCAACCAGTACATGTCCAGACCCATCTGAAGTTTGCTAGAGAGCATTTGGATTATCCAGAAGAGTATAGGGAGAATGTCATATGGTCTGATGAAACCAAAGTAGAACTGTTTGGTAGAAACAAAACTCGCCATGTTTGGAGTAGACAGAATGCTGAGTTGCATCCAAAGAACACCATACCTACTGTGAAGCATGGGAGGGGCAACATCATCATGCTTTGAGGCTGTTTCTTTGCAAAGGGACCAGGACAACTGATCCGTGTACATGAAAAAATGAATTGGGCCATGTATCATGAGTTTTTGAAAGCAAACCTTCCATCAGCAAGGGCATTAAAGATAAAACGTGGATGGGTGTTTTAGCATGATAATGATACCAAGCATATGAAGGTCCTGGAGCAGCCTAGCCAGTCTCCAGATCTCAACCCCATAGAAAACCTTTGGAAGGAGTTGAAAGTCTGTGTTGGGTCCAAAACATCACTGCTCTAGAGGAGATCTGCATGGAGGAATGGGCCAACATACCACCAACAGTGTGTGCCAGCCTTGTAAAGACTTACAGAAAACGTTTGACCACTGTCATTGCCAACAAAGTATATATAACAAAATATTGAGATTAACTTTTATTAATGACCAAAAACTTATTTTCCTCCATAGTAACATAGTAACATAGTTATTAAGTTTGAAGGAAGACTTTAAGTCCATCTAGTTCAACCCATAGCCTAACCTAACATGCCCTAACATTTTGATCCAGAGGAAGGCAAAAAAAAACCATGTGGCAAAAGCGTAAGCTCCACGTTGGGGAAAATAATTCCTTCCCGACTCCACATAAAGCAACCAGACTAGTTCCCTGGATCAACACCCTAACAAGGAATCTATTATATATACCCTGTAACATTATACTTTTCAAGAAAGGCATCCAGTCCCCTCTTAAATTTAAGTAATGAATCACTCATTACAACATCATACAGCAGAGAGTTCCATAGTCTTACAGCTCTTACAGTAAAGAATCTGCGTTTGTTATTATGCTTAAACCTTCTTTCCTCCAGACATAGAGGATGTCACTTGTCCCTGTCTCAGGTCTATGATTAAAAAAGATCATCAGAAAGGTCTTTGTACTGTCCCCTCATATATTTATACATTAACCTAAGATCACCCCATAGCTTTCATTTTTCCAAACTAAATAGCCCCAAGTGTAATAACCCATCTTGGTATTGCAGACCCCCCAGTCCTCTAATAACCTTGGTCGCTCTTCTCTGCACCCGCTCCAGTTCAACTATGCCTTTCTTATACACCGGAGACCAGAACTGTACCCAGTATTCTAAGTGTGGTCGAACTAGTGACTTGTATAGAGGTAAAATTATGTTCTCCTCATGAGCATCTATGCCTCTTTTAATGCATCCCATTATTTTATTTGCCTTTGTAGCAGCTGCCTGACACTGGCCGCTAAATGTGAGTTTGTCATCCACCCATACTCCCAGGTCTTTTTCATTGACGGTTTTGCCCAGAGTTTTAGAATTAAGCACATAGTTATACATCTTATTACTTCTACCCAAGTGCATGACCTTACATTTATCCCCATTAAAGCTCATTTGCCATTTATCAGCCCAAGCTTCTAGTTTACATAAATCATCCTGTAATATAAAATTGTCCTCCTCTGTATTGATTACCCTTAGTGTCATGTGCAAATATTGAAATTCCACTCTGTATGCCCCCTACAAGACCATTAATAAATATGTTAAAAAGAAGAGGGCCCAATACTGACCCCTGTGGTACCCCACTGCTAACCGCGACCCAGTCCGAGTGTGATCCATTAATAACCACCCTTTGTTTCTTATCCCTGAGCCAGCTCTTAACCCACTTACACATATTTTCCCCTATCCCCATTATTCTCATTTTTTGTATCAACCTTTTGTGTGGCACTGTATCAAAAGCTTTTGAAAAGTCCATATACACTATGTTCACTGAATTCCCTTGGTCCAGTCCGTAACTTACCATAATTTGCTAAATATATCTTGCCAAATCAGATAAGATGATTTTCTGGATTTGTTTTCTCATTTTGACTCTCATAGTTGTGGTCTACCTATGATGTCAATTACAGGCCTCTCTCATCTTTTTAAGTAGAGGAACATGCACAATGGGTGGCTGACTAAATATTTTTTTCCCACTGTACCTCTGGTCATTAAGGGGTGAAGCTACACCCTGTGCTCACATTTTAATTTCTATACAAAAAGGCTCTGTTTATTAAATGGCTATTTAGTGTATTTGACCAAAACAATCCCATAAGGCCTTTATGTATTAAAATATTCCAAATTAGCATAGACTACTATATTAAAAAATTTGAGATAAGGGATTGTTAACCTCCATATACAAATACTGTAGGTAGTCCTGCCTCCGTGTCTTTGAACAAAGCTATGTGGTAGTTTCTCTTAATTATTTTCATAGCATTTAGCCATAAAAGAGTTCAGTGGCTGAGGTCATAAATTGAAAATATAATATTTCATGTAAAGGGAATATTACAGTAGATTGGATATCTACAGGTGCATATCACAAAATTAGAATATCATCAAAAAGTTAATTTATTTCAGTTCTTCAATACAAAAAGTAAAACTCATATATTAGATAAACTTCACACTAGACCTCAAGCAGCTTAAATTGTTTGTCTCAAAACTCTCCCTCCAGTCTCTGGGACCTTGATTTACAAGGACTAGTGTGAAGTTTCCACAATCAGTGATGGTTTGGAGAGTCATGTCATCTGCTGGTGTAGGTCCACTGTGTTTTATCAAGACCAAAGTCAGCACAGCCGTCTACCAGGAAATTTTAGAGCATTTCATGCTTCCCTCTGCCGACAAGCTTATTGGAGATGGAAATGTCATTCTCCAGCAGGAATTGACACCTTTCCACACTGCCAAAAGTACCAATACCTGGTTTAAAACAACAGTATCACTGTGCTTGATTGGCCAGCAAACACGCCTGGCCTTAACCCCATAGAGAATCAAGAAGAAGATGAGAGACACCAGACCCAACAATGCAGACGAGCTCAAGACTGCTATCAAAGCAACCTGGGCTTCCATAACACCTCAGCAGTGCCACAGGCTGATCACCTCCGTGGCATGCCGCATTGATGCAGTAATTGATGCCCAAGGAGTCCCGACCTAGAATTGAGTGCAATTACTGAACATACATTTCAGTAGGCCAACATTTCGGATTTTTTAATTATTTTTCCAAGCTGGTGTTATAAAGTATTCTAATTTACTGAGATAATGACTTTTGGGTTTTCATTGGCTGTAAGCCATAATCATCAGCATTAACAGAAATAAACACTTGAAATGCATCACTCTATTTGTAATGATTCTATCTAATAAAGGAGTTTCACTTTTTGTATAGAAGAACTGAAATAAATTAATATTTTGATGATATTCTAATTTTGTGAGATGCACCTGTATATTCAGCTGTTTTGAGAATTAACCAGGGTTGTGACTGAGTGGCTCAGAGAAAAAAATGATATATAATAAATAACCAGATAAAATAAGACGGGACAGCACAATGAGAAGAGGTATCTTTAGTTTGTTTTCGAGTTGCTAGTATAATTTCTGATGGGTTCACTTGGATTATGTATCTTACATTGTTGCTCAATCTGTTTAACATCTAATTATTTTTTGCCCAAACTCTACCTTTTTGCTGTCTTTTTTCTTCAATGCAAAAATATCTTTTTTGATGAACAGATATAAATACGGTTTGGTTGAAAGTACATTTGTAATCAAAATGTGTGAAGTTAATGTTTTTTTGTGTCTGCAGTTACCTTTATCTAATATCTGCATTTCACAGCATGAAGGTCACAATCTACAAAATTGAAAATCTCTGAAAGCCTTGCAGGGAGAACTAGCGCTCATCTGTCCTGGAGGCAAAAGTTGTTCCCAAGGAAAAGGAAAAAGGAAGAAATGAAAAATAGATGCAAAATGAATTTTCACAAAACAAAGCCAATTTCATTGACTAGTACTTGTTCAATATTAATATTTTACAAAGATTCTGCTTGTGGAATATAATAAATTATAAGATATGCATGTTTATTATACTTTAGGTAATTTTAAGGGGTAACTACTTTTTTCCTTGTAGAGAGTGACTTGCCTGACATGCCAGTACATGGAGACTTATAAGCCATGCAATTCTCCTATGGGAGATTAAATGTCCAAATTATATCTTCAGAGAGGAAGAGGACTAGAACTCCTACTTCCAATAGGTGGCACTATAGTTCTAGTCCTCTTCCTCTCTAAAGAGACACGTTGCTTAGTTACTAATTAAAACCCATCAAGATACTTGCAGATCTTACAAATTGTTTTTTTTCCCTAATTGGTTTGAAACAAAATAATTAAATTGTGTCATACTGATTACCTACTAAAGTTGACCAATTTTGAAGCAAAATTACATAAAATGTGCTTTATGGTAACTTATTTGATCTAAGTTTGGACCTATGTATCAAAAAGGCATGCTTTTAGTGTTAAATTAGAAATGAAATATGGACCCTGAATAATATTTATTAATGATAAGCGGATCTGTAGAAATTTGAGTTTGCAACCCACTTAAATTTGCACAAGAAATTCAATTCACATTGAATGTATTCTATGCAAATCAAATATTCGCTATTATAATTCCTTAAATGATTATTATTATGCTGTGGAGTCTCTCCAATCCCCAGAACATAACAAATGAAGGGTGAAAACAAACAATACGCACCTCACACTTCCCCTATCTTACTATCGCAGCCCCCACTTTCTATCTGGTCCTCCATGCAGCTTCCTCTGTCCTTTATTTTACTTTTTCACTATTTCTGATACTCAAAGAAAGCTGCGAAGAAGACTGGACGGGGGATGGCAAAACAGGTATGGTTATTTTTCATACTGGTCCCAGCCCTCTATAAATTAGCAAACTGGTATCCGATCATATGCCATCTTGCTTAATTAGCTTGAAATCAATCAGAAAAATATCAGATATTGGAGGATCTACATTCTTGATAAAATTTGAGGCAAATTCAATTAATCTCGAAACGATTTGTTTTTCTCTAATGGATATAAGTTGACCTTCAGTGCCATATTTCAGGGAGACAGCTTGGATACATAAGATTTGCTATAGCTATGAGTAAAGGGTCATACACAGGGAATTGCAGTTTAGAAGTAGCCATAATAGTGTGGTAATAGCAGTGCATGTGCCCTTATCTGTACCACTATATCCTCCCTATTTATATGAAATTTATTGCTGATGAAATATGTACAAATCTCACAATCTTGGTATACACCAACAGACACTATATGCAAAGATATTTTCCCCTGGCAGCGCTGCTTCTAAGAGGGAATAACTTCATACATACGATCCATATGGCCTCCAAGCACTACCGTTCAGACCTAAGGAATCAGCGCTGCTCAGAAACAATGAGGTTTCCAGAGTTTGAACCCCCACATATCATAATGCAATGACATAGCCAAGCAATTACTTTATGAGATGGGAGTAAATATTTCAGGGCATTTCTTAGTAAACATGGTTATGAAACTTGCAGAACTGTATTTTGTATTTGAATAAATTGACTATTATTTTTCTATACCCATGATCATAAAAACAAAAGTGATCTGTAGTATTGTTTGACCTCACAGTTTGTACAAGTAATAATTTATCACTTGATCTATTTATCCAAGACGATATCAGGTAAACTGCCTTCAAAATACACAACTCACTTTCACTGACAAGGGCTAAAATTGAAATTTTATTTATACAAAATCAAGAACCATTTCAAATCAATGAACAATGTAATTGTGATTTATGGAAAACCAATTGTCCATCCAGCAGTGTAAGCATCATACGCGCCATCTCAGCATTCTGAGAGGGAATGGAAAAACTTCACCCACCACACATATTTTACAATATAGTTGGTAAATTGATAGGAACATAATGACTATGTGCCCCACTAAGGAGCAGTATTATGACAGCTATTATTATATTCTTGTCTGGAGAGTTTATTCAACTTTGTACTCAATTCACTGACTCATCCCAGAATAATAATATACTGTAAAAATGTGCATACACGTTAGCAAGTTAGAGGAGATAACTTTATTATTTCAGCTATTTGATATTTGATATTGTTCTTTCTTTATTGAGTAAATCGTATTTCATGTACTTTGTTTTAAATTACATGTAGTGACGTGATTCATAATGCTCTATTAATACATCTTATACTTTATGTACCAGAACTGTCTCAGAATAGATGTGTCCTTAGTGCTCATAGCAACTAGAGATTTTCAGCATAATTTAGGAAAGCTGCACTCCGGTTGATGAAAGCAATAAGACTAGGGATGTGCGAGTAATAAAGTGCTTGATGCTCATTTCTCATTCCTCGAACTGAGCAATTCCTAATGCTCGAATGCTCGTTTTGAGTAACGAGTATAATGGGAGTCAAAGGGAAATCTGAGCATTTTTGCGGCCGACCCTACAAGGAGGTCCTGGGTGGCAGTGAAAATGTTGAAATGGATGGAAAAAGTGCTGAATGGAAGGATAACAGCATAGGGAAAACTCCTGAAAGCATCTCTGACTCCAGGATTGCTGCTGAGAACAATGTTATTACACTTTTACTTCACTTTAAGGACTGACAATAACACATTCAAAATTGAAGAGAAATTGGAGTTTAAATGAAAAAAAAATGTTAAGATGCATTCTTTCCTGCATAATAACTTGTATATAAGGCAAAATTTAAAAAGGATTTAAAAAAATAATAATTTAAGAAAACCAAAATTGTATTTTTTATTGAAAAATTGGAAATTTCAGTGTAATTTATGAAGGAACGAAGAACTGCCCAAAGTTTGATGGAAGACAGGCTTAGATACACCCTCTATTAGATATAAAGTAGGATCTCATTCACATTCTGTTCAAATTGTCATTTAGTGATACTTAATGTTAGAGCTAGCGGAACGCACCAAATAATTAAATAGATACAATAAGGTGCGTTCGCAGCCCGAGGTCCACCGTGCAGAGATGGAACCTGCAGCTAAGTAATGACGGACTATATGGCGGTACAATGAGGATACACACATGGGTTAACTTCACCCTGTATGAAGAAAGCAATCCCTGTTAAGTCACAGGGTCGCGGTACCGCACAGAGAGCGCAAGCAAGGAACCACAGAACTCTATCCCAGGACACAGGATTAGAGATCGACACCACAATTGGGGTATCAGAGTAACTAATATGCACAGAAGTGCATGCTGTGCCACACTAGCGGATGCCACAAACCACCCAGACTCGGGTAAGATAAGCGCTCTATGGAAACAGGAACACATGGGCTACTTGCACAGTGAACAAGTCTGTATGATCATGTTCACACACCACCAAGAAACCTGAAGACACAAAAGAGAATAGTAAAACCAAAAACACTCAGTTTGAAAAAATGTTGCAGTAATCCGCAAGTGCTAGTAAAAGATGTAAAAAACAGGGTATTTGGTTGATACGTTTTTTGCAAAAAATGTATACTAAGCTGCTCTACCAATCTTCACGGTATACCCTTATCAGAGCAGTCCTAACTAATGTATGCAATCCCTATCTGATGTATTTAAAAACCTGATCATCTGTATATAACCTGTGTGAACAGGGTTCAGAGAGGAAAAATCCATGTGTGCATACAGGGTAGAACAGCTTTTGTGCAGATAGCCCAAGAGGAGTGGTGGAACTCCCCAGTCTTGTAGACACAAGAGAACAATTATGGAAACAGGAACACATGGGCTACTTGCACAGTGAACAAGTCTGTATGATCATGTTCACACACCACCAAGAAACCTGAAGACACAAAAGAGAATAGTAAAACCAAAAACACTCAGTTTGAAAAAATGTTGCAGTAATCCGCAAGTGCTAGTAAAAGATGTAAAAAACAGGGTATTTGGTTGATACGTTTTTTGCAAAAAATGTATACTAAGCTGCTCTACCAATCTTCACGGTATACCCTTATCAGAGCAGTCCTAACTAATGTATGCAATCCCTATCTGATGTATTTAAAAACCTGATCATCTGTATATAACCTGTGTGAACAGGGTTCAGAGAGGAAAAATCCATGTGTGCATACAGGGTAGAACAGCTTTTGTGCAGATAGCCCAAGAGGAGTGGTGGAACTCCCCAGTCTTGTAGACACAAGAGAACAATTATGGAAACAGGAACACATGGGCTACTTGCACAGTGAACAAGTCTGTATGATCATGTTCACACACCACCAAGAAACCTGAAGACACAAAAGAGAATAGTAAAACCAAAAACACTCAGTTTGAAAAAATGTTGCAGTAATCCGCAAGTGCTAGTAAAAGATGTAAAAAACAGGGTATTTGGTTGATACGTTTTTTGCAAAAAATGTATACTAAGCTGCTCTACCAATCTTCACGGTATACCCTTATCAGAGCAGTCCTAACTAATGTATGCAATCCCTATCTGATGTATTTAAAAACCTGATCATCTGTATATAACCTGTGTGAACAGGGTTCAGAGAGGAAAAATCCATGTGTGCATACAGGGTAGAACAGCTTTAGTGCAGATAGCCCAAGAGGAGTGGTGGAACTCCCCAGTCTTGTAGACACAAGAGAACAATTATGGAAACAGGAACACATGGGCTACTTGCACAGTGAACAAGTCTGTATGATCATGTTCACACACCACCAAGAAACCTGAAGACACAAAAGAGAATAGTAAAACCAAAAACACTCAGTTTGAAAAAATGTTGCAGTAATCCGCAAGTGCTAGTAAAAGATGTAAAAAACAGGGTATTTGGTTGATACGTTTTTTGCAAAAAATGTATACTAAGCTGCTCTACCAATCTTCACGGTATACCCTTATCAGAGCAGTCCTAACTAATGTATGCAATCCCTATCTGATGTATTTAAAAACCTGATCATCTGTATATAACCTGTGTGAACAGGGTTCAGAGAGGAAAAATCCATGTGTGCATACAGGGTAGAACAGCTTTTGTGCAGATAGCCCAAGAGGAGTGGTGGAACTCCCCAGTCTTGTAGACACAAGAGAACAATTATGGAAACAGGAACACATGGGCTACTTGCACAGTGAACAAGTCTGTATGATCATGTTCACACACCACCAAGAAACCTGAAGACACAAAAGAGAATAGTAAAACCAAAAACACTCAGTTTGAAAAAATGTTGCAGTAATCCGCAAGTGCTAGTAAAAGATGTAAAAAACAGGGTATTTGGTTGATACGTTTTTTGCAAAAAATGTATACTAAGCTGCTCTACCAATCTTCACGGTATACCCTTATCAGAGCAGTCCTAACTAATGTATGCAATCCCTATCTGATGTATTTAAAAACCTGATCATCTGTATATAACCTGTGTGAACAGGGTTCAGAGAGGAAAAATCCATGTGTGCATACAGGGTAGAACAGCTTTTGTGCAGATAGCCCAAGAGGAGTGGTGGAACTCCCCAGTCTTGTAGACACAAGAGAACAATTATGGAAACAGGAACACATGGGCTACTTGCACAGTGAACAAGTCTGTATGATCATGTTCACACACCACCAAGAAACCTGAAGACACAAAAGAGAATAGTAAAACCAAAAACACTCAGTTTGAAAAAATGTTGCAGTAATCCGCAAGTGCTAGTAAAAGATGTAAAAAACAGGGTATTTGGTTGATACGTTTTTTGCAAAAAATGTATACTAAGCTGCTCTACCAATCTTCACGGTATACCCTTATCAGAGCAGTCCTAACTAATGTATGCAATCCCTATCTGATGTATTTAAAAACCTGATCATCTGTATATAACCTGTGTGAACAGGGTTCAGAGAGGAAAAATCCATGTGTGCATACAGGGTAGAACAGCTTTTGTGCAGATAGCCCAAGAGGAGTGGTGGAACTCCCCAGTCTTGTAGACACAAGAGAACAATTATGGAAACAGGAACACATGGGCTACTTGCACAGTGAACAAGTCTGTATGATCATGTTCACACACCACCAAGAAACCTGAAGACACAAAAGAGAATAGTAAAACCAAAAACACTCAGTTTGAAAAAATGTTGCAGTAATCCGCAAGTGCTAGTAAAAGATGTAAAAAACAGGGTATTTGGTTGATACGTTTTTTGCAAAAAATGTATACTAAGCTGCTCTACCAATCTTCACGGTATACCCTTATCAGAGCAGTCCTAACTAATGTATGCAATCCCTATCTGATGTATTTAAAAACCTGATCATCTGTATATAACCTGTGTGAACAGGGTTCAGAGAGGAAAAATCCATGTGTGCATACAGGGTAGAACAGCTTTTGTGCAGATAGCCCAAGAGGAGTGGTGGAACTCCCCAGTCTTGTAGACACAAGAGAACAATTATGGAAACAGGAACACATGGGCTACTTGCACAGTGAACAAGTCTGTATGATCATGTTCACACACCACCAAGAAACCTGAAGACACAAAAGAGAATAGTAAAACCAAAAACACTCAGTTTGAAAAAATGTTGCAGTAATCCGCAAGTGCTAGTAAAAGATGTAAAAAACAGGGTATTTGGTTGATACGTTTTTTGCAAAAAATGTATACTAAGCTGCTCTAATAGCGCACGGTGCTGCATTGGCGGTCACAGCAGTTAGACGCTGTTTCGTGTGTTAAAGCTGTGAGTTCAGCCGGGCGCTAGATTGCAGCCATACACCTTACGCGAACAGTCATACACAAGGTATGGGTTTTTTAAGGAACAACTTGCACTCATCAACACACACACCATAACAATTGCATACTAGCACATGGCCGTGCGGTCATGCAAAGCTTATATAGCTGCAGCACGTTCAGGACCTTCCAATAAAGGACCAATGGGAAGCTGCCACAGAAGTTTAGCACCTTCAGGACCTTCCAATAAAGGACAAACGGGATCTGCTGCAGTATCTGAGCATGTGACCCCCGACCTCCAATGGGAGGTCATCCCGTGGGCATGCTCAGAAAGGGAAAATCTGGACTTAGTCCCAGAAAGACCTGCTCGCTGCTGAACATTTCTGGCTACAAGAACAGAGCCTGGAAGGGCAGTAGTAACCAGTTGTCCAGAATTAGCCTGAGCTAGACGCTGGGACTGACGTCTCTGCTGAGCAGACTCCACCATGGCTGGAGAAGAATGGGAGACCGCAGCGGAGATGGTTCGAGATTCCGCCTGTGCAGAAGTGGGAACTCGACACCTAACACTTAAAAACTCATAAAGGCTATGAAATAAGTGCAAAGCCTGCCAAAAATTACAAACAGTGTCATCCATACACCCTTGAAGACACCAACTGTAGTGCCTCATTCAAATATTTTGAACAAAGCATAGTTGTAGTACTCCTATACTCATAAGATCTGCACACAGTGCAAAGCCTACCTGTGATGACACAGCATGTAATCTTAATTATCCAGGTGTTTATTTTCAGGAGGCAAGGAAAAATAGGCTATTGTCTGAATGTTGAATTTATGTGTTTTTCTTTAGTTGGTCAAGAAATATAGACTGTTGTCATACAGTATGAATCATAGACTATTGTGTGAATGTTGACTTTGAGTTGTTTGCTGCAGCTTATTGTCTGCTATCTTTGGGGGACAGGGACATAGGGTAATTGAACAATGGATGTTTGCTAATATGTTGATTACCCATTGTATATGTCCAGCTAGAAGCTAGTTTGCTGACCTGCAAAGCAGAGAAGAATGAACTATGCAGATTGGAGACACCAGGTTCAGACCCTCTGGTCACCTGGCTCCATGCAGACATTCAGAGAAACCAGTTTGAGACCCTCTGGTCATTTAGCTCATTGGAGATCTTCAGAGAAGCCAGGTTGGGACCCTCTGTTCACCTGACCATGTCCCTCAATGGACTGTCAGCTTCCTAAGCTTGTCGTTACCTCCTCTATGTGGGTGCCCACCAAAAGCAGGGTGTCACTATAGGGGGTAGATATCCTTGGAAGTCCCAAAGTGGCAGCTGCTCTTATCCTGGTGAGTTAGCGGAAGGGTGAGACTGTAATATAGCACCATATTGGGTTGTTGTTATTGTCTATTTGGTGGTTCTGTAATGTAATGCCATGCTGTTTTTACCCTCATTGTGTTGTTTGAGTAGTAACATGCCCATGGGTAATGGAGTGCGGGTGTTCAGTGGAATGAGCCCTGGTCCATGCGGTCCAGGCCAGAGGACAAGAGCACCCACTGGCCCTTGTCTCGATACTACCAAAAATAAAAGCAGGGCCATCCATACACCCTTGAAGGCACCAACTGGAGTGCCTCATTCAAATATTAATAAAGTGTAGCTGTGGTACTTCTTCTCTTTGGTAAGGGCAGGGATAATGTTCTTAGACACTTGCTGGTACAAGGTGAGGACGCCACTTTGGGAGAAATAGTGATGGCTGGGGACTGAATTATGAGGAACAGCTGCCACAATGAGTCAGCTGAAATCTTCCATGTCTACAAGTCTAAATGGCATAATTTCCATGGCAGCCAGGAAATGTGCGCATTTAGCGTTTGGGCCTGTTGGTGTTAAGCTGGGAACTTTCTTTTTCAATCCAAAGCCTTGGAGAAAGACCGCTGAACGCTGTGCTGGGACAAGGATTTGGAAGTGCCTGATGATGATGCCTTAGAATATCGAATGACAGGTGTAGGGCGGGAATCATCTGTGCCACTGTGATGTACAGGGGATTGGCAAGCACCTAGCACAGGAGAAGAGACAGTGGTGTCACCTGCTGGCAGTAAGTGTGGACACAGGCGTGCGGCCCACTGTGTCGGGTGCTTAGATGACATGTGCCTGATCATGCTGATAGTGGTTAGACTCTGCTGAGCTTGGCAGGGCACAGGTTGCAAATTCACCATTTTATGTCTCAGATGTCTCTTTAAATGGCAAAAGAAAAAAAGAAGTTACTTATAAGGTATGCACACCACCCAATATCATATAATATAAAACAGCAAACTTTATTGGTAACAAAATTTTAAAACCAATTAAAAACAATGCAACACTCCACCACATGAACCCCCCTACCTGTGTGAAAAATAGCAATACACAGTGTTATACACTGAAACAATAAGGAATGGCAGCCAGAGAAAATACACCCATGGAGGTATGTGAATATATAATACTACCAGCACACCCACCAGGTGAATAATACGCAGCACTGAGTCAAAGAAATGTACACAAAACACCTTGAATCCAATAACTACAATAATGTGGTAGAGATCCATATGGGGGACAGGGGGCAGGTGCTTAAGATCCACAAGTAAGATCCAACCTGTCAGGTGAGTAAAAGTACTGCTTAAAAAGGCAAGTCACCTAAAGAGAACTACCATGCTGGCAGCCAGACACAGGAGTGGGAAGTGGAGGAGTGGACTCCCAACGCATATCGCTGTTACAAGGACAGACTTCCCCTGACAAAGCTGTCCTTGTTACAGCGATACGCATTGGGAGTCCACTCCTCCACTTCCCGCTCCTGTGTCTGGCTGCCAGCATGGTAGTTCTCTTTAGGTGACTTGCCTTTTTCAGCAGTACTTTTACTCACCTGACAGGTTGGATCTTACTTGTGGATCTTAAGCACCTGTCCCCCGTGTGGATCTCTACCACATTATTGTAGTTATTGGATTCAAGGTGTTTTGTGTACATTTCTTTGACTCAGTGCTGTGTATTATTCACCTGGTGGGTGTGCTGGTAGTATTATATTATATATTTGCATACCTCCATGGGTGTATTTTCTCTGGCTGCCATTACTTATTGTTTTAGTGTATAACTGTGCATTGCTATTTTTCACACAGGTAGGGGGGGTTCATGTGGTGGAGTGTTGCATTGTTTTTAAAATTTGGTTACCAATAAAGTTTGCTGTTTTATATTATATGTGTTAGGTGTCGAGTTCCCGCCTCTGCACACGGGGAATCTCGAACCATCTCTGCTGCGGTATCCCATTCTTCTCCAGCCGCAGTGGAGTCTGCTCAGCAGAGACGTTGGTCCCAGCATCTTGCTCAGTCTCACTCTGTGCATAGGGTTACTGCTGCTTTTCCAGCTTCTGCCATTGAAGCCAGTGCTAGGCAGCGGCGAGCAGACGCTTCTGGGACTAAGTCCTACTTTGCACACACTGAGCATGCCCAGGGCAAGATCTCTCAGTGGAGCTCTAGGGTCACATGCTCAGGTACTGCAGCGACTTCCATTGGTCCTTCTCAAGGAAGGTCCTGTAGGTACCAGGACTAAGTTCTGCTTTGCACACTGAGCATGCCCAGGGCAAGATCTCTCAGTGGAGATCTAGGGTCACATGCTTAGGTACTGCAGCAATTCCATTGGTCCTTCTTTGAAAGGTCCTATACGTGCTGCAGCTATTTAAGGCTCGCATGGCCACACGGCCATGCGCTAGTGTACATTTGTAAACGTGTGTGTGTTGTGAGTGAAAGTCGCTCTTTAAAAAACCCTCCCAATTGGATGACTGATCGCGGAAGGTGTATGATTGCTATCTAGCGCCCGACTTACCCAACAGCATGTTACACACCAATACAGCATCTAGCTGCTGTATCCGCCAGTGCAGCGCCGTGCGCTTTCACAGCGCTTTCCTGACCCAAGCCTGGGTGGTTAGTGGCGTCCGCCAGTGCGGCACCGCACGCACTCTCGTGCATTCTTTTGTTATTATTTTGGTTATGCTGACAGCCCAGTAGCGGTGTCGACCGCAAGTAGTCTTCACAGACTCAGATCCCAAGTCTTGGGACTGAGCTCGAAGACTCCTTGCTTGTGCTCTTGTGTGCAGTACCGCGGCCCTGTGACTTAACAGGGTTCGCTTCCTTCACACAGGGTGAAGTTAACCCGTGTGTGAATTCACATTGTACTGCCATATAGTCCGTCATTACTTGGCAGCAGGTTCCATCTCTGCACGGTGGACCCCGGGCTGCGAACGCACCTTAGTCTACCTATCTTATTATTTGGTGCGTTCCGCTAGCCCTAACAATATGATATTGGGTAGTGTGCATACCTTATAAGTGACTTCTTTTTTTCTTTTGCCATTTCCTGCTTTTTGTCAACTTGGCTTGCACCCCAATTGATATTGTGAGATTTGCTCCATTTTGCTGTGCGCCAATTGTATTGCTATTTATAGAAGTCTTTTTAAAAAGGCACCTAGCTCTTTGACAGAAATTCACGAGTGTCAGTATTCTGCAGAACAGTTGCCCACCTTCTCCCTCTGGTCACCTCACTGGCTCTTCATGCCTATTTTGGTGCTGCTGATCTCTCCCCCCTCAGCACTGCTGGCCTTGCCCTGCATGCCAGCTTCCCAGGTTGGGTCTGTGACTTCATCATCCACCACCTTGTCTTCCATCGCTGCACCTTGGTCCTCCTGACTTGGTGACTTAACAACAACTTGACTTATTGGCAATTATATCTCAACATTATCTACCTTCTTAGACAAAATTTGCAGATCCCCACCATCATCTTCTTGTGACCTTGGCGGCTCTAAGTTCTTTGCATCACTAAACAGCATGTCCTCCTGTCCCTCTTGAAACATGCTGGGTGAGAGGCCACAATCAAGAAATAATGATGTAATAGCTCCTCAGAGTGTCCTAGTGTGGGATCATTGGTCTTCTGGGACTCAATATGGTGCTAGGAAGGAGGATCACAGAGAGGATTAACTGACTCTTGTGAGGTGTAACTGGACCATGCGGAAAACTGGGGGATGCTGGCATGCATGATGGAAGCATTATCTGCTATCTAACAAACCCCCTGTTCACACTGGTGTGGCTTCTGATGTGGTGTCTCCCTACAAAGTGGGACAGGAAGCTATGTGTTGTGAATGCACTTGTTGCTTGTGCTCCAGCAACAGGCGCAGTCACACCTGCCCCACGCCCTTGCCATCTGCATGCACCATTGTCAGCAGTTCCCTGTCCCTTACCACTCGCTCTAATGCATTTTGTACTTGCTAGGCCTCTGGAATCCAAGATTACTTAATTGAAACAACATTTTTTTAGTTAAAAAAATTTGGTAACCACCTTAATTTCACGCAAAGCACGTTAAACTGTATGAATGACAATAGTCAATTTTTGGAACAAAAAATATTTTGTCACTTGTAGCAGCTCAAGCAGTTTTTAAAAATTTCAAGCCACTGTAATTTCACACTTAGCACGTTAAACTGTATGAACGACAATAGTCAATTTTTGAACAAAAGATGATGTCACCTCTAGCTGGCCAAGCGTTTTTTAAAAATCTCAAACCACCGTACTTTCACACAAAGCACTGCATGAATGACAACAGTCAATTTTTGGAACAAAAATGTTGTCACCTGTAGCAGGCCAAGCGGTTTTAAAAATTTAAAACCATTGTAATTTCACATAAAACATGTTAAACTGTATGAATGACAACAGTCAATTTTTTAAACAAAAATGTTTTCACCTGTAGCAGGCCAAGTAGTTTTTCATAATTTCAAACCACCGTAATTCTAAACAAAGCACGTTAAATTGTATGGATGACAATAGTCAATTTTTTTAAACAACAAATTCTGTGAACTGTAGCAGGCTAACCGTTTTTTCAAAAATTTACACCACCATAATTTTGCACAAAACACGTTAAACTGCATTGATGACAATAGTCAAATTTTTTTAACAATATTTTCTGAACTCTTAACAGGCCAAGCAATTTTTACAAATGTTAAACCTCCATCATTTTACACAAAGCACGTTAAATTGTATGGATGACAGTAGTCAATTTTTGGAACAAAAAAAATGTTGTAAACTCTAGCAGGCCAAGAGGTTTTTAAAAATGTTAATCCACTGTAATTTTAAGCAAAGCACGTTGAACTGTATGGATGAGAATAGTCAATTTTTGGAACAAAAAATGTTGTGGACTATAGCAGGACAAGAGGTTTAAAAATTTTTTAAACCACCGTAATTTTACACAAAGCACGATAAACTGTATGGATGACATTAAGTCAATTTTTGAAAGAATAAAATGTTGTGACCTGTAGCAGGCCAAGCAGTTTTAAAATGTTTTAAACCAATGTAATTTTACAAACTGTACGTTTAACTGTATGGGTGTCAGTAGTCAATTTTTGGCTACAGTTTCTGTTTGCAGCACTGTGAGCACTCACTATCACTTTGACTGACAGCCGGCTTTGCAGTGCAACACTGGCTGTCAGTCAAATTCTGGGGTGTACTGAATAATTACTGCAATTGCCCTGGGCTTGCCTGTGTAACTGAAAGGTGGTGCCTCTCAGGAGGATTAAAGTTAATTTTCTCCCAAGAGCAACAGTTTGAGTATGCTAGATGGACACCTTTCTAACACTATTAACCCAATGATTAACTGCAGATTTTATTTTATTTATTGTACTCACTTATATTGCGCCATTAATTCCTCAGTGCTTTACATATGTTATCGGCACTGTCCGCATTGGGGATCACAATCTAAATTCCCTATCAGTATGTCTTTGGAATGTGGGAGGAAACCGGAGAACCCAGAGGAAACCCACGCAAACACAGGGAGAACATGCAAACTCCTTGCATATGTTGTCCTTGGTGGGATTTGAACCCGGGGCCCCAGGGCTGCAAGGCTGTAGTGCTAATCACTGAGCCACAGTGCTGCGCATTATCCAACATGACTGGATCCATTTATGTGCATTCCCATGTTAATATTGTTCTTGACTTCTGCTTCTAGAGATAATTATGACCTTGATTTTTTCAGTGGATTTGTTTCTTATTGCCGCCTGGCACCTGTTGTTGTAATTCAGGTTTTGACTCCTAGTTGTCCGGCAGCTACAAAGTAGAATGTATATGTAGTACACACAGAGAAGAATTAACATGCCACCTGTGAAGACATGTAGGTACTTTGACCTGATGCAAGGAGCTATATATGGTGAGATGGTCACCGAAGAGTAGGAAAAATAAATGAAAATCTTCAGCATCTGATGAGTTCAGAAACAGTTCAACTTTATTTCAACATTAGAAACACTGTGTACATATCCAAACCTTTAATCATGCATTTCTGATGGTTCTTAGTCATAGTTAATTAGTCTCACAGACACAAGACTGATTGAAAGCAGAAGTTAAATAAATATCATGAGATTTAAATTAAATCCTCAACAAATAAATAATATGACCTGAATTCATTATATGGGCAAAATACAAAAGAAGTCTGTTTTTAGACTCAAGCCTTGTGGTGACCTGGTACATTGTGTGAGGATCTAAAATGCTTTACAGGTAAGTAAAATGTCTCACAAAATGCCACATGTCAGATTTGAAAAATGGGGCTGCATGCTAAGGTCCCAAACAGGCTGCATCATTAATGTAGTAAAGAAACAAAAACTCATTAAGTTTGCATACTGAGCAGATGATATTAATTAAAAGGAGTGAGTTTATCCAAGGTTTTCATATATTTTTATATAACATATATGATGTGTGTATAAAAAAAATCTTTTGATTTTCATACTTGACACTTTAATCAATATCAGATTTATACTTCCTGTTCTGTTTATTTGACTTTTCAGCGATCTTATTATCATCACAGACAGGAATTGTAATGAAAGGTAACACCTGTGTACAGTAAATAATGTGAGATTCGCCACTCATTATAAGTGATGAGCAAGATTGCCTTGTGCAGGCATGTACTACGGAGGACAGAGAATGAACTTCAATCTAATATTGCAGCCAGCATGCAGCCAGCGGGTAAGGAAAGGGTGAATCAAACACCCGAAAACCCCACCTCCATGGCTGAAAATTGTTCCCTCCAAATTCAGGTGACAGAGTCCCTTTAAGGTTAGGGGTGTGTTAGGGTAGATTTGTGGTTAGGGTCATAGTTAGAGTTGGGATTAGGGTTAGGGTGTGTTGTGGTTAGGGTTAGAGTTAGAATTGGGGGGTTACCACTGTTTAGGCACATCAGTGGTCTCCAAATGCGACATGGCACCACCGTTGATTCCAGCCAATTTTGTGTTTTCCTCTGTTCTAAGCCCTGTCATGCCCCAAAACAGTGGCTTTCCCCCACATACAGGGTATCAGCGTACTTTTGTGGTTCATTTTCTCCTGATACCCTTGTAAAAATAACAAAAATTGGTTCCAAAGCAATTTTTATGTGAAAAAAGTAAAATGTTCATTTTTTCCTTCCACATTGCTTTAGTTCTCGTGTAGCACCTGAAGGGTTAATACACTTCTTGAATGTGGTTTTGTCCACCTTGAGGGGCGCAGTTTTTAGAATAGTGTCACTTTTGGGTATTTTCTGTTATATTGACCCCTCAAACTCACTTCAAATGTGGAGTGGTCCCTAAAACAAAATGGTTTTGCAAATTTTGTTGTAAAAATCAGAAATCGCTGGTCAACTTTTAACCCTTACAACAAGAAAAAAAATATGTTTCCAAAATTGTGCTCATGTAAAGTAGACAGGTGGGAAATGTTATCTATTAACTATTTTGTGCGATATGACTCTCTGATTTAAGTGTACAAAATTAAAAGTTTAAAAATTGCACAATTTTCTAAAGTTTTGCTAAATTTCTGTTTTTTCATAAATAAGCACAAGTTATATCAAAGAAATTTTACCACTAACATGAAGTACAATATGTCATGAAAAAACACTCTCAGAATCAAGGGGATATGTTAAAGAATTTCAGAGCTATAACTTCATGAATTGACAGTGGCCAGAATTATAAAAATTGGCTTGGTCATTAAGTATGAAATTGGCTTTGTAACTAAGAGGTTAATAGCATTGATTTCTACTTCCTATTGTTATCAGAATGATCAACAATGCAATGTTTTGGACATGCTAAGAGTCCTGCAATAAACAGAAGTCAATGCATTGGGAGGCAGTCTGCTAGATGAGGGTTGTAAGTGCATGATCCAAGATTGTGCGATATCCTTGTTTAGAACAGTGATACTGGGGGGTGTTATCAAATCTTATTTTGCTGAGGCTTATCTGTATATGGAGAGCCAGCACCTCATTATGAATTTGTTTCATCTTCTGATTTGTCACTGTGACACCTCTTTGCTGAAGACGACTCTTGGTTTTATATGTAAGTATGCTAACGTTCCATCAATGCACCTTCTGGAAATCAGTGATTATTCTGGGGTTTGTATTCCAGCTAAGAAAGTCCATACTGCCTAGCTGCAGTTAAGAGATGAATGGGGAAATCCCTTAAACTCCCCCATCTCAGTCCACCCAGTGCTAATCTCATTGCACCTTAAAGAGGCATTCCCATCAAAGTTGCAAACATCATATTACATGGCACTGTGTACTTACATTTGCTCATTTTGTCCACCTACCCAGTTAATTCTTCTGTTTTCAATTAGGTCCATGACATCACATGATTAAAAACCCAGGAGGGCGCGAAACGGCTGTCGTTCGCCAGCTGCTCTTGTTGTATACATCCCCGTGCCGTGAAGTTATGAAATAAAGATACCTGTTTGAAGACCGGTGAGTGCCGCCAAGTTTCTTCTCCGTTGCCTACATGATTAAAAACTGACAAGCTAAATCCTTCTAAGCAGTAGGTCATTTTTTTCCAGTAAAACTCAAGAATCACTGCAAAAGGACCTGACATAGCGAGGAAGGAACACCTGGGTCAGGAGTTGAGAAGAGGAATGATTTATGCAGGGAAAAGAGACTTCATGACTCTACATAGAGCAGAGAAACAGAAAGAATTTACTGGGTTAAAAGGCAAAATGAGCAATTGTAAGTACTCAGAGCTATGCAATATGATGACTGAAACACATAGACGAGCAATAGGGTTACAATGTTTTGAACTTTTGACTTGCAGGTCCATATCTTATCATCCACTACTACTTCGATTGTGAGACTACCATCATTTTTTAGACAATCATCTTGGCTATCCCATACATAAATTTGACATTGCAACTATTTTGCATATGAGTAGTTATGCAAATTTTTGTCTTGTCACTGGATTGTTGCTGTTTTGCTCCAAAAAATCTAAATTGCAATTTTTATTATTTTGAAGGTATTTTGTGAATCCATCTTTGGCTTTCAACATTGCCTGAATTCTTCTGGGCATGCTCTCCATCAGATTTAAGCATGTCTCTACCAAAATATTATCCCATACATTCCCAAAGTTAGGGCATATCTGTCGACTCACTTGGGTATGTATATAGTTTTTTTTTTCAACTTTACTCGCAAGGGTTCAATTGGGTTGAAGTCTGGGGACTGTGGGTGCCAATCCAGCAGCCAAACTTCATTGTCATTGAGCTATTTCTTCGCCAATCTTGATGTATGCTTTTTGTCATTGTCCTGCTGGAAAGCTTTGTCATCCTTTTCATACCCATAGTACTTGAGTGTATGAAATAATTCATCTTGCAGGATACTCACTTATATCTCAACATTGAGACCATCTTCGATTCTCATCAAGTATCAACACCTTTAAATGTGAAACAAAAGCATATCATCAGGCTTCCTCCATCGAACTTGACAGTGGCTTCAATTTCTCGATCTGTTATCCCCCTTTTCCCTTGTTTCTTCTACACCCATTTGCACTCATCAGAGCCTAGTCTATTGACTTTTGCCTCATCACTCCAAATCACCTGTTTCCAATCTTCTTTTGTCCACTTTTCATACTTTTCTGCAAACTCGAGCTGACACTTCTTATGTCAATATTGAAGTCTAGGCTAATTCGGGCCACCGTTTCAGACTTGTATAACATGCATCACATGGTGCTTGCATGGACGTCTATGATCTCACTATTATGAAGCATGCGAGCCGCCTCCACTAGGGTTGAGCGAAACGGGTCGAAATTGTTCAAAAGTCGCCAACTTTTGGCAAGGTCGGGTTTCATGAAACCCGACCCGACCCCAGTGGGGGGTCGGCCATGAAGTCGGCGATCTTTTGAATCTGGAATCGGAATTCCGATCCCGATTCCCGATATGTTTAAGATATCGGGAATTGGTATCGGAATTCAGATTAAAGTGTAAAATATAGAATTAAAATAAAAAATATTGCAATACTTACCCTCTGACGCGCCCTGGTACTAACCGGCAGCCTTCCTCCTTCGAATCCGCGCTTCTAGGACCTTGCCGTGACGTCGCGGTGACGTCGCGGCTTGTGATTGGCCGCGCGGCCGCCCATGTGACCGCTCGCGCGGCCAATCACAAGCCGCGACGTCACCCGCGACGTCACCGAAGGTCCTGGAAGGGCTGATTCTTAGGAAGGAAGGCTGTCGGAAGGAAGCAGGGCGCTTCCGAGGGTGAGTATATACCTAATAGGAATATACTCACCCTCGGAAGCGCCCTTATTGAAGTGCCTTATTGACACCTCTCCATTACTAAGCCGTGGTCTTGATGTCACCTGACAATACAAAAGTGATATAAACTCCACAAATATTAACCCTACTTGCCACCGCTACAGGGCAAGTGGGAAGAATCGGGCAAAGTGCCAGAATTGGTGCATATAATAGATGTGCCTTTTCTCAGCAGCTGCGGGCTGCTATTTTTAGGCTGGGGGCAATATTCATGGCCCCTCACCAGCCTGAGAATACCAGCCCCCAGCTGTCTGCTTTAGCAAGGATGATTGTCAAAAATGGGGGGACCCCACCCCATTCTTTAAAATTATTTATTTAAATAATTAAAAAATATGGCATGGGGACCCTCGATTCTTGATAACCAGCATTGTTGTAGCTGACAGCTTATGGTTGCAGCCCCCAGCTGTGAGTTTTGCCTGGCTGGTTATCAAAAATTCAGGGGAACCCATGTCGTTTTTTTAAATTATTTAGTTACGGTGCAGGAGCCAGCTAATGAATGCACCCATCAGCCACTCCTTCTCTCACTGTTATTAGCGGCAGGAGGTGTTGGATGATGGGAGCTGTAGTCCCATTCGATGACACCAGTAACCGGAGGTAAACTTTATATCTACGATCACAGCTGAGCGCTCATGCCATCTTTTGACAGCGTGGGAACTGTGGTTCACTGACCAGCGGGGATGATTTCACCACCGATCAGAAGCGGTGTTTGTCATGCACATCGTGACAAACACCCAGAATTTGGGCAGCCGAACCCGAACAGTAACACAGACTTCCTCATGAAGTCTGTGTTTGGTGTTCATGCCCAAACAGTAGGTGTTCAGTACGGACGCCAAACTTTACTGTTTAGGTTCGCCCATTCTAAATCTATCCTAAAGTCCGATGCCCAGCAAATCAACCTATCCCCACACTATTCCCTGGCCTCTCCTCCTGTGAATCCCTTCACTGGCTCCACATTACCCAGTTCAAAACTCTAAGCTTGGCATATAAAGCCATCCACAACCTGTCTCCTTCATACATCTGTGACCTAGTCTCCCGGTACTTACCTACGCACAACCTCCGATCCTCACAAGATCTCAATCTCTACTCTCCCTTTTAACCTCTCTTCCTTAAATTGCAAACAAGATTTTTCCTGTTAATCCCCTCCTACTCTGGAACTATCTAACCGAACATATCAGACTCTCACCTACCGTGGAAACCTTCAAAAAGAACATGGAGACCTACCTCTTCCAACAAGCCTACAACCTACCGTAACTCCCGATCCACCATACCTCTGCATGACCAACTAAACCTCACCTTCTGTATCCTCACCCATCCTTAGCAGATTGCGATCCCTTGTAGACAGGGTCCTCTCTTCTCCTGTACAAGTCGGTGACTAGTTTTGGTCAAGGTTATTGTATTTGTTTTTATTATGTATATCCCTTTTCACATGCAATGCTCCATGGAATAAATGGTGCTATAATAATAAATAACAATAATGCATTGTCTTATCTGTTATGAAATGTAATAATATCAGACAGAAAAAAACATCAAAATGCATACAATATAAACTTCATAATACTAGTAGTCTCTTTAGTAATATTACATTGAATGCAACTGAAAATATATGTAAGTCGCGAATTTTCTGCTGAACGGAAAATATTGTTCATTATTATTGATTCTTACAATATAAGAAAACTACCTATTGTAGACTTCGAAGTGTCAACTTACCCAACGCTAGAGATCATTATAAGGCTAGGGTCACATTGCGTTAGTGCAATCCGTTTAGCGCTAGCGCTAGCAGGTTGCGCTAACGCAATGTTTTTAATGGGGCCGCGTCCCGGGGTCGCGGTAACGTCCCCGCTCTCGGAGATCCCCGATCTGCGAGAGCGGGGAACGGACCGCGGGCGCGCCTCGGACGCTGCAAGCAGCGTTCGCGGCACGCCAGGAAACACCGGCGCGTCGCTAGCGCGTGCCGAACTTGGCACGCGCTAGTGCTGCGCGTTCCCATTGCCGTGAATGGGCGCACTAACGGACGCGTTGCACGGCGTTAATTTCGCCGTGCAACGCTGTCCATTAGCGCTTTCCCATTAACGGATTGGGAACCAAGCCTAAGGCTTTAGATAGATCATAAATAGCTAGTTGATGGGGGTTCAACTATAGGCCGCCCGATTAGGTGGCTAAATGAAGGCACCTCCTTCATTGAGTTATATTTATTATAGCTCCATACAATTGACTTTAACCCCTTAGTGACCAAGCCAATTTTGACCATAATGACCAGGCCATTTTTTACAATTCTGACCAGTGTCACTTTATGAAGTTATAGCTCTGGAATGCTTCAACGGATTCCACTGATTCTGATAATGTTTTTTCGTGACATATTAATCTTCATGTTAGTGGTAAAATTTCTTCGATATGACTTGTGTTTATTTATGAAAAAAATGGAAATTTGGCAAAAAATTTGAAAATGTTGCAATTTTCAAACTTTAACACTAGAAGTCCCAGAGATGGGTCATTTGACATTTCTACCTTTGAAACCCAGAGAAGGGTCAAATGACCTAAAGGATTTTATCTATAGCTTATGTTATCTCTATTCACTGTCTTTTGTTCTGTAATTAAGGCCATTACTGTTGCACCGCAGGAGGTTGTTTGCTGTTTTCCATCGAGTTTACCCATGTAGTTTCAAGTTTCAAGTTAGTTCTGTTCAGTTTATAGTATTTGATAATATAAAGACTATACATATTGTATTTAGTTTAGTATTATTTGTGCAAAAAAGCGCTGAAACAATGAATCATTTTTTATATATTTTAAATAGAGAATTAGAAATTTTAGAGCAAGGTACAGCTGTGAGTAATGACCAGAAGCATTTGTGTCTAAAGGCCCCGTCACACATAGCGACGCTGCAGCGATACCGACAACGATCCGGATCGCTGCAGCGTCGCTGTTTGGTCGCTGGAGAGCTGTCACACAGACAGTTCTCCAGCGACCAACGATCCCGAGGTCCCCGGTAACCAGGGTAAACATCGGGTAACTAAGCGCAGGGCTGCGCTTAGTAACCCGATGTTTACCCTGGTTACCATCGTTAAAGTAAAAAAAAAAAAACTCTACATACTTACCTATCGCTGTCTGTCCTCGGTGCTCTGCTTCTCTGGTCTGGCTGTGAGCACAGCGGCCGGAAAGCAGAGCGGTGACGTCACCGCTCTGCTTTCCGGCTGACCGGCGCTCACAGCCAGACCAGAGAAGCAGAGCGAGGACACAGCGATTGGTAAGTATGTAGAGTTTGTTTTTTTTTACTTTAACGATGGTAACCAGGGTAAACATCGGGTTACTAAGCGCGGCCCTGCGCTTAGTTACCCGATGTTTACCCTGGTTACCAGCGAAGACATCGCTGAATCGGCGTCACACACGCCGATTCAGCGATGTCAGCGGGACCTCAACGATGAAAAAATGGCCCAGGCCATTCCGACACGACCAGCGATCTCACAGCAGGGGCCTGATCGCTGGTACGTGTCACACATAGCGAGATCGCTACTGAGATCGCTGTTGCGTCACAAAACTTGTGACTCAGCAGCGATCTCGCTAGCGATCTCGCTGTGTGTGACGGGGCCTTAAGGCTATGTGCACACTTTGCGGATTCCACTGCAGATTTTTCCGCAGTGGAATTCCAAAATCCGCAGTGAAAACCCGTTGCGGTTTTTACTGCGGATTTATCGCGTTTTTTACTGCGGTTTCTTCTGCGGATTTTCATCTGCAGTTTTCTATTGGAGCAGGTGAAAAGAAAGTGACATGCTGCGGAATGTAATCCGCAGCATTTATGCGCAGATTTTTCCGCAGCATGTGCACAGCATTTTTTGTTTCCCATAAGTTTACATTGTACTGTAAACTCATGGGAAACTGCTGCGGATCCGCAGCGGTCAAAGGTACCGTTACATGTTACGATCTCGTCGACGATATAGTTAGAAATGTAACGTGATCACATCTTTCATGCAATCAGTTTCACATCGTCCAAGAGGCGTCACATGCAACTATCTTGTTAACGATGTAAATTTTGGCTCTGCGTTAGCCTCATTGCAAACGTTTGCAGAACGATTTTTCACAATGGCAGGAATAGGAGAATTTAGACCGACATCGTTCATCTCAGCATTACACTGAACGATGCTGCACATCTTCTGACACATAATTGGACGAGGATCATCAGATTTGAGAGCCTGACCTCAAATCTGCGATCAGCGATCCAATGATGTGTTCGTCCGATATCTTCACGTTACACGCAACGATGTGAAAACGACATTGCATGAACGACGTGATCATGTGACGTTTTCAAACGATATCGTCAATGAGATCGTAATGTGTAACTGTACCTTTAGGCCTCAATCACACTAACGAAAAAAAATCGCAGCATGATCATTCTTGTGCAAATTTGGCGCGAAAAAAATTCGCACAAGAGGACTGAAATTTTAGTGTGAAAAATATACAAAAGAACAACTGTTATTTGTTTTGATGCTTTTTATTTTTTTTTAAAAACCAATAAGATTTTTTTTTCACTAAAGGGTTATTTCACACCAGCATCAAACAAATAGTCACATTTTCAAGATGAGCAGTGTATAAGCGGCATGGCCAAACAAATGCGATAAAACAGTGAACAAGAAAACAATATAATCAAATTATACAACAGGGAGGGATGTTGGTGGAGGAGTGGGAAGAGGGGAGGGGGAAAAGGGTAAAGAATGCTTTTTATTTTTGTCATAAAAATGTTAAAAAAATACAAGGAATAAAACAATTCCACACATATTTTCAATAGCCTGCAGTGGGGGGCTGTGTGTGTGTGTGAGTGGCATGTCCTTGTGTGACTAGCATTTCAGCACTCACTCAGCAGTCTGTCTGAACATGTCAGAACATACCTGGCACTGCCTGGGAATGTCCCTGGTACATTTGCCACATGTGTATTTGTAGCAGTCAACACATCTCTCAGTTGCACAATTGTTCGTGCATCGATGGTTGACCTGTCACTTCACCCTTTTGCCAGCGCTGTGTGTGGAAGGAAGTTGCCAAAGGAGTTTCTCCTTGCATGCCTTCTTTTCAGTCACATGACGGCCACCTAACTCTTTTGCAAGCTCAACCAGGAAGTCCACCCGTCTCTCCCGCACCCCAGTGAATGCCTGATAAAGAACATGAGCATTGAGTGCTGCCATGTCAATCATGTTGTAGAACACGGCGACTGGCCATCTCCGTGTTCCTGCACGCACGCTGTACTCCTGCACCATTTGGTCCATTACATCCACACCGCACTTTGTGTGGTTGTATTGTGTGACTGTGTTTGGCTTCCTTTTGTTGGTATCCTCAGTCTCAACCACGCTGTGCATGCTGCTGAGAATGTAGACGGCCTTCTTTCGTTTGGGTGCATACACTGTCAGTGTGGCACCAGTGGTTGAAAACACCTGAGTGGTGAATTCAGTGCGGTCCATCTGTCTAGCGGATTGAGGAATTTCCCGGCGACTCTTGTTGACTGTGCCGAGGATAGTGGTTTCCCGGCTAAGCAGTCGTTGTGCAAGTGACAATGATGTAAAGAAATTGTCCGTGGTTACATGTTGTGAATTCTGTGGCTGAGTTCACTTCTGTGGTCACAAGTGGTATTGCAGTCTCTGGGCTTCCTCCCTCAGGTGTTTTGGTGAGCTCGTTGGCTGCCTTGCTATTTAGCTCCACCTGAGTCTGTCTTCCTTGCTCCTTGTCAATGTTCCAGTGTTGGATCTGAGCTACTGCATCTTTCCTTGGGCCTGCTGCTCTGCTAGATAAGTGCTTCTAGTTTGTTTTCTGTTTTTTCTGTCCAGCTTGTTATTATCTTTTGCTGGAAGCTCTGAGAAGCAAAGGGGTGCACCGCCGTGCTGTTAGTTCGGCACGGTGGGTCTTTTTGCCCCTTTGCGTGGTTTTCGTTTTAGGGTTTTTGGTAGACTGCATAGTTCTCTTTGCTATCCTCGCTCTGTCTAGAATATCGGGCCTCACTTTGCTGAATCTATTTCATTCCTACGTTTGTCTTTTCATCTTGCTAACAGTCATTATATGTGGGGGCTGCCTATTCCTTTGGGGTATTTCTCTGAGGTAAGTCAGGCTTGTATTTCTATCTTCAGGCTAGTCAGCTCCTCAGGCAGTGCCGAGTTGCATAGGTAGTGGATAGGCGCAATCCACTGCTGCTTCCAGTTGTGTGAGGATAGATCAGGTACTGCAGTCTACAGAGATTCCACGTCTCAGAGCTCGTCCTATTGTTTTGGGTTATTGCCAGATCTCTGTATGTGCGCTGATTACTGCACGCTGTGTTGCCTGATTGCCAGCCATAACAGTACAAGGAGCCATTCAATGATTTCCAATAGAGGGAAAAAAGAAATCCTGACATCATTTTTTTTTCTCTTAGCTCTGTCTTCAGTCTTTTTTTTCCCCTAGACATTAGAGTGCTTCAGGACACAGCTGTGGACATGGATATTCAGGCTCTGTGCTCCTCAATGGATAATCTCGTTGTAAATGTACAAAAGATTCAAGATACTATTGATCAGAAATCGATGCTAGAACCAAGAATTCCGATTCCTGATTTGTTTTTTGGTGACAGAACTAAGTTCCTGAGCTTCAGAAATAATTGTAAGCTATTTTTGGCCTTGAAACCTCATTCTTCTGGTAATCCTATTCAACAGGTTTTGATTATTATTTCTTTTTTGCGCGGCGACCCACAGGACTGGGCGTTTTCTCTTGCACCAGGAGATTCTGCATTGAGTAATGTTGATGCATTTTTCCAGGCGCTGGGATTGCTTTACGATGAGCCTAATTCAGTGGATCAAGCTGAGAAAAATCTGCTGGCTTTATGCCAGGGTCAGGATGATGTAGAAGTATATTGTCAGAAATTTAGAAAATGGTCAGTACTCACTCTGTGGAATGAATCTGCACTAGCGGCTTTGTTCAGAAAGGGTCTCTCTGAAGCTCTTAAGGATGTAATGGTGGGATTTCCTATGCCTGCTGGTTTGAATGAGTCTATGTCCTTGGCCATTCAGATCGGTCGTCGCTTGCGCGAGCGTAAATCTGTGCACCATCTGGCGGTATTGTCTGAGAGTAAACCTGAGCCTATGCAGTGCGACAGGACTATGACTAAAGTAGAACGGCACGAACACAGACGTCTGAACAGACTGTGTTTCTATTGTGGTGATTCTACTCATGCTATTTCTAATTGTCCTAAACGCACTAGGCGGTTCGATAGCTCTGCCGTTATTGGTACTGTACAGTCCAAATTCCTTTTGTCCATTACCTTAATGTGCTCTTTGTCATCATATTCTGTCATGGCGTTTGTGGATTCAGGCGCTGCCCTGAATCTGATGGATTTGGATTATGCTAAACGTTGTGGATTTTTCTTGGAGCCTTTGCGGTGTCCTATTCCGTTGAGAGGAATTGATGCTACACCTCTGGCCAAGAATAAGCCGCAGTACTGGGCCCAGCTGACCATGTGCATGGCTCCTGCACATCAGGAAGTTATTCGCTTTTTGGTACTGCATAATTTGCATGATGTGGTCGTGTTGGGGTTGCCATGGCTACAAACCCATAATCCAGTATTGGATTGGAACTCTATGTCGGTGACCAGCTGGGGTTGTCAGGGAGTACATGGTGATGTTCCATTTTTGTCTATTTCGTCATCCATTCCTTCTGACATCCCAGAGTTCTTGTCGGACTTTCAGGATGTATTTGAAGAGTCCAAGTCTGATGCCCTTCCTCCGCATAGGAATTGTGATTGTGCTATCGATTTGATTCCTGGTAGTAAATTCCCTAAGGGTCGTTTATTTAATTTGTCCGTACCTGAACACACCGCTATGCGCAGTTATGTGAAGGAGTCCCTGGAGAAGGGACATATTCGCCCATCGTCGTCACCATTGGGAGCAGGGTTCTTTTTTGTAGCCAAGAAGGATGGTTCGCTAAGACCGTGTATTGATTACCGCCTTCTTAATAAGATCACTGTTAAGTTTCAGTATCCCTTGCCATTGATTTCTGACTTGTTTGCTCGGATTAAGGGGGCTAGTTGGTTTACTAAGATTGATCTTCGTGGTGCGTATAATCTGGTGAGAATCAGGCAGGGAGATGAATGGAAAACGGCATTTAATACGCCCGAGGGTCATTTTGAGTATCTGGTGATGCCGTTCGGACTTGCCAATGCTCCATCTGTTTTTCAGTCTTTTATGCATGACATTTTCCGTGAGTATCTGGATAAATTCTTGATTGTTTACTTGGATGACATTTTGATCTTCTCAGATGATTGGGAGTCTCATGTGAAGCAAGTCAGAATGGTTTTCCAGGTACTGCGTGCTAATTCCTTGTTCGTGAAGGGATCAAAGTGTCTCTTCGGTGTGCAGAAAGTTTCATTTTTGGGGTTCATCTTTTCCCCTTCTACTATCGAGATGGATCCGGTTAAGGTTCAGGCCATCCAGGATTGGACTCAGCCGACATCTCTAAAAAGTTTGCAGAAATTCCTGGGCTTTGCTAATTTTTATCGTCGCTTCATCTGTAATTTTTCTAGCATTGCCAGACCATTGACCGATTTGACCAAGAAGGGTGCTGATTTGGTTAATTGGTCTTCTGCTGCCGTGGAAGCTTTTCAGGAGTTGAAGCGTCGTTTTTGCTGTGCCCCTGTGTTGTGTCAACCTGATGTTTCTCTTCCGTTCCAGGTCGAGGTTGATGCTTCTGAGATTGGTGCAGGGGCGGTTTTGTCACAGAGAGGTTCTGGTTGCTCAGTGTTCAAACCATGTGCTTTCTTTTCCAGGAAATTTTCTGCTGCTGAGCGTAATTATGATGTGGGCAACCGAGAGTTGCTGGCCATGAAGTGGGCATTCGAGGAGTGGCGTCATTGGCTTGAGGGTGCTAAGCATCGCGTGGTGGTTTTGACTGATCATAAGAACCTTACTTATCTTGAGTCTGCCAAGCGCTTGAATCCTAGACAGGCCCGTTGGTCGTTGTTTTTTGCTCGTTTTGATTTTGTGATTTCATACCTTCCGGGCTCTAAAAATGTGAAGGCGGATGCTCTGTCTAGGAGTTTTGTGCCCGACTCTCCGGGGTTATCTGAGCCGGCGAGTATCCTCAAGGAAGGAGTCATTGTGTCTGCCATCTCCCCTGATTTGCGGAGAGTGTTGCAGAAATTTCAGGCTAATAAACCTGATCGTTGTCCGGCCGAGAAACTGTTCGTCCCTGATAGGTGGACTAGTAAAGTTATCTCTGAACTTCATTGTTCGGTGCTGGCCGGTCATCCAGGAATCTTTGGTACCAGGGAGTTGGTTGCTAGATCCTTCTGGTGGCCATCTCTGTCACGGGATGTGCGTGCTTTTGTGCAGTCCTGTGGAATTTGTGCTAGGGCTAAGCCCTGCTGTTCACGTGCCAGTGGGTTGCTTTTGCCCTTGCCGGTCCCGAAGAGGCCTTGGACACATATTTCGATGGATTTCATTTCTGACCTTCCCGTTTCTCAAAAGATGTCTGTCATTTGGGTGGTCTGTGATCGCTTTTCTAAAATGGTCCATCTGGTGCCCTTGGTTAAATTGCCTTCCTCCTCTGATTTGGTGCCTTTGTTCTTCCAGCATGTGGTTCGTTTACATGGCATTCCTGAGAATATTGTTTCTGACAGAGGTTCCCAGTTTGTCTCGAGGTTCTGGCGAGCCTTTTGTGGTAGGATGGGCATTGACCTATCTTTTTCCTCGGCCTTCCATCCTCAGACTAATGGCCAGACCGAACGAACCAATCAGACCTTGGAAACATATCTGAGATGTTTTGTTTCCGCTGACCAGGATGATTGGGTGTCATTTTTGCCGTTGGCTGAGTTCGCCCTTAATAATCGGGCCAGCTCGGCTACCTTGGTCTCTCCATTTTTCTGCAATTCTGGGTTCCATCCTCGTTTCTCTTCAGGACAGGTTGAGTCTTCGGACTGTCCTGGTGTGGATAATGTGGTGGACAGGTTGCAGCAGATCTGGACTCAGGTAGTGGACAATTTGACCTTGTCCCAGGAGAAGGCTCAGCTTTTCGCTAATCGCAGACGCCGTGTGGGACCCCGACTTCGTGTTGGGGATCTGGTTTGGTTATCTTCTCGTCATATACCTATGAAGGTTTCCTCTCCTAAATTTAAACCTCGTTTTATTGGTCCGTATAGGATTTCTGAGATTCTCAATCCGGTGTCTTTTCGTCTGACCCTCCCAGACTCCTTTTCCATACATAATGTATTCCATAGGTCGTTGTTGAGGAGATACGTGGCACCTATGGTTCCATCTGTGGAGCCTCCTGCCCCTGTTTTGGTGGAGGGGGAATTGGAGTATATTGTGGAGAAGATTTTGGATTCTCGTGTCTCTAGACGGAAACTCCAGTATCTGGTCAAATGGAAGGGTTATGCTCAGGAAGATAATTCCTGGGTTTTTGCCTCTGATGTCCATGCCCCAGATCTTGTTCGTGCCTTTCATGTGGCTCATCCTGGTCGGCCTGGGGGTTCTGGTGAGGGTTCGGTGACCCCTCCTCAAGGGGGGGGTACTGTTGTGAATTCTGTGGCTGAGTTCACTTCTGTGGTCACAAGTGGTATTGCAGTCTCTGGGCTTCCTCCCTCAGGTGTTTTGGTGAGCTCGTTGGCTGCCTTGCTATTTAGCTCCACCTGAGTCTGTCTTCCTTGCTCCTTGTCAATGTTCCAGTGTTGGATCTGAGCTACTGCATCTTTCCTTGGGCCTGCTGCTCTGCTAGATAAGTGCTTCTAGTTTGTTTTCTGTTTTTTCTGTCCAGCTTGTTATTATCTTTTGCTGGAAGCTCTGAGAAGCAAAGGGGTGCACCGCCGTGCTGTTAGTTCGGCACGGTGGGTCTTTTTGCCCCTTTGCGTGGTTTTCGTTTTAGGGTTTTTGGTAGACTGCATAGTTCTCTTTGCTATCCTCGCTCTGTCTAGAATATCGGGCCTCACTTTGCTGAATCTATTTCATTCCTACGTTTGTCTTTTCATCTTGCTAACAGTCATTATATGTGGGGGCTGCCTATTCCTTTGGGGTATTTCTCTGAGGTAAGTCAGGCTTGTATTTCTATCTTCAGGCTAGTCAGCTCCTCAGGCAGTGCCGAGTTGCATAGGTAGTGGATAGGCGCAATCCACTGCTGCTTCCAGTTGTGTGAGGATAGATCAGGTACTGCAGTCTACAGAGATTCCACGTCTCAGAGCTCGTCCTATTGTTTTGGGTTATTGCCAGATCTCTGTATGTGCGCTGATTACTGCACGCTGTGTTGCCTGATTGCCAGCCATAACAGTTACAGTTCTGCCCTTGTCCATGAATGGTTCCATCAGCCTCATCACTACAGTTTCGGACAGTCTCTCCCCGCTGGGACGACTGGGATCCTTGCCAAGATATGGGAGGACATTACAGATGTACTTTGATTTCAAGTCGCAAGCCACCCAAAACTTGATGACAAACTTGTCTGGTTTTGTTGCAGTGTATTGCAGAAAACAGCAGCGAGTCTTTGACGGGAAAAGCTGTTCATCATTAGTGATGTGTCGACCAGGGTTGTAGGATGCGATGCAGTTAGTGACAAACAATCTTCACACATCGGAGATTGCAGCAAACTTATCGGTCTCCACTCGCTCATTGCGCGTGAACATGTCATCAAAGCGTAGGTGTTGCATGATGTCTTGAAAGCGGTTTCGGGTCATAGTGGCAATGATCCTTGGGTTTCCCAGGTTTGCTGACCAGCTCTCACGTAGTGATGGAACCTTGGTCACCCCCCGCAAGATAATGACTGAAATAAATGCCATTAGTTCCAGGAGACCCATGAACCAATCCACCTGCTCCGTGTGATGTACATGTTGAGTAGTCCATTCTTCAATGCTACGAAGCATGTCAAGACTGATAAAACAGAGGAAGCTCTGAAGGCGACTCTGGACACTTCGTCTGGCCTTAGCACTTGACTCTCCATCTGTAGGGTACGGTTCTATTGGGGTCAAATGGAGATGTTTCCCCACTTGTACTTCATGCCAAACTGTGCCATCTTTTGCGGTCTCTGTCGGCTCACTCGCCAACCGAGCTCTCTTTTTTGGTAGAGGCGGAGTCTCCTCATCTGCAAGATAAATAATTTCAAATAAGCATTTTGTTTTGGTTCAAAATAAAAAAGATAGTCAGGAAATAAAATAGGTAACTCACACTGCCTTTTTTGGCATCCTGTTCTGTCCGTTTTTGAAACAAGCAGAACAGGATCCCTTTTGGCCCCCATGCACCGTGGGTGATGTCCGTGTGCTATCCATGAATCCACAGATAGCGCTGTCTGCTGTCACCACATACTCACCTCCCTCCAGCGCCTCTTCTCCTCTCACTTCCGTTTTACTCTTGGGCTCAGTGAAGTGAATATTCATAAGCCTAATGAGCGGCACCGGAAGTGAGAGGAACTGTCAGCGCTGGACTGAGGTGAATATGAAATTCTTTATTTTTAGGCTTTCCACTTTCCTCCGTGGTCCGTGCACACGGAAGTCACCGACCCTTATCTGCACCAATCCCTGCAAAACATAGGATCCAAATGAACAGGCAAAAAAGGGAGTGTGAAGCCAGCCTAACCTGAAGACAGCTCAGAGTCCGAATCCGGTTGAAGGACTATGTCTTCTCCATCTGAGTCAGAAGGGTTTTTGTTGCTCAGAATCAGTTCCAATGCCTCTTCAATGGTGTGCCTTCTCTCCATTTTCTTTCCTGTGAACAAAATAGGTTTCTCTCCCACAGCACATAAAGCTGCATGAAAATTTGCTAATGCAATGGAGCTGGGGGGAGGGGGGTGGGCAGACACTCAGGAGCAGCTCACATTCTCACAAGCAACCCCCACACTCAGGAATAGCTTGCATTCTTCTGTTTACACACTCTTATCTTAGATAATCCCCCTGCAGATTCCTCAGGCAAGAGCACATTTACAAATAAAAGGATGCTAATTAAGGTGTCAATATGGACTGAGGGTCATTTGACCCTCTCTCAGGACTTCAGGGGGGATCTTGAAATTCCTGGGACTTCTAGTGTTAAATTTTTGTGCATTTAAATCAGAGAGTTGTCTCACACACAAAAAAGTTAATAAATAACATTTCCCACATGTCTACTTTACATCAGCACAATTTTGGAAGCATCATTTTTTAAAATTAGGACATAAAAGGGTTAAAATCGACCAACGATTTCTCATTTTTCCAACAAAATTTGCAAAACAATTTTTTTGGGGGACCACCTCATGTTTGAGTGATTTTGGGGGTCAATATGACAGAAAATACCCCAGCATGATCCCATTCTAAAAACTGCACCCCTCAAGGTGCGTGTAAAAAATTAATATTTAACTTTTTTTTTACAAAAAATTTACTTTAGACTGAAAACTTTGTATTTTGACTTTTTCCAATTTCTTCTGAGTACACCAACACCCTGTATGTGGGGGAATGACACTGTTTGGGCGCATGACAGGGTTCAAGAGGGAAGGAGCACCGTTTGACTTTTTGAACGCAAAATTGGTTAAAGACATATGCAAAAATTATAAAATATGCATTGCAATAGGTTATGTAAACTTTTCTTCCCTTCATGGGAGGCTGTTTTCTTAATTGTTGCAGGAACATATATACAAGTGCAGAAAATAACTTTGCTTCCCTTTATGGGAGGTTTCTTTCTTGAACGTTACATAACACAAGTGCAAACATTTTCAAGTGCACAACATTACATTAATAACACTTTTACTTCTTGTTCTAGGGCAGGTCCTCAGGCCTGCATCCTCCTTGACTGGAGGCCAGCTGGATCTTCTCTTTTGGGGCACTTGCATGCACTGCACGATTTTTCTTAGTGCAGCCACACTTTGGTCAGTTCCTGGACCTGGGGATGTAGGTCTGCAGTCTTTCTTTAAAGTTACTCAGCGTGTGGGATTCCCCCGAATATTGTGGCAAACAGGCCGCTCCTGGTATATAGGACATGGATAGCGGCATTAAGGGGACTGTAGCTGTGGCTGTCCAGCCGGTTTACAGGGACTGCGATCATCGCTGGGTCTGGCGGCATTATTGGGGCTTTGACCACTGCTTGGTCTGGCGGTATCATCGGGCTGTGGCTGCTTCTTCCATCGGCGCTGCATCTCCACCTGGGCTGAACATGTTCCTTCTCCCGTGCTAACCTTAAGCAGGCCTGATGTCTCGCCACCAGAGTCTGCAGCGGTTCCTCCTGCACTCTGTATGGTGCTCCTTCTGGTCCTCTGTCTGGGCTACAGGCTTTCCAACCGCTCACACAGAACGTGCTAGAGCTTCACTTTGCGCTCTTTCTTCTGGGTGCCGCCAATGAGGGCACGCCCCCTCTGTTTCCCACGCACCTTGTGGTGCTGTAATGGCGGCAGTTTTTGGCAGCAATTTTTGAAAATTCTTTTGCTTGCTCTGTGTGACACAGTTATGGTGATGATTTAGAAACCCATTAAAGTCTCTGGTACACAATTTAATAAAGTCTCTCTAGTTTCTCAATAAAGCACAGTCTCTTAGGCGCACAAGACCCGTTTGCTGGGTCGGTCCATCCTGTTCGTGATGCCAAATGGAACGTCCGCCAGGGCCGTGGGGTACTCGGTACTGGGTCCAGTCACAATTAAAGGGGTGGTCACGGTGGCAGCGACCTAGTCCGTGACCCTGGGGGCCCAAGTAAAAGGGACGGTCTTTAAAGGGGTTTATGAAATAGCAGATGTTTGTGATGCCACCTGTGGTATTTGTTCAGGGAGGGCTGACGCTGCTTAAAGGGGTCTACTGGGGTGATGTTATGGCAGCAGGCATGGTATGGCTTCCCACAGGTGAAGCTGGGTCCCCAGGGCTCCTGGTGTAGTAGATGAAGATGGTGTAATAAGAAACAGAGGACACAAGGTTGCAGTTTCTTTTCCTCTTTACTGAAGCAATTCAGGCAACCACAGTCCAGGGTACCGGATCACAGGTGCTGGTGGTGGTCCGGCCGGCTTGGAAGCAAGTTGGAATTTCCCCTTACCCGGTCAGAATAGAAGCCTTGCCTTTAGCACTGTAGTGAAGTTCCTTGCTGCCTATAGCTGTCCAACAAGGTCCTCACGAGGTTTCTGTCCTTTCATGTAAGTGGGACACTAACCTGTATGACAGGTGGCTCGAGCCTTTTTACCAGGTCTCTATCATGACCTGGGCTCTATACGCCACTGTTTCTTCAGATGTTTGGGCGGGCAAGTGACCTGCAGTTCAGTTGTCCTGCTGGATTCTGCTGTGAGTCTTAGAGCCCCACATAACCTCGGTTTTCTGTCCACCGGTGTCTGCGCTCTATCAGCGAGGTAGCCTATTCACAGCTATTCTCCTCTGGTCTTAACTTCACCTTTGCCTCTTTTCCTTTTCAGTCTCTTAATCAGTTGCTCTGTTCTGTCTTTCCTTCCGAGGAGCTGCAGAATCACTCATCTGGCCAGCTCCAGCTTTCCTTCCTCACATGTCGCTCTCCTCTCACTACTGACTAAGTCTCCCCAACTGCCTAGCAACTGCCTAGCAACTGACTCCTCCTCCCGACAAGAGAAAGCAGCTCCCCTGAAGTCGGGTGTAGAACTCCTCCTTCTGGCCTGAAGTCAGAATGATGTTGTGTGTGTTGAATACCAGTTAAAGGGATCCTTCAGTTACCTGGGCTGTTAGACCACCATAAAAAAGGCATATCGGCAGTCGTTAAGGTGTTAAAGGGGTTGTCTGGTCACAAGTCTGCAGTAACTGTGTAGCGCTGGCTACAGGAAAGGTGATCATGTGACTGCTAGTATGCAACATTTGTACTCCTGGTCACATTCCAATTAGACTGTTTCTGTCCACTCTTTAGTCTGAGCGTGACGAGGAGTATGCATATCAAATTCTTGCTGTCACATGTCCGAGATTGGAGAATCATCACAGCACGCAGTGCACGTGTTGTGATGATTCGCAAGTCTAAAGTCACACAGAATGACTGCAGACTTGCAATTAGAGATCGGACAACCCCTTTGAAAAGACTGAGCTACAATATCAGGCACAGTCACAATCTATAATATAACGCTGGGAGCGTCACTCTGTCCGAAGCCTTTATACACTGCGCAGGCGCAAGCGCCGGCGCAGTCTGGCCCCCACAGAGTGACGCTCCCAGGAGATCGCGGTATGCGTAAGCACTGAACGCATACCGCGATCTCCACCGGAGAGTCAGGGACCATGGACGCGCCAGGAGGGAGGGTAAGTATATTCACCTGTCCTCCGTTCCAGCGCTGCGTGCGGCTCCTTCTCCCGGCTCCTCTGCTGTGACAGAGTCCAGTCACAGGCAGAGGAGCCGGAGTGTGTGTTCAAGAAAATGGCGCCGGAAAGCGCGGACTGCGCAGGCGCCGATTCCTGCTGCCGGAATCGGCGCCTGCGCAGTCCGCGCTTTCCGGCGCCATTTTCTTGAAGACACACCTGCAGTGGAGCCGGATAATAGGTGAGTATGGTATTTTTTTTTTTGATATGGCAGCAGCATACGGGGGCATACACACTGGAGCGTCTTATGGGGGGCATATAATACAACAGGTGGCGCAGGATGGGAGCAGCACATGACAGAACGGGCGCAGGATGGCAGCAGCACATGACAGAACGGGCGCAGGATGGCAGCAATGCATGACAGAACGGGCGCAGGATGGCAGCAGCACATGACAGAACGGGCGCAGGATGGCAGCAGCACATGACAGAACGGGCGCAGGATGGCAGCAGCACATGACAGAACGGGCGCAGGATGGCAGCAGCACATGACAGAACGGGCGCAGGATCGCAGCAGCGCATGACAGAACGGGCGCAGGATGGCAGCAGTGCATGACAGAACAGGCGCAGGATGGCAGCAGCGCATGACAGAACGGGCGCAGGATGGCAGCAGCACATGACAGAACGGGCGCAGGATGGCAGCAACACATGACAGAACGGGCGCAGGATGGCAGCAGCACATGACAGAACGGGCGCAGCATGGCAGCAGCACATGATGGAGACCATATACCAATATAAATGCTCGCCACCCGGGCGAAGAACGGGTTCAATAGCTAGTCATATATATGGGGCTTTGCTTGAGTAAACAGAATAGATCACGCACTTCTTGCAGTAGAGTCTCAGAACCCAAACCAAACTTTGATAGCAAATGCAAAGGTCTGGAAAAAGCTCCATTACCTTTTTAACCACCTTAGTGAAACAGGAATGTATTTATTAACCCCTTCATGACCCAGCCTATTTTGACCTTAAAGACCTTGCCGTTTTTTGCAATTCTGACCAGTGTCCTTTTATGAGGTAATAACTCAGGAACGCTTCAACGGATCCTAGCGGTTCTGAGACTGTTTTTTCGTGACATATTGGGCTTCATGTTAGTGGTAAATTTAGGTCAATAAATTCTGCGTTTATCTACTATATAAAGCTGAATGTGTGTATGTGTGTATGTGTGTGTGTATGTGTGTGTGTGTGTGTGTCCGGGATTGGCATCTGCACCGTCGCAGGTACAGCCACAAAATTTTGCACAGTCACACGTCTGGACCCCGAGAGCGTCATAGGCTATGTTGTGAGGTGAAATTTTAACCCCGCGCTTTCCAATTCACCAAACAATTTTGCCCCTATCTACATAATGGGGGAAAAAGTGAAAGGAAAAGTGTTGGAGGCGTCGCAGCTACAGAAACAAAATTTTGCACAGTCACACGTCTGGACCCTGAGAGCATCATAGGCTACGTTGTGAGGTGAAATTTTAACCCCGCGCTTTCCAATTCACCAAACAATTTTGCCCCTATCTACATAATGGGGAAAAAAGTGAAAGGAAAAGTGTTGGAGGCGTCTCAGCTCCAGCAACAAAATTTTGCACAGTCACACGTCTGGACCCTGAGAGCGTCATAGGCTACGTTGTGAGGTGAAATTTTAACCCCGCGCTTTCCAATTCACCAAACAATTTTGCCCCTATCTACATAATGGGGAAAAAAGTGAAAGGAAAAATGTTGAAGGCGTCACAGCTACAGTAACAAAATTATGCACAGTCACACGTCTGGACCCTGAGAGCGTGATAGCCTACGTTGTGAGGTGAAATTTTAATCCCGCGCTTTCCAATTCACCAAACCATTTTTCCCCTATCTACATAATGGGGAAAAAGTGAAATGAAAAGTGTTGGAGGCGTCGCAGCTACAGCCACAAAATTTTGCACAGTCACACGTCTGGACCCTAAGAGCATCATAGGCTATGTTGTGAGGTGAAATTTTAACTCCGCGCTTTCCAATTCACCAAACAATTTTGCCCTATCTACATAATGGGGAAAAGTGAAAGGAAAAGTGTAGGAGGCAAATTGACAGCTGCCAGATGTGAACAAGGGGGACTTAAAGAATGAGAGCGATGGCACCAAAGAGTATATACCGTACAGTTGCTAAGGTGGGGCCCCGACATGAGATACTCATCACACATGGGGATATGAACACACACACAAAATGCGCCACACACTACCACGTGCTTGAACACATATACCACCTTCAGCACACATTTCACCACATATACACCAACCTCGCCACATAAAAGTCGAAACACAAAAGTCGCCGCTCAAAACTCACCACGCGCAAAACTCGCCACATGCAAAAACTAGGCTCACGCAAAACGCGCCACAAGTGCAAAACTCACCTCATGGAAAACTCGCCACACGCAAAACTTGCACACGCGGAAAAATTGCCACATGCACAAAATTTGCAACACATGCAAAAGTTGCCTCACACAAAACTTGCACATACTCAAAAGGCACCAGACATAAAACTCACCACGCGCAAAACTCGCCATGCGCAAAACTTGCTGCACACAACTTGCTACCCTAACCTGTCACATGCAACTCGACACAAAAAGTTGCTACACGCATGTTGCCACACAAAACTCATCTCACAAAAGTCGCTACATGCATGTCGCCACACACAACTCAACACACACAACTTGACAAACGAAACTCGCCCTAAAACACACACAAGTCTGGTATTAGCCTTCAAAAATAAAAATCTGATTAATAAGCAGACAAACTACAAGAGCAACATATGTACCATATAGGAAATACGGCAGCTGTCAGTCACATGACCTGTCTATTATGTGTATGTGTGAGCTAATATATACTGCCAGGGGGGAGGGCTTCCTGTTGGCTGGGGATCAGGCTGCCAATTAATCTTACAAATACTGAGGTAAAAATACTGAGCAAATAACGTGTGAACGAGGTCTAACACAGGAGATCACACAGGTATATACTATATACAGGGGAGATGACACACAGATATATACTATATACAGGAGAGATGACACACAGGTATATACTTTATAGAGGAGGAGATGACATACAGGTACATACTATATACGGGACGAGATGACATACAGGTATATACTATATACAGGAGGAGATGACACAGGTATATACTATATACAGGAGCAGATTACCTACAGGTATATATTATATACAGGAGGAGATGACATACAGGTATATGCTATATATAGAAGATGACATACAGGTATATACTATATACAGGAGGAGATGACACACAGATATATACTATATACAGGGGAGATCACACACAGGTATATACTATATACAGGAGGAGATGACATACAGGTATATACTATATATAGAAGGAGATGACATACAGGTATATACTATATATAGGAGGAGATGACATACAGGTATATACTATATATAGGAGGAGATGACATACAGGTATATACTATATATAGGAGGAGATGACATACAGGTATATACTATATACAGGGGAGATGACACACAGCAGGTATATACTATATACAGGGGAGATGACATACAGGTATATACTATATACAGGAGATGACATACAGGTGTATACTATATTTAAGGGAGATGACAAACATGTATATACTGAGGTGAAAATGAGAGGTGTGAGGTGAAAATGAAAAGGTGTGAGTGCAAAATGAGAGGAGTGAGGGAAAATAGTGTAGTGATCGGAAAATGACAGATGTGAGGTCGAAATGACAAGTGTTAGGCGGGAATGAGAGGAGTGAGGGAGAAAATGAGAGATGTGAGGGAGAAAATGAGAGATGTGAGGGGGAAAATTAAAGATGTGGTTGGGAAAATGAGAGGCGTGATGGGAAAATAAGAGAAGTGACGTGCTATAACTAACCACAGATATTTACTATGCCCAGGCAACCCCGGGCTCTTCAGCCAGTTTGTGATAAAAATGGAATTATGGCGAAAATTTTGAAAATTTCGCAATTTTCACATTTTGAATTTTTATTCTGTTAAACCAGAGAGTTATGTGACACAAAATAGTTAATAAATAACATTTCCCACATGTCTACTTTACATCAGCACAATTTTGGAAACAAATTTTTTTTTTGCTAGGAAGTTATAAGGGTTAAAATTTGACCAGAGATTTCTCATTTTTACAACGAAATTTACAAAACCATTTTTTTTAGGGACCACCTCACATTTGAAGTCAGATTGAGGGGTCTATATGGCTGAAAATACCCAAAAGTGACACCATTCTAAAAACTGCACCCCTCAAGGTACACAAAACTACATTCAAGAAGTTTATTAACCCTTCAGGTGCCTCACAGCAGCAGAAGCAACATGGAAGGAAAAAATTAACATTTAACTTTTTAGTCACAAAAATTATCTTTTAGCAACAATTTTTTTATTTTCCCAATGGTAAAAGGAGAAACTGAACCACGAAAGTTGTTGTCCAATTTGTCCTGAGTACGCTGATACCTCATATGTGGGGGTAAACCACTGTTTGGGCGCACAGCAGGGCTTGGAATGGAAGGAGCGCCATTTGACTTTTTGAATGAAAAATTGGCTGCACTCTTTAGCGGACACCATGTCACGTTTGGAGAGCCCCCGTGTGCCTAAAAATTGGAGCTCCCCCACAAGTGACCCCATTTTGGAAACTAGACGCCCCAAGGAACTTATCTAGATGCATAGTGAGCACTTTGAACCCCCAAATGCTTCACAAATTGATCCGTAAAAATGAAAAAGTACTTTTTTTTCACAAAAAAATTCTTTTAGCCTCAATTTTTTCATTTTCACATGGGCAACAGGATAAAATGGATCGTAAAATTTGTTGGGCAATTTCTCCTGAGTACACCAATACCTCACATGTGGGGGTAAACCACTGTTTGGGCACAAGGTAAGGCTCGGAAGGGAAGGAGCGCCATTTGACTTTTTGAATGAAAAGTTATCGTTAGCGGACACCATGTCGCGTTTGGAGAACTCCTGTGTGCCTAAACATTGGCGCTCCCCCACAAGTGACCCCATTTTGGAAACTAGCCCCCCCCAAGGAACTTATCTAGATGCCTAGTGAGCATTTTAAACCCTCAGGTGCTTCACAAATTGATCTGTAAAAATGAAAAAGTACTTTTTTTTCACACAAAAATTCTTTTCGCCTCAATTTTTTCATTTTCACATGGGCAATAGTCCAGTTTGTCCTGAGTACGCTGATACCCCATATGTGGGGGTAAACCACTGTTTGGGCGCACAGCAGGGCTCGGAAGGGAAGGCACGCCATTTGGCTTTTTAAATGGAAAATTAGCTCCAATCATTAGCGGACACCATGTCACGTTTGGAGAGCCCCTGTGTGCCTAAACATTGGAGATCCCCCAGAAATGACCCCATTTTGGAAACTAGACCCCCAAAGGAACTAATCTAGATGTGTGGTGAGGACTTTGAACCCCCAAGTGCTTCACAGAAGTTTATAACGCAGAGCGATGAAAATAAAAAAAAAATTATTTTCTCAAAAATGATTTTTTAGCCTGCAATTTTTTATTTTCCCAAGGGTAACAGGAGAAATTTGACCCCAAAAGTTGTCCAGTTTCTCCTGAGTACGCTGATACCCCATATGTGGGGGTAAACCACTGTTTGGGCACATGGAAGTGAAGTAGTGACGTTTTGAAATGCAGACTTTGATGGAATGCTCTGTCGGCGTCACGTTGCGTTTGCAGAGCCCCTGATGTGGCTTAACAGTAGAAACCCCCCACAACTGACCCCATTTTGGAAACTAGACCCCGAAAGGAACTTATCTAGATGTGTGGTGAGCACTTTGAACCCCCAAGTGCTTCACAGAAGTTTATAATGTAGAGCCGTGAAAATAATAAATACGTTTTCTTTCCTCAAAAATAATTATTTAGTCCAGAATGTTTTAATTTTCCCAAGGGTAACAGGAGAAATTTGACCCCAATATTTGTTGTCCAGTTTCTCCTGAGTACGGCGATACCCCATATGTGGGGGTAAACTACTGTTTGGGCACATGCCGGGGCTCGGAATTGAAGTAGTGACGTTTTGAAATGCAGACTTTGATGGAATGCTCTGCGGGCGTCACGTTGCGTTTGCAGAGCCCCTGATGTGGCTAAATAGTAGAAACCCCCCACAAGTGACCCCATTTTGGAAACTAGACCCCGAAAGGAACTTATCTATATGTGTGGTGAGCACTTTGAACACCCAAGTGCTTCATAGAAGTTTATAATGCAGAGTCGTGAAAATAATAAATACGTTTTCTTTCCTCAAAAATAATTATTTAGCCCAGAATTTTTTATTTTCCCAAGGGTTACAGGAGAAATTGGACCCCAAAAGTTGTTCTCCAGTTTCTCCTGAGTACGGTGATACCCCATGTGTGGAGGTAAACCACTGTTTGGGCACACGTCGGGGCTCAGAAGGGAAGTAGTGACTTTTGAAATGCAGACTTTGATGGAATGGTCTGCGGGCGTCACGTTGCGTTTGCAGAGCCCCTGGTGGGCCTAAACAGTAGAAACCCCCCACAAGTGACCCCATCTTAGAAACTAGACCCCCCAAGGAACTCATCTAGATATGTGGTGAGCACTTTGAACCCCCAAGTGCTTCACAGACGTTTACAACGCAGAGCCGTGAAAATAAAAAATCATTTTTCTTTCCTCAAAAATGATGTTTTAGCAAGCATTTTTTAATTTTCACAAGGGTAACAGGAGAAATTGGACCCCAATAATTGTTGCGCAGTTTGTCCTGAGTACACTGGTACCCCATATGTGGGGGTAAACCACTGTTTGGGCACACGTCGGGGCTCGGAATTGAGGGAGCACCATTTGACTTTTTGAATACAAGATTGGCTGGAATCAATGGTGGCGCTATGTTGCGTTTGGAGACCCCTAATGTGCCTAAACAGTGGTAACCCCTCAATTCTACCTCCAACACTAACCCCAACACACCCCTAACTCTAATCCCAACTGTAGCCATAACCCTAATTACACCCCTAACCACAACCCTAATTCCAACCCTAACCCTAAGGCTAAGTGCCCACGTTGCGGATTCATGTGCGATTTTTCAGCATCATTTTTGAAAAATCCGCGGGTAAAAGGCTCTGCGTTTTACCTGCGGATTTCCAGTGTTTTTTGTGCCTATTTCACCTGCGGATTCCTATTGAGGAACAGGTGTAAAACGCTGCGGAATCCGCACAAAGAATTGACATGCTGCGGAAAATACAACGCAGCGTTTCCGTGCGGTATTTTCAGCACCATGGGCACAGCGGATTTGGTTTTCCATAGGTTTACATGGTACTGTAAACCTGATGGAACACTGCTGCGAATCCGCAGCGGCCAATCCGCTGCGGATCCGCAGCCAAATCCGCACCGTGTGCACATAGCCTAATTCTAAAGGTATGTGCACATGCTGCGGAAAACGCTGCGGATCTGCAGCAGTTTCCCATGAGTTTACAGTTCAATGTAAACCTATGGGAAACAAAAATCGCTGTACACATGCTGCGGAAAAACTGCACGGAAACGCAGCGGTTTACATTCCGCAGCATGTCACTTCTTTGTGCGGATTCCGCAGCGGTTTTACAACTGCTCAAATAGAAAATCGCAGTTGTAAAACCGCAGTGAAATGCGCAGAAAAAACGCGGTAAATCCGCCATAAATCCGCAGCGGTTTAGCACTGCGGATTTATCAAATCCGCAGCGGAAAAATCCGCAGAGGACCAGAATACGTGTGCACATACCGAAACCCTAACCCTAGTCCTAACCCTAGCCCTAACCCTAGCCCTAACCCTAACCCTAGCCCTAACCCTAGCCCTAACCCTAGCCCTATCCCTAACCCTACCCCTAACCCTACCCCTAACCCTAGCCCTAACCCTAACCCTTACCCTAGCCCTAACCCTACCCCTAACCTTAACCCTATTCTAACATTAGTGGGAAAAAAAAAAATCTTCATTTTTTTATTGTCCCTACCTATCGGGGTGACAAAGGGGGATGGGGGTCATTTATTATTTTTTTTATTTTGATCACTGAGATATAATCTATCTCAGTGATCAAAATGCACTTTGGAACGAATCTGCCGGCCGGCAGATTCGGCGGGCGCACTGCGCATGCGCCCGCCATTTTGGAAGATGGCGGCGCCCAGGGAGAAGACGGACGGACCCCGGCAGGATCGGTAAGTATGATGGGGTGGGGGGGACACAGGGGGGGATCGGAGCACGGGGGGTGGATCGGAGTGCAGGGGGGGGTGATTGGAGCACGGGGGGAGCGGACAAGAGCACGGGGGGAGCGGAGCACAGGACGGAGGGGAGCCGGAGCAGTGTACCGGACAGATCGGAGGGCTGGGGGGGCGATCGGTGGGGTGGGGGCACATTAGTGTTTCCAGCCATGGCCGATGATATTGCAGCATCGGCTATGGCTGGATTGTAATATTTCACCAGTTATAATAGGTGAAATATTACAAATCGCTCTGATTGGCAGTTTCACTTTCAACAGCCAATCAGAGCGATCGTAGCCACGGGGGGGGGGTGAAGCCACCCCCCCTGGGCTAAACTACCACTCCCCCTGTCCCTGCAGATCGGGTGAAATGGGAGTTAACCCTTTCACCCAATCTGCAGGGACGCGATCTTTCCATGATGCCACATAGGCGTCATGGGTCGGATTGGCACCGACTTTCATGACGCCTACGTGGCGTCAAAGGTCGGGAAGGGGTTAAAGGGACTCTGTCACCTGAATTTGGAGGGAACAATTTTCAGCCATAGGAGCGGGGTTTTCGGGTGTTTGATTCACCCTTTCCTTACCCGCTGGCTGCAATATTGGATTGAAGTTCATTCTCTGTCCTCCATAGTACACGCCTGCACAAGGCAATCTTGCGTTGCTCAGGCGTGTACTATGGAGGACATATAGAATGAACTTCAATCCAATATTGCAGCCAGCATGCAGCCAGCGGGTAAGGAAAGGGTGAATCAAACACCTGAAAACCCCGCCCCTATGGCTGAAAATTGTTCCCTCCAAATTCAGGTGACAGAGTTCAGGCCCCTTCACATTAAGCGACGCTGCAGCGATACCGACAACGATCCGGATCGCTGCAGCGTCGCTGTTTGGTCGCTGGAGAGCTGTCACACAGACCGCTCTCCAGCGACCAACGATGCCGGTAACCAGGGTAAACATCGGGTAACTAAGCGCAGGGCCGCGCTTAGTAACCCGATGTTTACCCTGGTTACCATCCTAAAAGTAAAAAAAAACAAACACTACATACTTACCTACCGCTGTCTGTCCTCCAGCGCTGTGCTCTGCACTCCTCCTGTACTGTCTGTGTGAGCACAGCGGCTGGAAAGCAGAGCGGTGACGTCACCGCTCTGCTTTCCGGCTGACCGACGCTCACAGACAGTACAGGAGGAGAGCAGAGCACAGCGCTGGAGGACAGACGGCTGTAGGTAAGTATGTAGTGTTTGTTTTTTTTTACTTTTAGGATGGTAACCAGGGTAAACATCGGGTTACTAAGCGCGGCCCTGCGCTTAGTTACCCGATGTTTACCCTGGTTACCAGTGAAGACATCGCTGGATCGGTGTCACACACGCCGAACCAGCGATGTCTCCAGGGAGTCCAGCGACGAAATAGAGTTCTGGACTTTATTCAGCGACCAACGATCTCCCAGCAGGGGCTTGATCGTTGGTCGCTGTCACACATAACGATTTCAATAACGATATCGTTGCTACGTCACAAAAAGCAAAAATATCGTTAACAATATCGTTATGTGTGAAGGTACCTTTCCTTTAAAGGGAACTTGTCACCTGAATTTGGCGGGACTGGTTTTGGGTCATATGGGTGGAGTTTTCGGGTGTTTGATTCACCCTTTCCTTACCTGCTGGCTGCATGCTGGCTGCAATATTGGATTGAAGTTCATTCTCTGTCTTCCGTAGTACATGCCTGCACAAGGTAATCTTTCCTTGCGCAGGCGTGTACTATGGAGGACAGAGAATGAACTTCAATCCAATATTGCAGCCAGCATGCAGCCAGCGGGTAAGGAAAGGGTGAATCAAACACCCAAAAACTCCGCCCATATGACCCAAAACCAGTCCCGCCAAATTCAGGTGACAGAGTCCCTTTAAGCTCTAAAACATCCTAGACTACCAGGAAGCTTATTCACAACTGCTAGCTTGCAAAATACAGAAGTGGCAATTCACCCTTCAGTCCATCTACAATAGATTGAAGTGCATTGATTCACTACAATCCTATTAACTTGGCATTCACTAGAACCTTGGAGTGAAAGTTCAAGACCAGCAGGATTAAATTATCATTTAATGAAAACAGAAGGATCTTGTGCACTTTTTTATTTCCATTGGTGTATATTATTATTTTGTTACGTTCAGTTCTCTCGGGCATACATATATTATTTAATTGTTTACTTGTGCCACTTTTTATAATTATGACACATTGTCTTTTTTGTTTTCTATTTGTTAGTTGTGCAACTACTTTTCTAGTAAATATATTTGCTCACTAGTTTTTGCCCGATTTTGGCTGCTGACATTGTTTTCATTTAACATATATTTATGGACTTTTCTTTATAGAATTTATTTTAAACTTGGGAATAGAGACGGCAAAGTAAACCATAGCAACCAATCATTCGATGACTGACATTTTTCTTTGCTGTTTTCTGTGTTTTAGCTTCATAAATGTCTCCAATTTCGGTTGTTTTGTTTGATGTGCTTGTTGCGTCTGTATTTATATTTATGCATTTATGATCTGAATGCAGTACCAAATCTTTCTGTGTTTCCAGGGCATGCTTGAAATTATAATAATCTTATAATGTTTGATTCCAGAAAAAAAAAAAAAAAAAAACTTTCTGATGTATAAATAAGGCTTCATACTTAAGACTAGACTTATTTAAAAAAATATGTATACTGAAAAGCTGAACAGCAAAATAATTTCTAATAAAGGATTAGTTTTAATAATAACCCTTACTATAAAATTCTGAAAGCTACCTTCAGCAGTTGGAACAGTACGATAAAACAGAAGTGCAGCCGGGGTAATAAAAATCTCTATTGCCTTTCTACCAGTCTATCATCTGTCTATGGATTGTTTTATAGCAGCTTTCAATCTTCATCCCATTGTAAAGCAGTAGCTTGTAGGCCACTGATTGATTTCTTGGAGAAAAGCTTGTGTAGACCACTTATTTGTTGTGGGGCCAATAGTTTTGTTTATGTGAACCAGTTCTGAGTTTATTTTTCAGAATTACATCACCTCTCTAGAATTATCAAATATTTAGCAAATAAATGAGGATGATATCTTGAGAAACATATTCAATAATAGGTGTCAGTATGTTGCCCAATGGGGCTGTGCTTTTAGGAGACACTCTTTCTCCAAGTTTTTTTAGAGAGCGCTCATCTATTGCTACCAGGTTTTCTCAAAAAAGCCTTTTCAAACTCGGCAATATCTGCAACTTATCCATTTTACAAAAAAAAAATCATTCACATTACCCACTGATGCTAGTCACAGAATTAATGATTTTATTAATTGTGACATGCACCATATTGTTTATTGTTGAGTGTACTACTTGTCAATTGCGTTATGTGGGATGCACAACTAGAAAACTTGAAAGACGTATTGCCGAACATTTCACCCACACTAAAAATAAAATCATCTCCTATTCGGGGGGCAGTAAAACATTTTATTAATGTGCATAAAGGTGGTATTTCCTTTTGAAATGGAGAAAGTCAAGTGTCCAAGCAGGGGGGGTAATTGACCGAGATACGGAAGTTCTCCACTGGTATGAAATAAAAATGGTTTATTTTACATTTATTGATGTCTCCATATGATTTATTTTTCTTTGGATTTGTTGATATATTCATTCGATATTTATGATGATTCAATCTCTCTGCTTTTCCTCACCGTTAAAGTAATTTATGTGACAATGTCCATGATTGGCTGCTATTTTCTTGTTTGTGATTGGTTCCATATTTTTATTTAAACCTGTTTCTGATGCCATTCTCATTATAATATAATTAAGGACGGTTCACAGCCAGAAATGCCTCAGCTTTTTAAAATCTCCTGCTTCTTTTTTTTTCCTCTTTTCTTATTTTAATGAATTACTAATAAAGTAAAATATTTTTTAATCAATGGATGGAGGTGCTGCAACTCCTTGTATCTTTGCAAATAAGGGTGAACAGTGTTCATGTAGTAAAGGGTTTGACTACGGACTTTTACTGGTATTGAACCTAATCTGTATTTCATTTAATAGGTCTGCATTGCAGTTCTGAACATAACGCCATTGGCAAGAGTGGTCCTTTTTCTGAAAAAAAAGGAGGTCATTTTTCCTAATGTTGGACTACTCTTTTTTACAAGTAACATATCGTTGTCACGTTGGTTAGTCACGTCAATTAGTTTGTTAATTATATGGTATAATATATATACCATATACAGAATGTGATTGAAACATAGTTTGTACTAAAATATATTGAATCCTGTTAAGTGTTCTATTAGTTCAGGAATTATATAAAACATAATAAAATGGGGCAAGTCAGTCTTATATTGCAGAGGAGGTGTTTGCCCTTTTATGTTTTCATAGTGAAGAAAGTCTAATGTCAGGTGGTGCTGAGGATTTCAACGGCTTTGGTTGCAGTGACAGTAATAGCTCCGAAATGAACAGTGATTCTAGTCCATCCTCAAACACAAGGACCTGTGCAAAAGGGGCAAATAGCACTATGGGGGAAACGTCTCCAAATCAAGGAACAATGCTCAGTACAAGCGCTGTCCCTAGTACTAGTGAATTGATGCCACTTGATGTACTATTTCCCAGATGGGAGGCTTCAGATTCGGCTACTGCATTCATTTTTTATTTTTATGCCATTTCTTGTATAAATGTGGTGGTGGAAGATTTTAGACCAATTAATTTTTAAAATTTGTTCATGACAGATAGCTTGCTAAAGCATATTGTCCTGCAAACAAATTTATCAGCCAAAAGCCACGATCCTATTATGCTAGGTCAAATGTATGGATGCCAACTAATCTTCCGAAAATGAAAACATTTTTAAGTCTTACATTTGCCACGGGGCTTGATAAAAAAAAATGAGCATTCTGCCTAATGGTCCTATCGCCCTGTTCAAGCCACCCCTATGTTTTATGTTGTTCTTCCTAGGACCCAATTAAAAACTCTCATGAGATTTTTGCATTTTTATGACAATAGTCAATGCCTGTGCAGAAATGCCCCAAAACATGACAGACTATATAAAATCAGACCCATCACCCAAGAATTGACAGAAAAGTTCTTAAGGCTCTACACCACAACACAAATCATTTCTACTGATGAGTCCCTTGTAAAATTTAACAGCTTTGAAAAGTGCCAAAAAAGCAGAATCCCCTCTGAAGTGACACCCCTCTTGGTATTCATCTATGGGTGTAGTGACCATTTACCTATCTAGCAATTTTCCCATGTACAAATGTAAAATTTGGGAATGAAACAACATTTCAGTGGCAAAAATATAATTATTTGCTCTTCATCACTCATCAGTATAAAATTGTATGGTACAGCTTTGGTGTATTTATGCACACTGCACCACTAGAAGAATTCATTCAGGGGGTAGGCTGTAAAATTAGGTCACTTGGGGGGTTCTGTTGTTTTGGCACCTCAGGAGCTCTGACAAAGTGATATGTTACCCCCAAACCATTCCAGCCAAATCTGCTCTCCATTATAGCGTTCTTCCCCTTCTGAGGTTTGCACTGTGGCTGAAATGTAGTTTGTGACCACATATGTGGTATTTGCGGTCTCAGGAGAGAGTGCACAATCGACTGTGGTGTATATTTTCTTCTTTTACCTTTGTGAAAATGAGAAATTTGAGGTGAAATAAACTTTTTACTGAAAAAAATAATATTTAATTTTTAAGTCAAAATATTTTACAATTCTGTGAGGCATCTGTGGTATCAATATGATCATGACACGAGCAAATAGATTCCTCAAGGGGTGTAATTTCCAAAATGGGGTCACTTGTGGTTTTTTCACTGTTTATGCATCTCAGGGGTTCTCCAAACGTGAAATGGCTTTCACTATCGATTCCAGATAATTTTACATTCCAAAAGTCAAATGTTGCTCTCAGACAGTAGTCTTCCACCACATATTTTAGGGTCCATTTTTTCTTGCTACTCTTGTAAAATTAAAAAAAATTGGGCTAAAATAGCAATTTTGTGGGATTTTTTTTTAATTTTCACGGCTCAACATTATAAAATTCTGCGAAGCCTCTTGGGGTTCAAGGTGCTCATCACACATCTAGATACATTTCTTGAGGTGTCTAGTTTCCAAAATAGATTCACTTGTTTCCACTGTTTAGACTACTCAGGAGCTCTCTAAATGCGTCATTGCACTTGCTCTCAATCGCAGCCAATTTTGAATTTCAAAAGTCAAATGGTGCTCCTTACCCTCTGAGCCCTGCCGTGCTCCCAGACAGTAGTTTTCCACCACATATGGAATATAGACATACTCAGAAGAAATTACACAACAAATTTTGGGGTCCATTTTTTCATACTGCCCTTGAAAAAATGCTAAATTTGTGGGAAAAATAAAACTTTTTCCTTAGACATTGCTTTCGTTTCTGCTAAGCACCTGAATAGTTAATAAACTTCTTTAATATGGGTTTGAGCAGTTTGAGGGGTTCATGAGAGGTGCAGTTTTTAAAATGGTATCACTTCAAGAGAGGCCTGGATGTCTTCCTGGAGCAGAACAATATTGTATCATACAATTATTAGGTTCTGTAGAAGGACGTAGATCTGGGGATTTATTATGATGGAATATAGGCTGAACTGGATGGACAAATGTCTTTTTTCGGCCTTACTAACTATGTTACTATGTTACTATGTTACTTTGAGTATTTTCTGTCATGTAGACCCCTTAAAGTCACTTCAAATGAGAAGTGGTCCCTAAAAAAATTAGTTTTGTAAATTTTGGTGGAAAATGAAATATTGCTGATCAAATTTTAACACTTCTAGCTTCCTAACATAACACAAAAAATATTTTTAAAAATGTAGGCTGATGTAAAGTAGACATGAAGGAAATATTATTTATTAGCTATTTTTTGTGACATAACTCTATGGTATAAGGGCTTAACTCCTTAAAAACCGCCGATACGCCTTTTAACGGCGGTAGTTAAGGGTACTTAAACTACAGCGCCGATGTGAAAAAAGTATACAGCGCCCACCAGAGTCAGATTTTCTCCAGGGTCTTGGCTGCCAGGGGTAGCCAAGACCCCAGAGAACATGATTTGGTTTGTCTTTTACCGACTCCCAGGTTGCGATCACCGTTATTAACCATATAACGGTGACTGCAAAAAAAACAAAATGTGATTTGCCATTTAATTTCTCTGTCCTTTGATGTGATCTCATATCAGAGGACAGATAAGTAGGGTCCCCTATCGCCCCCCGTGGTACTTACCAGTGTCTCTAGGTGTCCCTGGGTCCTTCTGCTTCCCCGCACGGCCGCTGGCATCTTCTTCCGGGAAGAAAATGGCGGGCACATGCGCAGTGTGCCCGTCGAGATCTGCCGGCCAGCACCTGCCAACAATAAGAAGATTTTTGAATTATGATTGGGGTTGGGATTAATATTGGGATTTTAGGGTTGAGATTAGGGTTTGGACTAGAGTTAGGGTTTTGATTAGGGTTTGGGTTGGTACCCGGCAGCAGTAGGAAGATTTTGGGATTAGGATTGAGGTTGGGATTAGGATTGGAATTATGGTTAGGGTTGGGATTAGGGTTGTGATAAGGGTTAGGGTTGGAATTAGGGTTAGGATTAGGGTTTGGAATGGGTTAGGTTTGTGGTTTGGGTTATGGTTAAGGTTGGGATTAGGATTAGGGGTGTGTTAGGATTAGTGTTAGGGTTGGGATTAGGGTTAGAATTAGGGTTGGGATTAGGGTTGGGATTAGGGTTAGGTTTGTGGTTAGGGTTATGGTTAGGGTTGGGATTAGGGTTAGGGGTGTGTTGGGGTTAGGGTTGGGATTAGGGTTATGGTTAGGGTTGTGATCAGGGTTAGGGGTGTGTTAGGGTTCGGGTTATGGTTAGGGTAGGGAATAGGGTTAGGGGTGTGTTGGGGTTAGGGTTGTGTTTAGGGTTATGGTTAGGGATGGGATTAGGGTTAGGGGTATGTTGCGGTTAGGGTTGGAGTTAGAATTGGGGTGTTTCCACTGTTTAGGTACATCAGGGGGTCTCCAAACATAACATGGCATCATCATTGATTCCAGCCAATTTTGCTTTCAAAAAGTCAAATGGTGCTCCATCCCTTCTGAGCTCTGCCATGCGCCCAAACAGTGATCTACCCCCACATATGGGACATCAGCATACTCAGGACAAATTGGACAACTTTTGGGTTCCAATTTCTCCTGTTACCCTTGGGAAAATAAAAAATCGGAGGCTAAAAAATCATGTTTGTGGAAAAAAATGATTTTTTATTTTCACTGCTCTGTGGTATAAACTTCTGTGAAGCACTTGGGTGTTCAAAGTGCTCACCACACATCTAAATAAGCTCCTTGGGGGTCTAGTTTCCAAAATGGGGTCATTTGTGTTTTTTTTTTACTGTTTAGGCACATCAAGGGCTCTGCAAATGCAAGATGATGCCCGCAGATCATTCCATCCAAGTCTGCATTCCAAGACATCACTACTTCCCTTTCGAGCCCCATCATGTGCCCAAACAGTAGTTTTCTCCCACATATGGAGTATCAGTGTACTCGGGACAAATTGCACAACAAGTTTTGGGGTCCAATTTCTCCTGTTACCCTTGGAAAAATAAAAAAATGCGGGCTAAAATATCATATTTGTGGAAAAAAAATATTTTTATTTTCATGGCTCTGCATTATAAACTTTAGTGAAACACTTAGAGGTTCAAAGTTCACATAACATATCTAGATACATTCCTGGGGGGGTCTAGTTTCCAAAAAGGGGTCACTTGTGGGAAGTTTCTACTGTTTAGGCACATCAGGGGCTGTGCAAACACAACATGACACCTGCAGACCATTCTATCAAAGTCTGCATTCCAAAATGGTGCTCCATCCCTTCCGAGCTCTGCCATGCGCCCAAACAGTGGTCCCCCCACATACAGGGAATGAGAGTACTCAGGACAAATTGCACAACAACTTTGGTGGTCCAATTTATCCTGTTATCCTTGTGAAAGTAAAAATTTGGAGATGAAAAGATCATTTTTGTGGAAAAAATATGATTTTTTATTTTCCCAGCTCTACCTTATAAACTTCTGTGAAGCACTTGGGAGTTCATAGTGCTCATCACACATGTGGATAAGCTCCTTGGGGGGTCTAGTTTCCAAAATTGGATCACTTGTGGGGGGTTTCTACTGTTTAGGCACATCAGGGGCTCTGCAAATGCAACATGACGCCCGCAGACCATTCGATCAAACTCTGCATTCCCAAACAGCTCTCCTTCCCTTCTGAGCTCTGACATGTGCCCAAACAGTTGTCCCCCCACATATGTGGTATCAGATTACTCAAGACAAATTGCACAACAACTTTTATGGTCCAATTTCTTCTTTTACCCTTGTGAAAGTAAAAATATGGGGGTGAAAAGATTATTTTTGTGGAAAAAAATGTGATTTTTTTATTTTCACAGCTCTATGTTATAAACTTCTGTGAAGCACTTGGGGGTTCATAGTGCTCCCACACATCTAGATAAGCTCCTTAAGGGGTCTAGTTTCCAAAATGGTGTCAATTGTGGGGGTGTCTCCAAAAGCGACATGGTGTCCGATCTGAATTCCAGCCAATTCACATTGAAAAAGTCAAACGGCGCTCCTTCCCTTCCGAGCTCTGCCCTGTGCCAAAACAGTGCTTTACCCCTACATATCAGATATCAACATATTCAGAAATTGCACAACAAACTTTGTAGTTCATTTTCTCTTTTTACACTTGTGAAAATACCAAAAATTGGTTCTGAAGTAAAATGTTTGTAAAACAAAGTTAAATGTTAATTTTTTCCTTCCACATTGCTTTACTTACTGTGAAGCACACAGAGGGTTAATAAACATCTTGAATGTGGTTTTGAGCACCTTTAGGGGTGCAGTTTTCAGAATGGTGTCACTTTTGGGTATTTTCTGCCATATACACCCCTCAAAGTGACTTTAAATGTGAGATGGTCCCTAAGAAAATGGTTTTGTAAATTTTGTTGTAAAAATTAGAAATCGGTAGTCAAATTTTAACCCTTATAACTTCCTAACAAAAAAAAATTGTTTCCAAAATTGTGCTGATGTAAAGTAGACATGTGGTAAATGTTATTTATTAAGTATTTTGTTGACACACAGTACAGACCAAAAGTTTGGACACACCTCATTTAAAGATGTTTCTGTATTTTCATGACCATAAAAATTGTACATTGACACTGAAGGCATCAAAACTATGAATTAACACATGTGGAATTATATACTTAACAAAAAATTGTGAAACAACTGAAATTATGTCTTATATTCTAGGTTCTTCAAAGTAGCCACCTTTTGCTTTGATGACTGCTTTGCACACTCTTGGCATTCTCTTGATGAGCTTCAAGAGGTAGTCACCGGGAATGGTTTTCAATTCACATGTGTGCCCTGTCAGGTTTTATTAAGTGGGATTTCTTGCCTTATAAATGGGGTTGGGACCATCAGTTGTGTTGTGCAGAAGTCTGGTGGATACACAGCTGATAGTCCTACTGAATAGACTGTTAGATTTTGTATTATGACAAGAAAAAAGCAGCTAAGTAAAGAAAAATGAGTGGCCATCATTACTTTAAGAAATTAAGGTCAGTCAGTCCGAAAAATTGGGAAAACTTTTAAAGTGTCCCCAAGAAACTGGCTCACATGAGGACCGCCCCAGGAAAGTAAGATCAAGAGTCACCTCTGCTTCTAAGGATAAGTTTTTCCGAGTCACCAGCCTCAGAAATCGCAGGTTAACAGCAGCTCAGATTAGAGACCAGGTCAATGCCACACAGAGTTCTAGTAGCAGACACATCTCTACAACAACTGTTAGGAGGAGACTTTGTGCAGCAGGCCTTCATGGTAAAATAGCTGAGCTGCTAGGAAACCACTGCTAAGGACAGGCAACAAGCAGAAGAGACTTGTTTGGGCTAAAGAACACAAGGAATGGACATCAGACCAGTGGAAATCTGTACTTTAGTCTGATGAGTCCAAATTTGAGATCATTGGTTCCAACCACCGTGTCTTTGTGTGACGCAGAAAAGGTGAATGGATGGACTCTACATGCCTGGTTCCCACCGTGAAGCATGGAGGAGGAGGTGTGATTGTGTGGGGGTGCTTTACTGGTGACACTGTTGGGGATTTATTAAAAATTGAAGGCATAATGAACCACAATGGCTACCACAGCATCTTGCAGCGGCATGCTATTTCATCCAGTTTGCGTTTAGTTTGACCATCATTTATTTTTCAATAGGACAATGACCCCAAACACACCTCCAGACTGTGTAAGGGCTATTTGACCAAGAAGGAGAGTGATGGAGTGCTACGACAGATGACCTGGCCTCCACAGTCACCAGACCTGAACCCAATCGAGATAATTTTGGGTGAGCTGGACCGCAGAGTGAAGGCAAAAGGGCCAACAAGTGCTAAGCATCTCTGGGAACTCCTTCAAGATTGTTGGAAGACCATTCCAGGTGACTACCTCTTGAAGCTCATCAAGAGAATGCCAAGAGTGTGCAAAGCAGTCATCAAAGCAAAAGGTGGCTACTTTGAAGAACCTAGAATATAAGACATAATTTCAGTTGTTTCACACTTTTTTGTTCAGTATATAATTCCACATGTCATAATTCATAGTTTTGATGCCTTCAGTGTGAATGTACAATTTTCATAGTCATGAAAATACAGAAAAATCTTTAATTGAGAATGTGCGTCCAAACTTTTGGTCTGTACTGTATGTCTCTGGTTTAAGAGCATAAAAACTCAAATTTTGAAAATTGCAAAATTTTAATTTTTTTGCCATATTTCCATTTTCTTCATAAATAATTCCAGGTAATATCAAATAAAATTTACCACTATCATGAAGTACAATATGTCACAAAAAACAATCTCAGACTCAGTGGGATCCGTTGAAGCGGTCCAAAGTTATAACCACATAAACTGACAATGGTCAGAATTGTAAAAATTAGCCTGGTCATTAAGCTGCAAATTGGCTCTGCCACTAAAGGGGTAAAAATTAAGAGTTTGAAAATTTAGAAATTTTCAAAATTTTCACCAAATTTCCAATATTTTTATAAATAAATGCAAGTTATATCAAACAAGTTTTAACACAATCATAAAGTACAGAATGTCACAAAAATCAGTTTCAGAATCAGTGGGATCCATCGAAACTTTCCAGAGTTATTACTTCATCAAGTGACATTAAGTGCTACTGGTTGGTCAGAATTTAAAAAAAATGGCCTGATTATGAAAGCAAAAACAGGTTCTGTTGCAAAAGGATTAAAGATCTTTAGCATTGAGACTTGATAATTTTGTAACCATGATAGTACATAGATCTTATTTTAACTATTGTATGTTGGCAGTTCATTCCTGAAAAGAACTTCTGAACTGGAGATGACTTCTGCATCAAGTGACCATCACTATGCAATCCTCTAGATTGAAAGCAACTGGTCTGATAAAACATTGTTCTAGACACACTGAAATGTTACATGCATATAAACAAAAGTAGGTCTAAAAAAACACCTCACAATGGTAGATAATAGTAGAGAGGTCAAGGAGAGAAGGATTGGCTTTACTAATCAAGTTTGGAATGTATCCACACTTCTTGATAATCACTGTATTTATTGTCTACGCTATGTGGGTGTCTGATTGAATCATTGCAAATAAAAAGTAGAGACTGTGAAGATTAGATATTCATAATCAGGCAAAGCATTTAAGTTGTTTGAAATTGAACAGAGAGAGAAACAAGGTCAGACAGCAAAAAAAGAAAAAGAAAACTAAAGAAATGTTACAACAAGACTTTAGCTGCGTACACTGTTGTGAATTCTGTGGCTGAATTCACTCCTGTGGTCACAAGTGGTACTGCAGCTTCTGAGCTTCCTCCCTCAGGTGTTCTGGTGAGCTCGTTAACTGCTTCATTACTTAACTCCGCCTGATGCTGCTATCCTTGCTCCTTGTCAATGTTTCAGTGTTGGATCTGAGCTTCTCCTGATTGTTCCTGTGACCTGCTGCTCTGTATAGCTAAGTGCTTTTTGCTTTTTTGTTGCTTTTTTTCTGTCCAGCTTGTCTTTTGTTTTGCTGGAAGCTCTGAGACGCAAAGGGTGTACCGCTGTGCCGTTAGTTCGGCACGGTGGGGTTTTTTTTGCCCCCTTTGCGTGGTTTTGCTTTAGGGTTTTTTGTAGACTGCAAAGTTCGCTTTACTGTCCTCGCTCTGTCCTAGAATATCGGGCCCCACTTTGCTGAATCTATTTCATCCCTACGTTTTGTCTTTTCATCTTACTCACAGTCATTATATGTGGGGGGCTGCCTTTTCCTTTGGGGAATTTCTCTGGGGCAAGTCAGGCCTATTTTTCTATCTTCAGGCTAGCTAGTTTCTTAGGCTGTGCCGAGTTGCCTAGGTAGTTGTTAGGCGCAATCCACAGCCGCTTTTAGTTGTGTTTAGGATAGGATCAGGTGTGCAGTCTACAGAGTTTCCACGTCTCAGAACTCGTTCTTGTATTTTTGGGTATTTGTCAGATCACTGTGTGCGCTCTGATCGCTAAGCACACTGTGTTTCTGGATTGCCTTCATAACACCTGTCATTAGCAAACATAACAGTACAAGGAGCCTAACTAATGATTCTCAATAGAGGGAAAGAAAAAGTTCTGACATCATTTTTTTTTTCTGCTCTGTGTTCACTTTTTTTTTTCCCCTAGACATTTGGGTGATTCTGGACACAGGTGTGGACATGGATATTCAGGGTCTGTGCTCTTCAATGGATAATCTCGTTATAAATGTACAAAAAATTCAAGATACTATTGATCAGAAATCTATGTTAGAACCAAGAATTCCTATTCCTGATTTGTTTTTTGGAGATAGAACTAAGTTTCTAAGTTTCAAAAATAACTGTAAGCTATTTCTGGCCTTGAAACCTCATTCTTCTGGTAATCCTATTCAACAGGTTTTGATTATTATTTCTTTTTTGCGCGGCGACCCTCAAGACTGGGCATTTTCTCTTGCGCCAGGAGACCCTGCATTGAGTAGTGTCGATGCGTTTTTCCTGGCGCTCGGATTGCTGTACGATGAGCCTAATTCAGTGGATCAGGCTGAGAAAAATTTGCTGGCTTTGTGCCAGGGTCAGGATGATATAGAAGTATATTGTCAGAAATTTAGGAAATGGTCAGAACTCACTCAGTGGAATGAATCTGCGCTGGCAGCTTTGTTCAGAAAGGGTCTCTCTGAGGCTCTTAAGGATGTCATGGTGGGATTTCCTATGCCTGCTGGTTTGAATGAGTCTTTGTCTTTGGCCATTCAGATCGGTCGACGCTTGCGCGAGCGTAAATCTGTGCACCATTTGGCGGTACTGCCTGAGGTTAAACCTGAGCCTATGCAGTGCGATAGGACTATGACTAGAGTTGAACGGCAGGAATACAGACGTCTGAATGGTCTGTGTTTCTACTGTGGTGATTCCACTCATGCTATTTCTGATTGTCCTAAGTGCACTAAGCGGTCCGCTAGGTCTGCCGTCATTGGTACTGTACAGTCCAAATTCCTTCTGTCCATTACCTTGATATGCTCTTTGTCGTCGTTTTCTGTCATGGCGTTTGTGGATTCGGGCGCTGCCCTGAATCTGATGGATTTGGATTATGCTAAACGTTGTGGGTTTTTCTTGGAGCCTTTGCGGTGTCCTATTCCATTGAGAGGAATTGATGCTACACCTTTGGCCAAGAATAAACCTCAATACTGGGCCCAGCTGACCATGTGCATGGCTCCTGCACATCAGGAAGTTATTCGCTTTCTGGTGTTGCATAATCTGCATGATGTGGTCGTGTTGGGGTTGCCATGGCTACAAACCCATAATCCAGTATTGGATTGGAATTCCATGTCGGTATCCAGCTGGGGTTGTCAGGGGGTACATGGTGATGTTCCATTTTTGTCGATTTCGTCATCCACCCCTTCTGAGGTCCCAGAGTTCTTGTCTGATTATCAGGATGTATTTGAAGAGCCCAAGTCCGATGCTCTACCTCCGCATAGGGATTGTGATTGTGCTATCAATTTGATTCCTGGTAGTAAATTCCCTAAAGGTCGATTATTTAATTTATCCGTGCCCGAACACGCCGCTATGCGCAGTTATGTGAAGGAATCCCTGGAGAAGGGACATATTCGCCCATCGTCATCACCACTGGGAGCAGGGTTCTTCTTTGTAGCCAAGAAGGATGGTTCGCTGAGACCGTGTATTGATTACCGCCTTCTTAATAAGATCACTGTTAAATTTCAGTATCCCTTGCCATTGTTATCTGACTTGTTTGCTCGGATTAAGGGGGCTAGTTGGTTCACTAAGATAGATCTTCGTGGTGCGTATAATCTGGTGAGAATCAGGCAAGGAGATGAATGGAAAACTGCATTCAATACGCCCGAGGGTCATTTTGAGTATCTAGTGATGCCGTTCGGACTTGCCAATGCTCCATCTGTGTTTCAGTCTTTTATGCATGACATCTTCCGTGAGTATCTGGATAAATTCCTGATTGTTTACTTGGATGACATTTTGATCTTCTCAGATGATTGGGAGTCTCATGTGAAGCAGGTCAGAATGGTTTTTCAGGTCCTGCGTGCTAACTCTTTGTTTGTGAAGGGATCAAAGTGTCTCTTCGGTGTGCAGAAAGTTTCATTTTTGGGGTTCATCTTTACCCCTTCAACTATCGAGATGGATCCAGTTAAGGTCCAAGCCATCCAGGATTGGATTCAGCCGACATCTCTGAAAAGTCTGCAAAAGTTCCTGGGCTTTGCTAATTTTTATCGTCGCTTCATCTGTAATTTTTCTAGCATTGCCAAACCATTGACCGATTTGACCAAGAAGGGTGCTGATTTGGTTAATTGGTCTTCTGCTGCTGTGGAAGCTTTTCAGGAGTTGAAGCGTCGTTTTTGTTCTGCCCCTGTGTTGTGTCAGCCAGATGTTTCTCTTCCGTTCCAGGTCGAGGTTGATGCTTCTGAGATTGGAGCAGGGGCGGTTTTGTCACAGAGAGGTTCTGATTGCTCAGTGATGAAACCATGTGCTTTCTTTTCCAGGAAGTTTTCGCCCGCTGAGCGTAATTATGATGTGGGCAATCGAGAGTTGCTGGCCATGAAGTGGGCATTCGAGGAGTGGCGTCATTGGCTTGAAGGAGCTAAGCATCGCGTGGTGGTATTGACTGATCATAAGAACTTGACTTATCTCGAGTCTGCCAAGCGCTTGAATCCTAGACAGGCCCGTTGGTCGTTATTTTTTGCCTGCTTCGACTTTGTGATTTCGTACCTTCCGGGCTCTAAAAATGTGAAGGCGGATGCTCTGTCTAGGAGTTTTGTGCCCGACTCTCCGGGTTTATCTGAGCCAGCGGGTATCCTCAAGGAAGGAGTCATTGTGTCTGCCATCTCCCCTGATTTGCGGCGGGTGCTGCAAAAATTTCAGGCGAATAAACCTGATCGTTGTCCAGCAGAGAAACTGTTCGTCCCTGATAGGTGGACTAATAAACTTATCTCTGAACTTCATTGTTCGGTGTTGGCTGGTCATCCTGGAATCTTTGGTACCAGAGAGTTAGTGGCTAGATCCTTCTGGTGGCCATCTCTGTCACGGGATGTACGTACTTTTGTGCAGTCCTGTGGGATTTGTGCTAGGGCTAAGCCCTGCTGTTCTCGTGCCAGTGGGTTGCTTTTGCCCTTGCCAGTCCCAAAGAGGCCTTGGACACATATTTCGATGGATTTCATTTCTGACCATCCCGTTTCTCAAAAGATGTCAGTCATTTGGGTGGTCTGTGATCGCTTTTCTAAAATGGTCCATCTGGTGCCCTTGGCTAAATTGCCTTCCTCCTCTGATTTGGTACCTTTGTTCTTTCAGCATGTGGTTCGGTTGCATGGCATTCCTGAGAATATTGTTTCTGACAGAGGTTCCCAGTATGTTTCAAGGTTTTGGCGAGCCTTTTGTGGTAGGATGGGCATTGACCTATCCTTTTCCTCGGCTTTCCATCCTCAGACTAATGGCCAGACCGAACGAACCAATCAGACCTTGGAAACATATCTGAGATGTTTTGTTTCTGCAGACCAGGATGATTGGGTGTCCTTTTTGCCGTTGGCTGAGTTCGCCCTTAATAATCGGGCCAGCTCGGCTACCTTGGTTTCTCCATTTTTTTTCAATTCTGGGTTCCATCCTCGTTTCTCTTCAGGACAGGTTGAGTCTTCGGACTGTCCTGGTGTGGATTCTGTGGTGGATAGGTTGCAGCAGATCTGGACTCAGGTAGCGGGCAATTTGATCTTGTCCCAGGAGAAAGCTCAACTTTTCGCTAATCGCAGACGCCGTGTGGGTCCCCGACTTCGTGTTGGGGATCTGGTTTGGTTATCTTCTCGTCATATTCCTATGAAGGTTTCCTCTCCTAAATTTAAACCTCGTTTTATTGGTCCGTATAGGATTTCTGAGGTTCTCAATCCTGTGTCTTTTCGTTTGACCCTCCCAGACTCCTTTTCCATACATAATGTATTCCATAGGTCGTTGTTGCGGAGATACGTGGCACCTATGGTTCCATCTGTTGAGCCTCCTGCCCCGGTTTTGGTGGAGGGGGAATTGGAGTATATTGTGGAGAAGATTTTGGATTCTCGTGTTTCTAGACGGAAACTCCAGTATCTGGTTAAATGGAAGGGTTATGCTCAGGAAGATAATTCCTGGGTTTTTGCCTCTGATGTTCATGCTTCCGATCTTGTTCGTGCCTTTCATGCGGCTCATCCTGGTCGGCCTGGGGGCTCTGGTGAGGGTTCGGTGACCCCTCCTCAAGGGGGGGGTACTGTTGTGAATTCTGTGGCTGAATTCACTCCTGTGGTCACAAGTGGTACTGCAGCTTCTGAGCTTCCTCCCTCAGGTGTTCTGGTGAGCTCGTTAACTGTTTCATTACTTAACTCCGCCTGATGCTGCTATCCTTGCTCCTTGTCAATGTTTCAGTGTTGGATCTGAGCTTCTCCTGATTGTTCCTGTGACCTGCTGCTCTGTATAGCTAAGTGCTTTTTGCTTTTTTGTTGCTTTTTTTCTGTCCAGCTTGTCTTTTGTTTTGCTGGAAGCTCTGAGACGCAAAGGGTGTACCGCCGTGCCGTTAGTTCGGCACGGTGGGTTTTTTTTTGCCCCCTTTGCGTGGTTTTGCTTTAGGGTTTTTTGTAGACTGCAAAGTTCGCTTTACTGTCCTCGCTCTGTCCTAGAATATCGGGCCCCACTTTGCTGAATCTATTTCATCCCTACGTTTTGTCTTTTCATCTTACTCACAGTCATTATATGTGGGGGGCTGCCTTTTCCTTTGGGGAATTTCTCTGGGGCAAGTCAGGCCTATTTTTCTATCTTCAGGCTAGCTAGTTTCTTAGGCTGTGCCGAGTTGCCTAGGTAGTTGTTAGGCGCAATCCACAGCCGCTTTTAGTTGTGTTTAGGATAGGATCAGGTGTGCAGTCTACAGAGTTTCCACGTCTCAGAGCTCGTTCTTGTATTTTTGGGTATTTGTCAGATCACTGTGTGCGCTCTGATCGCTAAGCACACTGTGTTTCTGGATTGCCTTCATAACACCTGTCATTAGCAAACATTACAGTACACCTGAAAGATAATTACGTGTTGTTATGAAGGAATACTTTTTTCATGATTATCTTGCTGTGTAAACATGCTGATCACCCAATGAATGTAAAAAACTCTTGTCATTGAATGAAATGATCTTTTGTGCAACTTAAATGATCATTGTTCTCAGCGTTGCATCATCCTGTGTACTGCAGAAACAGTTGCAACTAAGGCTACTTTCACACTAGCATCGGTACGGGCCCGTCGCAGTGCGTCGGGCCGATGTACCGATGCATACTGTGAAATAAAATCACAACGGGGACAGCCAATGCAGTTTTTCAACGCATCCGCTGCCCCATTGTAAGGTCCGGGGAGGAGGGGCCGGAGTTCCGGCAACGCATGCGCAGTCGGAAAAAGCGGAACCGACGGAAAAAAAACATTGCATGCAATTTTTTTGTCCCGTCGGACTGCAAAAACACGATGCATCCATCGCACGATGGATGCGACGTGTGGCAATCCATCGCAATGCGTCGCTACTGAAAGTCTATGGAGAAAAAACGCATCCTGCGGGCAACTTTGCAGGATGCGTTTTTTCTCCAAAACGATGCATTGCGATGGAGGCCAAACGACGCTAGTGTGAAAGTAGCCTTATATGCACTGAACAACGTACTACTTATTGGTAAGTCTGCATTGTTTACTGTGGTATGCCTGTGTAAACAGGATATTAAACAACTACCGATCAGTAAATGTCTACCAATCGATAGTCATTAAGTGCTACTGGTTGGTACCTGTATACAAACCCTGAGGCCGGGGTCACACTACAGTAGAATACGGATGAGTGCTATGCGATAAAACATCTCATAGCACTCGGACCAGTGTTAATTTATGAGGCAGATCACATCTCTGACAGCGGCATTTAACTAGAGTTTACCAGAAGCGAGCCGGAAATCCCACCCATCAGTGACACCAACACGTCATCTCTCATAGCAAGTGAGCATTACTGCTATATACAGGTGATCTGATCATCACCTGTGTGAAGCAGAGGCGATCAGACAACTGCAACTTCTACAGTAGTCTCCCATGGAGACTAATGAACCATGCAAAAACTAAAGAAGAGTTTTTAAAAATATTTTTTTAAAAAGTTCAAATCAGCTCCCTTTCGCCCCATTCAAAATAAAACAATAAAAAAATTCAAATATACACATATTTGGTATCACCGCATTGAGATTCGCCCGATCTATCAATGTAAAAAAGAATTAACCGGATTGGTAAACAGCGTAATGAGAAAAAAAATAAAAATATCAGAATAAATTTTCTTTGGTCGCAGCTACTTTCCAATAAAATGCAACGGGAGAACAAAAGATCGTACCTACACCAAAATGGAGATGCTACAGGTCTCGGAAAATAGTTTCATTTCTTGTTTTTTTTTACCAAAGGTTAGATTTTTTTTTTTCACCACTTAAATAAAAAATAACCTACACATGTTTGATGTCTATGAACTTGTAATGACCTGGAGAATCATAATGGCAGGTCAGTTTTAGCATTTAGTAAATATGGTAAAAAAAAACCAAAAAAACATCTGTGGAATTGCACTTTTTTTGCAATTTCACCGCGCTTGGATTTTTTTTCCTGTTTTCCAGTACCCAATATGTTAAAACCAATGGTGTGTTTCAAAAGTACAACTTGTTCCGGAAAAAAACAAGCCCTCACATGGCCAAAGTTACGGCTTTGGGAAGAAATTGAGCAAAAAATTGAAACTCAAAATCAAAAATACTTCAGGTCATAAAGGGGTTAAAATTACAGGACACATTTAATAATATTGTCTTAAATTTAGCCAAAAAGAAATGAACTGGACTATAAGTTCGTACGCATGCAAAATAAAGGAGCATGTTCACACTGGCCTTTAAACAGACAAAATACAACATAGAAACAAAATGAACATATACTCGGCTGTAAGTGAATAAGTCAAAACAAAATTATTTTGAACATTCTCCTATATTTTGCATGCAGCCCAACTTATGCTCCAGTTCATTTTTTTTAGTTAGGCTTCAGGTTTCTGGAGTTAGATCAGTTAAAGGTGTGGCCTTCCTTTTCTTGTATTGGTCATTATGTTTATATTGCCTCCCATAGCTGGGTATCCATATTTGGGACCGTGTCCTGCTTGGCCCTGTTCACATTGACGTCATTTTCACACATGGCAAGGTTTTAATACTGGAGGTACGACCATCCTAAATTTGAGTACACCTTGAAGATGGTGGGATGGATTTTATGCTTTTTTTGATCAAAAATAGTGTTTACTAAGTACCCAATCATATTTATATGCACTATTGATTTCACTTATTTACTTACAGCAGGGCATCTGTTCTTTTTATATTAGGTTTTGTCTGCTTAATTCCTTTACTCCCAAGAGTTGTTTGCACGTTAATGACTGGGCAAATTTTTACAATTCTGACCACTGTCCCTTTATGAGGTTATAACTCTGGAACGCTTCAACGGATTCTGGTGATTCTGACAAAGTTTTCTCGTGACATATTTTAATTCATGATAGTTGTAAAATGTCTTTGATATTATTTGTGTTTAATTGTGAAAAAAATGGAAATTTGGCAAAAATTTTGAACATTTTGCAATTTTCCAACTTTGAATTTCCATGCCGTTAAATCACAGAGATATGTTACGCAAAATACCTAATAAGTAACATTTCCCACATGCCTACTTTAAATCAGCACAATGTTGGAACCAACCTTTTTTTTGTTAGGGAGTAATAAGGGTTAAAAGTTGACCAGCAATTTCTCATTTTTACAACACCATTTTTGTTTTAGTGACCACAAAACATTTAAAGTCACTTTGAGGGGTCTATATGATAGAAAATGACAAAAAGTGACACTATTCTAAAAACTTCACCCCTCAAGGTGCACAAAACCACATTTACCAAGTTTGTGAACCCTTCAGGCGCTTCACAGGAATTTTTGGAATGTTTAAAAAAAAATGAACATTTAACTTTTTTTCACAAAAAAATTACTTCAGATCCAATTTGTTTTATTTTATCAAGGGTAATAGGAGAAATTGGACCCCAAAAGTTGTTGCACAATTTGTCCTGAGTACGCCGATTCCTCATATGTGGGGGTAAACCACTGTTTGGGTGCATGGAAGAGCTCGGAAGGGAAGGAGCGCCATTTGACTTTTCAATGCAGAATTGGCTGGAATTGAGACAGGACGCCATGTTGCGTTTGGAGAGCCCCTGATGTGCCCAAACAGTGAAAACCCTCCACAAGTGACCCCATTTTGGAAACTAGACCACCTACGGAACTTATCTAGATGTGTGGTCAGCACTTTGAACCTCAAAGTGCTTCACAGAAGTTTATAATGTAGAGCCGTAAAAATAAAAAAAAAATTTATCACAAAAATTTTTTTTTCGCCCCCAATTTTTTAGTTTCCAAAGGGTAACAAGAAAAATTGGACTCTAAAAGTTGGTGCACAATTTGTCTTGAGTATGCTGATACCCCATATGTGGGGGGGAACAACCATTTGGGTGCATAGCAGAGCTCAGAAGGGAAAGAGCGCCGTTTAGAAATGCAGACTTTGATGGAATGGTCTGTGGGCATCACGTTGTGTTTGCAGAGCCCCTGATGTACCTAAACAGTAGAAACCCCCACAAGTGACCCCATATTGGAAACTAGACCCACAAAGGAACTTATCTAGATGTGTTGTGAGAATTTTGAACCCCCAAGTGTTTCACTAAAGTTTATAACGCAGAGCGGTGAAAATAAAAAATATTTTTCTTTCCACAAAAATGATTTTTTAGCCCCATTTTTGTATTTTCCCTAGGGTAAAGAGAGAAATTGGACCCCAAAAGTTGTTGTCCAATTTGCCTGAGTACGCAGATACCCAATATGTGGGAAAAAACTACTGTTTGGGTGCACATCGGGGCTCAGAAGGAAAGAAGCGGCGTTTTGAAATGCAGACTTTGAAGGAATGGTCTGTGGGCGTCATGTTGCATTTGCAGAGCCCCTGATGTACCTAAACAGTAGAAACCCCCCACGAGTGATCACTTATTGGAAACTAGACCCCCAAAGGAACTTATCTAAATGTGTTGTGAGAACTTTGAACCCTCAAGTGTTTCACTAAAGTTTATTACGCAGAGCCGTGAAAATAAAAAATCTTTTTTTCTCACAAAAAATATTTTTTTTAGCCTCAAAATTTTTATTTTCCGAAGAGTAATAGAAGAAATTGGACTGCAAATAGTTGTTGTCCAATTTTTCCTGAGTACGCTGATATCACATATGTGGGGTAAACCACTGTTTGGGCGCACATCGGGGCTCGGAAGGGAAGTAGTGACGTTTTGGAATGCAGACTTTGATGGAATGGTCTGCGGGCGTCCTGTTGCATTTTCAAAGCCCCTGATGTGCCTAACCAGTGTAAACCCCCCAATTCTAACTCCAACCCTAACCCCAACACACCCCTAACCCTAATCCCAAACCTAACCACACCCCTAACCCCAACACATCCCTAACCCTAACACACCTTTAACCCTAACTATAACACTAATCACACCCCTAACCCGAACACACCCCTAACCCTAATTCTAACTTCAACACACTCCTAACCCTAATCACAACCCTACCCATAACTCTCACCACTTCCCTAACCCTGACACACCCCTAACCCAACCGTAAACGTAATCCAAACTGTAACCCAAACTCAAGCCCCAACCCTAACCCTAACTTATCCCCAATCCTAACCCTAACTTTAGCTCCAACCCTAACCCTAACTTTACCCCAACCCTAACTTTAGCCCCAACCCTAACCCTAACTTTAGCCCTAACCCTAACCCTACTGGGAAAATGAAAATAAATATTTTTTTTGTTTTATTATTTTTTCCTAACTAAGGTGTTGATAAAGGGGGGTTTGATTTACTATTTATAGTGGGTTTTTATAGTGGGTTTTTATATTTGGCAGCTGTCACACGCTAAAAGACACTTTTTATTGCAAAAAATATTTTTGCGTCACCACATTTTGAGAGCTATAATTTTTCCATATTTTGGTCCACAGAGTCATGTGAGGTCCTGTTTTTTGCGGGACGAGTTGACATGTTTACTGGTACCATTTTTGGGCACATGACTTTTTTTATTGCTTTCTATTCTGATTTTTGTTAGGAGGAATGAACAAAAACCAGTAATTCATGAATTTCTTTTGGGTGGGGCATTTATACCGTTCCACATTTGGTAAAATTGACAAAGCAGTTTTATTCTTCGGGTCAGTATGATTACAGCGATACCTCATTTATATCATTTTTTATGTTTTGGCGCTTTTATACAATAAAAATTATTTTATATAAAAAATAATTATTGATGCATCACTTTAATCTGAGGGCTTTAATTTTTTTTTTTTGCTGATGACGCTGTATGGTGGCTTGATTTTGCCGGACAAGATGACGTTTTCTGCGGTACCATGATATTTTATTTCTGTCTTTTTGATCGCGTGTTATTTCACTTTTTGTTCGGCAGTACGATGATAAAACATTGTTTTTTGCCTCGTTTTTTATTTATTTTTTATGGTGTGCACTGAAGAGGTTAACTAGTGGAACCGTTTTATTGGTCGGGTCGTTACGGATGCGGCAATACTAAATATGTGTACTTGTATTGTTTTTTTATTTACATAAAGAAATGTATTTATTGGAACAATATATATATATTTTTTCTTTATTTAGGAATTTCTTTTATATTTTTACACAGTGTATTTTTTTTTACTTTTTTACTTTGCCACAGGGTGGGACATCACTATATATTATCAGATCGCTGATCTGTCACTTTGCATGGCACTGTGTCAGATCAGCGATCTTACAGGCAGTAAAGGAGGATTGCCGGCGCCTGCTCTCAGCAGGTGCTCGCAAGCCACCTCCCTGCAGGACCCGGAAGGACCCCCGCAGCCATCTTGGATTCGGGGCCTCCAGGGAGGAGGACGGAGGAGATGATCGGAGGGTCTCAGGAAAGCAAGCAGGGAGGCCCCTCACTACGCAATGCTTCCCTATGCCACCAGAATGCTGCGATCAAGGTTGATCACAGTGTTCCCAGGGTTAATGTGCCGGGAGCGGTCCGTGACCACACCTGGAACATAGTGCTGGATATCAGCTGTGATATTCAGCTGACACCCGACCACGATCGGCCGCGCTCCCTCCATAAGAGCGGCTGATTGCATATGATGTACTATCCCGTCGGTGGTCATACCGGCCCAGGCCACATCGACGGGATAGTATGTCAGATGTCAGAAAGGGGTTAATCCTCAATGTGAACATTTTCCTATATTTTTCATGCATACCAACTTATACTCAAGTTCACAATTCTTATGTTAAATTTCATGTTTCTGAACTCAGTGCAGGTTAGGGTGTGGCCTCCCTTTTTTTGAGCTGGACATTATGCTTATATACCTTCCCACTGCTGGGTATCCATATTCTGGGCCTGGTGCTGCTCTGCCCTTCTTCACACTGACATTTCTTTGACACATGGAAAGGTTTTAATACTGCAGATTAGGACCATCCTGATTGTGTTACACATTGAAGCTGGTGGGATGGCTTCTACTCTTTTAGCTCAAAAAAGGTGTTTACTAAGTACCCAATGTTATTTATATGCAATATTGCTTTTACTTACTGCACGATATATGTTCTTTTTGTTTCTATCTTAGGTTAGTCTTAAATTTAGACAGCTTTCACGAAATTTAATACAGGTGCTTATGGTGGATGACTTGGTTCTCATTTTTTCTAACTTTGTGCTACTACTTAGTCAACTTGAGACACAGCAGATATTCTAGAATTCTGGCTTAATTTGGGTCCAAATTGAAAGGCATTTTAAATTATCTTACCCCAAATTAAACACAGAACTTATAATAATTTAGACAAAAAATAAAAGCTAATAATGACAAACAACTGCTCTCTAACATTAGTGCAAAATGTTTTCATAAAATCATATACTGTTAAAGTGGTTGTTCACTACTGGATAACTTTTTCTAAATAGTTGCAGTGTTATGTAGAAAACAAAATAAAATACATACCTTCTGGACTATTACTGCTCCTTTGATATTGAATCTGTCTCTTTTATTAGGCTACTTTCACACTAGCGTCGTACGACACACGTTGCAATGCGTCGTTTTGCAGAAAAAACACATCTTGCAAAGTTGTCTGCAGGATGCATTTTTTCTCTATAGGCTTGTATTAGCGACGCATTGCGACGCATTGCCACATGTCGCAACCATCGTGCGACGGTTGCGTAGTGTTGTGGCGGACCGTCGGCACCAAAAAACGTTGCATGTAACGTTTTTTGGTGCATTGTGTCCGCCATTTCCGACCGCGCATGCAAGGCCGGAACTCCGCCCCCTCCTCCCTGGAGCTCACAATGGGGCAGCGGATGCGTTGTAAAACTGCATCCACTGCCCCCGTTGTGCTGCGCTTTCACAGCATGCGTCGGTACGTCGCTACGACGCTAGTGTGATGTTGTTATGTCATATGACCACTGCAGCAAATTTGCAGTTGCTGATCGACTTCAGCCTTGTGGTGTAGCATCAGAGCAATTGAGAAAGCTGCAGTCAATCATCAGTAATGTGACTGTTGAGAGAGATAGTTAAGAGGTCGCAGGAGTGGCACTGGTAGGGGAGGTATGTTGTTAAGTTCACCTGGTGAGCTGGATTCATGAAGCTGCAGGCCAGGGTAAATACACGACTGAGGATATTGACACAGCAGGCTGGAAAGCACGTAGAATAGCAAGGATGTGGACACCGGTAGCCATAGGACAAGGACAGGCATAAAAAGAAATGGTGAGTCTGAAGCAGCACACAGCACACATACAGTGGTGAAAAAATATTTAGTCAGCCACCAATTGTGCACTTAAAAAGATGAGAGAGGCCTGAAATTGACAGCATTGGTAGACTACAACTATGAGAATCAAAATGAGAAAACAAATCCAGAAACTCACCTTGTCTGATTTGGCAAGATTTATTTTGCAAATTATGGTGGAAAGTAAGTATTTGGTCATTAACAAAAGTTCATCTCAATATTTTGTTATACATCCTTTGTTGGCAATGACAGAGGTCAAAAATTTTCTGTAAGTCTTCACAAGGTTGGCACACACTGTTGGTGGTATGTTGGCCCATGCCTTTATGCAGTTCTACTCTGGAGCAGTAATGTTTTGGGCCTGTTGCTGGGCAACATGGACTTTCATTTCCCTCCAGAGGTTTTCTATGGAGATGAGATCTGGAGACTGGCTGGGTCACTACAGGACGTTCATATGCTTCTTACAAAGCCACTCCTTTGTTGCCCTGGCAGTGTGCTTGGGATCATTATCACATAGAAAGACCCATCGACGCTTCATCTTCAATGCCCTTGCTGATGGAAGGAGGTTTGCACTCAAAATCTCACGATATATGTCCCCTTTCATTCTTTCATGTACACAGATCAGTCGTCCTGGTCCCTTTACAGAGAAACAGCCCCAAAGCATAATGTTGCTACCCCCATGCTTCACAGTAGGTATGGTGTTCTTTGGATGCATCTCAGCATTCTGTCTCCTCCAAACATGACGAGTTTTGTTTCTCCCAAACAGTTGTTCTTTGGTTTCATCAGACCATATGACATTCTCCCAATACTCTTCTGGATAATCCAAATGCTCTCTAGCAAACTTCAGATGGGCCCATGTATTGGCTTAAGCAGGGGGACATGTCTGGCACTGCAGGATCTGAGTCCCTGGCGGCATAGTGTTTTACTGATGGTAGCATTTGTTACGGTGGTCCCATCTTTATGCAAGTCATTCCCTAGGTCCCCCCGTGTGGTTTGGGGATTTTTGCTCACTGTTCTCATGATCATTTTGACCCCACAGGGTGAGATCTTGTGTGAAGCCCCAGATCAAGGGAGATTATCAGTGGTCTTGTATGTCTTCCATTTTCTTATTATTACTCCCACAGTTGATTTCATCACACCAAGCTACTTGCCTATTGGAGATTCAGTCTTCCCAGCCTGGTGCAGGGCTACAATTTTGTTTCTGTTGTCATTCGACAGCTCTTTGGTCTTCAATACTTTTGGGCGAGCACTAAAATGCTCGGGTGCTCGTTGCTCGGGTCGAGCAAATTGGAGTACTCGGGTACTCAACCTGAGCAACTAGCCCAATGTAAGTCTATGGGAAACCTGAGCATTTTTGCTGCAATCCCCCAGGGGTCCTTTTAGGGTCTAAAAACATCTGAATTTGATCTGCATGTGCAGTAATGCTTTTCGGCTTTGCCCGCAGAAGGGCAAAGCATTCTGCGCGTGCGCGAGACAAGATTACATTGTGATCGCGCAAACTATGGAGGGCACATACTACAATTCCTGAACATATTGCGGACAGCGCGGGAAGGATGTGATGGAGGAAAAAAGAAGAAACACCGCCCATCGGACTGGACACAGGGCATTTACATAGCCTTCCAAATTCAGGTGGCAGAGTCCCTTTAAAGATTCTTACTTGGCATTCAAAGTCCTGATTCATTGATGGAATCCATTTTGAGATAAACTGAGTTCTGGTATGTGATTTTAGCTCCTTTTCATTATCCATGTTTTTAGACATTCTTTATCACTGGGATATAATTGAGGAAATACATTTCTTTGAAAAGTCACATATTGTGCAAATACAATCTAAAAAGAAATGTTAATAATAATGTGTGCTAGAAAAATATCAAAGTAAATAACTATCTTTATCTATGCAAGTAACCTAAAAAATACAGCATGAATGCAGTATGCACAGAGTACAATATAGTAAACCTATTTTACGCAAAAATGTTACTACATGGAAAAATTATAGAATTTTCTGCCAAGTCATGCTTTGAAATTGTAGGAATATACAATATATAAATGTGGTTTGGGTAATCTTTCAACCTTTTCTTGCCTTTCCAGGAGCTCTTCATCCATAATCATCAAGTCTTGCTGCAAAGTTTGCCAGATGTAGAGGCTTTAAAATAAATATCCTCACTTGGCTCTTGCACTAGCTCCGGGCTGTAATGACAAAGATCTGATCTATATAATTTACTTTATTCTTATCTTTTAAATGTTATTCCCAAAATCACAATGTGGTCTTATAATAACACTAGCTATTGAACCCGTTCTATGCCCGGGTGGCGAGCATTTATATTGGTATATGGTCTCCATCCTGTCATGTGCTGCTCCATCCTGCGTCCCCATCCTGTCATGTGCTGCTCCACCCTGCATCCCCATCCTGTCATGAGCTGCTCCCATCCTGCGCCCCTATCCTGTCATGTGCTGCTCCATCCTGCGTCCCCATCCTGTCATGTGCTGCTCCACCCTGCATCCCCATCCTGTCATGAGCTGCTCCCATCCTGCGCCCCTATCCTGTCATGTGCTGCTCCATCCTGCGCCCCCATCCTGTCATGTGCTGCTCCCATCCTGCTCCCCCGTTCTGTCATGTGCTGCTGCCATCCTGCGCCCCCGTTCTGACATGTGCTGCTCCCATCCTGCGCCCCCATTCTGACATGTGCTGCTCCCATTCTGCGCCCCCATTCTGACATGTGCTGCTCCCATCCTGCGCCCCCATTCTGACATGTGCTGCACCCATCCTGCGCCTCCATTCTGTCATGTGCTGCTCCCATCCTGTGCCCCGTTCTGTCATGTGCTGCTCTCATCCTGCGCCCCATTCTGTCATGTGCTGCTGCCATCCTGCACCCCCGTTCTGTCATGTGCTGCCCTATTCTGTCATGAGCTGCTCCCATCCTGCGCCCGTATCCTGTCATGTGCTGCTCCATCCTGCACCCCCATCCTGTCATGTGCTGCTCCCATCCTGCACCCCCATTCTGACATGCGCTGCTCCCATCCTGCGCCCCCATTCTGTCATGTGCTGCTCCCATCCTGTGCCCCCATTCTGACATGTGCTGCACCCATCCTGCGCCTCCATTCTGACATGTGCTGCAACCATCCTGCGCCTCCATTCTGACATGTGCTGCACCCATCCTGCGCCCCCATCCTGTCATGTGCTGCTCCCATCCTGCGCCCCCGTTCTGTCATGTGCTGCTGCCATCCTGCGCCCCCGTTCTGACATGTGCTGCTCCCATCCTGCGCCCCCATTCTGACATATGCTGCTCCCATCCTGCGCCCCCATTCTGACATGTGCTGCTCCCATCCTGCGCCCCCATTCTGACATGTGCTGCTCCCATTCTGCGCCCCCATTCTGACATGTGCTGCTCCCATCCTGCGCCCCCATTCTGACATGTGCTGCACCCATCCTGCGCCTCCATTCTGTCATGTGCTGCTCCCATCCTGCGCCCCCATTCTGTCATGTGCTGCTCTCATCCTGCGCCCCATTCTGTCATGTGCTGCTGCCATCCTGCACCCCCGTTCTGTCATGTGCTGCCCTATTCTGTCATGTGCTGCTCCCATCCTGCGCCCCCTGTTCTGTCATGTGCTGCTCCCATTCTGCGCCCCCGTTCTGTCATGTGCTGCTCCCATCCTGCGCCCCCATTCTGTCATGTGCTGCTCCCATCCTGCGCCCCTGTTCTGTCATGTGCTGCTGCCATCCTGCACCCCCGTTCTGTCATGTGCTGCCCTATTCTGTCATGTGCTGCTCCCATCCTGCGCCCCCGTTCTGTCATGTGCTGCTCCCATCCTGCGCCCCCATTCTGTCATTTGCTGCTCCCATCCACATGCCCCGTACACTGCTCCATAAAGGTTTATGGCCCCATAAGATGCTCCATAGTATATGCCCCATACACTGCTCCATTATGGTTGATGGCCCCCATAAGATGCTCCATAGTATTTGCCCCGTACACTGCTCCATAAATGTTGATGACCCCCATAAGATGCTCCATAGTATGTGCCCCGCAGACTGCTCCATTATGGTTGATGGCCCCCATAAGATGCTCCATAGTATTATTTGCCCCGTATGCTGCTGCGATATATATTAAAAAAAATAACATACTCACCTATCGTCGCTGGGGGGCCTGAGCAGGCGGGGACATCGGCGCGCTGTGGGGGTCAGTTGCCGGAGTCACCGCTAGCTCAGGCCCCTGACACTTGCTATATTCACCTGGCCCTGATCCAGCGCTGTGTTAAGCGCGTCATCGCGCCCTCTGAACTGTGAACGTCACAGGCAGAGGACCCGGAACACGGAGCCGCACGCAGCGCTGGAACGGGGACAGGTGAATATACGTACCCTCCTGGCGCGTCCCTGACTCTCCGGGGGAGATCGCGGTGTGCGTTCAGTGTTTATGCATACCGCGATCTCCTGGGAGCGTCACTCTGTGGGGTCCAGACTGCGCCGGCGTTTGCGCTTGCGCAGTCTATAAAGGCTTCGGACAGAGTGACGCTCCCAGCGTTATATTATAGATACACCTATATTTATTTATCTGTGTTAATATAATTGATTTTAAAATCTTCCCAATTTTGCACATATGACATGTAAGGATGACCCTCTGTTTTTGACAGGCCACGTGAACGCTATAGGGCCCATGAGCCAGGGGGCTGACGCTCCTTCCCCTTCCTGCATCATTTTTCCTCAGCATCTAATATCTCAGCCCCTGCTGTGCTGAGATGTACAGTGCTTTAGAATGCTCACTACAGAGACCGGAGCAACGGGGACACAAAGAGGAGAGGTATTAGGAGAGGTGAGTAATGTATTTTTTTTAAAAATTGTGGTTGCTATAATACTGTATGGGGACCATGGGGAGTGCATTGTATTATATGGAGGATTATGATGATTACAGTATACTGTATGTGGGACTATGGGTAGTGTATTATTGTGTATGGAGGACTATGGTCAGTGCAGTATACGGTATCATGGACTATGGGAAGTGCATTATACTGTATGGGGATGATGGGGAATGCAGTATGCTGTATGGATGACTATGGGGAGTGCATTATACTGTATTGGAGACTATGGGGAATGCAATATACTGTATGAAGGACTATGGAGAATGCAGTATACTGTATGGGGGACCATTTGGAGAGCATTATACTGTATGGAGGACTATGAGGAGTGCAGTATACTGTATGGAGGACTATGGCCAGGGCAGTATATGTATGGGAGACTAAGGAGAGTACAGAATACTATATGGAGGACTATGGGAAGCACAGTATACTGTATAGAGAACTGTAATGAGCGCAGTATACTGTATAGATGACTATGGTGAGTGCAGTATATTGTATGGAGGATAAAAGGTGTGAGACAATGACCAGTGTTACATGTGAGGGTCGCTGTGTGTTCCCCTGAGGATGTGCACGAAGACATGTTGGGGCCATGGGGGTGCATTTCAGTCACAGGCATAGCTGTGATTGCAATGCAGAATAAAAGTGAATATAGGTCTTGGACATGCTAGTTGTCCAAGGCAGATTTAGGGAAAACCTGCTCTGGGCTTTTGTGTATTAAAACGGACTGCAGGATGGTAGTCATGCAATCCATTTAATTCCCGGCCTGGGTTTTCCATGTGGATGATGGCCACACATTCTACACTGCTCAAAAAAATAAAGGGAACACTTAAACAACAGAATATAACTCCAAGTAAATCAAACTTCTGTGAAATCAAACTGTCCACTTAGGAAGCAACACTGTTTGACAATTAATTTCACATGCTGTTGTGCAAATGGAATAGACAACATATGGAAATTATTGGCACTTTCAAGACACACTCAATAATGGAGTGGTTCTGCAGATGGGGGACCACAGACCACATCTCAGTACTAATTCTTTCTGGATGATGTTTTGGTCATTTTTGAATGTTGGTTGTGCTTTCACACTCGTGGTAGTATGAGACGAACTCTACAACCCACACAAGTGGCTCAGGTAGTGCAGTTCATCCAGGATGGCACATCAGTGCCAGCTGTGGTAAGAAGGTTTGCTGTGTCTGTCAGTGTAGTTTCCAGAGGCTGGAGGTAGTACCTGGAGACAGGCCAGTACACCAGGAGACAGCCTTTGTGCAAGGAGGAGCAGGAAGAGTACTGCCAGAGCCCTGCAAAATGACCTCCAGCAGGCCACAAATGTGCATGTGTCTGCACAAATGGTTAGAACCGACTCCATGAGGGTGGTCTGAGTGCCTGACGTCCACAGATGGGGGTTGTGCTTACAGCCCAACACTGTGCAGGATGATGTGCATTTGCCACAGAATACTAGAATTGGCAAATTCACCACTGGCGCCCTGTGCTCTTCACAGATGAAAGCAGGTTCACACAGAGGACATGTGACAGACGTGACAGAGTCTGGAGATGCTGTGGAGAGCGATCTGCTGCCTGCAACATCCTTCAGCATGACTGGTTTGGCAGTGAGTCAGTAATTTTGTGGGGTGGCATTTCTTTGGTGGGCCAAACAGCCCTCCATGTGCTTACCAGAGGTAGCCTGACTGCCATTAGGTACCGAGATGAGATCCTCAGACCCCTTGTGAGACCATATGCTGGTGCGGTTGGCCCTGAGTTCCTCCTAATGCAGGACAATGCCAGACCTCATGTGGCTGTAGTGTGTCAGCAGTTCCTGCAAGATGAAGGCATTGAAGCTATAGACTGGCCCGACCATTTCCCACACCTGAATCCGATTGAATACATCTAGGACATCATGTCTTGCACCATCCATCAACGTCACATTGCACCACAGACTGTCCAGGAGTTGGCGGATGCTTTAGTCCAGGTCTGGGAGGAGATTCCTCAGGAGACCATCCGCCGCCTCATCAGGAGCATGCCAAGGCATTGTAGGGAGGTCATACAGCTACATGGAGGCAACACACACACAACTGAACATCATTTCCTTGTCTTGAGGCATTTCCACTGACGTTGGATCAGCCTGTAATTTGATTTTTCACTTTGATTTTGAGTATTATTCCAAATCCAGACCTCCATGGGATATTCATTTTGATTTACATTGATCATTTTTATGTTTTATTGTTCTCAACACATTCCACTATGTAATGAATAAAGATTTGCAACTGAAATATTTAATTCAGTGATATCTAGGATGTGGTATTTTAGTGTTCCCTTTATTTTTTTGAGCAGTGTAGTTAAAAATCCTGTATAAGGTTTGGGTGTTTCAGATTCAGAGTCAGTGACAGTCTGGTGTTTGGAGGAGTATAGAGCAGAAGGCTCTGCAGAGCTCCACCTATGTGAGGCAACACAGGCCATCAGGGCCAAACAGCAAAGGCAGCTGGAAGGCCTGGCTCCCACAGAGTACACAGAAGTGTAGTCGCCCATGGCAACCGGTCTCAGAGGTAGACTGTCCTGTCCCTGGCTGTGATCCGGAGGTGGAATGTCTTGTGCCTGGCTGTAAACCAGAGGTGGACGGGCGTGTATAGTGACTGAAATCCAGAGGATATGGTTCCCGTCTGTGATCTGAAGGATATTGTGTGCTGTTTTGCTGTGAGTTGAACATTAAAGAGACTTTTGTTTTGAACTTTGCTGGGTCACTGCCTCATCACTGCACAGTGCGGATACCGCTGCACTCCATATGGTGGAAAGAATGCAAGCAATGTGAACTGAGGCATTCCCCATAGCGTTCTGCATGTCATTGAGAATGTCTGCTGGAGAAATGGACAAGCCTTTGAAACAGGTAGTCCTCATGCAGCAGCACCAGAATCTGCAGTGGCAGCAACAGCAGCAAGAGATGCTGCAGTTCCAGCAGCAGCAGGAGCTTCATGGCAGCAGCAGCAAGAGACACTTCAGTGGCAGCAGCAGGAGTTGCAGTTCTGGCAGCAACAGCAAGAGGCGCTGCAGTTGCTGCAGCAGCAAGAGGGGCTACAGTTTCAGTAGCAGCTACCGGAGCATCAGCGGTGTAAAGAGGAGACCTCTAAGGTGAGGGGAGATCAGCAGTGCAAAGAGGAGACCCCTAAGGTGAGGGGCGATCAGCGGTGTAAAGAAGAGACCTTTAAGGTAAGGGGCGATCAGAGGGTGTCCCAGTGGTCCTTTGCGGAGACCCATCCTGCCAGGTCTCAGGTGTATGACTGATTGCAGTTGGTGGAGGAATGGCTCCAGCCTCAGACTTTGACCCCGGCCCAGATGATAGAGAGGATGGTGATCGACCGGCTGGTGAGGGCTCTGCCAGCTGCCATGCAGTGTTGGGTAGGGCAAAGGGACCTGGACACTCACCTGGACACTCTGGATCACCTGATAAGCTGGATTGAGCAGTATACAGCCACTCAGGACTTTGTACAGGAGCGGGTGTCTATGTATGCCCAGCCAGTTTGTACTGCCACTACAGGCACGGCTGGCAGGGAACCGTGGCTCTGCCAGGTATTCATGAATGGGTACCAAACAGAGGCTCTCCTGGACTCGGGGAGCATAGTGACTTTGGTCCATGGGTCCCTTGTTGCAGGGGACAACCCGAAAGGACCGAAAGTGGAGGTGATGGTATCCATGGGGAGATTCGAGAGTACCCAACTGCACAGGTTAATTTTTCCACAGCATGTGGGGACATTAAACATGTGGTGGGAGTGGTGAAGACCCTTCAATAAGGGACTGTGTTGGGAAGAGACTTGCCCAGGTTCTGGTCCCTAGTAGGAGACCATGGTTAACCCTCCCAAGGTAATAGTTGTTCTGGGCATGGAGCCCAAAGATCCTGAGTTAGGGATACCTTCTATAGGGGTCACCAACCTAGGGACAGAGTGTAACTCCGATAGGATTCTAATAGAGGTAATGGCAGGAGAGGTTGAGGATGTTGTTCTGGGCGCAGAACCCGTAGTTCCCGAGTCAGGGATACCTGCCATAGGGGTCTCCAACCTAGGTACAAAGAGTAACCCCGATAGTTGCCCCATAGAGGTAATGGCAGGAGAGGTCGTGGAGACCCCACCGAACCCTGAGCTAGAAATATCCACTGGAAAGTTTGGGAGAGCTCAGTTCCGGGGTCCCACGCATAAGAAACGTATTTATAAAAATAAAGCCTGGAGGAATCAAGAAGGTGTGGTCATGGAGGTGACTAGGGACATAAGCACGAGGAACCCTCTGGCATCGGCCAGGGATGTGGCCAGGGGTCAGGGTAAAATGGATAGAGCTCTCACTAGACAGCAGCATTGGGAGGCTCGGGTTCGGGTGTGACGTGGTACTGATGTAGGCCCGGAGTTGCCAGGGTGGACCTCGGTGGTCCAGTGTGACATAGTCGCCGAGACATGGGTAAGGGCACGGAGGAAACGGTACCAAGTGCCCGAAAGCAGGTAGTTAGGTCACGGGATGAGCTGCAGGGTTAGTGAGCCCCAAAGAAACAAGGTCAAGACCACCCAAAACTGGCCCAAATCTACTGTTAGTCAAGAAAATGGGTGTGTCTTCTGCAACAGAGAATGGGGAGGTGGGTGGTCATGTAACAAAGTATGGAGGAAAAATGCAAAGTGGAGGGATGCGTGTTAGGGCTAGCGGAACGCAGCAAATAATAAGACTGATAGTGTACGGTGCGTTCGTAGCCCGGGGTCCACCGTGCAGAGATGGAACCTGCTGCTGAGTAATGACGGACTATATGGCGGTACTCATAAGTATACTCGCGTGGGTTAAACTTCACCCAACGTGAAGGAAGCGATCCTGTTGCGTCACAGGATCGTGGTACCGCACATAGAAGGCGAGTAAGCAGTCAGCGAACTTAACCCCAACTAGGATTGAAGTCCGATTAGACCACTTGCTGATACAACACCGCAACAGGGTGTGTTAGGCAACTCTTATAATTAGAGCACCGAAGTGCGAACTGTGCTGTGCTGGCAGGCACCACTAAGCACCCAGACGGGGGTCAGGAAGCGCACTACTGGCGCGTGGCGCCGCACTGGCGGTCACAGCAATAGACGCTGATACGTGTGTTACACGTTGAGTGATTTGTCGGGCGCTAGATAGCAGCCATACACCATACGCGAACAGTCATACAATAGGGTAGGGGTATTTAAAGAACGACTTGCACTCACAACAAACACACATATTAAATTGTACACTAGCGCATGGCCGTGCGGTCATGCGCAGTTTATATATGTTACGATCGCTGCGCATACTTACCCGACTTCTCACATCCCTCGGCGCACTCGCTCTCCTGTCCAGCGCCGCTCTGCTTCCTCCTTCGCCGGCTCTCGGCGTCCAGTCTCCCTGCGCATGCGCAGTCGCGTCTCGTGCGGTCATGCGCAGTTTATATAATTGCAGGACAGGAAGTGGCCACAGAAACTTTGCCCTTCCAGGGCCTGCCAAGAGGACCAATGGAATGCGCTGCAGAGCCAGAGCACATGACCCTCGATCTCCAACGGGAGATCTTGCTCTGGGCATGCTCAGTGTGCGCAAACAAGGACTTAGTCCCAGGGAAGTCTGCTCGCCGCTGACCAGCACTGACTTTAATGGCAGGAGCTGAAGAAGCAGCAGTAACTCTCTGTACAGAGTGAGAGCAAGCAAGACACTGGGAGCGACGTCCCTGCTGAGCAGACTCCACTGCGGCTGGAGGAGAATGGGAGACCGCAGCGGAGACGGATCGAGATTCCCCCTGTGCAGCAGAGGAAACTCGACTCCTAACAATGCGTGCGTCAACCGATGGTTCCAGTCCTTTCCTTGGTTTCACAGTACAGTGTCGGGCAGGGGTGTCACAGGGTCATGCAGATGCCCTGTCATGCACCCATGGGGGGTGACAAGTGTTCAACCCCACATTTTTGAACAGAAGGAGGGTGTATGTGAGGCAGTGACTGGTGGTACATGTAGGGGTCGCTGTGTATTTCCCCCAGGATGCGCACGGAGGCATATTGAGACCATGGGAGTGCATTGCAGTCACAGGCATAGCTGTGATTGCAATGCAGAATAAAAGTGAGGATAGGTCTTGGACATGCTAGTTGTCCAAGGCAGATTTGGGGGAAACCTGCTCTGGGCTTTTGTGTTTTGAAACAGACTGCAGGACTGTTTCACTCCACCTCCTAGCCACAGGTGTTTTAATTACAGCAGGTCCAATACCCCTCCATAGAGAGAGAGAGAATTTTAGTCTAGGAAGAGGTTTCACATGTACCCATTCAGATGGAGACGTTTATTCTCAGCGAGGTAAGGCAAGTGTAGGACCTGGTATAAGAGAGATGCCGTGAAGGGGCTACCAGGTACACATAAAATTGGCCATTTTTATGCGCTCTCATTTTTCATATTTCTAGTGCAGTAATGCAGTTCAAATTTCGTGTTTCAAGTTTGCATGTTTCAGCGCTGCAGTGTGCTGCCTTATTTACTTAACTATATACGAGTTGGCGACTCTAGGTTCAGCACCTGTTCACACTTAGTCTATGTTTGGATGTGCCGGTCAGGTTTTTGAAATGTTTGGTGAAAGTGAGTCAGGGCCGTGGGGTACTCAGTACTGGGTCCGGCACTTAAAGGGGATGTCACAGTGGTGGCGACCCGGTCCATGGCCCTGGGCGCCCATGTTAAAGGAAAAGTCTTTAAAGGGATTTGTCGAATAAAGTTTGTGTTCGTGACACCACCTGTGGTATTCGGTCAGTGAGGACCGATGCTGCTTTAAGGGGTCCTCTGGGGTGATGTGATGGCAGCTAAGATGGTATAACTTCCACAAGTGAAGTAGATCCCCAGAGCTCCCGGTGTATAGGTGAAGATACTGGATGGTGCTGTAAAGAACGGAGGACACAGGTTTGCTGTAGGCTTCAGGCAACCGCAGTCCAGGGCACCAGATAACAGGTACAGGCAGGGTCCGGCCGGCTTGGAAGCGAGTTCAAAGTCCCCTTTACCAAGTGGAGTTAGAAGCCTTCCTACTAGCAAAGTGATGTTGTAGTCCCTTACTGCCTATGGCTTCTGGCAAGGTCCTCTCACAGTTCTCTCTGTCCTCATTAAAGGTGGGACACAAACCCATATGACAGGTAGCTCGAGCCTTTTTTCAGGATCTCTATCATGACCTGGACTCTATGCGCCACTGTGTCTCCTGGGTATTAGGGCGGACAGGTTATGTGTAGTTCAGCTGTCCTGCCGGTTTCTTCTGTAAGTCGTGGAGTCCCACACAACCTCGGTCTTCCGGCTACCGGAATCTGCACTTTGCAGGGAGGCAGCCCAATTGCAGCTGTCCTCCCCAGTTGTCACTCGTCTGTGCTTTGCTCTCCTTCACGCTCACTACAAATCTGTCCATCTTTCTGTGTTGTCTCTGTCCTTCTGGAGCTGCAGCACCTTCTTGTGGCTGCACGGCCCCTCTGCTTCCTTCCCCTCTGTCTCTCTGACAGGAACTAACTGACTTTCCCTCCAGGCCAGAATATATATAGGGGAGCCACCCACAAGATGGATCAGAGCTCCCCTTCTGGCCTGGAGTGTGAACATGCTATATGTTTGTGGTTGCCTGATAAAAAAGATCCTCGCTCGCTTCCAAGCATAACATCACTCTCCCCATGAGGAAAGCAATGCCACTGTAACATTCAGGACCCTGGGGTGTCACAAAAGAATGACCAGTCTGAGTTTAACAGTAAAAGTTAATTTGACAGAATTAGTGTTAACTGCTTTCCTTATCCACAGCTTTGCTGTATCCTGGGGAGCCGATACTGGTCCACAGCTTACAAGTACACCCCCATGTGGTCAGACTGGACTGTACTACATGTGCCCACCACTCTAACCTTAGTAGCTGGACAGAGCATGCCTTCCAGAGCTTCTGGTTCTGACAACTCTATCACTTGCGATGCACGCTCTCGGATTAGGTGGTAAAAACTTGGTAACAGACTATATTTTCACATAGTAAGTGTTACATTGCTATATGGACACAACGTCACTGCGTCCTACAGCCTTTGGAGGATGTAGTCAAGTGACATTTCATTATTAAAACAACATCATTATGTTCTAATAACCATAGCAGACAAATGGAGAAAAATGGATGGAAACCGAAGATTGCTTGCAATAGTAATTACCGTAGATTACATTTTTTTTTTTTCGGAAATGTTGGTGGGTTTCCTGAAAAAAAAACAAACCCTAAATAATACCTTCAAATAAACTGAATCCTTGCTTAATGCACTGGAGTCAAGTACAAGTCTGTAATAAGAAAAGTCCCATTTGATAATGTAAATTAATAACATTTGAGTAATATAACTATTCCAGATATCCACATTATATTCTTTATTCTGCTTCTCTCTATTAAATGAGCGATATTATGAGCAGCATGCGTATAATTGCGGAAGCAGTCACGGGATAATATAGGCTACGTTGTTATATATAGCAGATTATACTGGGTTACAAAGAATTGCCATCTCCGGAACAATGAATGCAAAGAATATATAATGGAAGTTGTTATGAAAATATCTTATTCCCATTCAATTAAGAAATGCGCCTTGCATTGCTCACAATAGGCTTTTCTTGCCTTTTCTAGATAATCACCTATTTTACATTGCCTTGTTTTTTGCAATTTAGATATTCAGTACAGCATGCTTGGGGGAGAGGAGGGGGCCGAGCGCTGACACTGAGTGGCTGCTTTTGCAGAGAGCTCCTGCTGTTGGGCACATAGACACAGAGACAGCTCAGCCGGGCAGCTAGTGATGCTCTTGGGCTCATAGACAGAGACAGCTCTGCCGGGCAGCTAGTGATGCTGTTGGGCTCATAGACAGAGACAGCTCAGCCGGGCAGCTAGTGATGTTGTTGGGCTCATAGACAGAGACAGCTCAGCCGGGCAGCTAGTGATGCTGTTGGGCTCATAGACAGAGACAGCTCAGCCGGGCAGCTAGTGATGCTGTTGGGCTCATAGAGAAGAGACAGCTCAGCTGGGCAGCTAGTGATGTTGTTGGGCTCATAGAGACAGCTCAGCTAGTCTAAGGCTGAAATCCTTACCACAGCCATCCTGTCATCTACTGCTACTGCTGTTATTGCTGCCTTGTCAAACACTTGCAGAAGCTCGGGGAGGGTGTATGACACAATCTGTAATCCAGCTAAAGAGACTGAGCAAGCAGGTTACTTAGGGGAAGCCAACACTATTCACTATGGCATCCAACTTCAATGATATTGTAAAGCAAGGCTATGTAAAAATCAGAAGCAAAAAGCTTGGGGTAAGTGACAATTCCACTCTATATGCTTTTTTGTTTTGCTGGTTTTTTTTGCTGGATTGTGCTGTATAGTTTTGTGTGACAGGCGGCTACTGTACTATCGTTAGCTATTACTGTATATTCCTTAGGGAGGAATGAGAATTTGTGTACAGCAGTATTGAGATCATCTGCATTTAGCCAGCAATTGCTCTGATATCCATGGGGGCAGAAAGGAAGATGTTCCCCTCTTATTGTGACTAGATCTGGCTTCACTTGCTGTGTGTGGAGCGCTGTAACGTTGCCCTTAAGTCTCACATCGCGTCCTAATGTCAGGCACAACAAACTGATTATCTGGTTTGGATTCAGAGGAATAACCTTGCCAGACACTTCTGTAGCTTTGCACCGTGTTGTGTGGACATCAGTTCCTGAGTGGATTAAGCACAGTCTGAAGAATGTACACACATGGGAGTTCTGTACAGTGGATAACAGAATGCTATTTGTTACCCTGCATTGTGAGGATTAACTGATGAAAGGAGTGGATTAACATTGGAAGAAGTAGAAAGGATGCGGAATATTAAAACTGAATTGACGATTAATAGGATTGATCATTGAGTTGAACGTTGTAGCATTCGCCATAACCCCAACTGCTTCCCCCAACCCACTCAACTTTACATTTGACTGATCCTCAAAGACACATCACTAGTCATCTATGGGAATGATGCAATAAATAAAGGAGAGAATGCATATATATATATATATATATATATATATTTATGTACACAGCATATATACACACACACTTATACACACATAGCTTGTTAGTTCTTGTATATACACACACATATACTTATACACACAAATGTTGATTCTTAGTTGTTGTTTATTGTAATATGCCATGAATAAGGTAGAAGATAATATGTATGTGTATATATATATATATATATATATATGTATATATATATACATATATTACATATACACACACACTTAAACACACAAAGCTTGTTAGTTGTTTATTGTGATATGTTATGAATTACGTAAAAGAGAATATCAATGTATATATATGCTATGAATATATTCACACATATATTAATTTTTTAGTCTTTGTTGACTGTGATAATCTTATGACCAGGTATTGTGTACATCCTGTCTTCTTCTGTTATAGTCATTGACTTAAAGCGAGCCCATAAACAATAGATGAGGGATGAACATGTTTTTCTGAAGTGAAAAGGTAGACACTAATGCTGTGATGGTTATCTTATCTTGGGCACATGGCTGAATGATTAAACATCAGAGTTGGACTGTATGATGCCAACAGACAGGGAACAGCAGGCTGGAGGCATAGTCTAGCACCTGCGTTATCTAGAGAACTCCTGTCAAATAATGAATCGCGTCCCCAAACTGTGTCAGATAAGCCAGAGTCACTCAGAAAATGAAAATTCCTCAAGTAGCTTGGATCTTTACGGGATCTCTTATCACTAAAATGAATGATTCTAGCAGTGATATGGGGACTTGTCATACTGCGAAAACTGCCTGTCTATGTTTGTTTGTGTGTGTTTTTTGGGTCTGGTTTGTTGGTTTGTCCCCTGAGCTGCTCAGGCTGTCTACGCGTACTGATTTATATATTTATTAAGAAATCCATTCTAAGATTGATGCTAGACTTTGGGTTTAAAGTAACTGTTGGAAACAGTGTATAGTATCCACAAATGTTTATATTGATCATTAATTAATTAGTTATCTTTAATTATGTGGTTCTACTTAGAATATAAATATTAAATCAGCAGCATGAAAAATAAATGTATTAAATGCAATCAGATAGTTGAAGGAAGATTTACGAATGTGAGCTTTGAGGTTGTTTGAAGATGTGTTAGCTACAGCCAATGCATTGTGTTCATGATCATAGACCTTGTTTCTAAGGACTCGAACAATGCCTTTTTTTTTTGCTTTTGGACATGTTCAATGAGATATGTGCTTGATTTATTGCTGAGTTTACTCACTAACTTTTGGCTGTTTTGCTTTGTTTTGCTCTATGTTTTGGAGACTCCTTCACTAAACGCTAACATTTAAAAAAAATGTTGCCCTTTATGTATAACGTCATTGGTGAACCATGTTTTCTGCAACAATTAGAGCAAAGTTCTGGTTGTTTGTGTATTTTCATTCTGTTTTGCATGGAAAAATAAAAACATGACGTATGGAAAATGTATAGAAAAATGCAGTTAATACTGTGTACAGGCTGAGAAGAGTTTCTTCTACTTTCAGACTTATCATTGTGTGTTTCTCTTAAAATACTGTTCTTAATCACCATTTCCTTCAGTGAGGAATTATATGTTCAATTAATGATAATCTGAAAATAAACTAAACAAATGGTGTAATAAAATTGTGTTAATGTGGAAACCTGGTTAATAATGGCCTAATCTGAAATAATGAACCCATAAGTGGCTTTCATAAATTACTCATCCATTCAGTTTCCATTGGTGTCCAACTTTTGGTCTACTATAAACTGTTTCATCCCTGTAGAAAAATAAGATTTATCAGCGATAATACAGAAAACTATTCTACCAAAATGTAAAGTACCTGACTGCATTTTTTCAATGTGTTCCTCTTTATTTTTGCAAATATTTCCAGAAGAGGAAAGCCAACTGAAGAAAGAGATATTGCTCACTATGAAAAACTAGCAAAATGTAATTAGGCAACCCAACACTTGCACTGTAAAATGTTAATAGTACTATTTTTTTCATAACTAGTACAAATAATGCCATGATAATGTGATGTGTCTTAAATTTTTATTATTTGAGAGATTAATTTTTAAGACAAGCTAATCTAAGCAGAAGATTTTATGCTCTGTCATACCAAGGAATGTAGGTGGCTAATGACATTTTAAATGTCAACGGGGCAATAAAAGTTCTATAAGCTGAAGGCTTTTAATTAGCCCCAGACAGATATTCCTCCATTGAGACAGATGTGCTTTTCCTTACTATGTGCCTGTGAGCAATGCAGGCTGGAGATATACTGACCTATTGTAACACGCTAGATGGAGACTACATTACTGGATTCAGTGCTGTAAAATCAACTGTGGAGTACACTCAGGCTGAGCTGATGGCAGAATGAAGTGCATTATTTCACCTGCTGTGAAAATCAGTGACTCACAGGCTTTATTGTTACAGGGATGAAGCCTTTTTTTCTTTGTGTCTTCCTTAATTGAAAAAATCACCCAGGTTACAAAAATGGATTTAGCATCAGGACTCTACAGTGCTAACTGTGTGGGCTTAATGATGCCTTCTGTGTAACCTTTGAAGCTGCTTTGTCCATTTCAAATTATGTGGGATTTCCCATCTATGATTTGAAGTGTGGTAAAAAAATCATTGACTTTACTTTTTCATCCTAAAGAGGTGTTTCCATGAGAATATCAGGGGTTATAGCTGTTAAAAATGATGTCCCCTAGTCATGAGCCAAAGTGAAGCTCTAATAACAAGCAGAGGCTCTCTTTCTGGTGGCAGACGAGAGTCATTCTATACACTGTGTGCAGAATTATTAGGCAAGTTGCATTTTGATCACATGATACTTTTTATACATGTTGTCCTACTCCAAGCTGTTCAGGCTTGAGAGCCAACTACCAATTAAGTAAATCAGGTGATGTGCATCTCTGTAATGAGGAGGGGTGTTGTCTTGTATATATGGTGTGCTTAATTATTAGGCAACTTCCTTTCCTTTGGCAGAATGGGTCAGAAGAGAGATTTGACGGGCTCTGAAAAGTCCAAAATTGTGACATGTCTTGCAGAGGGATGCAGCAGTCTTGAAATTGCCAAACTTTTAAAGCGTGATCACCGAACGATCAAGCGTTTCATGGCAAATAGCCAACAGGGTCGCAAGAAGCGTGTTGGGCAAAAAAGGCGCAAAATAACTGCCCATGAATTGAGGAAAATCAACTGTGAAGCTGCCAAGATGTCATTTGCCAGCAGTTTTGCCATATTTCAGAGCTGCAACGTTACTGGAGTAACAAAAACCACAAGGTGTGCGATACTCAGGGACTTGGCCAAGGTAAGGAAGGATGAAAAATGACCACCTTTGAACAAGAAACATAAGACAAAACATCAAGACTGGGCCAAGAAATATCTTAAGACTGACTTTTCAATGGTTTTATGGACTGATAAAATGAGAGAGACTCTTGATGGGCCAGATGGATGGGCCAGAGGCTGGATCAGTAAAGGGCAGAGAGCTAAACTCCAACTCAGATGCCAGCAAGGTGGAGGTGGGGTACTGGTATGGGCAGGTATCATCAAAGATGAACTTGTGGGACCTTTTTGGGTTGAGGATGGAGTGAAGCTCAACTCCCAGACCTACTGCCAGTTTTTGGAAGACAACTTCTTCAAGCAGTGGTACAGGAAGAAGTCGGTATCATTCAAGAAAAACATGATTTTCAAGCAGGACGATGCTGCATCACATGCCTCCAACTACTCCACAGCATGGCTGGCCAGTAAAGGTCTCAAAGAAGAAAAAATATTGACATGGCCCCCTTGCTCACCTGATCTGAACCCCAAGAGAACCTGTGGTCCCTCATAAAATGTGAGATCTACAGGGAGGGAAAACAGTACACCTCTCAGAACAGTATCTGGGAGGCTGTGGTGGCTGCTGCACGCAATGTTGATCATAAACAGATCAAGCAACTGACAGAATCTATGGATGGAAGGCTGTTGAGTGTCATAAAGAAATCTGGCTATATTGGTCACTAATTTTTTGGGGTTTTGTTTTTGCATGTCAGAAATGTTTATTTCTAAATTTTGTGCAGTTATATTAGTTTACCTGTCGAAAATAAACAAGTGAGATGGGAATATATTTGGTTTTTATTAAGTTGCCTAATAATTCTGCACAGTAATAGTTACCTGCACAAACATACATCCTCCTAAGATAGCCAAATCTAAAAAAACCAACTCCAACTTCCAAAAATATTAAGCTTTGATATTTATGAGTCTTTCGGGTTGATTGAGAACATAGTTGTTGATCAATAATAAACATAATCCTCTAAAATACAACTTGCCTAATAATTCTGCACACAGTGTATGTATGTCCTACTGTGCATTCCCTTATATAGGGCTCAGGGAAGGATGCATGGCAGTTGATTACCACTCTATCCTTGGCAATCGAGTTACTTGAATTCTAATATATTCTTTGGGCAAAGCTTTGAAGACCATAGTCTTTTGTATTGTGTCTGTAAAATCTTAAGTTTACAGAAGATCTTCTAACTGAAGTCAATGAAACTGCTTGAACATGTGTATTAGAGTCTTATAATCTTCAATGACAAATGTTTAATTTGTATTCAGATACAAATATTTGCAATCTTAAAATAAAAGGACAATATGCTCAATGGGACCATTCTGTCCTAAGAGGGGGGAAAACATTCACAAGGCATTTCACACACATTGTAAATAGGGAGAACAACACATAATCCTTCTTGAGATGTGAAAATTACTCCAGAAATGAAGCAGTGCTAGTGCATGAGAACTGGTGAAGACAGCAGTATCCTAGATACACAGGCAGGGCCGGACTGGCCATCGGGGACTTCTGGCAAATGCCAGAAGGGCCGGTGGCAGTAGTGGGCCTCTCACCAGCGCCGACTCCCCCCCAGCACTGACTCACACCCTGCCAGCGCCGCCGCATTCAACTATACTGGCGTTTATGACGTTGGTACAGTTGAACGCAATGATTGAGGAGAGAGCGTCTGCTGATGCTCCCTCTCCCATCATTCCCCGCTCTGCCTCTGACACTGTGTGTGAACTTCTGTGTGTCGGGCGGGCAGACTGCAGCTGCTGAGACCGGAGCCAGGAGCAGCGCGGGGCATGAGGAGAGGTGAGAAGAGTGTTTTTTTTAAATATATCAATGAGTGATAACTGGATTGTAGGGCTATTTGGGGGCTGTATTACATTCTATGGGGGCAGTGCTGTATTACATTCTATGGGGGGATTTATTACATTCTATTGGGGCTGGCTCCATTACATTCTGTGGGGGACTGGCTGCATTACATTTTATGGGGTGGCTGGCTGCATTACATTCTATGGGGGCTGTGCTGTATTACATTCTATGGGGATGACTGTATTACATTCTATGGGGGCTGGCTGAATTACATTCTATGGGGGCTGGCTGCATTACATTCTATGAGGGCTAACAGCATTATATTCTATGGGGGGCTGTATTACATTCTATGAGGGCTGTGCTGTATTACATTCTATGGGGGGCTGTGTTACATGCTATGGGGGGCTGTATTACATTCTATGGGGAGGGCTGTATTACATTTTATGGGGGAGGGCTGTATTACATTCTATGGGGAGGGCTGTATTACATTTTATGGGGGGCTGTATTACATTCTATGGGGAGGACTCTATTACATTCTATGGGGGGCTGCATTACATTCTATAGGGGGCTGTATTACATTCTATGGGGGCTGTATTACATTCTCTGGGGGCTATATTATATTCTGTGGGGGGCTGTATTATATTCTATGGGGAGGTGGGCTGTATTACATTCTATGGGGGGCTGTATTACATTCTATGGGGTGTTGTATTATATTTCATGGGAGGCTGTATTATATTCTATGGGGGGCTGAATTACATTCTCTGGGGTCTACATTATATTCTATGGGGGGTTGTATTATATTCTATGAGGGGTGATTGCATCATACTCTATGAGGGGGCTACACTATATTCTATGGGGAGCTGCATTATACTATGAGGAGGGCTGCATTGTATTCTATGGAGGGGTTACATTATATTTTATGGGGGCTGCATTATGTTCTATGAGGGGGCTACCATATATTATATATGCAGGGGCTGCATTATACTATATGAGGGGGCCGCATTATATTCTCTGGGGGGGTTACGTTATACTCGGGGCTACAATATATTCTGTGGGGTGGCTGCATTATACTCTGGAGTGACATCATTATACTATATGTGGGCTGCATTATACTGTATTGAGGACTTTGGGGAATATATTAAACTATATTAAGAACAATGGGGTGCATTATACTATGGGAAGTGAATTGTACTACATGGATGACAATGGCAGGGCATTATACTATATGGAGCACTATGAGGAATGTATTATACTATTTAGAGGACTGTGGCTGTACATTATACTATATGGAGGACTGAGGAGTGTATTATACTATATGGAGGAATTGCAGTGTATTTTAATATATGGAGGACTATGAGGAGTATATTATAATATATGGTGGACTGAGGAGTGTGTTATACTATATGGAGGACTGAGGAGTGTATTATACTATATGGATGACTGAGGAGTGTATTATACTACATGAAGGACTATAAGGAATATATTATACTATATGGAGGAGTGTATTATACTATATGGAGGACTGAGGTGCACATTATAATATATGGAGGACTATGGGGTGTATTATACTAAACAAGCAAAATGCTGCCTATTCATCGAATGATTGGATTGTTTATGTGGGAACAGAAATCCTTGTTCTCCACAGCACATCGCCAGTGTAAACTGTAGATGTGCTGCTGATAACATGATATTGTATGGGGACAGACTGATCTAATTGTGATTGTTCTGTTCCCTTCATTCTTTCTCAGTTGGTATAAAGAGGCAGGGAAACAAGCGAACAACTTCAGTATTGTCGATCACACTTGTTTAGCTGCCTGAGATCAGCAAATGTAAATACAACAGAAATGCTTCGCAGGGAGACCAGGCAAGGATGATGACAGTTGTAGTTATCACCCGGCGCCTGGGAATAGCGCTAACTCTTCTGCTTTTCCCAGCCGCCAGAGCATTTAATTCTGGTATGTGTAATGACTTTTAGGGTTGATGTCAGCTGTGTAATGTCAGCCTCTATCAATCCCTGGTGTAAGTAATGGAGAGGTGTCTATCAGACATCCTCACTACTAGCCCAGACCTGGTGAGACCCAGCGACTCTGAAGAGCGGTAACGGTAGTATCAATACCACTCTTCACAGTTGCAGAGCTCAGCGCAAGACCCGGAATATATGAAGAGCGGTGACGTTACTTATGTCACCACTCTTCAGAGTCACTGTTTTTCGTGCTGGGCAGCGGAACCAAAAGTGGCTGTAGGCAAAATCTATGGAGCATCAGAATGAGATTCCATAGCCTTTGGTCGTCTCAATCCCTTCATTATCTACGAGATCCAGTTATGGTACTACAATTAAAAGCAATAAACAGGACTGAGCTGTAATGCTGGATACAGCTGTGATTATATGTTATATAGTTGTGTTACACTCCCCTCACTTCTTGTAACCTACAAGTGTACAAAGATATTATACAGTCACCATGTGACAAGTGGGCCTGTGTAACTTCAAATGCCACGGCTGAATTTTAGTTCCAGTCCGGCCCTGTACACAGGTCTCAAATTCAGCATGTATTCCTGGGATAGGCTCGTCAACAAAAGTCCAAACTAGGAGAAGGTTGTAAACTGCTTGATGTGGTCAGAAAACAAATTAAGGAATGGAGATAGCAAACTGAAATGTAGTGAAACTTTAAGCTTTAAGTAAATGTAACAACTAATATGTTTTCGATGTCAAAGGTGTCCATTGTTTTTCATGATGATCTTTTGGTATCAGTATCATATTAAATACATTTTTCTTACTGGAAATCTTTTGGTCAAAATTCCAAAATTCTTATTTATTCATATATATATATATATATATATATATATATATATATATATATATATATATATAAATATATATATATATATGTGTATATATATATATATATATATATATATATATATCATGTCTGTATTTCTCTGTTCAGAAGGTGTCACAAATCTAGCAATAGTCAATGTAATTATATAGGCAGACACTTAGTTTCTTATATTCAATCTAGGGTTAATAGCACATGAAAACGTGTCCAACCTTTTGATTAATATTTTCTTACATATTTACACTCATATCAACATTTATGCTTGACAAATTAGAAAAAAAATAGCTGGAATACAGTGAGAAAAATAGAACTCTGACACAGAGCTTACAAAAATCAATATGAACATAATGCAAGCACAATATGAGCACAAATAAAGACATAGATGCTGACAATACAATCTATAAATCTATAATGCTGCAAGTCTGTAATTAACACAATATATCACAATAATGTAAATTAACCCATCATTAAAGAGCAACTATTAGGGTTCATGTTCATACAAGGAACCTCCATCCTGTTTTTCCATGCAATTGTTCTCTTAACTAGTACTCTAAGCAGGTTCAGGCAGGAGTCCAAGGACGCTTTGTTGGATGCAATATTTTATCGATCCAGCTCTTGGACAGGACTATAGAAAGACTAGATGGTAGCCGATTCTAACGCATCGGGTATTCTAGAATATGTATGCGTAGTGTATAGCACAGCCCACGCAGTACATTGCGCAGCCCACGCAGTACATTGCGCAGCCCACGCAGTACATTGCGCAGCCCACGAAGTACATTGCACAGCCCACACAGTACATTGCACAGCCCACGCAGTACAAGTTGTATATTGCGCAGCCCATGTAGTATATTGCCCAGCCCATGTAGTACATTGCGCAGCTCACTCAGAACATTGCACAGCCCACACAGTACACGTTGTATATTGTGCAGCCCATGTAGTATATTGCCAAGCCCACGTAGTACATTGCTCAGTGCACGTTGTATATTGTGAACCCCACGTAGTATATTGCGCAGCACACATTGTATATTGCCCAACCCATGTAGTATATTGCACAGCCCACGTTGTATATTACACAGCCCACATTGTATATTGCGCAGCCCATGTTGTATATTGCACAGCCCACATTGTATATTGCGCAGCCCACGCAGTATATTGCGCAGCCCACGTAGTATATTGCCCAGCCCACGTAGTACATTGCACAGCCCATGGTGTACATTGCGCAGCTAACTTACTATATTGCACAGCCCACGTTGTATATTGCACAGCCCACGTAGTATATTGCGCAGCCCACGTTATATATTGCGCAGTCCACGTTGATTATTGTGCAGCCCACGTAGTATATTGCGCAGCCCACGTAGTACATTGCCCAGCCCACGTAGTACATTGCGCAGCCCACATAGTATATTACGCAGCCCACGTAGTATATTGTGCAGCCCATGTAGTATATTGTCCAGCCCATGTAGTATATTGCGCAGCCCATGTTGTATATTGCGCAGCCCACATAGTATTTTGCCCAGCCCACATAGTATATTGCGCAGCACACGTTGTATATTGTGCAGCCCACGTAGTATATTGCCCAGCCCACGTAGTATATTGTGCAGCCCACATTGTATATTGCGCAGCCCACGTAGTATATTGCGCAGCTCATGTTGTATATTGCGCAGCCCACGTAGTATATTGCCCAGCCCATGTAGTATATTGTGCAGCCCACATTGTATATTGTGCAGCCCACGTTGTATATTGCGCAGCCCACGTAGTACATTGCGTAGCCCACGTTGTATATTGCGCAGCCCACGTAGTATATTGCGCAGCCCACGTTGTATATTGCGCAGCCCACATAGTATATTGCGCAGCCCACATAGTATATTGCCCAGCCCATATAGTATATTGCGCAGCCCACATTGTATATTGCACAGCCCACGTTGTATATTGCGCAGCCCACGTTGTATATTGCGCAGCCCACGGAGTATATTGCCCAGCCCACGTAGTATATTGCGCAGCCCACGTTGTATGTTGCGCAGCCCACGTAGTATATTGCCCAGCCCACGTAGTATATTGCGCAGCCCACATAGTACATTGCGCAGCCCACGTTGTATATTGCGCAGCCCATGTAGTATATTGCCAAGCCCACGTAGTACATTGCGCAGTGCACGTTGTATATTGTGAAGCCCACATAGTATATTGCGCAGCACACATTGTATATTGCCCAAACCATGTAGTATATTGCATAGCCCACGTTGTATATTGCACAGCCCACGTTGTATATTGCGCAGCCCATGTTGTATATTGCACAGCCCACATTGTATATTGCGCAGCCCACGCAGTATATTGCGCAGCCCACGTAGTATATTGCCCAGCCCACGTAGTACATTGCGCAGCCCATGGTGTACATTGCGCAGCTAACTTACTATATTGCACAGCCCACGTTGTATATTGCGCAGCCCACGTTATATATTGCGCAGTCCACGTTGATTATTGTGCAGCCCACGTAGTATATTGCGCAGCCCACGTAGTATATTGCCCAGCCCACGTAGTACATTGCGCAGCCCACATTGTATATTGCGCAGCCCACGTAGTATATTGCGCAGCCCATGTAGTATATTGTCCAGCCCACGTAGTATATTGCGCAGCCCATGTTGTATATTGCGCAGCCCACATAGTATTTTGCCTAGCCCACATAGTATATTGTGCAGCCCACGTTGTATATTGTGCAGCCCACGTAGTATATTGCCCAGCCCACGTAGTATATTGCGCAGCCCACGTAGTGTATTACGCAGCTCATGTTGTATATTGGGCAGCCCACGTAGTATATTGCCCAGCCCATGTAGTATATTGTGCAGCCCACATTGTATATTGTGCAGCCCACGTTGTATATTGTGCAGCCCACGTAGTACATTGCGTAGCCCACGTTGTATATTGCGCAGCCCACGTAGTATATTGCGCAGCCCACATTGTATATTGCGCAGCCCACATAGTATATTGCGCAGCCCACATAGTATATTGCCCAGCCCATATAGTATATTGCGCAGCCCACGTTGTATATTGCACAGCCCACGTTGTATATTGCGCAGCCCACGTTGTATATTGCGCAGCCCGCGTAGTATATTGCGCAGCCCACGGAGTATATTGCCCAGCCCACGTAGTATATTGCGCAGCCCACGTTGTATGTTGCGCAGCCCACGTAGTATATTGCCCAGCCCACGTAGTATATTGCGCAGCCCACGTAGTACATTGCGCAGCCCACGTTGTATATTGCGCAGCCCTCGTAGTACATTGCGCAGCCCACGTTGTATATTGCGCAGCCCACGTAGTATATTGCACAGACTACGTTGTATATTACACAGCCCATGTTGCATATTGAGCAGCCCACGTAGTATATTGCCCAGCCCACGTAGTATATTGCGCAGCCCACGTTGTATATTGCGCAGCCCACATTGTATATTGTGCAGCCCGCGTTGTATATTGTGCAGCCCACGTAGTATATTGCGCAGCTCATGTTGAATATTGCGCAGCCCACGTAGTATATTGCCCAGCCCATTTGGTATATTGCGCAGCCCATGTTGTATATTGTGCAGCCCACGTTGTATACTGCGCAGCCCACATAGTACATTGCGTAGCCCACGCTGTATATTGCGCAGTCCACGTAGTATATTGCGCAGCCCACGTAGTATATTGCGCAGCCCACATAGTATATTGCCCAGCCCACATAGTATGTTGCGCAGCCCACGTTGTATATTGCACAGCCCACGTTGTATATTGCGCAGCCTGTTGTGAGTTCTGTTTTTGGGCTCCCTCTGGTGGTTACTGATGGTACTGGGTGACTTGTCTTTCCTGGGTCTCTGGGTTCCACCTGTTCCATCAGGATATGGGAGTTTCCTATTTAACCTGGCTTTGCTGGCATTTCCTCGCCGGTTATCAATGTATCCAGTGTGTCTTGTTACCTCTGCTCCCTGCTCCTGGAACCTTCTGGTCAAGCTAAGTTTGGATTTTCCTGTTTTGGTGTTTTGCTTTATTTGGTTTTTAGTCCAGCCTGCAGATATGTTATTCTTGCTGCTGGTTGCTCTAGTGGGCTGAAATTGCTCCTCATGTACCATGAGTTGGCACATGAGTTCAAGTAATTTCAGGATGGTTTTTTGAAGGGTTTTTCGCTGACTGCGCAGTTCACTTTTGTATCCTCTGCTATCTAGCTTTAGCGGGCCTCATTTTGCTGAAACTGTTTTCATACTGCGTATGTGCTTTCCTCTCATTTCACCGTCATTATATGTGGGGGGCTGCTATTTCTGTGGGGGATTTCTCTGGAGGCAAGAGAGGTCTGTGTTTCTTCTAATAGGGGAAGTTAGATCTTCGGCTGGAGCGAGACGTCTAGGATCATCGTAGGCACGTTCCCCGGCTACTTTTATTTGTGTGTTAGGTTCAGGGTCGCGGTCAGCTCAGGTTCCATCGCCCTAGAGCTTGTTTGTATCTGTGCTTGTCCTTTAGTGATCCCCTGCCATTGGGATCATGACAGTATAACCGGCCCACAAAGTGTTAATTGTATTGGCTGAAGTAGGAGGATAAGTAGTCTGAGGAAGTTTTTTTTTTTTTTTTTTTTTTTTTTCTTTCTCTTTCCCTCAGAGTTCGCTGCCTAGCCTTATTGCAGCCTGGCTACTTCCTCCTCCTCTTAATCTTTGAATGGCTCTGATCCCAGCTGTTTATCATGGACGTCCAGAGTTTGGCTTCCAGCCTGAATAATCTTGCCACTACGGTTCAAAATATACAGGATTTTGTTGTACATGCTCCTATGTCTGAACCTAGAATTCCTGTCCCAGAGTTTTTTTCTGGAGATAGATCTCGTTTTCTGAATTTTAGGAACAATTGCAAGTTGTTTCTTTCTTTGAAATCTCGCTCCTCTGGAGACCCTGCTCAGCAAGTCAAGATAATTATATCTTTCCTGCGGGGTGACCCTCAGGATTGGGCATTTGCATTGGCACCAGGGGACCCTGCGTTGCTTAATGCGGATGCGTTTTTTCTGGCATTGGGTTTGCTCTATGAGGAACCTAACCAAGAGATTCAGGCTGAAAAAGCTTTGTTGGCCCTCTCTCAGGGGCAAGATGAAGCAGAAATTTATTGTCAAAAATTTCGGAAGTGGTCGGTGCTTACTCAGTGGAATGAGTGCGCTCTGGCTGCAAAGTTCAGAGATGACCTTTCTGAGGCCATTAAAGATGTTATGGTGGGGTTCCCTGCGCCTGCTGGTCTGAATGAGTCTATGACTATGGCTGTTCAGATTGATCGGCGTTTACGGGAGCGCAAACCTGTGCATCATTTGGCGGTGTCGTCTGAACCGTCACCTGAGATAATGCAATGTGATAGAATTCAGTCCAGAAGTGAACGGTAAAAGTATAGGCGGAAAAAAGGGTTGTGCTTTTATTGTGGTGATTCAGCTCATGTTATATCAGCATGCTCTAAACGCACAAAAAAGGTTGATAAGCCTGTTGCCATTAGTACTTTACAGTCTAAGTTCATTCTGTCTGTGACTCTGATTTGTTCATTATCATCCATTTCCGTCGATGCCTATGTGGATTCAGGCGCTGCCCTGAGTCTTATGGATTGGTCATTTGCCAATCGCTGTGGGTTTAGTCTGGAGCCTCTGGAAGTCCCTATTCCTTTGAAGGGAATTGACTCTACACCTTTGGCTATGAATAAACCTCAGTACTGGACACAAGTGACCATGCGTATGACTCCCGTTCATCAGGAGGTGATTCGCTTCCTGGTACTGTATAATTTGCATGATGTTCTAGTACTTGGTCTGCCATGGTTACAAACTCATAATCCAGTCCTTGACTGGAAATCAATGTCTGTGTTAAGCTGGGGTTGTCAGGGGGTTCATGATGATGCACCTCCGATTTCTATCGCTTCATCTACTCCTTCTGAGATTCCTGTGTTTTTGTCTGACTATCGGGATGTTTTTGAGGAGCCTAAGCTCAGTTCGCTTCCTCCTCACAGGGATTGCGATTGTGCTATAAATTTAATTCCAGGCAGTAAATTTCCTAAAGGTCGTTTGTTCAATCTGTCAGTGCCAGAGCATACTGCTATGCGGGATTATGTTAAGGAGTCCTTGGAAAAGGGACATATCCGTCCATCTTTGTCCCCTTTGGGAGCAGGTTTTTTTTTCGTGGCCAAAAAAGATGGTTCCTTGAGGCCTTGTATAGATTATCGTCTTTTGAATAAGATTACCGTAAAATATCAGTATCCTTTGCCATTGTTGACTGATTTGTTTGCTCGCATTAAGGGGGCTAAATGGTTCACTAAGATTGATCTTCGGGGTGCGTATAATCTTATACGAATAAAGCAAGGTGATGAGTGGAAAACCGCATTTAATACGCCTGAGGGCCATTTTGAGTATTTGGTAATGCCTTTTGGACTTTCTAATGCTCCTTCATAGGGTTGAGCGAAACGGGTCGAACATTTTCAAAAGTCGCCGACTTTTGGCTAAGTCGGGGTTTCATGAAACCCGATCCGACCCCTGTGCGGGGTCGGCCATGCGGTACGCGACTTTCGCGCCAAAGTCGCGTTTCAATGACGCGAAAAGCGCCATTTCTCAGCCAATGAAGGTAAACGCAGAGTGTGGGCAGCGTGATGACATAGGTCCTGGTCCCCACCATCTTAGAGAAGGGCATTGCAGTGATTGGCTTGCTGTCTGCGACGTCACAGGGGCTATAAAGAGGCGTTCCCGCCGACCGCCATCTTACTGCTGCTGATCTGAGCTTAGGGAGAGGTTGCTGCCGCTTTGTCAGAAGCAGGGATAGCGTTAGGCAGGGTCCATTAACCACAAAACCGCTTGTGCTGCAGCGATTTGCACTGTCCAACACCACCCTCGGTGTGCAGGGACAGTGGAAGTTTTTTTTTTTTTTTTTTTCCCCTCAGCGCTGTAGCTCATTGGGCTGCCCTAGAAGGCTCCCTGATAGCTGCATTGCTGTGTGTACGCCGCTGTGCAAACCAACTGCTTTTTTCAAAGCACAAATCCTCTTGTTCCTTCCTTTCTGCACAGCTATCTTTTTTGTTTGTCCACACTTTTTATTTCATTTGTGCATCAGTCCACTCCTTATTGCTGCCTGCCATACCTGGCTGAGATTACTGCAGGCAGGGAGATAGTAGCTGCCTGCCATACCTGGCTGAGATTACTGCAGGCAGGGAGATAGTAATTGTAGGACATTCCCTGTTTTTTTTTTTTTTTGGTGGGAGATTAAGATTGGCAATTTGGCATTTCTGCTAGAGTGCCATCCCTGTGTGTGCCATCTCTCTCACATAGTGGGCCATAGAAAGCCTTTTCATTTTTCTGTATTTTTTTTTGTGGGGTGTATAAATTCTCCCTGATAAAAATACAGTGGGAGATTAATATTGGCCTTTGGGCTTGTGTGCCAGTCCTGAGTGTGCCATCTCTCTCACAAATAGTGGGCCATAGAAAGCCTATTTTATTTTTTTTGGGGTTTTATAAATTCTCCCTGAAAAAAAGGGAGATTAATATTGGCCTCTGGGCTTGTGTGCCAGTCCTGAGCGTGCCATCTGTGCCAGCCCTGAGCGTGCCATCTCTCTCACAAATAGTGGGCCATAGAAAGCCTATTTAATTTTTTTTTTGGTTTTATAAATTCTCCCTGAAAAAAAGGGAGATTAATATTGGCCTCTGGGCTTGTGTGCCAGTCCTGAGCGTGCCATCTGTGCCAGCCCTGAGCGTGCCATCTCTCTCACAAATAGTGGGCCATAGAAAGCCTATTTAATTTTTTTTTTGGTTTTATAAATTCTCCCTGAAAAAAAGGGAGATTAATATTGGCCTCTGGGCTTGTGTGCCAGTTGTGAGCGTGCCATCTGTGCCAGTCCTGAGCGTGCCATCTCTCTCACAAATAGTGGGCCATAGAAAGCCTATTTAATTTTTTTTTTTGTTTTATAAATTTTCCCTGAAAAAAGGGAGATTAATATTGGCCTCTGGGCTTGTGTGCCAGTTGTGAGCGTGCCATCTGTGCCAGTCCTGAGCGTGCCATCTCTCTCACAAATAGTGGGCCATAGAAAGCCTATTTAATTTTTTTTTTGGTTTTATAAATTTTCCCTGAAAAAAGGGAGATTAATATTGGCCTCTGGGCTTGTGTGCCAGTTGTGAGCGTGCCATCTGTGCCAGTCCTGAGCGTGCCATCTCTCTCACAAATAGTGGGCCATAGAAAGCCTATTTAAATATTTTTTTGGTTTTATAAATTCTCCCAGAAAAAAAGGGAGATTAATATTGGCCTCTGGGCTTCTGTGCCAGTCCTGAGCGTGCCATCTGTGCCAGTCCTGAGCGTCCCATCTCTCTCACAAATAGTGGGCCATAGAAAGCCTATTTTTTTTTTTTTTTTGGGTTATAGAAATTCTCCCTGGAAAAAAAAAGGGAGATTAATATTGCCCTTTGGGCTTGTGTGCCAGTACTAAGCGTTCCATCTCTCTCTCTCTCTCAGTCAGTGGGCCATAGAACGCCTATTTTTGGTTTTATTTGTTTTCTAAATTCTCCCTGAAAAAATCATTTTATTTTATTTGGTTTCTAAATTCTTCCTGATAAAATCATATTTTTTTTATTATTTTTTTTTCTAAAGTCTCCCTGAAAAAAAAAAAAAAAAAACAAACAAAAAAAACAGTGGGAGATTAATATTGGCCTTTCTGCTTGTGTGCCAGTCTTGACTCCTGGGTGTGCCATCTCTCTCTCTCTCTCTCTCTCCAATTGTGGTCCATAGAAAGCCTATATTTTTTTTCCTTGATTTGGGTTCCAAAATCTACCAGAGAAAATAACTACATCAATCATTGGTAGAAAAATATTGGCCTCTGGGCTTGTGTGCCACTCCTGACTCCTGTGTGCGTCATCTCTCAGTCAGTGGGCCATAGAACGCCTATTTTTGTTTTTATTTTTTTTATAAATTCTCCCTGAAAAAATCATTTTATTTTATTTGGTTTCTAAATTCTTCCTGATAAAATCATATTTTTTTTATTATTTTTTTTTCTAAAGTCTCCCTGAAAAAAAACAAAAAAAAAAAAAAACAAAAAAAACAGTGGGAGATTAATATTGGCCTTTCTGCTTGTGTGCCAGTCTTGACTCCTGGGTGTGCCATCTCTCTCTCTCTCTCTCTCTCTCTCTCTCTCTCTCCAATTGTGGTCCATAGAAAGCCTATATTTTTTTTCCTTGATTTGGGTTCCAAAATCTACCAGAGAAAATAACTCCATCAATCATTGGTAGAAAAATATTGGCCTCTGGGCTTGTGTGCCACTCCTGATTCCTGTGTGCGTCATCTCTCACTCAGTGGCCCATAGAAAGCATATAGTTTGTTACATTTGTTTTCTAAATTCTCCCTGCAAAAATCTATTTTTTTTTTTTGGGGGGTTTCTAAAGTGTTCCTGAAAAAAATAAAAATAAAAAAAAAATAATAGTGTGACATTAATATTAACATTTGTGCTTCAGTGACAGTCCTGCGTGTGGGGCATCTCTCTAATTTGCAGCCACCAAAAAAAGAGTGTGTAACATTGGGCCTGATTTTCGCTGTGGTCTCACCAACCTGTAAAGGGGTAGCTAAATCATACTGAAGTTATAGCTCACCGTGTAAGTTGTGTGACTGCAACAAATAACGTTAGTTTGGTTACGTTTTTAAAACAATGAGGAAGTCTAGTGGAAGAGGTCGTGGCCGGGGGCGTTCATTGTCAGCTGGTAATGAGGGTAGTGGTAGTGGTGGAGCATCAGGTGGTCGTGGGGAAAAAAATATTGCACCTAAGTCTGGAGCTGTGGAGCCAGGTTCGTCGTCCGGCTACACAAGGCCTCGAACGCTCCCTTTTCTGGGATTAGGAAAACCGCTTTTAAAGCCGGAGCAGCAAGAGCAAGTTTTGGCTTATCTTGCTGACTCAGCCTCTAGCTCTTTTGCCTCCTCTCGTGAAACTGGTAAAAGTAAAAGCAGCGCGTCGTTAGTGGATGTTCACGGTCAGGGACAAGTCACTTCCTTGTCCTCTTCAGCAAAAACAACAACAGAGAAGAATGCAGCAGGCGACACAACGGGTTACTCCATGGAGCTCTTTACACATACCGTCCCTGGCTTAGAAAGTGAAGCAGTTAACAGTCCATGCCCATTACAAATTGAATCTGACATGGAGTGCACTGACGCACAGCCACAGCCAGACTACTATGCTGGTCCTTTGACTCAGACCACAACATTGCCCTCGCAGGGTGCTGATCAAGAATCAGACCCTGATGAGACTATGTTGCCCCATCACGAACGCTATACCACCGAACGACACGGTGACACAGACGAAGTTGCGCAGGAGGTACAAGAAGAGTTATTAGATGACCCAGTTCTTGACCCCGATTGGCAGCCATTGGGGGAACAGGGTGCAGGCGGCAGCAGTTCTGAAGCAGAGGAGGAGGAGGGGCCGCAGCAGGCATCAACATCGCCACAGGTTCCATCTGCCGGGCCCGTATCTTGCCCAAAACGCGTGGCAAAGCCAAAACCTGGTGGAGGACAGCGTGGCCATCCGGTTAAAGCTCAGTCTGCAATGCCTGAAAAGGTATCCGATGCTAGAAAGAGTGCAGTCTGGCATTTTTTTAAACAACATCCAATTGATCAGCGCAAAGTCATCTGTCAAAAATGTTCTACTTCCTTAAGCAGAGGTCAGAATCTGAAAAGTCTCAATACTAGTTGCATGCATAGACATTTAACCACCATGCATTTGAAAGCTTGGACTAACTACCAAACGTCCCTTAAGGTTGTTGCACCCTCGGCCAATGAAGCTAGTCATCAACGCAACATCCCTTCCGGCAGTGTAGGACCACCATTTAGCGCACCACCTGCTGTATCTGTGCAGGTATCTTTGCCAGGCCAAAGCAGTCAGGGTCAGGGAATCACCAGTTTCGTAGTAGGAAACACTGCATCTAGGGCACCGGCGGCAACAATACCATCTCCCACCGTCTCTCAGTCTGCCATGTCCACCGGCACCCCCGCTAGTTCCACGATCTCCAGCTCTCCAGTCCAGCTCACCCTACATGAGACTATGGTTAGAAAAAGGAAATACTTAGCCTCGCATCCGCGTACACAGGGTTTGAACGCCCACATAGCTAGACTAATCTCGTTAGAGATGATGCCCTACCGGTTAGTTGAAAGCGAAGCTTTCAAAGACCTGATGGACTACGCTGTACCACGCTACGAGCTACCCAGTCGACACTTTTTTTCCAGAAAAGCCATCCCAGCCCTCCACCAGCATGTTAAAGAGCGCATCGTCCATGCACTCAGGCAATCTGTGAGCACAAAGGTGCACCTGACAACAGATGCATGGACCAGTAGGCATGGCCAGGGACGTTACGTGTCCATCACGGCACACTGGGTAAATGTGGTGGATTCAGGGTCCACAGGGGACAGCAAGTTTGGGACAGTTCTGCCTAGCCCACGGTCTAGTAAACAGTTGTCTGTAGCCGTTCGCACCCCCTCCTCCTCCTCCTCCTCCTCGTCCTCCTGCAGAAGCAAGAGCTCGTCCACAGACCGCAGTCGCACAAACACTCCATCCGCACCTGCCACTGTTGCACACCAGGTCTCCCATTATGGGGCAGCTACTGGCATACGTCAGCAGGCTGTATTGGCTATGAAGTGTTTGGGCGACAATAGACACACCGCGGAAGTTCTGTCCGAGTTCTTGCAGCAAGAAACGCAGTCGTGGCTGGGCACTGTAGATCTTGAGGCAGGCAAGGTAGTGAGTGATAACGGAAGGAATTTCATGGCTGCCATCTCCCTTTCCCAACTGAAACACATTCCTTGCCTGGCTCACACCTTAAACCTGGTGGTGCAGTGCTTCCTGAAAAGTTATCCGGGGTTATCCGACCTGCTCCTCAAAGTGCGTGGACTTTGCGCACATATCCGCCGTTCGCCTGTACACTCCAGCCGTATGCAGACCTATCAGCGTTCTTTGAACCTTCCCCAGCATCGCCTAATCATAGACGTTGCAACAAGGTGGAACTCAACACTGCACATGCTTCAGAGACTGTGCGAACAGAGGCGGGCTGTTATGTTTTTGTGGGAGGATACACATACACGGGCAGGCAGTAGGATGGCAGACATGGAGTTGTCAGGTGTGCAGTGGTCGAAGATTCAAGACATGTGTCAAGTCCTTCAGTGTTTTGAGGAATGCACACGGCTGGTTAGTGCAGACAACGCCATAATAAGCATGAGCATCCCCCTAATGCGTCTGCTGATGCAAAGTTTGACGCACATAAAGGATCAGGCGTCTGCACCAGAGGAAGAGGAAAGCCTTGATGACAGTCAGCGATTGTCTGGTCAGGGCAGTGTACATGACGAGGTACCGAGCGAAGAGGAGGTGGAGGATGAGGAGGATGATGGGGATGAGTATATTTTTAATGAGGAAGCTTTCCCGGGGGCACGGGAAATTGGTGGCGTGGCAAGGCCGGGTTCTGGTTTTTTGAGGGACACAAGTGACGTAGATTTGCCTGCAACTGCCCCTCAACCAAGCACAACCGCAGATTTGACAACGGGAACTTTGGCCCACATGGCGGATTATGCCTTGCGTATCCTCAAAAGGGACACACGCATTACAAAAATGATGAACGATGACGATTACTGGTTGGCCTGCCTCCTTGATCCTCGCTATAAAGGCAAATTGCAAAATATTATGCCACATGAGAACTTGGAACTAATATTAGCAACAAAACAATCAACTCTTGTTGACCGTTTGCTTCTGGCATTCCCTGCACACAGCGCCCGTGATCGTTCTCACACGAGCTTCAGGGGCCAGCAGACCAGAGGTGTTAGAGGGGCAGAAATCAGAAGTGGCGTTGGCCAGAGGGGTTTTCTGACCAGGTTGTGGAGTGATTTTTCTATGACCGCAGACAGGACAGGTACTGCAGCATCAATTCAAAGTGACAGGAGACAACATTTGTCCAGTATGGTTACAAACTATTTTTCATCCCTTATCGACGTTCTCCCTCAACCGTCATTCCCATTTGATTACTGGGCATCCAAATTAGACACCTGGCCAGAATTGGCAGAATATGCATTGCAGGAGCTTGCTTGCCCGGCAGCTAGTGTCCTATCAGAAAGAGTATTCAGTGCTGCAGGTTCAATACTAACAGAAAAAAGGACTCGTCTGGCTACCCAAAATGTAGATGATCTAACCTTCATTAAAATGAACCACAACTGGATTTCAAAATCTTTTGCCCCACCCTGCCCGGCTGACACCTAGCTTTCCTATGAAAAGGTCTTGCCTGTGGACTATTCTGAATGACTTTTCCAATCTCGTAATTTTCTTCACCTGATTGTCCAGCATACGACATGTTTCCACCTCACGAAATGGCCAAACTCCCCACACGGGGCCGTGCTATCGCCACTTTGCGCTTGGACCCTTGAGAGTGCTGTTTGTCTGAAGAGGTGGGTGTGGCCGCTTTTGGTCGACGGCACTGCCACTGGGTCCCTCATAGTACAATAAAGTGTCTCTGGCGGTGGTGGTGCGCACCCAACGTCAGACACACCGTTGTAATATGAGGGGCCCTGTGCCTGTACCGCCGGCCACAAGACAGTTCCCCCCCCAGCTCAAACAGTGCTCTACCACTAGCAAAATTATCTCTCACAGCTTCACCAATGTGTAGTCTAGGCGCTGACATCCTTCAATGCCTGGCACTGACAATACCATTGTTTTGACATTTTTGTTATGTTAGGCCTTCGAAGCCTGTCTGCGGTCCCTTCTTTCTACAACTACTACACTGACCAGGCCACTGCTGGCCGTGTTACCCTGGAACCAATTTAAAAGTGCCTACAGCCAGCCCAATTTTGTTATGTTAGGCCTTCGAAGCCTGTCTGCGGTCACTCCTTCCACTAGACTTCCACTGACCAGACCACTGCTGCCCGTGTACCCCTGGAACCAATTTAAAAGTGCCTACAGCCAGCCCAAGTTTGTTATGTTAGGCCTTGGAAGCCTGTCTGCGGTCACTCCTTCCACTAGACTTCCACTGACCAGACCACTGCTGCCCGTGTACCCCTGGAACCAATTTAAAAGTGCCTACAGCCAGCCCAAGTTTGTTATGTTAGGCCTTCGAAGCCTGTCTGCGGTCACTCCTTCCACTAGACTTCCACTGACCAGACCACTGCTGCCCGTGTACCCCTGGAACCAATTTAAAAGTGCCTACAGCCAGCCCAAGTTTGTTATGTTAGGCCTTGGAAGCCTGTCTGCGATCACTCCTTCCACTAGACTTCCACTGACCAGACCACTGCTGCCCGTGTACCCCTGGAACCAATTTAAAAGTGCCTACAGCCAGCCCAAGTTTGTTATGTTAGGCCTTGGAAGCCTGTCTGCGGTCACTCCTTCCACTAGACTTCCACTGACCATACACTGCTGCCCATGTACCCCTGGAACAAATTTAAAAGTGCCTACAGCCAGCCCAAGTTTGTTATGTTAGGCCTTCGAAGCCTGTCTGCGTCCCGTTCTTTCAACTACAACTACACTGACCAGGCCACTGATGGCCGTGTTCCCTTGGAACCAATTTTAACTTGCCTACAGCCAGCCCTATGTTATTATGTTAGGCCTTCGAAGCCTGTCTGCGTCCCGTTCTTTCAACTACAACTACACTGACCAGGCCACTGATGGCCGTGTTCCCCTGGAACCAATTTTAACTTGCCTACAGCCAGCCCAATGTTAGGCCTTTGATGCCTGTCTGCCGTCACTCCTTCCACTAGGCCTCCACTGACCTGTCTATTGCTGCCCGTGTACCCCTTGAACCAACATCATTAAATATAAAAAAAATTAATTTGATTATAAAAAATAAGATCGTGTTGAGATCTCAAATGCAGACATTTTAACAATCAAAACAAACACACAACAAATATCTGGAACTGTACTACAAAGGTCCAACAGCTACAATTTCTTTCTCCTGCAAGAAGTTAACTGAAAGTTTTTTGGAGTTGTTAACACAGATATGGCATCCACCGAGTGTTGTCCTGTCGCGTCTCCTTTAAATTATTTCCAATAAGATGTTAAACTATTAATTTAATAAAATCAATAATTAAAAAAATAATTGAGTAAGTCAAAAGCACATTGCAAATAAACATTAATTACAAATCAAGAAGCATGGCGCGTCCGAGGGTGAGTAGATACCGAATAAGAATATAATCACCCTCGGACGCGCAATGCTTATTTACAACAGCCTTCCTTCCTAAGAATCAGCCCTTCCGTGGTGTAGAGAGAGGTTGTGTTACACTCCAAGGTGTTCCCCAGGTTGCCTTTCCTGAGCTTCGATCTTCCGGCTCTCGTTTAGTAGCTGTTGGAAACTACGCTGCATTAGGCCTACTAATTGTGTATGGGTGAAACAGTGGCGCATCTGCGGTCCCTCCTTCCACTAGGCCTCCACTGACCTGTCTACTGCGGCCCGTGTACCCCTTGAACCAACCTAATAAAATATTTAAAAAATTAATTTGATTATAAAAAATAAGATCGTGTTGAGATCTCAAATGCAGACATTTTAACAATCAAAACAAACACACAACAAATATCTGGAACTGTACTACAAAGGTCCAACAGCTACAATTTCTTTCTCCTGCAAGAAGTTAACTGAAAGTTTTTTGGAGTTGTTAACACAGATATGGCATCCACCGAGTGTTGTCCTGTCGCGTCTCCTTTAAATTATTTCCAATAAGATGTTAAACTATTAATTTAATAAAATCAATAATTAAAAAAATAATTGAGTAAGTCAAAAGCACATTGCAAATAAACATTAATTACAAATCAAGAAGCATGGCGCGTCCGAGGGTGAGTAGATACCGAATAAGAATATAATCACCCTCGGACGCGCAATGCTTATTTACAACAGCCTTCCTTCCTAAGAATCAGCCCTTCCGTGGTGTAGAGAGAGGTTGTGTTACACTCCAAGGTGTTCCCCAGGTTGCCTTTCCTGAGCTTCGATCTTCCGGCTCTCGTTTAGTAGCTGTTGGAAACTACGCTGCATTAGGCCTACTAATTGTGTATGGGTGAAACAGTGGCGCATCTGCGGTCCCTCCTTCCACTAGGCCTCCACTGACCTGTCTACTGCGGCCCGTGTACCCCTTGAACCAACCTAATAAAATATTTAAAAAATTAATTTGATTATAAAAAATAAGATCGTGTTGAGATCTCAAATGCAGACATTTTAACAATCAAAACAAACACACAACAAATATCTGGAACTGTACTACAAAGGTCCAACAGCTACAATTTCTTTCTCCTGCAAGAAGTTAACTGAAAGTTTTTTGGAGTTGTTAACACAGATATGGCATCCACCGAGTGTTGTCCTGTCGCGTCTCCTTTAAATTATTTCCAATAAGATGTTAAACTATTAATTTAATAAAATCAATAATTAAAAAAATAATTGAGTAAGTCAAAAGCACATTGCAAATAAACATTAATTACAAATCAAGAAGCATGGCGCGTCCGAGGGTGAGTAGATACCGAATAAGAATATAATCACCCTCGGACGCGCAATGCTTATTTACAACAGCCTTCCTTCCTAAGAATCAGCCCTTTCGTGGTGTAGAGAGAGGTTGTGTTACACTCCAAGGTGTTCCCCGGGTTGCCTTTCATGAGCTTCGATCTTCCGGCTCTCGTTTAGTAGTTGGTGGAAACTACGCTGCATTAGGCCTACAAATTTGGTATGGGGTGTAGAGACAGGTTGTGTTACACTCCAAGGTTTTCACCAGGTTGCCTTTCCTGAGCTTCGATCTTCATGCTCTCGTTTAGTAGGTGTCGGAAAGTAGGCTGCATTAGGCCTACAAATTGGGTATGGGGTGGAGAGAGATGGTGTGTTACACTCCAAGGTGTTCCCCAGGTTTCCTTGCCATTGCTTCGGTCTTCCGACTCTCGTTTAGTAGTTGTAGAAAAGTACACAGCATTAGGCCTACAAAATGGGTATGGGGTGGAGAGAGATGGTGTGTTACACTCCAAGGTGTTCCCCAGGTTGCCTTTCCTGAGCTTCGATCTTCATGCTCTCGTTTAGTAGGTGTCGGAAAGTAGGCTGCATTAGGCCTACAAATTGGGTATGGGGTGGAGAGAGATGGTGTGTTACACTCCAAGGTGTTCCCCAGGTTTCCTTGCCATTGCTTCGGTCTTCCGACTCTCGTTTAGTAGTTGTAGAAAAGTACACAGCATTAGGCCTACAAAATGGGTATGGGGTGGAGAGAGATGGTGTGTTACACTCCAAGGTGTTCCCCAGGTTGCCTTTCCTGAGCTTCTATCTTCAGGCTCTCATTAAATTGTGGTTAAATGGAACAACTGCATTTGGCGTACTAGTTGGTTTGGGGCCTACTATCGGTGTCTGCCACTCCTTGCTGTTCTCCTGGTTTCCTGTCCTGAAATACCATTTTCAGCCTCTCGTTAAGTAGTTGTTAATGTTAGACTGCATTTGGCCTACTAGTTGGGTTGGGGCCTACTATCGGTGTCTGCCACTCCTTGCTGTTCTCCTCCACTGAACAAAGCTGTGCCGCCTGTTTACTACGGTTGCCAATTTTGAACTGCATTTCGACTACTTACTGATTTGGCTATACTCTCTGTGTCAGCCTCTCATTCCAGTTGTCCTCCACTGCAATGCCCCCTGGTTATTCCTGTGTTACCAATTTTGAACTGCATTTAGCCCACTTTCTTCTTTGGGCCTATATCTGTGTTTCCACTTCATCGTGCCCATTGCCCAGCCAGTGATAGATGAGTCTGCTGGTACATTGACCCATAACGCAACATTCCCCGTGCACGCTACACAACAACATTGTGACCCTGCTGAAAGTCAGGTTGCTCTTCCCGCATACCATACCACTAGGGTTGAGCGAAACGGGTCGAACATTTTCAAAAGTCGCCGACTTTTGGCTAAGTCGGGGTTTCATGAAACCCGATCCGACCCCTGTGCGGGGTCGGCCATGCGGTACGCGACTTTCGCGCCAAAGTCGCGTTTCAATGACGCGAAAAGCGCCATTTCTCAGCCAATGAAGGTAAACGCAGAGTGTGGGCAGCGTGATGACATAGGTCCTGGTCCCCACCATCTTAGAGAAGGGCATTGCAGTGATTGGCTTGCTGTCTGCGACGTCACAGGGGCTATAAAGAGGCGTTCCCGCCGACCGCCATCTTACTGCTGCTGATCTGAGCTTAGGGAGAGGTTGCTGCCGCTTTGTCAGAAGCAGGGATAGCGTTAGGCAGGGTCCATTAACCACAAAACCGCTTGTGCTGCAGCGATTTGCACTGTCCAACACCACCCTCGGTGTGCAGGGACAGTGGAAGTTTTTTTTTTTTTTTTTTTCCCCTCAGCGCTGTAGCTCATTGGGCTGCCCTAGAAGGCTCCCTGATAGCTGCATTGCTGTGTGTACGCCGCTGTGCAAACCAACTGCTTTTTTCAAAGCACAAATCCTCTTGTTCCTTCCTTTCTGCACAGCTATCTTTTTTGTTTGTCCACACTTTTTATTTCATTTGTGCATCAGTCCACTCCTTATTGCTGCCTGCCATACCTGGCTGAGATTACTGCAGGCAGGGAGATAGTAGCTGCCTGCCATACCTGGCTGAGATTACTGCAGGCAGGGAGATAGTAATTGTAGGACATTCCCTGTTTTTTTTTTTTTTTTTTTTTTTTTTGGTGGGAGATTAAGATTGGCAATTTGGCATTTCTGCTAGAGTGCCATCCCTGTGTGTGCCATCTCTCTCACATAGTGGGCCATAGAAAGCCTTTTCATTTTTCTGTATTTTTTTTTGTGGGGTGTATAAATTCTCCCTGATAAAAATACAGTGGGAGATTAATATTGGCCTTTGGGCTTGTGTGCCAGTCCTGAGTGTGCCATCTCTCTCACAAATAGTGGGCCATAGAAAGCCTATTTTATTTTTTTTTGGGTTTTATAAATTCTCCCTGAAAAAAAGGGAGATTAATATTGGCCTCTGGGCTTGTGTGCCAGTCCTGAGCGTGCCATCTGTGCCAGCCCTGAGCGTGCCATCTCTCTCACAAATAGTGGGCCATAGAAAGCCTATTTAATTTTTTTTTTGGTTTTATAAATTCTCCCTGAAAAAAAGGGAGATTAATATTGGCCTCTGGGCTTGTGTGCCAGTCCTGAGCGTGCCATCTGTGCCAGCCCTGAGCGTGCCATCTCTCTCACAAATAGTGGGCCATAGAAAGCCTATTTAATTTTTTTTTTGGTTTTATAAATTCTCCCTGAAAAAAAGGGAGATTAATATTGGCCTCTGGGCTTGTGTGCCAGTTGTGAGCGTGCCATCTGTGCCAGTCCTGAGCGTGCCATCTCTCTCACAAATAGTGGGCCATAGAAAGCCTATTTAATTTTTTTTTTTGTTTTATAAATTTTCCCTGAAAAAAGGGAGATTAATATTGGCCTCTGGGCTTGTGTGCCAGTTGTGAGCGTGCCATCTGTGCCAGTCCTGAGCGTGCCATCTCTCTCACAAATAGTGGGCCATAGAAAGCCTATTTAATTTTTTTTTTGGTTTTATAAATTTTCCCTGAAAAAAGGGAGATTAATATTGGCCTCTGGGCTTGTGTGCCAGTTGTGAGCGTGCCATCTGTGCCAGTCCTGAGCGTGCCATCTCTCTCACAAATAGTGGGCCATAGAAAGCCTATTTAAATATTTTTTTGGTTTTATAAATTCTCCCAGAAAAAAAGGGAGATTAATATTGGCCTCTGGGCTTCTGTGCCAGTCCTGAGCGTGCCATCTGTGCCAGTCCTGAGCGTCCCATCTCTCTCACAAATAGTGGGCCATAGAAAGCCTATTTTTTTTTTTTTTTGGGTTTTAGAAATTCTCCCTGGAAAAAAAAAGGGAGATTAATATTGCCCTTTGGGCTTGTGTGCCAGTACTAAGCGTTCCATCTCTCTCTCTCTCTCTCTCTCAGTCAGTGGGCCATAGAACGCCTATTTTTGGTTTTATTTGTTTTCTAAATTCTCCCTGAAAAAATCATTTTATTTTATTTGGTTTCTAAATTCTTCCTGATAAAATCATATTTTTTTTATTATTTTTTTTTCTAAAGTCTCCCTGAAAAAAAAAAAAAAAAAAAAAAAACAGTGGGAGATTAATATTGGCCTTTCTGCTTGTGTGCCAGTCTTGACTCCTGGGTGCGTCATCTCTCAGTCAGTGGGCCATAGAACGCCTATTTTTGGTTTTATTTGTTTTATAAATTCTCCCTGAAAAAATCATTTTATTTTATTTGGTTTCTAAATTCTTCCTGATAAAATCATATTTTTTTTATTATTTTTTTTTCTAAAGTCTCCCTGAAAAAAAAAAAAAAAAACAACCAAAAAAAACAGTGGGAGATTAATATTGGCCTTTCTGCTTGTGTGCCAGTCTTGACTCCTGGGTGTGCCATCTCTCTCTCTCTCTCTCTCTCTCTCTCCAATTGTGGTCCATAGAAAGCCTATATTTTTTTTCCTTGATTTGGGTTCCAAAATCTACCAGAGAAAATAACTACATCAATCATTGGTAGAAAAATATTGGCCTCTGGGCTTGTGTGCCACTCCTGATTCCTGTGTGCGTCATCTCTCACTCAGTGGCCCATAGAAAGCATATAGTTTGTTACATTTGTTTTCTAAATTCTCCCTGCAAAAATCTATTTTTTTTTTTTTGGGGGGTTTCTAAAGTGTTCCTGAAAAAAATAAAAATAAAAAAAAAATAATAGTGTGACATTAATATTAACATTTGTGCTTCAGTGACAGTCCTGCGTGTGGGGCATCTCTCTAATTTGCAGCCACCAAAAAAAGAGTGTGTAACATTGGGCCTGATTTTCGCTGTGGTCTCACCAACCTGTAAAGGGGTAGCTAAATCATACTGAAGTTATAGCTCACCGTGTAAGTTGTGTGACTGCAACAAATAACGTTAGTTTGGTTACGTTTTTAAAACAATGAGGAAGTCTAGTGGAAGAGGTCGTGGCCGGGGGCGTTCATTGTCAGCTGGTAATGAGGGTAGTGGTAGTGGTGGAGCATCAGGTGGTCGTGGGGAAAAAAATATTGCACCTAAGTCTGGAGCTGTGGAGCCAGGTTCGTCGTCCGGCTACACAAGGCCTCGAACGCTCCCTTTTCTGGGATTAGGAAAACCGCTTTTAAAGCCGGAGCAGCAAGAGCAAGTTTTGGCTTATCTTGCTGACTCAGCCTCTAGCTCTTTTGCCTCCTCTCGTGAAACTGGTAAAAGTAAAAGCAGCGCGTCGTTAGTGGATGTTCACGGTCAGGGACAAGTCACTTCCTTGTCCTCTTCAGCAAAAACAACAACAGAGAAGAATGCAGCAGGCGACACAACGGGTTACTCCATGGAGCTCTTTACACATACCGTCCCTGGCTTAGAAAGTGAAGCAGTTAACAGTCCATGCCCATTACAAATTGAATCTGACATGGAGTGCACTGACGCACAGCCACAGCCAGACTACTATGCTGGTCCTTTGACTCAGACCACAACATTGCCCTCGCAGGGTGCTGATCAAGAATCAGACCCTGATGAGACTATGTTGCCCCATCACGAACGCTATACCACCGAACGACACGGTGACACAGACGAAGTTGCGCAGGAGGTACAAGAAGAGTTATTAGATGACCCAGTTCTTGACCCCGATTGGCAGCCATTGGGGGAACAGGGTGCAGGCGGCAGCAGTTCTGAAGCAGAGGAGGAGGAGGGGCCGCAGCAGGCATCAACATCGCCACAGGTTCCATCTGCCGGGCCCGTATCTTGCCCAAAACGCGTGGCAAAGCCAAAACCTGGTGGAGGACAGCGTGGCCATCCGGTTAAAGCTCAGTCTGCAATGCCTGAAAAGGTATCCGATGCTAGAAAGAGTGCAGTCTGGCATTTTTTTAAACAACATCCAATTGATCAGCGCAAAGTCATCTGTCAAAAATGTTCTACTTCCTTAAGCAGAGGTCAGAATCTGAAAAGTCTCAATACTAGTTGCATGCATAGACATTTAACCACCATGCATTTGAAAGCTTGGACTAACTACCAAACGTCCCTTAAGGTTGTTGCACCCTCGGCCAATGAAGCTAGTCATCAACGCAACATCCCTTCCGGCAGTGTAGGACCACCATTTAGCGCACCACCTGCTGTATCTGTGCAGGTATCTTTGCCAGGCCAAAGCAGTCAGGGTCAGGGAATCACCAGTTTCGTAGTAGGAAACACTGCATCTAGGGCACCGGCGGCAACAATACCATCTCCCACCGTCTCTCAGTCTGCCATGTCCACCGGCACCCCCGCTAGTTCCACGATCTCCAGCTCTCCAGTCCAGCTCACCCTACATGAGACTATGGTTAGAAAAAGGAAATACTTAGCCTCGCATCCGCGTACACAGGGTTTGAACGCCCATATAGCTAGACTAATCTCGTTAGAGATGATGCCCTACCGGTTAGTTGAAAGCGAAGCTTTCAAAGACCTGATGGACTACGCTGTACCACGCTACGAGCTACCCAGTCGACACTTTTTTTCCAGAAAAGCCATCCCAGCCCTCCACCAGCATGTTAAAGAGCGCATCGTCCATGCACTCAGGCAATCTGTGAGCACAAAGGTGCACCTGACAACAGATGCATGGACCAGTAGGCATGGCCAGGGACGTTACGTGTCCATCACGGCACACTGGGTAAATGTGGTGGATTCAGGGTCCACAGGGGACAGCAAGTTTGGGACAGTTCTGCCTAGCCCACGGTCTAGTAAACAGTTGTCTGTAGCCGTTCGCACCCCCTCCTCCTCCTCCTCCTCCTCGTCCTCCTGCAGAAGCAAGAGCTTGTCCACAGACCGCAGTCGCACAAACACTCCATCCGCACCTGCCACTGTTGCACACCAGGTCTCCCATTATGGGGCAGCTACTGGCATACGTCAGCAGGCTGTATTGGCTATGAAGTGTTTGGGCGACAATAGACACACCGCGGAAGTTCTGTCCGAGTTCTTGCAGCAAGAAACGCAGTCGTGGCTGGGCACTGTAGATCTTGAGGCAGGCAAGGTAGTGAGTGATAACGGAAGGAATTTCATGGCTGCCATCTCCCTTTCCCAACTGAAACACATTCCTTGCCTGGCTCACACCTTAAACCTGGTGGTGCAGTGCTTCCTGAAAAGTTATCCGGGGTTATCCGACCTGCTCCTCAAAGTGCGTGGACTTTGCGCACATATCCGCCGTTCGCCTGTACACTCCAGCCGTATGCAGACCTATCAGCGTTCTTTGAACCTTCCCCAGCATCGCCTAATCATAGACGTTGCAACAAGGTGGAACTCAACACTGCACATGCTTCAGAGACTGTGCGAACAGAGGCGGGCTGTTATGTTTTTGTGGGAGGATACACATACACGGGCAGGCAGTAGGATGGCAGACATGGAGTTGTCAGGTGTGCAGTGGTCGAAGATTCAAGACATGTGTCAAGTCCTTCAGTGTTTTGAGGAATGCACACGGCTGGTTAGTGCAGACAACGCCATAATAAGCATGAGCATCCCCCTAATGCGTCTGCTGATGCAAAGTTTGACGCACATAAAGGATCAGGCGTCTGCACCAGAGGAAGAGGAAAGCCTTGATGACAGTCAGCGATTGTCTGGTCAGGGCAGTGTACATGACGAGGTACCGGGCGAAGAGGAGGTGGAGGATGAGGAGGATGATGGGGATGAGTATATTTTTAATGAGGAAGCTTTCCCGGGGGCACGGGAAATTGGTGGCGTGGCAAGGCCGGGTTCTGGTTTTTTGAGGGACACAAGTGACGTAGATTTGCCTGCAACTGCCCCTCAACCAAGCACAACCGCAGATTTGACAACGGGAACTTTGGCCCACATGGCGGATTATGCCTTGCGTATCCTCAAAAGGGACACACGCATTACAAAAATGATGAACGATGACGATTACTGGTTGGCCTGCCTCCTTGATCCTCGCTATAAAGGCAAATTGCAAAATATTATGCCACATGAGAACTTGGAACTAATATTAGCAACAAAACAATCAACTCTTGTTGACCGTTTGCTTCTGGCATTCCCTGCACACAGCGCCCGTGATCGTTCTCACACGAGCTCCAGGGGCCAGCAGACCAGAGGTGTTAGAGGGGCAGAAATCAGAAGTGGCGTTGGCCAGAGGGGTTTTCTGACCAGGTTGTGGAGTGATTTTTCTATGACCGCAGACAGGACAGGTACTGCAGCATCAATTCAAAGTGACAGGAGACAACATTTGTCCAGTATGGTTACAAACTATTTTTCATCCCTTATCGACGTTCTCCCTCAACCGTCATTCCCATTTGATTACTGGGCATCCAAATTAGACACCTGGCCAGAATTGGCAGAATATGCATTGCAGGAGCTTGCTTGCCCGGCAGCTAGTGTCCTATCAGAAAGAGTATTCAGTGCTGCAGGTTCAATACTAACAGAAAAAAGGACTCGTCTGGCTACCCAAAATGTAGATGATCTAACCTTCATTAAAATGAACCACAACTGGATTTCAAAATCTTTTGCCCCACCCTGCCCGGCTGACACCTAGCTTTCCTATGAAAAGGTCTTGCCTGTGGACTATTCTGAATGACTTTTCCAATCTCGTAATTTTCTTCACCTGATTGTCCAGCATACGACATGTTTCCACCTCACGAAATGGCCAAACTCCCCACACGGGGCCGTGCTATCGCCACTTTGCGCTTGGACCCTTGAGAGTGCTGTTTGTCTGAAGAGGTGGGTGTGGCCGCTTTTGGTCGACGGCACTGCCACTGGGTCCCTCATAGTACAATAAAGTGTCTCTGGCGGTGGTGGTGCGCACCCAACGTCAGACACACCGTTGTAATATGAGGGGCCCTGTGCCTGTACCGCCGGCCACAAGACAGTTCCCCCCCCCAGCTCAAACAGTGCTCTACCACTAGCAAAATTATCTCTCACAGCTTCACCAATGTGTAGTCTAGGCGCTGACATCCTTCAATGCCTGGCACTGACAATACCATTGTTTTGACATTTTTGTTATGTTAGGCCTTCGAAGCCTGTCTGCGGTCCCTTCTTTCTACAACTACTACACTGACCAGGCCACTGCTGGCCGTGTTACCCTGGAGCCAATTTAAAAGTGCCTACAGTCAGCCCAATTTTGTTATGTTAGGCCTTCGAAGACTGTCTGCCGTCACTCCTTCCACTAGACTTCCACTGACCATACACTGCTGCCCATGTACCCCTGGAACCAATTTAAAGTGCCTACAGCCAGCCCAATTTTGTTATGTTAGGCCTTCGAAGCCTGTCTGCGGTCACTCCTTCCACTAGACTTCCACTGACCAGACCACTGCTGCCCGTGTACCCCTGGAACCAATTTAAAAGTGCCTACAGCCAGCCCAAGTTTGTTATGTTAGGCCTTGGAAGCCTGTCTGCGGTCACTCCTTCCACTAGACTTCCACTGACCAGACCACTGCTGCCCGTGTACCCCTGGAACCAATTTAAAAGTGCCTACAGCCAGCCCAAGTTTGTTATGTTAGGCCTTCGAAGCCTGTCTGCGGTCACTCCTTCCACTAGACTTCCACTGACCAGACCACTGCTGCCCGTGTACCCCTGGAACCAATTTAAAAGTGCCTACAGCCAGCCCAAGTTTGTTATGTTAGGCCTTGGAAGCCTGTCTGCGATCACTCCTTCCACTAGACTTCCACTGACCAGACCACTGCTGCCCGTGTACCCCTGGAACCAATTTAAAAGTGCCTACAGCCAGCCCAAGTTTGTTATGTTAGGCCTTGGAAGCCTGTCTGCGGTCACTCCTTCCACTAGACTTCCACTGACCATACACTGCTGCCCATGTACCCCTGGAACAAATTTAAAAGTGCCTACAGCCAGCCCAAGTTTGTTATGTTAGGCCTTCGAAGCCTGTCTGCGTCCCGTTCTTTCAACTACAACTACACTGACCAGGCCACTGATGGCCGTGTTCCCTTGGAACCAATTTTAACTTCCCTACAGCCAGCCCTATGTTATTATGTTAGGCCTTCGAAGCCTGTCTGCGTCCCGTTCTTTCAACTACAACTACACTGACCAGGCCACTGATGGCCGTGTTCCCCTGGAACCAATTTTAACTTGCCTACAGCCAGCCCAATGTTAGGCCTTTGATGCCTGTCTGCCGTCACTCCTTCCACTAGGCCTCCACTGACCTGTCTATTGCTGCCCGTGTACCCCTTGAACCAACATCATTAAATATTTAAAAAATTAATTTGATTATAAAAAATAAGATCGTGTTGAGATCTCAAATGCAGACATTTTAACAATCAAAACAAACACACAACAAATATCTGGAACTGTACTACAAAGGTCCAACAGCTACAATTTCTTTCTCCTGCAAGAAGTTAACTGAAAGTTTTTTGGAGTTGTTAACACAGATATGGCATCCACCGAGTGTTGTCCTGTCGCGTCTCCTTTAAATTATTTCCAATAAGATGTTAAACTATTAATTTAATAAAATCAATAATTAAAAAAATAATTGAGTAAGTCAAAAGCACATTGCAAATAAACATTAATTACAAATCAAGAAGCATGGCGCGTCCGAGGGTGAGTAGATACCGAATAAGAATATAATCACCCTCGGACGCGCAATGCTTATTTACAACAGCCTTCCTTCCTAAGAATCAGCCCTTCCGTGGTGTAGAGAGAGGTTGTGTTACACTCCAAGGTGTTCCCCAGGTTGCCTTTCCTGAGCTTCGATCTTCCGGCTCTCGTTTAGTAGCTGTTGGAAACTACGCTGCATTAGGCCTACTAATTGTGTATGGGTGAAACAGTGGCGCATCTGCGGTCCCTCCTTCCACTAGGCCTCCACTGACCTGTCTACTGCGGCCCGTGTACCCCTTGAACCAACCTAATAAAATATTTAAAAAATTAATTTGATTATAAAAAATAAGATCGTGTTGAGATCTCAAATGCAGACATTTTAACAATCAAAACAAACACACAACAAATATCTGGAACTGTACTACAAAGGTCCAACAGCTACAATTTCTTTCTCCTGCAAGAAGTTAACTGAAAGTTTTTTGGAGTTGTTAACACAGATATGGCATCCACCGAGTGTTGTCCTGTCGCGTCTCCTTTAAATTATTTCCAATAAGATGTTAAACTATTAATTTAATAAAATCAATAATTAAAAAAATAATTGAGTAAGTCAAAAGCACATTGCAAATAAACATTAATTACAAATCAAGAAGCATGGCGCGTCCGAGGGTGAGTAGATACCGAATAAGAATATAATCACCCTCGGACGCGCAATGCTTATTTACAACAGCCTTCCTTCCTAAGAATCAGCCCTTCCGTGGTGTAGAGAGAGGTTGTGTTACACTCCAAGGTGTTCCCCAGGTTGCCTTTCCTGAGCTTCGATCTTCCGGCTCTCGTTTAGTAGCTGTTGGAAACTACGCTGCATTAGGCCTACTAATTGTGTATGGGTGAAACAGTGGCGCATCTGCGGTCCCTCCTTCCACTAGGCCTCCACTGACCTGTCTACTGCGGCCCGTGTACCCCTTGAACCAACCTAATAAAATATTTAAAAAATTAATTTGATTATAAAAAATAAGATCGTGTTGAGATCTCAAATGCAGACATTTTAACAATCAAAACAAACACACAACAAATATCTGGAACTGTACTACAAAGGTCCAACAGCTACAATTTCTTTCTCCTGCAAGAAGTTAACTGAAAGTTTTTTGGAGTTGTTAACACAGATATGGCATCCACCGAGTGTTGTCCTGTCGCGTCTCCTTTAAATTATTTCCAATAAGATGTTAAACTATTAATTTAATAAAATCAATAATTAAAAAAATAATTGAGTAAGTCAAAAGCACATTGCAAATAAACATTAATTACAAATCAAGAAGCATGGCGCGTCCGAGGGTGAGTAGATACCGAATAAGAATATAATCACCCTCGGACGCGCAATGCTTATTTACAACAGCCTTCCTTCCTAAGAATCAGCCCTTTCGTGGTGTAGAGAGAGGTTGTGTTACACTCCAAGGTGTTCCCCGGGTTGCCTTTCATGAGCTTCGATCTTCCGGCTCTCGTTTAGTAGTTGGTGGAAACTACGCTGCATTAGGCCTACAAATTTGGTATGGGGTGTAGAGACAGGTTGTGTTACACTCCAAGGTTTTCACCAGGTTGCCTTTCCTGAGCTTCGATCTTCATGCTCTCGTTTAGTAGGTGTCGGAAAGTAGGCTGCATTAGGCCTACAAATTGGGTATGGGGTGGAGAGAGATGGTGTGTTACACTCCAAGGTGTTCCCCAGGTTTCCTTGCCATTGCTTCGGTCTTCCGACTCTCGTTTAGTAGTTGTAGAAAAGTACACAGCATTAGGCCTACAAAATGGGTATGGGGTGGAGAGAGATGGTGTGTTACACTCCAAGGTGTTCCCCAGGTTGCCTTTCCTGAGCTTCGATCTTCATGCTCTCGTTTAGTAGGTGTCGGAAAGTAGGCTGCATTAGGCCTACAAATTGGGTATGGGGTGGAGAGAGATGGTGTGTTACACTCCAAGGTGTTCCCCAGGTTTCCTTGCCATTGCTTCGGTCTTCCGACTCTCGTTTAGTAGTTGTAGAAAAGTACACAGCATTAGGCCTACAAAATGGGTATGGGGTGGAGAGAGATGGTGTGTTACACTCCAAGGTGTTCCCCAGGTTGCCTTTCCTGAGCTTCTATCTTCAGGCTCTCATTAAATTGTGGTTAAATGGAACAACTGCATTTGGCGTACTAGTTGGTTTGGGGCCTACTATCGGTGTCTGCCACTCCTTGCTGTTCTCCTGGTTTCCTGTCCTGAAATACCATTTTCAGCCTCTCGTTAAGTAGTTGTTAATGTTAGACTGCATTTGGCCTACTAGTTGGGTTGGGGCCTACTATCGGTGTCTGCCACTCCTTGCTGTTCTCCTCCACTGAACAAAGCTGTGCCGCCTGTTTACTACGGTTGCCAATTTTGAACTGCATTTCGACTACTTACTGATTTGGCCCTACTCTCTGTGTCAGCCTCTCATTCCAGTTGTCCTCCACTGCAATGCCCCCTGGTTATTCCTGTGTTACCAATTTTGAACTGCATTTAGCCCACTTTCTTCTTTGGGCCTATATCTGTGTTTCCACTTCATCGTGCCCATTGCCCAGCCAGTGATAGATGAGTCTGCTGGTACATTGACCCATAACGCAACATTCCCCGTGCACGCTACACAACAACATTGTGACCCTGCTGAAAGTCAGGTTGCTCTTCCCGCATACCATACCACCTTACACGGGGACAAAGAGGAAGGTGCAGATGAAAGTGCAGGTTCCTTCATCAGGTGGGGGGAGGAATACTAGTTGGCGACGTCACTGGCACAGGGCCTCTCATAGTACGCAAAAGTGTTGCTGCCGGTGGGAGGCGCCCCCGCCGTGCAAACACACCGCTGTACTTTGAGGGGCCCTGTGCCAGTGCCAATGCCAACGAGTGGGCCCCCCCTGCTTGCTCAGGTTCACAGCACTTGCAAAGTTGAAATACTTACCTCTCCCTGCTCCACTGCCGTGACGTGGTCCAGATTTCCTGGGCCCACTAATTACTTGAACCAGCCCTACCCCCCACAACTTTAGCCAAATGACCCCCAATTTCAAATGCCTTCCAATTATTATAAGGTAAATTACGCTTGACAAGCTTCATTAAGAAGAATGGATGGTTTTGACATTAAAATGGCCACTCTAGGTGTTTTCCTGGCCCCCACTCACTGCCGACTATGCTGCCCCATTGACTTGCATTGGGTTTCGTGTTTCGGTCGATCCCGACTTTACGTCATAATCGGCCGATTTCACTCGACCCGACTTTGGACATAGTCGGGTTTCGCAAAACCCGGCTCGACTCTAAAAAGGTCAAGGTCGCTCAACTCTACATACCACCTTACACGGGGACAAAGAGGAAGGTGCAGATGAAAGTGCAGGTTCCTTCATCAGGTGGGGGGAGGAATACTAGTTGGCGACGTCACTGGCACAGGGCCTCTCATAGTACGCAAAAGTGTTGCTGCCGGTGGGAGGCGCCCCCGCCGTGCAAACACACCGCTGTACTTTGAGGGGCCCTGTGCCAGTGCCAATGCCAACGAGTGGGCCCCCCCTGCTTGCTCAGGTTCACAGCACTTGCAAAGTTGAAATACTTACCTCTCCCTGCTCCACTGCCGTGACGTGGTCCAGATTTCCTGGGCCCACTAATTACTTGAACCAGCCCTACCCCCCACAACTTTAGCCAAATGACCCCCAATTTCAAATGCCTTCCAATTATTATAAGGTAAATTACGCTTGACAAGCTTCATTAAGAAGAATGGATGGTTTTGACATTAAAATGGCCACTCTAGGTGTTTTCCTGGCCCCCACTCACTGCCGACTATGCTGCCCCATTGACTTGCATTGGGTTTCGTGTTTCGGTCGATCCCGACTTTACGTCATAATCGGCCGATTTCACTCGACCCGACTTTGGACATAGTCGGGTTTCGCAAAACCCGGCTCGACTCTAAAAAGGTCAAGGTCGCTCAACTCTACTCCTTCAGTCTTCCAGTCCTTTATGCACGATATTTTCCGTGAATATCTGGATAAATTTATGATTGTGTATTTGGATGATATTTTGGTTTTTTCTGATGACTGGGAGTCTCATGTTCAGCAGGTCAGGAAGGTGTTTCAGGTCCTGCGGGCCAATTCCTTGTTTGTAAAAGGCTCAAAGTGTCTCTTTGGAGTCCAGAAGATTTCTTTCTTGGGGTATATTTTTTCCCCTTCTACTATTGAGATGGATCCCGTCAAGGTTCAGGCTATTTGTGACTGGACGCAGCCTACATCTCTTAAGAGTCTACAGACGTTCTTGGGCTTTGCTAATTTCTATCGTCGTTTTATAACTAATTTTTCTAGTGTTGTTAAGTAGAGTTGAGCGACCTTGACCTTTTTAGAGTCGAGCCGGGTTTTGCGAAACCCGACTATGTCCAAAGTCGGGTCGAGTGAAATCGGCCGATTATGACGTAAAGTCGGGATCGACCGAAACACGAAACCCAATGCAAGTCAATGGGGCAGCATAGTCGGCAGTGAGTGGGGGCCAGGAAAACACCTAGAGTGGCCATTTTAATGTCAAAACCATCCATTCTTCTTAATGAAGCTTGTCAAGCGTAATTTACCTTATAATAATTGGAAGGCATTTGAAATTGGGGGTCATTTGGCTAAAGTTGTGGGGGGTAGGGCTGGTTCAAGTAATTAGTGGGCCCAGGAAATCTGGACCACGTCACGGCAGTGGAGCAGGGAGAGGTAAGTATTTCAACTTTGCAAGTGCTGTGAACCTGAGCAAGCAGGGGGGGCCCACTCGTTGGCATTGGCACTGGCACAGGGCCCCTCAAAGTACAGCGGTGTGTTTGCACGGCGGGGGCGCCTCCCACCGGCAGCAACACTTTTGCGTACTATGAGAGGCCCTGTGCCAGTGACGTCGCCAACTAGTATTCCTCCCCCCACCTGATGAAGGAACCTGCACTTTCATCTGCACCTTCCTCTTTGTCCCCGTGTAAGGTGGTATGGTATGCGGGAAGAGCAACCTGACTTTCAGCAGGGTCACAATGTTGTTGTGTAGCGTGCACGGGGAATGTTGCGTTATGGGTCAATGTACCAGCAGACTCATCTATCACTGGCTGGGCAATGGGCACGATGAAGTGGAAACACAGATATAGGCCCAAAGAAGAAAGTGGGCTAAATGCAGTTCAAAATTGGTAACACAGGAATAACCAGGGGGCATTGCAGTGGAGGACAACTGGAATGAGAGGCTGACACAGAGAGTAGGGCCAAATCAGTAAGTAGTCGAAATGCAGTTCAAAATTGGCAACCGTAGTAAACAGGCGGCACAGCTTTGTTCAGTGGAGGAGAACAGCAAGGAGTGGCAGACACCGATAGTAGGCCCCAAACCAACTAGTACGCCAAATGCAGTTGTTCCATTTAACCACAATTTAATGAGAGCCTGAAGATAGAAGCTCAGGAAAGGCAACCTGGGGAACACCTTGGAGTGTAACACACCATCTCTCTCCACCCCATACCCATTTTGTATGGCCTAATGCAGTGTACTTTTCTACAACTACTAAACGAGAGTCGGAAGACCGAAGCAATGGCAAGGAAACCTGGGGAACACCTTAGAGTGTAACACACCCTCTCTCTACACCCCATACCCAATTTGAAGGTCTAATGCAGTGTAGTTTCCAAGAACTACTAAACGAGAGCCGGAAGATCGAAGCTCAGGAAAGGCAACCTGGGGAACACCTTGGAGTGTAACACACCCTCTCTCTACACCCCATACCCAATTTGTAGGCCTAATGCAGCGTAGTTTCCGACAACTACTAAACGAGAGCCGGAATATCGAAGCTCAGGAAAGGCAACCTGGGGAACACCTTGGAGTGTAACACACCCTCTCTCTACGCCCCATACCCAATTTGTAGGCCTAATGCAGCGTAGTTTCCGACAACTACTAAACGAGAGCCGGAATATCGAAGCTCAGGAAAGGCAACCTGGGGAACACCTTGGAGTGTAACACACCCTCTCTCTACACCCCATACCCAATTTGAAGGCCTAATGCAGTGTAGTTTCCAAGAACTACTAAACGAGAGCCGGAAGATCGAAGCTCAGGAAAGGCAACCTGGGGAACACCTTGGAGTGTAACAAACCCTCTCTCTACACCCCATACCCAATTTGTAGGCCTAATGCAGCGTAGTTTCCGACAACTACTAAACGAGAGCATGAAGATCGAAGCTCAGGAAAGGCAACCTGGGGAACACCTTGGAGTGTAACACACCCTCTCTCTACACCCCATACCCAATTTGTAGGCCTAATGCAGCGTAGTTTCCGACAACTACTAAACGAGAGCCGGAATATCGAAGCTCAGGAAAGGCAACCTGGGGAACACCTTGGAGTGTAACACACCCTCTCTCTACGCCCCATACCCAATTTGTAGGCCTAATGCAGCGTAGTTTCCGACAACTACTAAACGAGAGCCGGAATATCGAAGCTCAGGAAAGGCAACCTGGGGAACACCTTGGAGTGTAACACACCCTCTCTCTACACCCCATACCCAATTTGAAGGCCTAATGCAGTGTAGTTTCCAAGAACTACTAAACGAGAGCCGGAAGATCGAAGCTCAGGAAAGGCAACCTGGGGAACACCTTGGAGTGTAACACACCCTCTCTCTACACCCCATACCCAATTTGAAGGCCTAATGCAGTGTAGTTTCCAAGAACTACTAAACGAGAGCCGGAAGATCGAAGCTCAGGAAAGGCAACCTGGGGAACACCTTGGAGTGTAACACACCCTCTCGCTACACCCCATACCCAATTTGAAGGCCTAATGCAGCGTAGTTTCCAAGAACTACTAAACGAGAGCCGGAAGATCGAAGCTCAGGAAAGGCAACCTGGGGAACACCTTGGAGTGGAACACACCATCTCTCTACACCCCATATCCAATTTGAAGGCCTAATGCAGAGTAGTTTCCAAGAACTACTAAACGAGAGCCGGAAGATCGAAGCTCAGGAAAGGCAACCTGGGGAACACCTTGGAGTGTAACACAACGTCTCTCTACACGACGGAAGGGCTGATTCTTAGGAAGGAAGGCTGTTGGAAATAAGCATTGCGCGTCCGAGGGTGATTATATTCTTATTAGGTATATACTCACCCTCGGACGCGCCCTGCTTCTTTATTTGGAATGAATGTTTATTTGCAATGTGGTGTTGACTTTCTCTATTATTTTGGTAATTAATGATTTTATTATTTTCATTATTTTGCATCTTCTCGGCAATAATATAAAGAAGACGCGACAGGACAACACTCGGTGGATGCCATATGTGTGTTTTCAATTTAAAAAAACTTTCAGTTAACTACTTGCAGGAGAAAGTAATTGTAGCTGGTGGCCATTTTTAGTACTGTACCAGATTTTAGTTGTGTGTTTGTTTTTAATGTTAAAATGTCTGCATTTGATATCTCACCAGTATTTTCTTTTTTATAAGCAAAATACTTATTTTTATATTTTCTGATGTTGGTTCCAGGGGTACACGGCCAGCAGTGCCCTGGTCAGTGTAGTAGTAGTTGAAAGAATGGACCGCAGACAGGCATCGAAGGCCTAAAATAATAACACATGGCTGTAGGCAATTTTAAATTGGTTCCAGGGGTACACGGACAGCAGTGGTGTGGTCAGTGGAGGCCTAGTGGAAGGAGTGACCGCAGACAGGCATCGAAGGCCTAAAATAATAACACATGGCTGTAGGCAATTTTAAATTGGTTCCAGGGGTACACGGGCAGCAGTGACCTGGTCAGTGTAGTAGTAGTTGAAAAAATGGACCGCAGACAGGCATCGAATGCCTAAAATAATAACACATGGCTGTAGGCAATTTTAAATTGGTTCCAGGGGTACACGGACAGCAGTGGTGTGGTCAGTGGAGGCCTAGTGGAAGGAGTGACCGCAGACAGGCATCGAAGGCCTAAAATAATAACACATGGCTGTAGGCAATTTTAAATTGGTTCCAGGGGTACACGGGCAGCAGTGACCTGGTCAGTGTAGTAGTAGTTGAAAAAATGGACCGCAGACAGGCATCGAATGCCTAAAATAATAACACATGGCTGTAGGCAATTTTAAATTGGTTCCAGGGGTACACGGACAGCAGTGGTGTGGTCAGTGGAGGCCTAGTGGAAGGAGTGACCGCAGACAGGCATCGAAGGCCTAAAATAATAACACATGGCTGTAGGCAATTTTAAATTGGTTCCAGGGGTACACGGGCAGCAGTGACCTGGTCAGTGTAGTAGTAGTTGAAAAAATGGACCGCAGACAGGCATCGAATGCCTAAAATAATAACACATGGCTGTAGGCAATTTTAAATTGGTTCCCGGGGTACACGGGCAGCAGTGACCTGGTCAGTGTAGTAGTAGTTGAAAAAATGGACCGCAGACAGGCATCGAATGCCTAAAATAATAACACATGGCTGTAGGCAATTTTAAATTGGTTCCCGGGGTACACGGGCAGCAGTGACCTGGTCAGTGTAGTAGTAGTTGAAAGAATGGACCGCAGACAGGCATCGAAGGCCTAAAATAAAAAAATTGGGCTGGCTGTAGGCAATTTTAAATTGGTTCCAGGGGTACACGGGCAGCAGTGACCTGGTCAGTGTAGTAGTAGTTGAAAGAATGGACCGCAGACAGGCATCGAAGGCCTAAAATAAAAAAATTGGGCTGGCTGTAGGCAATTTTAAATTGGTTCCAGGGGTACACGGACAGCAGTGGTGTGGTCAGTGGAGGCCTAGTGGAAGGAGTGACCGCAGACAGGCATCGAAGGCCTAAAATAATAACACATGGCTGTAGGCAATTTTAAATTGGTTCCAGGGGTACACGGGCAGCAGTGACCTGGTCAGTGTAGTAGTAGTTGAAAAAATGGACCGCAGACAGGCATCGAATGCCTAAAATAATAACACATGGCTGTAGGCAATTTTAAATTGGTTCCAGGGGTACACGGACAGCAGTGGTGTGGTCAGTGGAGGCCTAGTGGAAGGAGTGACCGCAGACAGGCATCGAAGGCCTAAAATAATAACACATGGCTGTAGGCAATTTTAAATTGGTTCCAGGGGTACACGGGCAGCAGTGACCTGGTCAGTGTAGTAGTAGTTGAAAAAATGGACCGCAGACAGGCATCGAATGCCTAAAATAATAACACATGGCTGTAGGCAATTTTAAATTGGTTCCAGGGGTACACGGACAGCAGTGGTGTGGTCAGTGGAGGCCTAGTGGAAGGAGTGACCGCAGACAGGCATCGAAGGCCTAAAATAATAACACATGGCTGTAGGCAATTTTAAATTGGTTCCAGGGGTACACGGGCAGCAGTGACCTGGTCAGTGTAGTAGTAGTTGAAAAAATGGACCGCAGACAGGCATCGAATGCCTAAAATAATAACACATGGCTGTAGGCAATTTTAAATTGGTTCCCGGGGTACACGGGCAGCAGTGACCTGGTCAGTGTAGTAGTAGTTGAAAAAATGGACCGCAGACAGGCATCGAATGCCTAAAATAATAACACATGGCTGTAGGCAATTTTAAATTGGTTCCCGGGGTACACGGGCAGCAGTGACCTGGTCAGTGTAGTAGTAGTTGAAAGAATGGACCGCAGACAGGCATCGAAGGCCTAAAATAAAAAAATTGGGCTGGCTGTAGGCAATTTTAAATTGGTTCCAGGGGTACACGGGCAGCAGTGACCTGGTCAGTGTAGTAGTAGTTGAAAAAATGGACCGCAGACAGGCATCGAATGCCTAAAATAATAACACATGGCTGTAGGCAATTTTAAATTGGTTCCAGGGGTACACGGACAGCAGTGGTGTGGTCAGTGGAGGCCTAGTGGAAGGAGTGACCGCAGACAGGCATCGAAGGCCTAAAATAATAACACATGGCTGTAGGAAATTTTAAATTGGTTCCAGGGGTACACGGGCAGCAGTGACCTGGTCAGTGTAGTAGTAGTTGAAAGAATGGACCGCAGACAGGCATCGAAGGCCTAAAATAAAAAAATTGGGCTGGCTGTAGGCAATTTTAAATTGGTTCCAGGGGTACACGGGCAGCAGTGACCTGGTCAGTGTAGTAGTAGTTGAAAGAATGGACCGCAGACAGGCATCGAAGGCCTAAAATAAAAAAATTGGGCTGGCTGTAGGCAATTTTAAATTGGTTCCAGGGGTACACGGACAGCAGTGGTGTGGTCAGTGGAGGCCTAGTGGAAGGAGTGACCGCAGACAGGCATCGAAGGCCTAAAATAATAACACATGGCTGTAGGCAATTTTAAATTGGTTCCAGGGGTACACGGGCAGCAGTGACCTGGTCAGTGTAGTAGTAGTTGAAAAAATGGACCGCAGACAGGCATCGAATGCCTAAAATAATAACACATGGCTGTAGGCAATTTTAAATTGGTTCCAGGGGTACACGGACAGCAGTGGTGTGGTCAGTGGAGGCCTAGTGGAAGGAGTGACCGCAGACAGGCATCGAAGGCCTAAAATAATAACACATGGCTGTAGGCAATTTTAAATTGGTTCCAGGGGTACACGGGCAGCAGTGACCTGGTCAGTGTAGTAGTAGTTGAAAAAATGGACCGCAGACAGGCATCGAATGCCTAAAATAATAACACATGGCTGTAGGCAATTTTAAATTGGTTCCAGGGGTACACGGGCAGCAGTGGTCTGGTCAGTGGAAGTCTAGTGGAAGGAGTGACCGCAGACAGGCTTCGAAGGCCTAACATAACAAAATTGGGCTGGCTGTAGGCACTTTAAATTGGTTCCAGGGGTACATGGGCAGCAGTGTATGGTCAGTGGAAGTCTAGTGGAAGGAGTGACGGCAGACAGTCTTCGAAGGCCTAACATAACAAAATTGGGCTGACTGTAGGCACTTTTAAATTGGTTCCAGGGTAACACGGCCAGCAGTGGCCTGGTCAGTGTAGTAGTTGTAGAAAGAAGGGACCGCAGACAGGCTTCGAAGGCCTAACATAACAAAAATGTCAAAACAATGGTATTGTCAGTGCCAGGCATTGAAGGATGTCAGCGGCTAGACTACACATTGGTGAAGCTGTGAGAGATAATTTTGCTAGTGGTAGAGCACTGTTTGAGCTGGGGGGGGGAACTGTCTTGTGGCCGGCGGTACAGGCACAGGGCCCCTCATATTACAACGGTGTGTCTGACGTTGGGTGCGCACCACCACCGCCAGAGACACTTTATTGTACTATGAGGGACCCAGTGGCAGTGCCGTCGACCAAAAGCGGCCACACCCACCTCTTCAGACAAACAGCACTCTCAAGGGTCCAAGCGCAAAGTGGCGATAGCACGGCCCCGTGTGGGGAGTTTGGCCATTTCGTGAGGTGGAAACATGTCGTATGCTGGACAATCAGGTGAAGAAAATTACGAGATTGGAAAAGTCATTCAGAATAGTCCACAGGCAAGACCTTTTCATAGGAAAGCTAGGTGTCAGCCGGGCAGGGTGGGGCAAAAGATTTTGAAATCCAGTTGTGGTTCATTTTAATGAAGGTTAGATCATCTACATTTTGGGTAGCCAGACGAGTCCTTTTTTCTGTTAGTATTGAACCTGCAGCACTGAATACTCTTTCTGATAGGACACTAGCTGCCGGGCAAGCAAGCTCCTGCAATGCATATTCTGCCAATTCTGGCCAGGTGTCTAATTTGGATGCCCAGTAATCAAATGGGAATGACGGTTGAGGGAGAACGTCGATAAGGGATGAAAAATAGTTTGTAACCATACTGGACAAATGTTGTCTCCTGTCACTTTGAATTGATGCTGCAGTACCTGTCCTGTCTGCGGTCATAGAAAAATCACTCCACAACCTGGTCAGAAAACCCCTCTGGCCAACGCCACTTCTGATTTCTGCCCCTCTAACACCTCTGGTCTGCTGGCCCCTGGAGCTCGTGTGAGAACGATCACGGGCGCTGTGTGCAGGGAATGCCAGAAGCAAACGGTCAACAAGAGTTGATTGTTTTGTTGCTAATATTAGTTCCAAGTTCTCATGTGGCATAATATTTTGCAATTTGCCTTTATAGCGAGGATCAAGGAGGCAGGCCAACCAGTAATCGTCATCGTTCATCATTTTTGTAATGCGTGTGTCCCTTTTGAGGATACGCAAGGCATAATCCGCCATGTGGGCCAAAGTTCCCGTTGTCAAATCTGCGGTTGTGCTTGGTTGAGGGGCAGTTGCAGGCAAATCTACGTCACTTGTGTCCCTCAAAAAACCAGAACCCGGCCTTGCCACGCCACCAATTTCCCGTGCCCCCGGGAAAGCTTCCTCATTAAAAATATACTCATCCCCATCATCCTCCTCATCCTCCACCTCCTCTTCGCCCGGTACCTCGTCATGTACACTGCCCTGACCAGACAATCGCTGACTGTCATCAAGGCTTTCCTCTTCCTCTGGTGCAGACGCCTGATCCTTTATGTGCGTCAAACTTTGCATCAGCAGACGCATTAGGGGGATGCTCATGCTTATTATGGCGTTGTCTGCACTAACCAGCCGTGTGCATTCCTCAAAACACTGAAGGACTTGACACATGTCTTGAATCTTCGACCACTGCACACCTGACAACTCCATGTCTGCCATCCTACTGCCTGCCCGTGTATGTGTATCCTCCCACAAAAACATAACAGCCCGCCTCTGTTCGCACAGTCTCTGAAGCATGTGCAGTGTTGAGTTCCACCTTGTTGCAACGTCTATGATTAGGCGATGCTGGGGAAGGTTCAAAGAACGCTGATAGGTCTGCATACGGCTGGAGTGTACAGGCGAACGGCGGATATGTGCGCAAAGTCCACGCACTTTGAGGAGCAGGTCGGATAACCCCGGATAACTTTTCAGGAAGCACTGCACCACCAGGTTTAAGGTGTGAGCCAGGCAAGGAATGTGTTTCAGTTGGGAAAGGGAGATGGCAGCCATGAAATTCCTTCCGTTATCACTCACTACCTTGCCTGCCTCAAGATCTACAGTGCCCAGCCACGACTGCGTTTCTTGCTGCAAGAACTCGGACAGAACTTCTGCGGTGTGTCTATTGTCGCCCAAACACTTCATAGCCAATACAGCCTGCTGACGTATGCCAGTAGCTGCCCCATAATGGGAGACCTGGTGTGCAACAGTGGCAGGTGCGGATGGAGTGTTTGTGCGACTGCGGTCTGTGGACGAGCTCTTGCTTCTGCAGGAGGACGAGGAGGAGGAGGAGGAGGGGGTGCGAACGGCTACAGACAACTGTTTACTAGACCGTGGGCTAGGCAGAACTGTCCCAAACTTGCTGTCCCCTGTGGACCCTGAATCCACCACATTTACCCAGTGTGCCGTGATGGACACGTAACGTCCCTGGCCATGCCTACTGGTCCATGCATCTGTTGTCAGGTGCACCTTTGTGCTCACAGATTGCCTGAGTGCATGGACGATGCGCTCTTTAACATGCTGGTGGAGGGCTGGGATGGCTTTTCTGGAAAAAAAGTGTCGACTGGGTAGCTCGTAGCGTGGTACAGCGTAGTCCATCAGGTCTTTGAAAGCTTCGCTTTCAACTAACCGGTAGGGCATCATCTCTAACGAGATTAGTCTAGCTATGTGGGCGTTCAAACCCTGTGTACGCGGATGCGAGGCTAAGTATTTCCTTTTTCTAACCATAGTCTCATGTAGGGTGAGCTGGACTGGAGAGCTGGAGATCGTGGAACTAGCGGGGGTGCCGGTGGACATGGCAGACTGAGAGACGGTGGGAGATGGTATTGTTGCCGCCGGTGCCCTAGATGCAGTGTTTCCTACTACGAAACTGGTGATTCCCTGACCCTGACTGCTTTGGCCTGGCAAAGATACCTGCACAGATACAGCAGGTGGTGCGCTAAATGGTGGTCCTACACTGCCGGAAGGGATGTTGCGTTGATGACTAGCTTCATTGGCCGAGGGTGCAACAACCTTAAGGGACGTTTGGTAGTTAGTCCAAGCTTTCAAATGCATGGTGGTTAAATGTCTATGCATGCAACTAGTATTGAGACTTTTCAGATTCTGACCTCTGCTTAAGGAAGTAGAACATTTTTGACAGATGACTTTGCGCTGATCAATTGGATGTTGTTTAAAAAAATGCCAGACTGCACTCTTTCTAGCATCGGATACCTTTTCAGGCATTGCAGACTGAGCTTTAACCGGATGGCCACGCTGTCCTCCACCAGGTTTTGGCTTTGCCACGCGTTTTGGGCAAGATACGGGCCCGGCAGATGGAACCTGTGGCGATGTTGATGCCTGCTGCGGCCCCTCCTCCTCCTCTGCTTCAGAACTGCTGCCGCCTGCACCCTGTTCCCCCAATGGCTGCCAATCGGGGTCAAGAACTGGGTCATCTAATAACTCTTCTTGTACCTCCTGCGCAACTTCGTCTGTGTCACCGTGTCGTTCGGTGGTATAGCGTTCGTGATGGGGCAACATAGTCTCATCAGGGTCTGATTCTTGATCAGCACCCTGCGAGGGCAATGTTGTGGTCTGAGTCAAAGGACCAGCATAGTAGTCTGGCTGTGGCTGTGCGTCAGTGCACTCCATGTCAGATTCAATTTGTAATGGGCATGGACTGTTAACTGCTTCACTTTCTAAGCCAGGGACGGTATGTGTAAAGAGCTCCATGGAGTAACCCGTTGTGTCGCCTGCTGCATTCTTCTCTGTTGTTGTTTTTGCTGAAGAGGACAAGGAAGTGACTTGTCCCTGACCGTGAACATCCACTAACGACGCGCTGCTTTTACTTTTACCAGTTTCACGAGATGAGGCAAAAGAGCTAGAGGCTGAGTCAGCAAGATAAGCCAAAACTTGCTCTTGCTGCTCCGGCTTTAAAAGCGGTTTTCCTAATCCCAGAAAAGGGAGCGTTCGAGGCCTTGTGTAGCCGGACGACGAACCTGGCTCCACAGCTCCAGACTTAGGTGCAATATTTTTTCCCCCACGACCACCTGATGCTCCACCACTACCACTACCCTCATTACCAGCTGACAATGAACGCCCCCGGCCACGACCTCTTCCACTAGACTTCCTCATTGTTTTAAAAACGTAACCAAACTAACGTTATTTGTTGCAGTCACACAACTTACACGGTGAGCTATAACTTCAGTATGATTTAGCTACCCCTTTACAGGTTGGTGAGACCACAGCGAAAATCAGGCCCAATGTTACACACTCTTTTTTTGGTGGCTGCAAATTAGAGAGATGCCCCACACGCAGGACTGTCACTGAAGCACAAATGTTAATATTAATGTCACACTATTATTTTTTTTTTATTTTTATTTTTTTCAGGAACACTTTAGAAACCCCCCAAAAAAAAAAAAATAGATTTTTGCAGGGAGAATTTAGAAAACAAATGTAACAAACTATATGCTTTCTATGGGCCACTGAGTGAGAGATGACGCACACAGGAATCAGGAGTGGCACACAAGCCCAGAGGCCAATATTTTTCTACCAATGATTGATGGAGTTATTTTCTCTGGTAGATTTTGGAACCCAAATCAAGGAAAAAAAATGTAGGCTTTCTATGGACCACAATTGGAGAGAGAGAGAGAGAGAGATGGCACACCCAGGAGTCAAGACTGGCACACAAGCAGAAAGGCCAATATTAATCTCCCACTGTTTTTTTTTTTTTTTTTTTTTTTTTTTTTTTTTTCAGGGAGACTTTAGAAAAAAAAATAATAAAAAAAATATGATTTTATCAGGAAGAATTTAGAAACCAAATAAAATAAAATGATTTTTTCAGGGAGAATTTATAAAACAAATAAAAACAAAAATAGGCGTTCTATGGCCCACTGACTGAGAGATGACGCACACAGGAGTCAGGAGTGGCACACAAACCCAGAGGCCAATATTTTTCTACCAATGATTGATGGAGTTATTTTCTCTGGTAGATTTTGGAACCCAAATCAAGGAAAAAAAATGTAGGCTTTCTATGGACCACAATTGGAGAGAGAGAGAGAGAGAGATGGCACACCCAGGAGTCAAGACTGGCACACAAGCAGAAAGGCCAATATTAATCTCCCACTGTTTTTTTTTTTTTTTTTTTTTTTTTTTTTTTTTCAGGGAGACTTTAGAAAAAAAAATAATAAAAAAAATATGATTTTATCAGGAAGAATTTAGAAACCAAATAAAATAAAATGATTTTTTCAGGGAGAATTTAGAAAACAAATAAAACCAAAAATAGGCGTTCTATGGCCCACTGACTGAGAGAGAGAGAGAGAGATGGAACGCTTAGTACTGGCACACAAGCCCAAAGGGCAATATTAATCTCCCTTTTTTTTTCCAGGGAGAATTTCTAAAACCCAAAAAAAAAATAAAATAGGCTTTCTATGGCCCACTATTTGTGAGAGAGATGGGACGCTCAGGACTGGCACAGATGGCACGCTCAGGACTGGCACACAAGCCCAGAGGCCAATATTAATCTCCCTTTTTTTCTGGGAGAATTTATAAAACCAAAAAAATATTTAAATAGGCTTTCTATGGCCCACTATTTGTGAGAGAGATGGCACGCTCAGGACTGGCACAGATGGCACGCTCACAACTGGCACACAAGCCCAGAGGCCAATATTAATCTCCCTTTTTTCAGGGAAAATTTATAAAACAAAAAAAAAAATTAAATAGGCTTTCTATGGCCCACTATTTGTGAGAGAGATGGCACGCTCAGGGCTGGCACAGATGGCACGCTCAGGACTGGCACACAAGCCCAGAGGCCAATATTAATCTCCCTTTTTTTCAGGGAGAATTTATAAAACCCCCAAAAAAATAAAATAGGCTTTCTATGGCCCACTATTTGTGAGAGAGATGGGACGCTCAGGACTGGCACAGATGGCACGCTCAGGACTGGCACAGAAGCCCAGAGGCCAATATTAATCTCCCTTTTTTTCTGGGAGAATTTATAAAACCAAAAAAATATTTAAATAGGCTTTCTATGGCCCACTATTTGTGAGAGAGATGGCACGCTCAGGACTGGCACAGATGGCACGCTCACAACTGGCACACAAGCCCAGAGGCCAATATTAATCTCCCTTTTTTCAGGGAAAATTGATAAAACAAAAAAAAAAATTAAATAGGCTTTCTATGGCCCACTATTTGTGAGAGAGATGGCACGCTCAGGACTGGCACAGATGGCACGCTCACAACTGGCACACAAGCCCAGAGGCCAATATTAATCTCCCTTTTTTCAGGGAGAATTTCTAAAACCCAAAAAAAAAATAAAATAGGCTTTCTATGGCCCACTATTTGTGAGAGAGATGGGACGCTCAGGACTGGCACAGATGGCACGCTCAGGACTGGCACAGAAGCCCAGAGGCCAATATTAATCTCCCTTTTTTTCTGGGAGAATTTATAAAACCAAAAAAATATTTAAATAGGCTTTCTATGGCCCACTATTTGTGAGAGAGATGGCACGCTCAGGACTGGCACAGATGGCACGCTCACAACTGGCACACAAGCCCAGAGGCCAATATTAATCTCCCTTTTTTCAGGGAAAATTGATAAAACAAAAAAAAAAATTAAATAGGCTTTCTATGGCCCACTATTTGTGAGAGAGATGGCACGCTCAGGGCTGGCACAGATGGCACGCTCAGGACTGGCACACAAGCCCAGAGGCCAATATTAATCTCCCTTTTTTTCAGGGAGAATTTATAAAACCAAAAAAATAAATAAATAGGCTTTCTATGGCCCACTATTTGTGAGAGAGATGGCACGCCTAGGGCTGGCACAGATGGCACGCTCAGGACTGGCACACAAGCCCAGAGGCCAATATTAATCTCCCTTTTTTTCAGGGAGAATTTATAAAACCCCAAAAAAAATAAAATAGGCTTTCTATGGCCCACTATTTGTGAGAGAGATGGCACACTCAGGACTGGCACACAAGCCCAAAGGCCAATATTAATCTCCCACTGTATTTTTATCAGGGAGAATTTATACACCCCACAAAAAAAAATACAGAAAAATGAAAAGGCTTTCTATGGCCCACTATGTGAGAGAGATGGCACACACAGGGATGGCACTCTAGCAGAAATGCCAAATTGCCAATCTTAATCTCCCACCAAAAAAAAAAAAAAAAAAAAAACAGGGAATGTCCTACAATTACTATCTCCCTGCCTGCAGTAATCTCAGCCAGGTATGGCAGGCAGCTACTATCTCCCTGCCTGCAGTAATCTCAGCCAGGTATGGCAGGCAGCAATAAGGAGTGGACTGATGCACAAATGAAATAAAAAGTGTGGACAAACAAAAAAGATAGCTGTGCAGAAAGGAAGGAACAAGAGGATTTGTGCTTTGAAAAAAGCAGTTGGTTTGCACAGCGGCGTACACACAGCAATGCAGCTATCAGGGAGCCTTCTAGGGCAGCCCAATGAGCTACAGCGCTGAGGGGAAAAAAAAAAAAAAAAAAACTTCCACTGTCCCTGCACACCGAGGGTGGTGTTGGACAGTGCAAATCGCTGCAGCACAAGCGATTTTGTGGTTAATGGACCCTGCCTAACGCTATCCCTGCTTCTGACAAAGCGGCAGCAACCTCTCCCTAAGCTCAGATCAGCAGCAGTAAGATGGCGGTCGGCGGGAACGCCTCTTTATAGCCCCTGTGACGTCGCAGACAGCAAGCCAATCACTGCAATGCCCTTCTCTAAGATGGTGGGGACCAGGACCTATGTCATCACGCTGCCCACACTCTGCGTTTACCTTCATTGGCTGAGAAATGGCGCTTTTCGCGTCATTGAAACGCGACTTTGGCGCGAAAGTCGCGTACCGCATGGCCGACCCCGCACAGGGGTCGGATCGGGTTTCATGAAACCCCGACTTAGCCAAAAGTCGGCGACTTTTGAAAATGTTCGACCCGTTTCGCTCAACCCTATTGTTAAGCCTTTGACGGATTTGACTAAGAAGGGTGCTGATGTTGCTGATTGGTCTCCTGCGGCTGTGGAGGCCTTTCAGGAACTTAAGCGCCGGTTTTCTTCTGCTCCTGTGTTGCGTCAGCCAGATGTTTCGCTCCCTTTTCAGGTTGAGGTTGATGCTTCCGAGATTGGAGCGGGGGCGGTTTTGTCACAGAGAAGCTCCGATGGCTCAGTGATGAAGCCATGCGCGTTTTTTTCTAGAAAGTTTTCGCCGGCTGAGCGGAATTATGATGTTGGTAATCGGGAACTTTTGGCCATGAAGTGGGCATTTGAGGAGTGGCGTCATTGGCTAGAGGGTGCTAGACATCGTGTGGTGGTCTTGACTGATCACAAAAATTTGATTTACCTTGAGTCTGCCAGGCGTCTGAATCCTAGACAGGCTCGTTGGTCACTGTTTTTCTCTCGTTTCAATTTTGTGGTTTCATACCTGCCAGGTTCAAAGAATGTGAAGGCGGATGCTCTTTCTAGGAGTTTTGTGCCTGACTCCCTTGGAAATTCTGAGCCCTCTGGTATCCTTAGGGATGGGGTGATTTTGTCTGCTGTCTCCCCAGACTTGCGACGTGCTTTGCAGGAGTTTCAGGCGGGTAAACCTGATCGTTGTCCGCCTGAGAGACTGTTTGTTCCGGATAATTGGACCAGTAGAGTCATCTCCGAGGTCCATTCTTCTGCGTTGGCAGGTCATCCTGGAATATTTGGTACTAGAGACTTGGTGGCCAGGTCTTTTTGGTGGCCTTCCTTGTCGAGGGATGTGCGTTCTTTTGTGCAGTCTTGTGAGGTTTGTGCTCGGGCTAAGCCTTGCTGTTCTCGGGCCAGTGGATTGTTGTCACCTTTGCCTATCCCGAAGAGGCCTTGGACGAACATTTCCATGGACTTTATTTCGGATCTCCCTGTCTCTCAAAAAATGTCCGTCATCTGGGTTGTGTGTGATCGCTTTTCTAAAATGGTTCATCTGGTACCCTTGCCTAAGTTGCCTTCCTCCTCTGAGTTGGTCCCTCTGTTTTTTCAGAATGTGGTTCGTTTGCATGGGATTCCTGAGAACATCATTTCTGACAGGGGATCCCAGTTTGTGTCTAGATTTTGGCGGACGTTCTGTGCTAAGATGGGCATTGATTTGTCCTTTTCGTCTGCATTCCATCCTCAGACGAATGGCCAGACTGAACGAACTAATCAGACCTTGGAAACTTATTTAAGGTGTTTTGTTTCTGCTGATCAGGATGACTGGGTTACCTTTTTGCCGCTGGCCGAGTTTGCCCTTAATAATCGGGCTAGTTCTGCTACCTTGGTTTCTCCTTTCTTTTGTAATTCGGGGTTTCATCCTCGTTTTTCCTCTGGTCAGGTGGAACCTTCTGATTGTCCTGGAGTGGACATGGTGGTGGATAGGTTGCATCGGATTTGGAGTCATGTGGTGGACAATTTGAAGTTGTCCCAGGAGAAGGCTCAGCAGTTTGCTAATCGCCGTCGCCGCGTGGGTCCTCGACTTCTTGTTGGTGACTTGGTGTGGTTGTCTTCTCGTTTTGTTCCTATGAAGGTCTCTTCTCCTAAGTTCAAGCCTCGGTTCATCGGTCCCTATAGGATCTTGGAAATTCTTAACCCTGTGTCGTTTCGTTTGGATCTCCCGGCATCGTTTGCTATTCATAATGTGTTCCATCGGTCGTTGTTGCGGAAGTATGAGGTACCTGTTGTTCCTTCGCTTGAGCCTCCTGCTCCAGTGCTGGTGGAGGGAGAATTGGAGTATGTTGTGGAGAAGATCTTGGATTCTCGTGTTTCCAGACGGAAACTCCAGTATTTGGTCAAGTGGAAGGGTTATGGTCAGGAGGATAATTCTTGGGTGGTTGCCTCGGATGTTCATGCTGATGATTTGGTTCGCGCTTTTCATAGGGCTCATCCTGGTCGCCCTGGTGGTTCTCGTGAGGGTTCGGTGACCCCTCCTCAAGGGGGGGTACTGTTGTGAGTTCTGTTTTTGGGCTCCCTCTGGTGGTTACTGATGGTACTGGGTGACTTGTCTTTCCTGGGTCTCTGGGTTCCACCTGTTCCATCAGGATATGGGAGTTTCCTATTTAACCTGGCTTTGCTGGCATTTCCTCGCCGGTTATCAATGTATCCAGTGTGTCTTGTTACCTCTGCTCCCTGCTCCTGGAACCTTCTGGTCAAGCTAAGTTTGGATTTTCCTGTTTTGGTGTTTTGCTTTATTTGGTTTTTAGTCCAGCCTGCAGATATGTTATTCTTGCTGCTGGTTGCTCTAGTGGGCTGAAATTGCTCCTCATGTACCATGAGTTGGCACATGAGTTCAAGTAATTTCAGGATGGATTTTTGAAGGGTTTTTCGCTGACTGCGCAGTTCACTTTTGTATCCTCTGCTATCTAGCTTTAGCGGGCCTCATTTTGCTGAAACTGTTTTCATACTGCGTATGTGCTTTCCTCTCATTTCACCGTCATTATATGTGGGGGGCTGCTATTTCTGTGGGGGATTTCTCTGGAGGCAAGAGAGGTCTGTGTTTCTTCTAATAGGGGAAGTTAGATCTTCGGCTGGAGCGAGACGTCTAGGATCATCGTAGGCACGTTCCCCGGCTACTTTTATTTGTGTGTTAGGTTCAGGGTCGCGGTCAGCTCAGGTTCCATCGCCCTAGAGCTTGTTTGTATCTGTGCTTGTCCTTTAGTGATCCCCTGCCATTGGGATCATGACAGCAGCCCACGTAAATTGCGCAGCCAGCGTAGTATATTGCGCAGCCCATGGAGTATATTGCCCAGCCCACGTAGTATATTGCTCAGCCCACGTTCTATGTTGCGCAGCCCACGTAGTATATTGCCCAGCCCACGTAGTATATTGCCCAGCCCACGTAGTATATTGCGCAGCCCACGTTGTGTATTGCGCAGCCCACGTTGTATATTGCGCAGCCTATGTAGTATATTGCCCAGCCCTCATAGTGCATTGCGCAGCCCAAGTTGTATATTGCGCAGCCCACGTAGTAAATTGCGCAGACTACGTTGTATATTACACAGCCCATGTTGTATATTGCGCAGCCCACGTAGTATATTGCCCAGCCCACGTAGTATATTGCCCAGCCCACGTAGTATATTGCGCAGCCCACGTTGTGTATTGCGCAGCCCACGTTGTATATTGCGCAGCCTATGTAGTATATTGCCCAGCCCTCATAGTGCATTGCGCAGCCCAAGTTGTATATTGCGCAGCCCACGTAGTAAATTGCGCAGACTACGTTGTATATTACACAGCCCATGTTGTATATTGCACAGCCCACGTAGTATATTGCCCAGCCCACGTAGTATATTGCGCAGCCCACGTTGTATATTGTGCAGCCCACATTGTATATTGCTCAGCTCACATTGTATATTGCACAGCCCACATAGTATATTGCACAGCCCACGCAGTCTATAGCAATGTGGGCACCATATCCCTGTTAAAAAAAAGAATTAAAATAAAAAATTGTTATATACTCACCCTCCGTTGGCACCCCATATCGAAGCGGTTACCGACGCTCCTCGTGCGCATCGGTCTGAAGAGTGCATTGCGGTCTCGCGAGATGATGGCGTAGCGGTCTCGCGAGATGATGGCGTAGCGGTCTCGCGAGACCGCACGTCATCATCTAGCGAGACCGCAATGCATGGAGCAGTCACTGGGACGTCGCGAGGAGCATCGGTAACCGCTTCGATCCGGGGGGCCACCGGAGGGTGAGTATATAACTATTTTTTATTTTTTCAATTATTTTTAACATTAGATCTTTTTACTATTCATGCTGTATAGGCAGCATGAATAGTAAAAAGTTGGTCACACAGGGTTAATAGCAGCGTTAACCGAGTGCACTACACTCCGGTCAACGCTGCCATTAACCCTGTGTGAGCGCTGACCGGAGGGGAGTATTGCGCCGGGCACTGACTGCGGGGAGGAAGGAGCGGCCATTTTCTTCCGGACTCTGCCCATTGCTGATTGGTCATGGCTATTTTGCCGCGACCAATCAGCGACTTGGATTTCCATGACAGACAGAGGCCGCGACCAATGAATATCTATGACAGACAGAAAGACAGACAGAAAGACAGACAGAAAGACAGAAAGACGGAAGTGACCCTTAGACAATTATATAGTAGATATTAGGCCATCATGTTGGTGTTGTATGGTGTCAGGTTGTCATGTTTGGGTTGTGTTAAAAAAAAAATCATGAAATCTTTCAATTTCACACTCATCATTAAGCCATTAAAATTAAAGTGAACATGTTATCAGGTTTGACAGATATGAGATACGGCCACCAACTTTCAGGGCCGATATACAGCATTCTGCAATGCTGTATATTTTCCCCAACCTGAACTGATAGACAATAAAACAGCTTTTATTATACTCACCTGGGGGAGTGGGTCGGACCTGAGGACTGCCGCTGGTCTTGGTCCGGCGCCTCCTGTCTTCTTGTGAAGCCATCCTTCTTCTTGCTTCATGTGAATGACTCGTTCTGATGTCATCAACACAGTCTGCCCAGCCTCCTGTGCAGGCATACTTTTTCTGCAGCATGAACACATTTTCAAATGATAAATACCAAGAGAAAAAATGAAGTGAAAGAGAGAATACGATAGTAAAACAATGAATTTATTCAGAATTAGTTCTAAAAAGTGTATTTACACATGGTAAAAAATTAGACAAAAAGCGGGGGGAACGGAAACCTCCAAATACCAAGGGAGGCACACCATCATCTCACACCGTCCTGTGATACTGACAATGATCCAAACAGGCAGCAAAATAGATAAATTAACATATGTGTCTAAACATTCAAGGAATAGCTTCAAGGATCAAGGAATAATATGCAGCGCACAGGGTTAACTGACAAATGGTAATGTATAACCTATAACCTTAGAAAGGACGCATACTTATAAGACCATAAGCATATGTACCCAGAGTTGGGCATGCAATATGCTGTGAAAAAAATCTGGGAAGTGAACTTAGCACTATATCTGCAGGTGGAATGTATGGTACAGCGCATATCTAGATGTAGTGGATCGAGGTAATTGACCTGAGATAAATAGATGTCAGGAACCTGGACGTGACAGCAAGATAGTGTGGAGGCCTCCTGCGCCCAACAAGCGCCGTTTCGCAATAAAGCTTCTTCAAATGGGGCGTGGATAAGTAGGTGGATGTTGGCGGTGTTTTTATAGAGCGATATAAGTGAGGGGGGAGGGCTGTGGTAGTCTCTGTTAGCGCGCGTCAGCAGTGCCGCGCCTCCCATAGCCAAAGGGACTTCCGGACCGGCGCACACATGACACGCAGTGAAACGCACTGCTGTCATGTCGGCGGCGCCTCCGGAAGTCAGGGGAGGCATACGGACTCTGTGCGTGCGCAGTGGACCCACGGACCCAGAGGGGAAGACTGGGCATGCGCATGTATCAACCAAGGACTGACTGGTTACCAAGGATAGAGGGAGGGGAAGTCGGCATGGGAGGGACGGACGGACGGACGGAGCTAAAGAAAGTCATAGAACATATTAAAACCGCATGTCAGACCCGCATATGGACAGATGTAATCAGGGATTTATACTGAGGTTAGAGAGAGGGGGAGGGAGGCGACTACGGGGAACATGTAACATATAATATGCGCCTCAAAGGGATAAGTGTGATCGGAGGCATAACTAAGGATATACCAGGGGAATGGGGAAGACACTATGAGAGATGATCGTGGTGCCAGGGAATTAAAATGAAATTAAGGATAAATGTGTACCAAACGTACGTTAATATATGGAATATATGAGGGGACACAAGTGGACTTGTAAGAAATAATAAAGCCTTAAGGTGCTTATAAGTGCCACGTGCAGCCAATGCCAGATACGGGCAAAAAAAGGCTGGAAGAATGGGATGCCAGATAAAGTGCTATGAGAACGGGATGCCAGATAGAGGCATAAAGTGCAAAGAGTGCTGTCACTAAACGTGATTAGTGGCCATGTATAGAGTGTAGAATACTGGAAAAGTGCTATGAGACCAAAATGCCAGTTAAAGGCTTAAAGTGCAAAAAGTGCCATCACTAAACATGATGAATGATAATGGATAAAATATGGACGACTGATTAAAAGGGCGTGAAATAATAGGGGATGTGTAGGGAATAAGAGCTCAAGAGGATAAGGAATAAAAATAGTGATGATAAAAAATATCTTATTATTTCTTACAAGTCCACTTGTGTCCCCTCATATATTCCACATATTAACGTATGTTTGGTACACATTTATCCTTAATTTCATTTTAATTCCCTGGCACCACGATCATCTCTCCTAGTGTCTTCCCCATTCCCCTTTTATATCCTTAGCTATCCCCCCGCTTTTTGTCTAATTTTTTACCATGTGTAAATACACTTTTTAGAACTAATTCTGAATAAATTCATTGTTTTACTATCGTATTCTCTCTTTCACTTCATTTTTTCTCTTGGTATTTATCATTTGAAAATGTGTTCATGCTCCATGTCGAAGTGACTTTAGCCATTGTAAATATAGGACTATGGGATTAAATACTTTTTCTGCAGCAAAGTACTGCAGTACGCAGGCGCCGAGAAAGTTCAAAGAGGCCCCGGCGCATTCGCACTTCAATACTTTAATGATAATAACAATTTAACAATAATGTGTGTAAAGCGCTGCGGAATATGTTAGCGCTATATAAAAAAAAGAAATAAATAAAGATTATTAAAGATTACTTTACTCTGCCCTAGGGGAAAAAAGTACGCCTGTGCAGGAGCACGATACCAGGGAGAATGTGTGGAAGACATAGGGATGCTTCATTCACACTAAGCAAGAAGGAGGTTGGCATCGCAAGAAAAATGGAGGCGCTGGACCAAGACCAGACCTTCCACCAAATGAGCATAATAAAAGCTGTTTTTCTTGTCTTTCAGGTTGGGTTCGGGGAAGATATACAACATTCTATAATGCTGTATATCAGCCCTGAAAGGTGGTAGCTGTACCTCATAATGGTCAAACCTGGTGACAGTTTCGCTTTAAACTTCATATTCTGAAAATATCACTTTTCACTAGTGTCATTAACAGCAAAGTCAAGACTTCAATGACAACATCTACACATAGAAGACACAAGATCGAGCTCCTGTGCAGATCACAGAACTCTCCCATAGATGCCAATGAAAATCTTGAGTTTTCCTTATTCCTATGGTGCATGTGGCAAATGTAAAGCATATCACAGAATGCAGCAGCTCAAGCAAGATTGTCATCATTATAAGCCTTTCCAAATTATAGAATAAGAGATCTTCAATCAGAATTTTTTTTAAAATCAGCAATTGGTTTTAGTTTTTATTTATTTTAATAAATGTGGGTGGTACATTCCATTTATGAAGTAATAGCACTTTTTAAATACCATATTAAGGAGTAAATAAAGAACGATCGTTTATTTAGATATTCATTCTCACTCTGGCAAACAGGCAGCCAATTGATTTCATTGAACTCATTGTAATGTTCTAGATGACCTGTGGATACATTACAAGGGGATTACATACATGCTGCTGGGTTTCATTGCAAATTAAAGCTGATCAATGAGGGTCCTAGCAATGTGAGAAAGTACAATCAACATTTTTTCAAGATAGTTGTTTCGATTTTTCTCTTTTTAATGGTTCACTATAGATAAGAATTTTCTCTGCTTTACTTTTACCAGTTCTATATTGTAATAAACTTTTATCATGATTATATTATGTACTCTACATCATTGGCAAATTCCATGTGTAAAAAGTAATGTAAAACAACACTCCTAAAAAAAGATATAGCAAATTATTTAATAATTTTTTCAAATAAAAGTCAAATCAAGATTTTCCATGTAAACTAGATATTGGCCATCATCACATTAGATTTCAAGATATGTTCAATGTTTATATACGGATGAAAAACTATCAAATAGATGGAATTTATGGGATGAGCTAGAATGAAAATATTAATCTACTGCAGTGTTTTTCATTCCTAGCTTTTTGTACATGTAAATACTTTTTTTTCAATTTCAATTTACTTCTTGTGAGTAAGTTATTAAAGAGCATGACGTTAGATTTGATCAAACACTGGCATCATAATCCTCAGTGTTGTAATAATAATGGCATATTTAATGTAAAGTCACATTAACATCTTATCACTAAAAATAAAAAAATAAGAAGGCTATAGCATGTGGTTAATCTGAAGCATTTTAAATATTTAGTTGATACAGATCTAGTGAGAATATTACGTGCAAAAATACATGATACGGTCCATTTTCAGATTTCAGAACTTGAATCTGTATGTTATGAACTACTCTTTTTTATTTTGAATTTATACAATGCTGTTTTCTTTGTTCATCTAGGGTCATTTTCACATATCACTGCCTTCAATAAATAACTTGAAACCCTGTCTTCAAGTAAAAATATCAGAGTCGATATATACAAGATTAAAAGTTAGCTTTAATAACTAATGATAAAGATTAGTCCAACCCAAAAAACATCTACAATATGTGACAATAATAACCAGTAGAGATTAGTGAATCAACTAAATCTGAATCAAATTCAAATTGAATTTTATGAAATTTTCAGGTCCCAGGAAATTTGAATAATTTGCAATTCAAGTTGCGTGAATTATCAGAAAATGCCCACCATCTTTTGAGATGTTGGTAAAGACTGCATCAGCCCCAGAAGACTCACATGACCTTAGATGTGACAGCATGGGGCTTCTGTGGAATGCTTGAAGCTCGAAAATTGTATGGTTGGGCGCAACCAATCAAAAAGTAGTATTAACTACAGTTAGGGCCAGAAATATTTGGACAGTGACACAATTTTCGCGAGTTGGGCTCTGCATGCCACCACATTGGATTTGAAATGAAACCTCTACAACAGAATTCAAGTGCAAATTGTAACGTTTAATTTGAAGGGTTGAACAAAAATATCTGATAGAAAATGTAGGAATTGTACACATTTCTTTACAAACACTCCACATTTTAGGAGGTCAAAAGTAATTGGACAAATAAACGTAACCCAAACAAAATATTTTTATTTTCAATATTTTGTTGCAAATCCTTTAGAGGCAATCACTGCCTTAAGTCTGGAACCCATGGACATCACCAAACGCTGGGTTTCCTCCTTCTTAATGCTTTGCCAGGCCTTTACAGCTGCAGCCTTCAGGTCTTGCTTGTTTGTGGGTCTTTCCGTCTTAAGTCTGGATTTGCGCAAGTGAAATGCATGCTCAATTGGGTTTAGATCTGGAGATTGACTTGGTCATTGCAGAATGTTCCACTTTTTGGCACTCATGAACTCCTGGGTAGCTTTGGCTGTATGCTTGGGGTCATTGTCCATCTGTACTATGAAGCGCCGTCCAATCAACTTTGCAGCATTTGGCTGAATCTGGGCTGAAAGTATATCCCGGTACACTTCAGAATTCATCCGGCTACTCTTGTCTGCTCTTATGTCATCAATAAACACAAGTGACCCAGTGCCATTGAAAGCCATGCATGCCCATGCCATCACGTTGCCTCCACCATGTTTTACAGAGGATGTGGTGTGCCTTGGATCATGTGCCGTTCCCTTTCTTCTCCAAACTTTTTTCTTCCCATCATTCTGGTACAGGTTGATCTTTGTCTCATCTGTCCATAGAATACTTTTCCAGAACTGAGCTGGCTTCTTGAGGTGTTTTTCTGCAAATTTAACTCTGGCCTGTCTATTTTTGGTATTGATGAATGGTTTGCATCTAGATGTGAACCCTTTGTATTTACTGTCATGGAGTTTTCTCTTTACTGTTGACTTAGAGACAGATACACCTACTTCACTGAGAGTGTTCTGGACTTCAGTTGATGTTGTGAACGGGTTCTTCTTCACCAAATTAAATATGCGTGATCATCCACCACTGTTGTCATCCGTGGACGCCCAGGCCTTTTTGAGTTCCCAAGCTCACCAGTCAATTCCTTTTTTCTCAGAATGTACCCAACTGTTGATTTTGCTACTCCAAGCATGTCTGCTATCTCTCTGATGGATTTTTTCTTTTTTTTCAGCCTCAGAATGTTCTGCTTCACCTCAATTGAGAGTTCCTTTGACCGCATGTTGTCTGCTCACAGCAACAGCTTCCAAATGCAAAACCACACACCTGGAATCCACCCCTGACCTTTTAACTACTTCATTGATTACAGGTTAACGAGGGAGACGCCTTCAGAGTTAATTGCAGCCCTTAGAGTCCATTGTCCAATTACTTTTGGTCCCTTGAAAAAGAGGACGCTATGCATTACAGAGCTATGATTCCTAAACCCTTTCTCCGATTTGGATGTGGAAACTATCATATTGCAGCTGGGAGTGTGCACTTTCAGCCCATATTACATATATAATTTTATTTCTGAACATGTTTTTGTAAACAGCTAAAATAACAAAACTTGTGTCACTGTCCAAATATTTCTGGCCCTAACTGTATATATAATTGTCTAAGGGTTTTTCCGTCTGTCTGTCTGCCTTTCTGTCTGTCTTTCTGTCTGTCTGACTGTCCTGGAAATCCCGGCTCTCTGATTGGTCGAGGCCACCAGGCCTCGACCAATCAGCAACGGGCACAGTGACGATGATGTCATAAAGGACGTAGAAATCCTGCGTCTGATTGGTCGAGGCCGCCAGGCCTCGACCAATCAGCAACGGGCACAGCGACGATGATGTCATAAAGGACGTAGACATCTCACGTTTCTGATTCAGCGACGGGCACAGTATCGACGTAGATGTCATAATGGTTGCCATGGCGACAATGATGTCATAAAGGTTGCCTCAACCAATCAGCGACGGGCACAGTGTGCCGCGAATTCTGGAATCATCATTGTCCATATACTACGGGGACATGCATATTCTAGAATACCCAATGCGTTAGAATCGGGCCACAATCTAGTATCTATATATATAATTGCCTAAGGGTTTTTCCGTCTGTCTGTCTGTCTGTCTGTCTGTCCTGGAAATCCTTGCTCTCTGATTGGTCGAGGCCGCAAGGCCTCGACCAATCAGAGACCGGCACAGCATCGACGTAGAAATCCCGCGTCTCTGATTGGTCGAGGCCGCCAGGCCTCGACCAATCAGCAACGAGCACAGCGACGATGATGTCATAAAGGACTTAGATATCCCGCGTCTCCAGGCCTCGACCAATCAGCAACGGGCACAGCGACGATGATGTCATAAAGCACGTAGACATCCTGCGTCTCTGATTGGTCGAGGCCTCCAGGCCTCGACCAATCAGCAACGGGCACAGCGACGATGATGTCATAAAGGACGTAGACATCCTGCGTCTCTGATTGGTCGAGGCCGCCAGGCCTCGACCAATCAGCAACGGGCATAGCGACGATGATGTCATAATGGTTGCCATGGCGACGATGATGTCATAAAGGTTGCCTCGACCAATCAGCGACGGGCACAGTCTGCCGCGAATTCTGGAATCATCATTGTCCATATACTACGGGGACATGCATATTCTAGAATACCCGATGCGTTAGAATCGGGCCACAATCTAGTCCTATATAAAAGCCTAGTCAGAGAATTCAGCTGCCATTTTAGGGTGATTTAGGATAGTAAGATAATTTCAGAGCTCACAGCTAAACAATAGAGATAGGAAAAAAAAGACCTAGAAGATTTGAAAATATTCCAGGTGTATGCAATGAGTGTAGCAGTCTGTGAATAATACAGGGATTCAATTTTTTGGGCGATTGAAATAGGAGAGATGCTAGCAGCCAGACACTATGTGATTGATATGCAATATTGAATAGCTGATATTTCTACTGCTGTATTTGAATTACAATTACACATTTTATTAATCTTTCTTAATGTACTGAAAAGCCACAGCAGCAAGGCAGCACAATATTTTTTTAAATAAAAAAAAAAACCCTGAAAAAAGTGTCAGAGACCACGCACTTACTTGACTCAAGTAAATGTTGCTATTCCTGTGTAATCATTTTTTGTGAAGCTGAAATAATTGTTTTATTTTAAATACAAAAGAAAATTCCCACAAATCGAGAGATTTAACTGCGTGCCACAAACAATTTTTTTGTACATCTATTTCCCTGGTCAAATTTTACATCTGTAAACTCCACACCAATACAGTACTCTATTGCAGGTGCTGGACTTTTAGAAATGTAATGTACCTACCGAGCATCACATCATGTTAGGAAAAGGGGTTGAATTTTTTGAAAAAAAAAATGAGAAAAAAATAGTTTAAAAACTGTTGACATTTAACTGTGCATGTCAGTTTTTGCCCAACTTTTTTACTGGTAAAATTTGACAACCGCACATACAACTATTCTGCACCCATTTTGTGTAAATTGCACCAAATGTAATTTTTTTCTGTTTTTTAATATAGAAAAAATTATTTTATGCCTCCTTCAAACATTTATGTATCACGATCTTAGTATTATTATTATTGTTATTTATTTATATAGCACCATTAATTCCATGGTGCTGCACATGAGAAGGGGTTACATACAAGTTACAGATATCACTCACAGTAAGCAAACTAACAATTACAGACTGACACAGAGGGGCGAGGACCCTGCCCTTGTGGGCTTCCATTCTACAGGATGGTGGGGAAGGAGACAATAAGATGAGGGTTGCAGGAGCTCCAGTGTTGGTGAGGCGGAAGCTCCGGTAGTGATGAGGAGGCAGCGGGGTCAGTGCAGGCTGTAGGCTTTCCTGAAGAGGTGGGTTTTCAGGTTCCGTCTGAAGGATCCCGAATATGGTTGATAGTTGGACGTGTTGGGGCAAAGAATTCCAGAGTATGGGGGAATTTCGGAAGAAGTCTTGGAGGTGGTTGGTGAGGAGCGAATAAGTGTGCAGGAGAGAAGGAGGTCTTGGGTGGACCAGAGATTACATGAAGGAAGATATTGGGAGATTAGTTTAGAAATATATGGATTGGACAGGTTATGGATGGCTTTGTAGGTTATTAGTAATTTGAACTGAGTGAATGGGAGCTAGTGAAGAGATTTGCAGAGGGGGGAAACGGAGGAGTAGCGAGAAGAGAGATGAATTAGTTGGGCAGCAGAGTTAAGGATGGACTGGAGAGGTGTATGAACCGTGATGCATGCACTAGCCGCAGGTTTCCTAACCCAAAATTGACAACCTGCTACAAGTTTGTGCATTGCGATCCATACCCAAGCCATGTTTAATGGATTTGTAAATGAGACCTTAAAGCAAGAATAACCTTGTAGCCTCTTAATACTTAAACTGTTCGGAAAAACACGAAATCTGCACTTTGGTTGCCAAGCAGAGCAAGGCCTATTTTAAATGAGACAGTTTTAATAAATTTTTTAGATTTATTAAAATGGAAATGTTTCTTGAAATACTTGGTGAATCTCACAAAGCTTAGAAAACACATTTATGTAATTTTGCTGTTCTAGTCCTTAATATCTCATATCCAAAAAGTGTAATTTACTCAATGGAAAATGTTTGTTACACATTAAAACCATTGTGACCTTGGAAAGATAGTAATTGAGCACCGTTCCTCTAACCAGCAGTGGTGGCAATCAAGAAGAATGCCTTTTATAGATAGAAAAGATGAAGAGTTAAAATGTATTGTCTAGTATGTAATAATTGCAATCATTATTCATGATTTTCAAGTGCTTCATGCTGTCAAAAGTTTAAAACATGCTTTGTTATTTATCTTTCCATTTTTATTTTCCTCTAAATTTGACATAAAGAGCTTCCTGGGTTATAATTAAAACTTATTTAAAGGTGTATATGTCATAACTTACGACATGTATAACATTATAACACTATTATATTATTGGTAACATGGCATAAAAAGTTTGACTATTAATCGCCCATTCACCAGTGAAGCTGATTTACTAGCTGGACTGGAGATGTATTAACCCCTTCACGACTTGCGCCGTACTAGTACTGCGCATGCCGTGTCACCCCCTTTTATGTGGGCTCCGGCAGTGAAATCGCTATTCACCCACCACAATTAACCTGTTAAATGCCGCTGTCAAACGCAGACAGCGGCATTTAACCGGCGCTTCCGGCCGGGCGGCCGGAAATGATGTCATCGCCGACCCCGTCACATAATCAGGGGTCGACGATGCATCAGGAAGGTAACCATAGAGGTCCTTGAGACCTCTATGGTTACTGATGCCGGCCTGCTGTGAGCGCCCCCCTGTGGTCGTCGCTCACAGCACACCTGCATTTCAGCTACATAGCAGCGATCTGATGATCGCTGCTATGTAGCAGAGCCGATCAGGCTATGCCAGCTTCTAGCCTCCCATGGAGGCTATTGAAGCATGGCACAAGTAAAAAAAAAAATGTTTTTAAAAATATGAAAAAAATATAAAAAATATAAAAGTTTAAATCACCCCCCTTTTGCCCCATCCTAAATAAAACAATTAAAAAAAAAACCTACATGTATTTGGTATCGCCGCGTTCAGAATCGCCTGATCTATCAATAAAAAAGCATTAACCTGATCGCTAAACAGCATAGCGAGAAAAAAATCCAAAACGCCAGAATTACGTTTTTTTGGTCACCGTGACATTGCATTAAAATGCAATAACGGGCGATCAAAAGAACGTATCTGCACTGAAATGGTATCATTAAAAACGTCAGCTCGGCATACAAAAAATAAGCCCTCACTCAACCCCAGATCACGAAACATGGAGATGCTTCAGGTATCGGAAAATGGCACTTTCTTATTTTTTTAGGCAAAGTTTTGAATTTTTTTTCACCACTTGGATAAAAAATAACCTAGATATGTTGGATGTCTACGAACTCGTAATGATCTAGAGAATCACAATGGCAGGTTAGTTTGAGCATTTAATGAACCTAGCAAAAAAGCCAAGCAAAAAACAAGTGTGGGATTGCACTTTTTTTGCAATTTCACCGCACTTGGAATTTTTTTCCCGTTTTCTAGTAAAAGAAATGGTAAAACCAATGGTGTCTTTCAAAAGTATAACTCTTCCTGCAAAAAATAAGCCCTCACATGACCATATTGATGGAAAATAAAAAAGTTATGGCTCTGGGAAGGAGGGAAGTGAAAAATGAAAACGCAAAAACGACAAAGGGCCGCGACTTGAAGGGGTTAATGAGTATACATTTCATTAACCTTGTTTACTAATGATACTCGAGCATTAAAATTCTCAAATGCTTGGTACTCGAATCGAACAGGTGGGACGCTTGGACGGGCTAAACTCGAATGCCCAATATAATGGAAGTCAATGGGAAACTCAAGTATTTTTCTGGAAGAGCGTAACATGAGGCCTCTGGGGGAGGGCAGGAAAATCGCTGAAAAGGATGGAAACAATGCTGAATGGAATGGGAACAGCATGGGGAAGATGCCTGGATGCACCTCTGACTCCCAGATCACTGCTTGAAACAATGTTGTCAGAGTATTACCCAACTCCTATAGACTGACAATAAAAGATACAAAACATACAAAACCATAGATAACATGGATTTTACAGAAAAAAATGTTATCAAACATTCTTTCCTGTCTAATGACTTGTATACATGGCAAAATTGAAAAGAGACAAAAAAAAAAAAAAACGCCAGGCCATCTCTCACCATATTTCCCCATCGCATGTTGCCTATGACTACAATAGATGACATAGTAGAAGGGGAATAAAATTACACCCTCTAGTAATCACTGGTAAACGTAATTTTAACATTTTACAACCTTATTTGGGCATGTGGTGAGTGTGACATAAGACACATCCTGTTTAATTTATGAAGAAGTGACTCTAAAACTCACAACGTATATGCTGACAGTGCAAGAAATGCCAAATATTAGAAGGACGAAGGACTCTGATACACTTGTATTAGACTTAAAGGATGGCCATATACACATTGTATTAAAATTGTTAGGCAGTGGGATTCCTAAACTCATAAAGCCTATGCACTAAGTGCAAGGGCTTGGAAAAAGTAGAAGTTGGGTGACTGCAATACACCCTGGAAGAGATGGGACTCCTAGACTGGTAAAGCTTATGCATTAAATGCAAGGGCTTAAATACATTTACCCTTGAGGTGTATACATATATATAAGAGAATTGTAGTGGTAGGCCTCATACTCATCCTGTAAAAATTATGAAGGAGGGCATCATATGCACCCTGGAAAAATTAAGAGCAAGGGTCGTATGATAACCCCATAAAAATTCTAGGCTCAAACATATGGGCATCACTACATACACACAATCTCCTCCTGTCCCTCTTGAAACTTGCAGGGCATGAGGCCAGAATCAATAAATGGAAATGTAAAAAGCTCCTTGGAGTGTCTGAATGTGGGATCACTTGTGTCTTGCCATAGTGGTAGGAAGTAGGATCAAGGTGAGGATTATGTGGTCCAGACTCTTGGCCAGTGAGATTAGACCATATTGAAGACGGAATGGTGCAGGGAAACATACTGGAAGCATTACTTGCCATCCAACTGACCACTTGTTCACACTATTCTGGCTTCAATAGTGGTGTCCTGTGCCCGTCTGCAAAGTGGGACGGCAAGCTAGGTCTTGTGGATGGACATGTTTGTAGTGCTCCAGCAGAAGGCACAGTTTCACCCGGCCCACGGCCTTGGCTTCTGCATGCATCATCAGCAGCAAGTCCACTTCCCCATCCCTTACTGCCTTACACATTTCAAATTCGGTAGATAATATATGCCTGCAAACTTTCTGGCATTAATATGGAAAAGAAATTATGTAGCCCTGAAAGGGACTTTTGTTTTTAGGTTGCAGCAGCAGTATACCTATAGAAGGACTATATGCAAAAAAAAATCTGCCTATATGTCCCTAATCCAAAACTATCTCTCTTCCACCAGTTGTTCCTACACTGAATGTAGCTAACAGTGCTTTTACTAGAGAAAGAATAGTATGTTGTCCTGAAAAGGACATTTGTCTTAATGGTGCAGCAGCGGTGTGCAAGTACCGCAATAATTAAACACTGCCTATATATCTGCTCTAATTTAAATTCTCCCACCTAGATCAACTCTCCCTGAACTGCTTCCAGAGGAGAGTGTGCCAAGCATTGAGTCACTGGGTCTTATGTAATGGCTATAGCATTACCGTGTATGGCAGGCAATCCACATATGTTTATTGGTCGCGGGGCATGGACTCAAACATGGTGCTTGAGCACACGCGATACTTGATCGAGTAAAAAGCATACCCAAACACCCCAATGCTCGATCGAATATCGAGCATTGGTGAGCTCATCACTATTGTTTACACTTTTTCATTAAATATGTATGCAAATTTTCATGAAACTTCAACAAACTTTGCATAAACCAATAGTACAAGAGAATATAATAAACTTTGTAATGTATCTCATCAGAGAATCTGCTTTTTTCTTCACTCATGAGCCACTTCAATAACCCCTGCCTCCTGAACTCAAATTCATACTCAAAAACCTTCTCAAATGAGCATTAATCAAGGCAAAATAGACTGCCAGCATAATGGGATATCAGATTATATATCTTGAAGTATACAAAGGGTGGAAAAGAAGCAGAGTGAAAAGCAGATAAACAGATCATGCAGATTCTAAATAGTTTATCGCAATGCTGGATTCACAGCTACACTGCTCAGTGTGGCTGTATAATTTCCTCCATATCATTGTTGTTTCTGTCTGTGTGCTACTAAAGGAAAAAAGATCAGAGATCCCTCTTTCTGTGGGTTTAGTCTATGGGACACACAATAGCAATTAGGCTCCTTCCACTAGCTCAGAGACAATTGGAAAGAGAGATGGAGCCTACTGAGGGGAAAAATGTAGGATTTGAGTCATATCATGACCAGTAATAGTGTTATTCCTCAACTTATCCTGAAAAATTACTTGAAAGTATAGCTCCCTTTAAGTTATGCCACATGCAGCTTAAAATTAATTAGCCTTCACAAAATCATTAAAAAGATATGCACAAATGATGTCTGGAATCTGCATGAAAAAGTACTCAAAAAGCATAAAAAATAGTGAAGATGATTTGAAAGCTGTGAGGTGACTAAAAGAAGTGAACTACCCATTCTTCATTCGGCTTCAATGTGGAAGCTGTCACTATTATACTGTATAATTAAAATTTTAAAAAATAACACCAGTGTAAAAAAGCTGCTCCAAAAATGACTACAAAGAACACACAGTTTGGAAAATCCCCCACTCCCAATTGAGTTTTTCTGAAGTGTTTCAAAAACTATGCGAGTATGTCAGCATATATAAGACTTTGTTTGCGCATTCCCTAACAATACACAGATATTTCATTTTTTTTTGTGCCTTTCAGTTTCTATTTAATTGTGATGCTTTTATGCAAAAATTAGATTTAAGCCATGTCTCCAATAGATTGCAAATTCTTTTTTTAAGTATAGTTTTAATGCAGGGCCTCTGCTTTGTCAAACTGCTATGTTTCAGTTGTGTGCTTGTTCTGAGTCATAGAATTATCCATTTGAAAAAGTGTCCGCACGTATGGCTTTCATTTTTCTCTGTACCATTGCTCCAAATGTCATATTTCATATGAAGCAGACATATGAAGTGAAGGTGCCTGCTTTTGGATTTATGTGGAATCAGACATAAAAGTGCCATATTTTATTAGATGCCATAATATTTAGATATATGTGTTTCCAATGTAGAATACTTCCATAACTTCCTGTTACGATAGTATAGCAACTCACTCGGGAATATAGGTCACACACTGATACTACAACTGACCCTTCTGGTTCCTTAAGCAGACTAGAGATGCAGACCCTGCAGTCCCTAGTGGTTCCTACATGAGCAGAGATGGCCCTAACCACATACTAGACGATGGCAGCATGAACCTATGCTGCCTGACAGGACGTTGAGTGATTCACGTTCCTCCTAAAGAACCAGAGGGAAGAGCAGAGTGTAAATTACCTACAGAAGGGAAAGTTTGCTGAAATGGAAAGAGATCCCAGAGTGAGTAAATCAAAATGAAAAATAAAGGAATAAGGACGTACTGTTAGAAAATATGCCGCCTACTTCCTAAAAAGAAAAAGAAAGATAGGTGCAGTGTAAAGAACATAAACAGCAAAGACATAAACCTAACTGGTCTTTCACTGACTGGCTTAAGCTAAAGCAGTATGTCTGGACATCCAAATGACACTATCACTTGCAAGAAATGCCAGCACAGGAAAGTATATAAAATCGCACCCGAAAGGTGATAGGGCAGACAAGTGAATAAATGAAAACACCTGTTATCCTAAAAAGACTGAAGCAAGAATAATACAAACTAAACACCCGGAGAAAAAGTGTATCTGCTGTGGCTCGGCAGACAGAGACGCTGACCACAAAACACAGACTCAAGGATTCAGATCGAGACGCAAGACACTTGCTTCCTAGAGGTTTAGAGCTCCCCATCATGCAGCCAGAAGAATTCTGGACGCTATTGTTCATGGCTATTCTTAAATGTTCTGTTATGTGCATGAGTGCTGAAGTTGGCCATGTTAGTTGATTACTAACATGTAATGATGTCTTGTATATTTACTTTGTGATTGTTAAATGACAAAAGATGCAAATACAATTTCCCTGTTTCTGCAATCAATGCTGTGTATTAGGATTTTTGCTTTGGTAAAATGTTGATAACTGAATCTAGGCAGCAAATTCAATTGTGAGGTACCTGTTATTTGTTTCCTTATTAAGGTATAATGGATACTCTGGTGTCTTCTCATTATTACTAGAAACACATCTATCAAAGGAGATGGTGCATGTTTAGAATGCAGAAACTCAGCCGCTGTGGATATTGCTTCAATTTCTCTGAGGTGGAAAGAAATGGAAAATGTTTAATGGTTTTAAAATTGTATGGTTTACTTTGTTACATGAAACGGGCTACAGAATTTATGCGATGTGTAGAGTAAATTCTTCTGAGATTTATAAGATTCTATCAGTATTTCCTGAATATTGTTTGGTTAATTGTTCTGCTATCACATAGTATTAGTATTTTATCTAATGGTGTTCGTCACTTCACTGTCTCTTTTTGGTGTAAGCACATAGTATTAGAGTTTTGCAATTTAGTCATTTGATTTTGTTTACATGCACTGAATTTTTAGGAGTTTATGTAACCCAGTGAATTTGAACAGTTTGCGGTTCACTTCACATGAAATACCAAAAATGTGTCACGTGATCGAATGCGGCTCGGCTTTACTTCAATGCCTTTCTGTTATCACATCTCATAGTTCCTGACAGTGCTATACTATCTTAACTAGTGATGAGCGAATATACTCGTTACTCGAGATTTCTTGAGCACGCTCGGGGGTCCTCCGAGTATTTTTTAATGCTCGGAGATATAGTTTTCATCGCCGCAGCTGAATGATTTACATCTATTAGCCAGGCTAAGTACATGTGGGGGTTGCCTGGTTACTAGGGATTCCCACATGTACTTATGCTGGCTAACAGATGTAAATCATTCAGCTGCTGCAAGGAAAACTAAATCTCCGAGCACTTACAAACACTCGGAGGACACCCGAGCGTGCTCGGGAAATCTTGAGTATACAAGCAGAAGTAGGAAAAGTAATATCCATTTTTTTGGTGAATCTGGATAGTGCTAAAATGTCTCAGAACTTAGCCATATAAATTTGGAAATAAAGCCACAAAACTCTGAAGAAATTGTACAAATAATGTATTTGGCAGCCCAGGATTGAAGAACGTTTACCATGCATTAATTCATAATTATATACATTGAGGTCATTTTGATATTCCTAAAGCCATGTTTGTGGTAAAAAGCTAAAGCGGTTGATTACTGTCCTAAGAGACTTTAATCAGTCATACATGCCTTTAAACGACAGATAGAAGCCTTGTGATACTTTCCATTTACGGCTTTTCAGTTTTGGGAACAATTTAGCAAGGCTGTCAATTTCGAATTTCAGAAGTTGCCCTCATCTTTAATATTTATTCATGTTCAGGTTATCTCACTTTCTTGGTAAAGGAGAACAGCCACACGTACTATCAAAAATTTACTAAAATCTGACAACTGTGGCCCTGCTGTGTGTCAGGGCTAGCTCAATCATGTAAGATACAGAATATGGATTATATCGCTTTTCAGTGAAACTTTCACAATCACCCTGCAATCTAAATTTCTAGGACTTTTCACACTATGAATTGTGGCACTTTTGAAATTCTTTCAAGTGTATTTAATAAAGCTGTTGTCCATTAATTAACAACCCATTTTGTAAAGTAATGGACAATCCCTTTTGAATGCTCTCAACGTGGAAAAATAAAAAATATATATACTTGACTCCCGGACTGGTGCTGCTTCTTCCTATTCAGCACCATGTTTCCCATTGGTCTACTGGATTGAATTTATTTTATTCTGATTGGCTGCAGCCTTTATATTTTGTCAGAGATGAAGTAGCACTGTAATACGGTTATGTATTATTAATGTGAAACATGTTTTTAATAGATCTTATCTAATTAATTGATTTAGATAATTTGTATCTAATAATTTGTAGAACTAAAAACAGGGAAAGAGAGTGGTATTTCTATGTCTCTATAACACAAAACTACCTCACTGCTATTGATCAATAGAAGCAAAAAAAAAGTGAGTGTCTAAACTTTAACCTTTATTGATAACTGTTAAAAGATATCCAGTATATTAAAAATATGTCACCCTTCCAAAAGATGACTGAACAACACACAAACATGTATAGAACAATACTAACTTCTGGATTGGGAAGAAAAAATGACTAACAATCTTCAGTCTAGAAAAAATGGTCCCTAGGTATGGTGAATCTGATAATTATCAGTCCTGCAGTCAGTGGTATGTAAAAAATAAGACTCACTCGTTAGACATAACTAGTCACAGCAATACTAATCATGAAATGGGAAAATAAAGAAACAATCTGACCCATCCCATGATTCAGCTGGAGTTGTCATATACAGGTCCAGTGGCTCCTGAGTGGACCTGGATTGTCCCAATGTACCTCCTGACATGTTTTGACATTTAACCCCTTTCCGACGTTGAGTGTAATAATATGCTCACTTCAGAATCCCTCCCTTTGAAGTAGGCCCCGGCACTGAGCCCACATCTTTCCTGGCACATTTCAGCTGTTTTGAACATCTGACATGTGCCTCTATCAGCTGAATCGTGACCCACCCGCAGCTGTTAACCTGTTAAATGCTGCTGTCAATCTCTTTAACTCGTGCTTTACCGGAAGTGTGCCAGAAATCCTGCCGATTGGTGACCCCATCACATGATCGCAGGTCACCGATGGGTTGGCATGACAACAAGAGGTCTAAAGCAGGCCTCTATGGTTGTCACCGCCAGATTCCTATGAGCACAGCCCAGTGGTCAGCGCTCATAGCAACTGAGCATTTCTGCTACACACAGGCGATCTGATCATCAGCAGTGGAGATCAGAGTACTGCAGCTTCTAGTCTTCCATGGAGACTATTGAAGCACGGAAAAAGTAAAAAAAAAAACGTTTAAAAAAATGTTTAAAAATTTTAAAAAATAAAAGTTCAAGTCACTCCCCTTTCGCCTCATTCAAAATAAAATAAAAAAATCAAACATACACATATTTGGTATCTTATTATTCAGAATCGCTCAATGTATCAGTATAAAAAAAAGAATTAACCCAATCGCTAAACGGCGTAACGAGAAAAAATTAGAACGGCAGAATTAGGTTTATTTGGTCGCCGCTACATTGCAATAAAATGCATAACAGATGATCAAAAGATCATATCCACACCAAAATGGTATCAATAAAAATGTCAGCTTGGCACGCAAAAAATAGGCCCTCACCCAGCCCCACATCATGAAAAATGGAGACTCTACAGGTCTCAGAAAATGGCACCATTTATTTTTTACCAAACTTTGGATTTTTTTTTTACCACTTACATAAAAAGGAACCTAGACATGTTTGGTGTCAATTAACTTGTAATGGCCTGGAGAATCATAATGGCAGGTCCGTTTTAGCATTTAATGAACCTGGTAATAAAAAAACAACTGTGGAAATGCACTTTTCTTGCAATTTCACCGCACATGGATATTTTTTCCCGTTTTCTAGTACATGATGTATTAAAGTCAATGGTTTTGTTGAAAATTACAACTTGCTCTGCAAAAAACAAGCCCCCACATGGCCTTTTTGACTGAAAAATAAAAGTTATGTCTTGGCGAAGAGGGGAGCAAAAATTGAAAATGCAAAAACAAAAATACCTCCAGTCATGAAGGGGTTAAGATTTCTCAGGATAGAAAGCATCCCTTAGCTCATCAAACATACAAGGTTGTCTCTCTCTCCTGGGAGTGAGTGTAGAAAGTGGCCACTTAGGGCTCGGTGGCTAATCAAGAACAGAGAGAAGTAGTAGCCACCACTATGTGCTAATTTGAAGGATGTGGTATGCATATCCTTTATGATTACATGGCTAAAAAGTGGTTAATTTATTAAGATCGGCGTACCTTAGTGATCAAAAGCCTGCTGAGGTAAGATGTTCATACGTTACTGATTTATGAAGAGGCATATGCCATAGTAGAGTTGCAACATAATTCATGCCACTTTACATAAATTAGAGTGAATCTGTCTTTGCACATGGCCACACCCATTATTACTAAGGTTTACCTACTTTTTTTTTTTCATTTCCCCAGAAAGTGCTGAGAGGAGTGAAAAGTAATGAATTATGGTGTAAACATGGTGTTCTTAATTGCTTGTGATGGTTTACGCTACAAAGCTGGCATATTCTTAAAGGGCCACTGTCACCCCCTCCAGCCGTTATAAACCAAAAGAGCCACCTTGTGCAGCAGTAATGCTGCATTCTAACAAGGTGGCTCTTTTAGTTTTTGGTGCATGTATTCCCAAAATAAAGCGTTTTATAACTTCTCCAAAATACCTGTCTTTCGCCAGGGAGGCAGGTCCTCACCCCCTCTGCTTGAACCGCCACACTGCCGTCACTCAAATCTTCAGGGACTCCGGGTGCCGCCCCCTCCGCGCTGTTTTTGCATGAAATCCGGCTCCTGCACTGTGTAGTACTGTCTCGTGCAGGCGCAGTAAGCTCTGGCCATCTGATGTCCCAGCAAGGCTTGCAGACTGTGCCTGTGCAGCCAATGCGGCCACCCACCTTGGTAATCCCAGCCCCGCAGTGTGTTATGCATTATGCACAGTGTGGGGCTGGGATTCCTGGGTATGCGCACTGTGTGTGTCAGCCACTCACCCAGGTCCCCCGCTGACACACGCAGTGCGCATGCCCAGGAATCCCAGCCCCGCACTGTGCATAATGCATAACACACTGCGGGGCTGGGATTACCAAGGTGGGTGGCCGCACTGCCCGCACAGGCGCAGTCTGCAAGCCTGGCTGGGACGTCAGATGGCCAGAGCTTACTGCGCCTGCACGAGACAGTACTACACAGCGCAGGCACCGGATTTCATGCGAAAACAGCGTGGAGGGGGCGGCGCCCGGAGTGACGGCTGTGTGGCGGTTCAAGCAGAGGGGTGAGGACCTGCCTCCCTGGTGAAAGACAGGCATTTTGGAGAAGTTATAAAATGCTTTATTTTGGGAATACATGCACCAAAAACTTAAAGAGCCACCTTGTTAGAATGCAGCATTACTGCTGCACAAGGTGGCTCTTTTAGTTTATAACGGCTGGAGGGGGTGACAGTGGCCCTTTAATAATAAAATCCCCCAGGTGTTTTCCCTAGATTTTATGGAGACTGACTGACTGACAATAGTTTCCATGTTCAGTGACAGTAAATAAAGCAAATCTAAAAAATTGTGCAAACAAAATGAGCCAATGCACATTAGATAAATGTGTGCCAAATGCATTGACTTTCAAGGACCACCTAAATAAGTAATAAGTACAGGGATTTTCCAATTTATCCCCATTGACAGATTTGGGGGTAAAAAGTGTCAAGCCATATGCCCAATCCTTGTGCTTTCCTAAGAGATAATCTGCCACCATAGGTGACTGGAAACTTGATAATTCCCTCTCCCTGTTGATAAAACATTCACTCTCCATCTTGCTAAGTATGTATATGTATGGAGGATTAATAGCAAAAGCTGACAGCCAAATGAGAGCGTGGCCAATAATTATCCAATGCATATGACTAGACTTTAAGAAAGTGACTACTCATGAAGAGAAATAAAGACCCATTTAGAGAGGCTACCAATCACGCAAAAACACAGGCAAATCACATGTTTGTTTTATAGTGATAATTTTTAATCAAGCTTAAAAATGATCATTCTCAGCAGCACATCGTCATGTGTAAGCATGGTGTGTGCTGCAGAGATCAATGATATTTTATGCGTACAGAACCATGGTATTATGAATTGCTCTGTGATCATAGATGTGTGGTCAGCCTGTCTAAACAGACCAGTTAATGACCATCGTTGAGCCTGCATTTAGTCACTCGACAGTCACTTAACGGTTGGCCTGTCTAAATGGCCCCTTAGGCCGGGGTCACACTTGCGAGTGCAATGCGAGAAACTCACACGAGTCTCTTGTGTTAATACCCAGCACTGCCGCCGGCACTCGGGATCGGAGCGTGCGGCTGCATAGAAATACATGTAGCTGAACGCTCCAGTCCCGAATACCGGCGACAGTGCCGGGTGCCGGGTATTGATGCGAGAGAATCATGCGAACAAACTATTTCTTATTCTTGTTCTTTTTATTTCATGCTTTATAAGACACAAAGGAGGTGATAATTATTCTAAATAAATGCTTAAACCACTATAAATACAGGATAAAAGTGCATGAAGACCAGAATAATGTAGATTATATACCTGAAATAAATTAAAATCTACTTAGCTTTCTTCATTTTGCCCGCCTCTAATGAAACATCTCATGTTCCTTTTTTTTAATAATATATTGCTATTCACTGGTAATGCCATTATTGTGTTAATTAGAAGGAAATGCAAATATAGCCACCCAGTTTAAGGTTATTCTTCTTAAAGTAATGTACTTAGTAAAGATCTTGTCTGTAGGGATTTTCAAGATAATGGCCTTGTTTCAAGCTAGAATTTTCCTGTGCATTAGTCCAGTGTGATTAAGAGTATAATGAGGCAACGTTTGGCTGGTGAACACATTATCCCCAGAGGATTATTACAGAACCAGTGTCTTACTGCAGTCTTTTTAACTATGCAACATGCCCACCACAGCTATAGAAGGTGAAAAGAACGAGCAGAACGAAACCTTGTTTTCTCGAGACAACTAGTCATTTACTAATGTTTTTAAAAATGATAACTTGGACTTGAAGATTACTTTCAAGATAAATAATACATTCCCATGTCCGGATCAATCTCGATGACAAAATAGATATCCGAAAGCAGGCATTAAATGTAGATATGCGATGACAAAATATATTGTTAAATTGGATTGAAAGGTTATAAATCCATTGCTGAATTGGTCTGAATCAAATAAAATGCTTTGTTTATCTGGTCGTATTCTTGCTAACCTAAATGACCATTAACATTTTTGCGATGGAAGCATAATCTTGTTATTTTGTATATATTATGTAATATCTAATAATTTGACCTCAGTGTTCATGACCCTTCTGAAATGGGATTATCTTGCATGGGAAAATAGCATTGAGCATTATGAAATATAATACACGACCTAAACAGCTAATGAGACCTCTGCATACGTTAGATGGTCAACTGACATACCTTAAAACTCCCAGAATTGATCAACTGTCTTTAAAAATGGCATGGGACATGCTAGATTAGTGATTCACCATATCTCACACAGCCTGTTTTCTCTTTTTAACATAGACCTATGAAATATGATTGCCAGATGTTGTTCTGTCTGAACAATTGATAACAGTATCATGGATTATGTTTCTGTGTGTGAGATATCATTGCTTTATTTCGTATTACTCATCCAAGTGTAATAAAAAGAAATGTATTTCTACAGTACGGAACAAGCATTATTCAATGAATTAGGAGAATTAGACCCCGTTAATAGAGCCATAAGCATGAGGTTTATGACAAAGTGAGGAATAATCGTGTATTTATGCCAACCACAGGAGTGTGGCACTCTGGCACAGCTGAGCTAGCAGTTACAGTCTGTTCCTATAACTACAACAGAAGTGAAAATAAATTTTGGAAACATTGTGGCGCAGCCCTCTTGGTTGTTTTCATAGCCCCTGATATTTGCTACATTGACACAGTTATTATTGTCTCAAGCCATAAAACGCAGAGATTAGATCACTTTTTTCTTAGTGTAACTTTTCACTTTCACCAGTGGCATAACTAAAGTCTGATGGGCAACGGGAAAACATTTGGACCCCCCCCCCTAAAATGAGGCATCATCAGTGAGAATTGTTTCAGGGTCAGTGCTGTCCCTGCTCTGTCTGTGAGATGTGCACAATGACAGCTCGCACTCTGCTGGCCCAGATCAGCAGAGCGGTGTCAGAAAACCGGGCAATGGTCTCTGCATGCCGGGTATTGTGACAGTGCATTTTTGCCGGCCCGTCTTTGCTAATCTGAGAAGAAAATAGCACACTCTATAATTGTGCACATCACATCACTGATGACGCTTTGTTTCAGGGAAGGGTCAGAGGCTGCATCAGTGACTGCAGTCTCGCCGCAGGGTGTCAGCTGATTCTGATAGCTGACACCTGGCACTCAGTGTCTGGAGCGGTCCCGCACCACTCCCGGCACTTTAACCAATAAATGCTGCAATTGAATGTGATTGCAGCATTCCAGGAGCAGGCAATGGGAATACAGACCTTTTTGCCTTTGGATCGGAGATCCCGCGGCACGTTGTGTGGTCCCGATCTTTGCCATGGTGACCGGATGTCATCAGGATGACATCATGGTCACCAGAGCTAGTAAAGTTGCTAGATCATGCTCAAAGTATGATCAGCAACTTTCTCTGTCAGTGCAGATGCTGCTGCATCCCCATGATATTCAAGCGATCAGCCTGCAAAACATGATAGTCCCATAGTGGAACAAAATAAAAAAGTAAAAAAAAGGGAAAAACATTATTTTTAAATAATTGTAAATATATGTATATGTACAGTACAGACCAAAGGTTTGGACACACCTCTTTTAAAGATTTTTCTGTATTTTCATGACTATGAAAATTCTACATTCACACTGAAGGCATCAAAACTATGAATTAACACATATGGAATAATATACTTAACAAAAAAGTGTGAAACAACTGAAATTATGTCTTATATTCTTGGTTATTCAAAGTAGCCACCTTTTGCTTTGATGACTGCTTTGCACACTCTTGGCATTCTCTTGATGAGCTTCAAGAGGTAGTCACCAGGAATGGTTTTCACTTCGCAGGTGTGCCCTGTCAGGTTTAATAAGTGGGATTTCTTGCCTTATAAATGGGGTTGGGACCATCAGTTGTGTTGTGCAGAAGTCTGGTGGATACACAGCTGATAGTCCAACTGAATAGACTGTTAGAATTTGTATCATGGCAAGAAAAAAAAGCTAAGTAAAGAAAAACGAGTGGCCGTCATGACTTTAAGAAATGAAGGTCACTCAGGCCGAAAATTGGGAAAACTTTGAAAGTGTCCCCAAGTGCAGTGGCAAAAAACATCAAGCGCTACAAAGAAACTGGCTCACATGAGGACCGCCCCAGGAAAGGAAGACCAAGAGTCACCTCTGCTTCTGAGGATAAGTTTATCCGAGTCACCAGCCTCAGAAATCGCAAGTTAACAGCAGCTCAGATTAGAGACCAGGTCAATGCCACACAGAGTTCTAGCAGCAGACACATCTCTACAACAACTGTTAAGAGGAGACTTTGTGCAGCAGGCCTTCATGGTAAAATAGCTGCTAGGAAACCACTGCTATAGACAGGCAACAAGCAGAAGCTATAGACAGGCAACAAGCAGAAGAGACTTGTTTGGGCTAAAGAACACAAGGAATGGACATTAGACCAGTTGAAATCTGTGCTTTGGTCTGATGAGTCCAAATTTGAGATCTTTGGCTCCAACCACCGTGTCTTTGTGCGACGCTGAAAAGGTGAACGGATGGCCTCTACATGCCTGGTTCCCACCGTGAAGGATGGAGGAGGAGGTGTGATGGTGTGGGGGTGCTGCTTTGCTGGTGACACTGTTGGGGATTTATTCAAAATTTAAGGCATACTGAACCAGCATGGCTACCACAGCATTTTGCAGCGGCATGCTATTCCATCCGATTTGCGTTTAGTTGAACCATCATTTATTATACAACAGGACAATGACCCCAAACACACCTCCAGGCTGTGTAAGGGCTATTTGACCAAGAAGGAGAGTGATGAGATGCTACGCCAGATGACCTGACCTCCACAGTCACCAGACCTGAACCCAATCGAGATGGTTTGGGGTGAACTGGACCGCAGAGTAAAGACAAAAGGGCCAACAAGTGCTAAGCATCTCTGGGAACTCCTTCAAGATTGTTGGAAGACCAGTTCCGGTGACTACCTCTTGAAGCTCATCAAGAGAATGCCAAGAGTGTGCAAAGCAGTCATCAAAGCAAAAGGTGGCTACTTCGAAGAACCTAGAATATAAGACATAATTTCAGTTGTTTCACACTTTTTTGAAAATACAGAAAAATCTTTAAATGAGAAGGTGTGTCCAAACTTTTGGTCTGTACTGTGTGTATATATATATATATATATATATATATATATTGTGATGCAGTGACACATGTTGCAGCCAGGAGGTGCTGTATATGCTCCTCAGGATACACATGGAGGCGTATCTGTAGTGTTGATAATGAAACAGTGCCCGGCATGATTGGATTGTAAATGGTTGGTATGTGTCGCAGAGGGAGTCTGTGCTGTAAGCCAGTAATTTTGTTAGTATTCGCATAGTTTAAAAGGGAGGCTTGTGGGGTTAGTTGGAGAGCTGAGTGGGTCTGACTAACCACACACACTTCCCAACTATGGGGGTTGTTACAGCTACATAATGTGACCAGGGTTTGGTCACATGGTTCAGAGTGTATGGGTCTGAAGGTTCAGAGTATATGGACCTGAATGTTCAGAGTGTGAGTTCCTGTGAATGGCCTGTGTGTTGGAATGTCCTGGAGTGGACTGGATTCCTGGAAGCACATGGTGAGGCTATGGACTGAAGGCCTGTGTGTTGAAAGTGCCTGGGACTGGACTTCCTGAATAGCACATGGAGAGGCCGTGTCTGCAGAGCCTGTGATGGCTACTGTGTTGGGGAAGCCACGAACCTTCTGCGGGTCTGGACTATCTGAAGTGCCCTGGTCACAAGGATGGTGATCCCAGTTAGGCAGCTTCCCTGGGAACCCAGACTGACAGGAGCCAGCGTGTGGAGCAGGATCTCCTGTAAGGTAACACCAGATAAAGGGGGTTATGGGCAGAGAAGTATCTGCCATTGGAACAGACTGTCAGTGCTTATGAAGTTCCATTGATGTAAATAATGAACTGTTAGTGGTGCGGTTTATGATGTTTATTAAACCGGATAGACTGTTTTTGTGAGAAAACGTGTCTGAGTGCTGTAATCTCGTTGCCAAGCAAGGGTCCCCAACACACTCAGGGAGCACTATCTCACATATGGTGCTAAACTGCGGGCAACGGTCCAGGAAGCACGTGTGGAGGTGATTGCTGTAACTCGGCAGGGTTACAAAGAGTTGCTGTGGATCATCGGGTCCACAAAGCTTACAATCGTCTGGCTGTAACTCGGCGGGGTTCTGAAGAGTTGTTGTGGATTGGCGGGTCCACGAAGTCTGCAATGCAGAGCCATGCAGAGCCTTGCAGAGCTTAGCTGCAGTTGCAGCAAGAAGTTCTGCAGCAGCAGGAGCTGCAGTGGCTGCAGCAGCGGCTTGTGATCGGCAGCCGAAGGTGCTGGTGGTTTATGACTGCAGCACGAGCTGTGACAGTGCCAGCAGGATCTGGTGAGGTGTCATAAAGACATTGGTGGTCCAGGTTGTACAAACTCTTAAAGGGCTAGTGCACACCCAAAGACATATTGGTGTACTGTACGAACTGGGGCCTGAGAAGGCCGAAGGCGAGTTAACGGGGTGTACCCCAGAGTCGGGAGGTATCCCTAAAGGGGTGGTGTCTCCCCCCAAAAAAGGAGCGATAACCCAAACAGGGATGGTTGTCAAAAAAGGGGTTGGATTCCCAAAAGGGGGTGGTAATCCATATAGGGGTAGTGCCAAAAAAGAGGCAGTGGCAAATACGCCATTGGACTATAGCCAGGAACAGCATAGTTCATGCTATGTATGTCCATACTGTGCTGTGGATTGCTCGGCCAATAATGAGTCCCAGGAAGTGGTAGTTACCCAAAAAGGCAAAGCCTCCTGAAGTTAAAGAGGTGGTACAGACGGACTGTTGCCAGGGACACTGGTACTATGTATGTCCAATTTGCCGTATGAACTACCCTCCCGGTAAGAGGCTATGTGGGTGTGTTCTGGAGTTGAACACAGAGGTAGAGGATGTATTTGGTCTGGTCGATTCGGCGAGCTCGGTGACCCTAGGAAGAGCTGTGGAAGATACATTTGTAATGTCCAAAAGGAAGATCAAGGTCGCCTGCATCCATGGGTACAATAAGGTTTATTCAGTGCCGTGGGTGCAGCTTGAGACGGTCAGGGGCCATAAAAGTCTTGAGGCCGACATACAAAACTTCTGTGGGTCTGGACTATCTGAAGTGCCCTGGTCACAAGGACAGTGATCTCAGTTAGGCAGCTTCCCTGGGAACCCAGAGTGACAGGAGTCAGCGTGTGGAGCAGGATATCAGGTAAGGTAATTCCAGAAAAAGGGCGTAATGGGCAGAGAAGTATCTGCCATTGGAACAGTCTGTCAGTGCTTATGATGTTCCGTTGATATAAATAATGAACTGTTTGTAATGCGGTTTATGATGTTCTATAAACCAGACAGACTGTTTTTGTGAAGAAACGTGCCTGAGTGCTTTAATCCCATTGCCAAGCGAGTGTCCCCCAACGCACTCAGGGAGCACTATCTTACAATATATATATATATATATATTAAAAAAATCAAATGATATTGTACTCATAAATAAATATTTGTATGAAAAAATAAACAAAAAGAGTGCACATATTTGTTATCGCCATGTCCAAAACAACCTTACCTATAAGACTGTCCTACAAGTAAACCTTTCTAGTAAACACCATAAAAAAATTTAAAAAGTAAAAAAAAAATGCTTTGTCATCATACCTCTGAACAAAAAGTGGAATATATGCAATCATAAAGACGGATAAAGATAAACATGGTACCGCTGAAAACTTTATCTTGTGGAGCAAAAAACGAGCCACCATACAGCACCATCAATGGAAAAATAAAAGTTATAGCTCTTGAAAAGTGCCAAAACATAAAAAAGATATACCGTATTTTTCGCTTTGTAAGACGCTCCGGATTATAAGACGCACCCCAAATTTTGAGGAGAAAAATAGGAAAAAACTATTTTTTAATAAATTGGTGGGGCGTCTTATAATCCATGCGTCTTATTACTTACCGGGGGTTGTGGTTGTGGTGGATCAGGGTCCCAGGCTCGTTGCCGGAGGCAGGAGTGGAGCATTGCTGCAGGCTGGGATGAGGGGGTCTGCAGGGGGCTCCTGTGCTGCAGGGGGGCTCCTGTGCTGCAGGCTGGGATGAGGGGTCTGCAGGGGGCTCCTTTGCTGCAGGCTGGGATGAGGGGTCTGTAGGGGGCTCCTTTGCTGCAGGCTGGGATGAGGGGTCTGCAGGGGGCTCCTTTGCTGCAGGCTGGGATGAGGGGTCTGCAGGGGGCTCCTTTGCTGCAGGCTGGGATGAGGGGTCTGCAGGGGGCTCCTGTGCTGTAGGGCTGTCTCCGGTGCTGCGGGGGGCTCTGGCTACATTTTGTGAAAGACCAGAGCCCCCCGGCAGTTCTTCCATGCGTTCCAGTATGACTAATTCCGGGAAAATGGCCGCCGGAATCTCGAGAGATGAGATCTCAGCGCTGAAATCTCATCTCCCGAGATTCCGGCGGCCATTTTCCCGGAGTCAGTCATACTGGAACTAACTCCGGGAAAATGGCCGCCGGAATCTCGAGAGATGAGATCTCAGCGCTGAAATCTCATCTCCCGAGATTCCGGCGGCCATTTTCCCGGAATTAGTCATACTGGAACGCATGGAAGAACTGCCGGGGGGCTCTGGTCTTTCACAATATGTCGCCAGAGCCCCCCGCAGCACCGGAGCCTTCAGCATCACCCGGGGCAGCAGCGGACAACCCCGGCAGTGGCGGCGGACGACAGCGGCGGCAGGCGGTAGCGGCGGCGGACACCCCCTCCTCCCAGCCTGTAATGGTAAGCGGTATATCCGCTTTGTTAGACGCACCCACATTTCCCCCCCAAATTTGGGGGAAATAAAGTGCGTCTTACAAAGCGGAAAATACGGTACATGTAAATGATGTATCGCTGTAATAGTACTGACCCGAAGAATAAAACTGCCTTATCAATTTTACCACACATGGAATGACATAAAACTACCCCCCCAAAAAAATTCCTGAATTGATGGTTTTTGTTCATTCTGCCTCCCAAAAATCAGAATAGAAAGCGTTCAAAAGATGTCATATGTCTGAAAATGGTACCAACAAAAACACCAATTTGACCCTCAAAAAACAAGCCCACACATGACTCTGTGGGCCAAAATATGGAAAAATTATTGCTCTCAAAATATGGTGATGTAAAAAACTATTTTTTTTTTGCAATAAAAAGCGTCTTTTAGCATATGACAGCAGGCAAATATAAAAACCCAATATAAATCTGGTATTGCTTTATTCGCATGTTACTGATAGTACAAAGGCTCTGGAAAAGCAAAATGGCTCCTCACCCTCCAAAGGATATTCAGCAATTTATCTGCTCCCAAATCCAAATGCCCCCCTTCTGAGCACCACAGTGTACCTAAATCCTATATAGTGTCCACGTCCACATGTTTGGCATATCTGAAGCGATGAGAGCCCGCCTAACTCACAGGTGCATGTCTCCAGAAGCACAGGCTGGGCAAAATGTATTGGTGACTGCAACATACTGGTCACAACAGTGCACTGGTCAATACAATGGCAGTTTGCAATTTTCATTTATTTTCAAAATGGGGTCACTTGAGGGGGGGTTCTGCTCTTCTAGCAATTAGGGGCTCTGTATATTGAATCTGCAAACTGTTCTAGGAAAATCTGCATTCCAAGAGCGCTCCGTTTCTCCCGAGTCTCTCCGTATGGCTAAGTAGTACTGTACATCAACTTATGGGGTATTGACACATTCGGTAGAAATTAGAGGACAAATTATGGTGTTATTTTTACCCACTTGTGTGAAAATGTAAGATCTAGGGCTAAAACTAAATTGTGTTGTAAAAAATGTAGTTATTTTTCCTTCCCTGCCAATGGTATAAATTTCTGTGACACACTCATGATGTCAGTATGATCACTGTACCCCTAGATGAATTCATTGAGAGGTGTAGTTTGTAAAATGTGGTCACTTATGGTGGGTTCTGCTGTTTTGGCACCTCATAGGCTCTCCCAGTGGGTCATCGCACCTGCAAAGCATAATAGTAAAATCGGGCGCTCCTTGCTTTCTGAGCTTTGCACTCTACCTGAAAAATATTTCCTGATTACGGTATTGGCACACTCAGGAACAAATCAACCTCAGTTTGCTGTAAAAAATTTACTCTTAGCAGTGAAAAAAATTAAAACTTGGGACTAAAAAAAAATGTTAGTGGTTAAAAACATAATTTATTCTTTCTTCACCGCTCAATGATATAAAATTGTGTGAGGCATGTTAATATGATTACCTAGATGAATTAATCGGGAAGTGTAGTTTGTAAAATGAGTTCACATATAGGGGGTTTCTGTAGTTTTGGCACCTCAGGGGTCCTGCAAATGTGACATGACACCCTCAAACCATTCCAGCAAAATCTGAACTCCAACAGCATCTTCCCTTCTGACCTTTGCACTGTGCCTCAAGAGTAGTGTTCCCCACATATGGAGTATTGTGTACTCAGTAGAAATGGCACAACAAATTGTATTGTGCAATTTCTCCTGTTACCCTTCTGAAAATGCAAAATTTGGAGCTAAAAAAACATTTTTGTGGGGAAAATGTGATTTTATTATTTTCATGGCTCAACATTATAAAATTCTGTGAAACATCTGGGGGTTCAAGGTGCTCACCACATATCTACATACATTCCTTGATGGGTCTAGTTTCTAAATGGGGTCCAAATGGGGTTAACACTGTTTAGGCACATCAGGGCTCTCTAAATGGGGCATGACATCCGCTAATGATTCCAGAAAATTTTACATTCAAAAAGTCAAATGACGCTTCTTACCTTCTGAGCCCTGCCATGCGCCCAAACAGTAGTTTTCTCCCTAATATGGGGTATTGGCATACACTGCAAATTGTATGGTGCAATTTCTCCTGTTACCCTTATGAAAATGCAACATTTAGGGCTAAAAACATATTTGTGGGGAAAATGTGATTTTTTTTAATTTTCACCGATCAACGTTATAACCTTCTGTGAAGCACCTGAGGGTTCAATATGCTCACAACACATCTAAATAATTTTCCTGAGTGGTCTAATTTCCAAAATGGTGTCACTTGTGGGGGAGTTTTACTGTTTAATCACATCAGAGGCTCACCAAACCTGATATGGCATCCACCAATTGTTCAAACAAATTTTGCATTCAAAAAGTCTAATGGCACTCCTTGTGAGCTCTGCCATGCGCCCAAACAGTGGTTTTCTCCCTCATATAAGGTATCAGCATGCTCAAGAGATATTACACAAACAAGTCCATTTTTTCCTGTTTCCCTTGTCAAAACAAAAAAGTTTGGTTCTGAATTAATTTTTTTGTGACAATAAGTTAAATGTGAATTTTTTTCACATTCCATAAATTCCTGTGAAGCACCTGAAGGGTTAATAAACTTCTTAAATGTTGTTTTGAGCACTTTGAGGGGTGCAGGTTTTAGAATGGTGTTACTTTTGGGTATTTTCTGTCATATAGACCCCTCAAAGTGACTTCAAAGGTGATGTGGTCCCTAAGAAAATGGTATTGTAAATTTTGTTGGAAAAATGAAAAATCGCTGTTCAACTTTTAACCCTTATACCTTCCTATAAAAAAAATTGGTTCCAAAATTGTGCTGATGTAAAGTAGACATGTGGATAATGTTACTTATTAACTATTTTGTGTGACATACCTGTGTGATTTAAGGGCACGAAAATACAAATTTTAAAAATTGCTACATTTTCTAAATTTTCACCAAATTTTTCTTTTTTTTCCCAAATAAATGCAAGTCATATTGAAGAACTTTTACCACTTTCATGAAGTACAATATGTCATGAAATAACAATCTCAGAGTCACCAGAATCCGTTGAAGCATTCCAGAGTTATAACCATAAAAAGTGACAGTGGTCAGAATTGTAAAAATTGTCCTGGTCATTAACGTGCAAACCACCTTCGGGGGTAAAGAGTTTAAGGAATCCTGACCTACTATTAAGCCTAAGGACAAAATAACTCTTGAGGAATAAGATACGAGTGCCCAATTATTTTTCAAAATATAAAATATTATTAATGACAAGTACTTACTTCTATTGTAGAGTCATTGTCGAATAATTCTTTAACTAAAAGAATTTATGACTTCTAATTTACAGTAAATACATGCACCATTTTACTTCTAGTGTTGTAAATATGCAAAATATGCAAAACATCTGTCATTAAGTGTTAGTGAGTGCTGATTTTTAGTTTTCATGCAATGTGAGTGATTATTTCTGGACTGCATCTTAAAATGATGGGCTGGCCTGCTTATGACTCTGAAAGAGACATTAGAATATCATTGAAAAATCTGCTGCTTCACGTAAATAGAGAAGGTAGTAATGGTATACCACAATTTCTACCTTCCTGCTTGCTTCCTTGCTGTATACATAACACAGAACGAGACTGTGTATACGGTTTAAGAAGCACCAAAAGCAATTCTTCCCATCATAGTGGCACTTCTTCCCATTATAATGATCTTGTGATCACCCGGTGCAAGGAGAGAGCAGAAGCAAACCCAGGAAACCAGGATCAGCTCTACAGTGGAGACAAAAATCTTGATTTTTGTAAAAAAAAAATGTACTTACTGTGAATGCTGAATTGCCTTCCAAACAGCTTTTAGTACAACATGTGAAGTAAAGAAAAAAGATTAAAAAGATCCCTTGACCATAGCATTCTGAATTGCTGCTTCCCCAACATATATGAATAAAACAATAACATATGCCCAATATGTAAAAGTAATTGATACAGAAAGGGTAGCACATTTTAAAATGTATTTTAATAATCCTTTTTTGTTTTAAAAATAAAAACACACATTTTTTTTAAATTTACATTTACTCTTTATATAAGCAAAAATTTATAAATTAATAATAGATAAAAGGACACAATAATTAGTCCCAACATATCATGAAATCTTTTTTAGAGCCTCGATGCTGATGGAGTGAGCTGTTCAACTTGATTTTTCAGAATTCCCCATATCTGTTGAGTGTGCTCAGATGAGGAGACATACTTGGCCACTAAATAACTGTCACTATGTGTTTCTTCTGAAATGCAGCAGATGTGTGTTTTGGATCATTGTCATGTTAGAAATGTGCGGGTCTAACAAGAGCACAAGAGTGATGGGAGCATCTTCTCTTTCAATGTAGAGCAATACGTCTGTGAATTCATGATGCAATGAAATGTCATGGGGATTGAAGCAGTTTTCCTTGTGCAGCTTTCAGATAACCATGAACGGATTCTGGAGATGAAGAAGTTTAAAACAAATTATTTATTGGATGGTTATAAAACTTACGTGTTTCAAAATTAACCAACTTCTTCTTCAGGACATAACCACAGTGAAGATCCAATGACAAACCAACAGGTATATGTGTAGACGCCTTTGAAAAAAAAGGTGGCACATTAGACCCCACCCATATAGTAGGCCACACATTAAATCATATATGTGTTAAGGGCTGGCAGAACGCACTGAGTAAATAGTGAGATGATATTTGGTGCGTTCGCAGCCTGGGTCCACCGTGCAGGAGAGAATCTCCTGCTGGCAAATGGTGGCACTATATGGCGGTAGAAAGAACTCTGTTGCTTCACAGAGTCACCTATAAAGAAAGCACTGTGTCCTGTTTAGCTCACAGGAGTACACAGCAACTGCCGAGCAGACAGCAGTCTGTGGTCACGCAGTCAATGAGGCACTCATGCAATCTCCTCACCGGAGGAGCCGGTATGCTAGTGGCTTATTTCATCCGGGGCCCTAAATACATACACACAATCTCCTCACCGGAGGTGCCGGTATTCTAGTGGCTTATTTCAGCCAGGGCCCTGAATACACACATGTATGACCACATTGGCACAAAACTCATGACATAAATTGATACTAGCGCATGGCCGTGTGGTCATGCAAACCTTTTATAGCTGTAGCAAGTACAGGACCTTCCCAGAAGGACCAATAGGAGGCTGCCACAGAACTTGAGCAACTTTTGGACCTTCCTAGAGGACCAATGGGATTTGCTGCAGCATCTAAGCATGTGACCCCCGATCTCCAACGAGAGATCTTACCCTGGGCATGCTCAGAAGGGGAAAAGCAGGACTTAGCGTCTGCTCGCTGCTGCCCAGCACTGGCTACAATGGCAGAAGCTGGAAAGACAGCAGTAACCCTTTGCACGTCTCCGCTGAGCAGGCTCCACTGCGGCAGGAGAAGAATGGGAGACTGCAGCGGAGATGGCCCAAGATTTCCCCTGTGCAGAGGCGGGAACTCGACCCCTAACAGTATGTCCTTTAACCCCTTCCCCTCCCGGAGGTATTTTTATTTTAGTTTTTTGCTCCCTGTCTTCCCAGAGCCATAACTTTATTTTTCAGTCAATATGGCCATGTGAGGGCTTGTTTTTGTGGGATGAGTTGTCCTTTTGAATGACATCTTTGGTTTTAACATACCGCGTACTGTAAAATGGAGAAAAATTCCAAGTGCCGTGAAATTGCAAAAAAAGTTCAATTCCACAATAGTTTTTTGTTTTGCTTTTTTACTATGTTCACTTAATGCTAATGCTGACCAGCCATTATGATTCTCCAGGTCATTACGAGTTCACAGACACCAAACATGTTTAGGTTCAAAAATAAAATGTGCAATTTTCCGACACCCATAATGTCTCCATTTTTGTGATCTTGATTTGGGTGAGGGCTTATTTTTTGCACGCCGAAGTGATGTTTTTAATGAAACCATATTGATGAAGATATGAAATTTTGTTTGCCCATTATTATATTTTAATTCAATTTTCTTGCAACCAAGAAAACAAACTTTTGTAATTTTGACTCTTTTTCTAGTTATGCCGTTTACCCCTTTTATCGGTTTAATTCTGTTTATATATTGATAGATCGGGTGATTCTGAATGCAATGATACCAACTATGTGTATGTTTGATTTTTTTAATTGTTGTATTTTGAATGGGGCAAAAGGGGGTGATTTGAACTTTTATTTTTTTTAATTTTTTGAATATTTTTAAAAACTTTTTTTTTTACTTTTGGCATGCTTCAATAGTCTCCATGGAAGACTAGAAGCTGCCATAACACAATCAGCTCTGCAACATTCTGGTGATGATCAGATCACCTGCATTTAGCAGAATTGCTTACTTGTTATGAGCGGTGACCACTGTGCGGTGCTCACAGCAATCCGGCAGTGACAACCATAGAGGTCTGCTGGAGATCTCTGGTTGTTATGCCAACCCATCGGCGACCCGCGGACATATGACATGGGCGCCGATGGGCAGGATTTCCGACATGCTTGCTGGAAGCGTGTGTTAAATGCCACTGTCAGAATTTGACAGAGGCATTTAACTAATTGACAGCTGCGGGTGGATCGCGATTCCATTCGCGGCTGTTAGAGGCACATGTCAGCCATTCAAAACAGCTGACATGTGCCGGAAAAGATGTGGGCTCAGCACCAAATGGTGTCCGACATCGGCGTACTATTATGCCCGATGTCTTAAAGGGGTTAAAATATTTGCTTGATTCTCAAAGAAAGCTGGCATTTCTTAGTCCAGGTTCATATTGCGTTAAAGCCGCCCATTCAATGCATAGCATTGACGGGCTGCGTTACCGCTATAGCATACATCATGTTTTGCTATACCGCTAGCGCAGATGATTCATCTGTGCTAGCAGTGATGGAGCCTCAGATGTTGCAGCCCGTGTCCGAGGCTCCATCACTGAATGACGGCACATCGCTAGCGCATGCCGATTATGGCATGCGTTGGCGATGCACCCGATAATAGGGGTTAATGGCAGCCTTAATGGACTGTGTTACACCACGTTATGCCGCGGTGTAACGCTGTCCGTCTAACGGACTGCATTATCGCAATGTGAACCCAGCCTTATTCTACAATATATATGTATGTTTCCAATCTATGATCATGTTATTACACAGGGTTGGATTTTTGCTGCCTTTTTACCCACTTATTTTTCAAAGTTAAAAAAACTCCACTTTAAATTACCAGCAAAGCAAATTAGATTTCATAAATCTCATGCGCATGCTGCATATTTCATTTTTTTTTGTGGATTTGAATCAAAGTGATTTTTTTTTAAAATCTGCAGCGTGTTGATTCTTTCAGTGTTTTTCAACTTTTCTAATGAATGGGAAAATACACAAGCAAAAATGCATCAAAAATGCAAATTATTTTAAGTAGCATTTTTTCTGCCAACGGTTAGGTTTTTGGTGCCGGAAAATCTGCTGCAACTATTCAATATGTGACATACCCAGTTTTCTTATCCCAAGTGAAAGCTGATTTCAAGAGCCTCATATTGCTTCTGCTCTCCACTGTATTCTCTAAATGCACCAGAATAGGTTACTGTCATAAATAGGCATGTTTATTAATGATGTTCTGCCTACATCATTCTGCCAACAATATATGTTTACAGTATAATGTGAACTGTTAGAGCTGATACATGCTTTCCGTTCCACAGGCAGATGGATCTCCGGCAGCCCGCTGATAGTGACTGACAGGTATCTTCTTGCATGCATATCTAGCGAGAAACCTGTCGCTCCAGGGCAGCCAGTTGGGAGAAGTCACTAAAGACCTGACTGTCCGGCTAGGCTCTCATGTGGTCCACATGTATCAGATGTCAGAGTTCTCTTTAAGTCATAATATGTGTATGTGACTATTATGGCCGCGTAAACTATGCTAGGTCCATACCTATGTTTTTCTGACATATAAACAAATATTGAAGATATCACAAAAAGTGGTATAAAGATTTGTAAAGATAATGAGATACTTAATTCCATTCTCTTTTCCAAGGAATTATACCAGAAAATTGGAAAAAATTTCCTCTAACATTTTCTGTGGTCTTCACCTCTGGTTGTCTTTCATTCATTCCTGCGGTTATGTTACATTAAAAGAACAAATGTTAATTCTTACAATAACAATACATAAGTGTTTCTATTGAATTATTAAATAATCGATGCCACTTGCCCAAATCTAGAGAACACTTTCAAAAGAAATAGTCACACAAGTACTGTAAATAGTTATATTTCTTTGCTAAAGGGAGCTAGGTTGTCAGACAGCGTACTAGATACCTGGCCATAACAGGAATGTTCTTTTGCAATGGTTAAAAAATCCCAGTGAATGGAAATATTATAGCTACAGGGAAAGTTATTATAGTGTGTAAACATTTGTTCTTACCTGTTTTACAGTACAGCTAGAATTTACATATGGTGTTTCAGCAAGGCGATGTGCTGAAAGGCGAAAATGCATCATAGATGTAGTGAATACATGTAAATGTAATTGACTAGATCCCTCGTTATCATTTTCAATTAAGCTAATGTGTAGGACAAGACAAGATACTTTTTCCTTCTGGATGTTACATTGCACCAGAGTGTAAAATGATTTACTGTAAGTCTCTTAGTAAGATAAAATAAATATTACCGAGACTAATTAAGAAAAAATTCTGAACCCATGAAACATGGTAATTACATAATGAAAAATGCCAAATCGTTTTGAATGAGAAATAATTACTGAGCATGGGCCTCTATTTAAAGGAAATTATGCATCATAAAGCTTTTGTCATGAGACGCTCTTTTCATTTTCAATAAGCAAACAAGGTGCATACCAGCTAAAGTACATTTCTATAATGTGTATCAGAAACTGACACATACCAAGGTTTTATCCAAGAGATTATGGAAATATGGAGGATACTGGTGAGATTTTTGGAGTCTTTTTGGATTTGTTTTATATTCACATATGGTGGATTAGTTTCTCAAATTTATGTTACTAAAAAAATCCATTGCAGCCATCTGAATGCTATTGCATGTTGTAGCTCGTGGATTTCTGCAACCCCATTGTGATGAATGAGACAGTAATGGAAATTTCTTCAACAACATTGCCCACTGTGAATGTGAATATATCCTGATAGCTTTATACTCATAATAAAAAAATGAAATGGTGCAGGGAAACCGAACAATACAACATAGTACACAACTACAATAATATTAAGCTTTATTTTTTAAAGGGAGTCTGTCAGCACACAAAATGACTGTTCAAATTAGGTACCTGTGCACATAGCATCATTCATTAAGTAATTCAATGCAATCACAACTAGTTCCTTTCCATCTTTCTCTGGATCCTGGATATTTAAGGCTATCAATTAAGAAAGATGTGTCAGAGACAAATAAAAAACAGGAACATTGGATGGTGTACTAAACTGCTTACCCGCAGTAAGGTCAAACAGGCACCTGTTCTTCGTGTAAAGAGTCATTTTGTGCTGACAAACTCTCTTTAATAAATTCATTGTACAGAAAAAAAACAATTTGGCTGTGACATACTCACCAGGCATAAGCCTGACAAACCACCAGCTTGAGATTGTACAATCATTTTTTTTCATGTGCTGCCAAAACTGTTGAGTCTTCAAAGAAGCAGCGGTTTTTCTCAAAGTAAACAGCTGATTTGCAGTCAAGTCAACAGCTGGATCCCTACTACTTGCATATTGATCATGTTTCCGAACAACAGGATTTCAGTACTGTGCTCCAAACCCTTTAGAGAAATACTACAAATGTATACACTGAGGGAGACTTTTGCAAAACATTATCATAAAAGGCTTGCACCACATATATTATGTGTATTTCTCTGACATACTCAACTAGGAAGCATAACTTCACAGAAAATGGAATCTTGGAGAGTGGAATGTGATTTCTTGTCAACACAATGGGCAACATTGTGCCGTAATTTGGGGCAAATTTCTGGCATAAAGTAAGGCAACTACTAGCATAAAAATGCACTAAATGCAGTGGTGGACGCTGTGAGGCCCATGAGTTTGATGGGAGAAGGTCCAGCAATGGGCCTCCCCCACCCAGCATAACAAATTGAACTGTCACCAAGGATGAAGCTACTGTTGAATGCAATGATGGAACAAGGGGCCATCAGTTCCGTTGTTCAACAATTTACTCTGTGTGTCTGATATCTGAGACTCAGATAGATGCGATGATGTGATTATATCATGCAACAGTGATCAGTACAGATCACATGCTATAGTGCCCAGAGCAAGAAATGGGAGATGACAAGTAGTTTTCCTTTTCTTTTCTTTTATCAATGAGTACTTGTATGGGGTTCTAACTCTGTGTGTAGGGTGTGGTAGAGCAGCTCACCCGGCTGGGCACAGAGGTAAAACTGGAACACTGTTTCTTTAAGAAAATGCTTGTTTTATTGAAGACAGCATAAACCAAGCTTTGGAAAGTAAACACACCCCTCCAGGCAAAACAGTAAAACAAAGATACAATAAGAAACAGTCCTTTTCATAATGAGAATCAGCCTGCTAACAGACAGTAATGTCTACGGTTCAAATTACCACACACTTTCCATGAGTGCTCTCTCTCCAGGCAAATCCTGAACACTAGAAGCTTTGGCAGTCAACCATTTAAGTCCAGACCTTATGACTTCATCATGTGACTGATTACATGATCCTGACACCACACAGGTCCTCTAAGGACACTGCAGGTGGAGATACGTGGACCTCCACCTACCCGCTCTGTGGAGGTCCACTAAAACCAGCCCATCAGATAACTTTATATAAATTGTCTCAACGCTCAGTAACACGTATCTCCCCTCCATCACTTCACCAGTGACTCTGTCACAAGGAGTATACTACGCGGGCCATCGTACTCTGTGTATGTGAATGTGGGGCTTTCATAAAGAATGAGGCGCATTGGTGGCCATCAAATGTGTGAGGGGGACTGTAGGGGGATGAAACAGTGTGTGGGTGATTAGTTTAAGATTAGTTTAAGCTTACAATATCTATAAAATTAGTACGATTCAGTAAATCTGCCCCAATGTGCTAGCGCTTTAGTGCATGGTACAAAAATTATAATTTTGATGTTCTTTGGATCCCTGTAGATGCAGTGCTCCATGAGACCCCACACTAGCAAAATACAGTTTTACTTTAATTGAAACCATCACCTTTATAAAAATGCATGTATATGTACAACATTGACCATGATTTTGCAAGTAATGTATATATTATTACATGGTAAGTAACCTTGTAACTACATTATTAATCTGAATTACAGCTTTCGTTACAGCCCAGAGTTATATTTTCACTTCTGCTGAATGTTATTGGAATTGATTAGCAGGCTTATGAACTAAACCTGTAGTTTAGTTGAGAGTTCGTAATACTGTGTTAGAGTTAGTTTCTAGTATATAAAATTTTGTCACAGAAACAAGATTGCAACGACTCTACAAAGTACAGACATTACCAGACACTGAATAAGCTAAGACTCATAGAAGATTTCAGCTCTGAAGTATACAGGAAAAGCTAAATCAAACAATGTAATGTTTCTTTTTTAGCTTATAGTTAATATGCACAAAGTATGTAGATATTTTTAAAAAATATAGAAAAGATTCTCACCGGAACTAGTTAGGCCAATAAACGAATAAACTGCACAAACAGATTCTATTAAATGTAGTTAATATTAAGACAGACCTTTTTACATGTGGTTTTAATTTTCTTATTATAATATAATATTATATTATAAGACATGATATATGGTAATATGTGTGACTGGGTTCTCAGATAGGATACCACTCAATAACTCCAATATAAAGAAAAGGAATCTGGCACTCTAGATAATTAATGAGAGGATATAAATACTTTATTTGTAATGCAATCCAAAAAGTAATGTAATGTTTTGATATTGATTTTCAGACCTTCATCAGATTACCTAGTTGTATGGAGAGAGTAGTGTATGATGCTGTATTAGTAATACGGTAGGTAAATTCCCCCAAGGAGGTGGGTCAAAAAGCATAGGTGACAATCCTAGGAGAGGACGAGAGCAGTACTGCACCTCCTCTCACAGGAACATTATCTGAAAAGTGTTAGCAATCTGTGTTTTCTAATCATGCACAGGTTACACCAAGAGATCGGAGTTATCCGTCATACATCTCACACAGTGAGAAACCTGTTCTAAGCTACGGTGGGGTGTGTTCTTCTTCCCTTTGAACGTTGCTGGATGCTTATGTTCAACATCATACAGGGGGAAGAAGTACAGTTCCCCCAGTGATAACAGTCTGATATCACCCACTTGGACTTAAAATTTAAACTCATTAGATGCCAAATATTTTGTCTGCTACATTTCCACAACGGAGAGGCAAAATAAAATACAAAATGTTTTATTCCACTAAGCACACACTATTATATTGATTGTCCATTTTAACATGTAAAAATTTGTGCTTTAAGTAGTGACCGAGTGAAATCTATTTGGTTTGTTCCTCATGTAGTAAAGAAATAATAGGTGCTACAAACCCATGTAGTAAACTATGCTACTACAACCCCTGGCAAAAATTATGGAATCACCGGCCTTGGAGGATGTTCATTCAGTTGTTTAATTTTGTAGAAATAAAGCAGATCACAGACATGGCACAAAATTAAAGTCGTTTCAAATGGCAACTTTCTGGCTTTAAGAAACACTAAAAGAAATCAAGAACAAAAAATGTGGTAGTCAGTAATGGTTACTTTTTTAACCAAGCATAGGGGAAAAATTATGGAATCACTCAATTCTGAGGAAAAAAATATGAAATCACCCTGTAAATTTTCATACCCCAAAATAACACCTGCATCAAATTAGATCTGCATCTAAAAAGGAGTGATCACACCTTGGACAGCTGTTGCACCAAGTGGACTGACATGAATCATGGCTCCAAGACAAGAGATGTCAATTGAAACAAAGGAGAGGATTATCAAACTCTTAAAAGAGGGTAAATCATCACGCAATGTTGTGAAAGATATTTGCTGTTCACAGCCAGCTGTGTCTAAAATCTGGACTAAATACAAACAACATGGGAAGGTTGTTAAAGGCAAACATACTGGTAGACCAAGGAAGACATCAAAACATCAAGACCAGAAACTTAAAGCAATATGTCTCTGAAACAGGAAATGCACAACAAACCAAATGAGGAACGAATTGATGGAAACTGGAGTCAACGTCTGTGACCGAACTGTAAGAAACCGCCCAAAGAAAATGGGATTTATGAGGGGCGATCCAAAAGTAACGATAATCAATACTAAACACAATGAATATAGTCAAAAATTTTTTTTATTTTTTTACATAGTCTCCTATCAAGTCTATACATTTAGTCCATCTCTTTTCTAAACTTAGAATTCCCTTAGAAAAAAATTCATGATCTTGACCCTCAAAAAAATCCCCAACAGCGGTTATCACGTCGCTATTGTCATCAAATTTCTTGCCCCGGAGGTGTTCCTTGAGTCAAGGAAAGAGAAAGAAGTCACTGGGGGCTAGATCTGGCCAATAGGGGGGGTGTTCCACCAGTTCAAAGCCCGCTTCTTGAATGGTAGCCATGGCAACTGCAGCTTTGTGAGCCGGCGCGTTATCTTGGTGAAACAGCACTCCAGCCCGCAGTTTGCCGCTCCTTTTCTCCTTGATAGCCTCCCACAATCTTCTTATTTGTTCTGCGTAGTAGGAGCCCGTAATAGTGGCTCCCTTCTCCAAATAGTCCACCATAATAATTCCTTCATCGTCCCAAAAAACGGACGCCATAACCTTCCCTGCTGAGCTTGACACTTTGAATTTCTTCGGCGTTGGTTCGTCGGCTCGTTTCCACGTCATCGATTGTTGTTTAGTTTCGGGATCAAAGTGGTGGATCCAGGTCTTGTCCATGGTCAAAAAACGTGACAAAAAATTTTCCTTGTCTGCTTGGAACTTTTTGAGATTTGCTATTGAAATGTCAAGTCGTTTCTTCTTTTGCTCGTCGGTTAACATTTTTGGCACCCAATGCATGGAGACCTTTCTCATATGCAATTCTTTTGCAAGGATTCTTTGAATACTGCCATATGAGATCCCTGGGACCTCAGCTACATGCCTGATAGTCACTCTTCGATCTGCCAATACAACTTCTTCAACTTTTTTCACGTTTTCTTCATTGAGGGACGTGGATGGGCGTCCTTGACGATGTTCATCTTCCGTCGATGTTCTTCCCAGCTTAAATTTCTTGGCCCAGCATGCAACTGTGGAATATGGAGGAGAAGAGTCCCCCAATGTTTCCACCAAGTCGCTGTGTATGTCTTTGGTAGTCATTTTTTTCAAGCAGAGGTATTTGATGACAGCTCTGAGCTCGTTTTTTTCCATTTTGATGTTCACTCCTCGGCAGTTCATATTCAAATGAATGTAGCTCCCGGGAATCGTGGTCTATTTAAGTGATTTTTTTTTCCTTGACTAGTGGGTACCTAAGAGAGAAGAAAACATTTTATTTTAATTTCTGTGTGCAATAGAAATAACCGATTATCATTACTTTTGGATCGCCCCTCGTACATACAGAAAAGCTAAACTAAAGCCATCATTAACACCTAAACAGAAAAAAATAAGGTTGCAATGGGCTAAGGAAAAGCAATTGTGGACTGTGGATGACTGGATGAAAGTCATACTCAGTGATGAATCGCGAATCAGCATTGGGCAAGGTGACGATGCTGGAACTTTTGTTTGGTGCTGTTCCAATGACATTTATAAGGATGACTGCCTGAAGAGAACATGCAAATTTCCACAGTCATTGATTATATGGGGCTGCATGTCAGGTAAAGGCACTCGGGTGATGGCTGTCATTACATCTTCAATAAATGCACAAGTTTATGTTGATATTTTCGGCACTTTTCTTATCCCATCAATTGAAAGGATGTTTGGGGATGATGAAATCATTTTTCAAGATGATAATGCATCCTGCCATAAAGCAAAAACTGTGAAAACATTCCTTGAAAAAAGACACATAAGGTCAATGTTTTGGTCTGAAAATAGTCCAGATCTCAATCCAATTGAAAATCTTTGGTGGAAGTTGAAGAAAATGGTCCATGACAAGGCTCCAACCTGCAAAGCTGATCTGGCAACAGCAATCAGAGAAAGTTGGAGCCAGATTGATGAAGAGTACTTGGTGCAACAAAATACTAGTGATGTGTTGGAGTGTTTTTTTGTTTGTTTGCTTTTCATGATTCCATAATTTTTTCCTTAGAATTGAGTGATTCCATAATTTTTTCCCTTTGCTTGGTTAAAAAAGTAACCATTACTGACTACCACATTTTTTGTTCTTGATTTCTTTTAGTGTTTCTTAAAGCTAGAAAGTGGCCATTTGAAATTACTTTAGTTTTGTGCCATGTATGTGATCTGCTTTTTTTTCTACAAAATTAAACAACTGAATGTACATCCTCCAAGGCCGGTGATTCCATAATTTTCGCCAGGGGTTGTATAACAACAAAGAAAATATAGTGCACACTGAATAAGAAATAATATAGTTTATTAGGTGACGTAGCACAAATAATCTTTTGAGGAAATCACATTTGTGATGATATGCATGGGTTTACCACATACCCCTCATTCTCCTTCACCTGTCCTCCTTCAGTTTCTTTATAGCATTCACTTTGGTAATTTTTATTTTTTTATATTTATTTGTTATGTATTATTTATTTGTAGATTTTATTAGTTTATATATTACTTTGGACCTTCATATATTGCACAGACTTTGCACTTTTCACAGTATGCTATATGCTGTGCTTTCTATGCTAACAGGTTTGCCATGATAAATAATGAAAGAGGGGGTAATTTTTACCCCAAAACTTGTAAGGGTTAATTGCAGTTTACGGTATAGTTGGAGATTTGTGAAGTAATATCTGATCTGGATGGTAGAGGGCAGTGGCAAAATGCCGGAGTTGGAGGGCAGGGGTTTTTGGCAGTTGGGGGAAGTTGAAGGAGAGTCCGAGTGGACATGAAGCTGCAAATCCTTGGAGAAAGTCTAGATAGGGTGGATCTATTGTTGTTGACTCTGATACATGTTGTTCAGCTTGACATGAGCTGACTCAGAGAGGACAACCTAGTGCACAGAATCTTCGGCTAGGCCACGTGAGGCCTTATCTCCAAGGCAATCCCTAAGAGCTTAAAGATGGCGTTTCTATCTCTAAGAGATATGAGTTGGCGTTTCTATCACTATGGACTTAGGGAAGCCTGCGTTGGAAAAATTAGCATTCCCTAAGAGCTTCAAGATGTTGTTTCTGATTATTCAGTTCTCAGCTCAGCAAGGCCCCTTCTACTACAGTTTCAGGATGAACTGGTACCATCCTGCATCTGAATATATATCTCATATATACATAGCCTTATAGAGGTCCAGCTAGTTAGGAGAGAAAGTCTCTTCAAGTAAGTCACACTTCGAAAATTGCTCCAATTAGGCGACTACTTAAGCACTGGCATAATATTGTTGTTTTATTGATTTATGCATACAAAGGGTTATTCACGTTGTATTTTGCTAGCAAATAACTGTTAATTCTGTTTAAGTGTACCTGCATATACTCTTTGTCGGGGTTATCGAAAGTTACTGCTGTCATTGTATTTGGTAATCATACACGTGGTTTACCTACCATCCTTTCTTTTCCGGTTAGTAAATATTCACACTCATCATGGTATTTTAGTAAGTCTTGTGTTTAGTTTTATGCTACTATGAGGTTTTTAAATGTTTTAATACCATTTTTGCCACTTTAATTATTTGCACTAATTAACCTAATTAACGTTATTAATTATTATTCTTTTCTTCATGCATGACCCGCTTTATATAGCTTTTTCTTTCTTTTGTGTTTTCATAGCTAGAGTAATATTTCAGTCTTGATTAATATCATAATTATAATTGTAAGTCATAGTGTTAACTGTATCCAAATTAATTGGACAAATCAATAGATTAAGTTTAGATATAACAAGGCATCAAGAATAGTGGGCACAGTAATAATATATTAGAAGGATGCTACATGTCTGTGCAAAAAATCAATGTATAAGGAGAAAAAATGTGCACAGATAAAAGTAGTGCACAACCATCGAAGGACAATATTTTAAAAACATATTTTATTATTAACAAATTGACTTAAGCAAACAATTAAAACATTTCAAAATATATGCAAACAAAATAATGTTATTTCATATAAGATGCCCTGTCTATGAGCCAGAATGGAGAAGCACAGTTTGCAGAACTACTTTGAGAGCTACAATTTGTTATTTGTAGCTTATCCTGAGACATGATTGGAATTACATTTAGCAATTACTACATTTTATATTTTCTTGTAACATTTGACGCAAACATTCACCGATGTTTACATTTTTATTAGATAAATTAATAGTACATGTAAAATAAGAAAAAATATAATATATCTTATCAGAAAAAAATAAAAAAGATCTGTATTCAATGAAGACAAATTTTTACATCATTGAGACAGAAGATGGCAGTCAGTGCTCAGAAAATTCTATCAAGAGAGGAGGGGGAGGAAGAGGAGGGGGAGGAAGAGGAGGGGGAGGAAGAGGACGGAGGAGCTGAAGGTAGAGCTCCTCCCTCCTACCACCTTTTGGCAACATAGAATCTAGCACCTTTTCATTAGTAATTGTCATTCTCCTATATCACTAATGTAACATTCTGCCCTTAATGAATACAGATTTTTCCCGTGAATTGAGAATTTTGAGAATGAATTATCAGTCCAGAAGGAGAATGAATGATCAATCAGACTTGGTGGCCAAAAAAGCAGCTTTCTCTGATAGTATATTTTACAAAGTTTCCTATTTTCACATGTACTATTGATTAATGAAATAAAATATAAAACAACGGTTACTCTTTATCGCTGATACTGTTTCGATGAAACTGGCAGAAGTGTGACAACAAAGTATCTTATATAATTTATAGTGACAGGTAGATGCTTGCATCCGGATATCAGGATAGTTAATTAATTGAAATTAAATTACATTTGACATAAGTCATGAGAAAGACTGCTTAGTGCTTTCTTTTGAAAAGTAAAAGTAAAGGAAAATCCAGTTCTGTTGAGCCGGACTCCAATTTTTTCTATTTTCCTACATATAGATACACCAAGTTTTGCAAAAATGTATGCAAATATTCCATGATTTTGGACTTTCTCCTTGTCAGTTTTCTTTAATTTCTTTATAGCATTTATTAAGTGGTGCATTGATTTTCTGTACCGTGTGAGTCATGCTGAAATGTTCAGTTCATCTACAAGGCACTTGTTACTGAGCAATTACATATACTGTACTAAATGTCAACTGTAATTGTGTTGCCTTTTTATCAGCAGAATATTTAATTAAATGATTTGCAGTTTTATCAAATAATGTCCTACACAAATTATTAATGCTCATTGTATACAAGCAACCTTTTAATTGCAATGCATTCAGCCATTGTTAAATTGGTCTTCTAAAAAATTAGTTGTGTATCGGATAATGGTAATATTGCTGTTAATAATCAAATCAATTATAATGTAATTGAAATTATTAAGTTGTAATTATAATTATATAAAAAATGTATGCTTTTTTAACCCCATTCCGACATTGGGCGTAATAGTACGCCGACGTCAGACAACCTTCATTTGATGTGGGCTCCAGCGGTGAGCCCACATCTTTCCTGGGATATGTCAGCTGTTTTGAACAGCTGAACTGGAGTATTCAGAGAAAACACATTACTGGTGTGAAACGCTGGTTCAATGGAACAGAAGGAGGGAGCCAGCCGTGCTGAAGGAGTAATTATAACATTGAGACTGCACAGGTGCGGTGACACATAGCAGCCATAAATGAAGCAAAAAGGCAGCAGTGGAAAAGGTAGAATCATGATTCACCTGCTGATGTTAACCCGTTAAATGCCGCTGTCAAATGCTGATAGCAGCATTTAACATGCACTTTCTGCAATCGCGCCGGAAATCTGTCCATCGGTGTCACCCATCACGTGATCACGGGTCACCGATAGGTTGACATGACAACCAGATGTCTCCTGGAGACCTCTATGGTTGTCTCTGCCAACTTGCTCTGAGCGCTGCCCGATGGTCGGTGCTCACAGCAAGTGAGTAGTTCTGCTACATACAGGCAATCTGATCATCATCTGTATGCAGCAGAGCCGATTGAGATACGGCAGCTTCTAGTCTCCCACGGAGATTATTGAAGCATGCCAAAAGTAAAAGCAAAATGTTTTTAAAAATATAAAATAATATAAAAGTTCAAATCACCACCCTTTCGCCCCATTAAAAATAAAACAATAATACAAAAAATCAAACATACACATAATCGCCCGATCTATCACTATCAAAAAAGATCAACCTAATCGCTAAATGGCTTAGGGAGAAAAAAGTAAAAACGCCAGAATTACGTTTTTGTGATTGCCACAACATTGCATGAAAATGCAATAACTGGTGATCAAAAGATCATATCTGCACCAAAATGGTATCATTAAAAAAGTCAGCTTGGCATGCAAAAAATAAGCCTTCACCCAACCCCAGATCATGAAAACTGGAGATGCTACGGGCATCGGAAAATGGTGCAAAATTTTTTTTAACAAAGTTTGGAATTTTTTTCACCATTTAGATAAAAAAGGACCTAGACATAGTTGGTGGCTATGAACTTGTAATGAACTGGACAATCACAATGGCATGGCAAAAAAGCCAAGCAAAAAACAACAGTGGGATTGCACTTTGTTTGCAATTTCATCGCATTTTGATTTTTTTCCCATTATTCAGCACATGAGATGCTAAAACCAATGGTATTGCTCAAAAGTACAACTCGTCCCGCAAAAAACAAGCCCTCACATGGCCATATTCACCAAAAAATAAACAAATTATGGCTCTGGGAAGAAGGGGAGCAAAAAATGAAAATAAAAAAACAAAAATACCTCTGGTTAAAGTAGCAAAGCAAATAAATTGCAAATATGCTATCATCAAAACTAGGGATGTTTTGTTCTAGTACCTGACCCAAAATTTATACCAAAGTTCTATTCCGGTACCAGAGCTGTACCCAAACTTGAACCAAAACCCAAAGTCCATTGAAAATAACCGGACTTTTGAGCTGGAAAAATATCTCTCTCTCCTCTCCCAGGAACTCTTAACATTGCAACGGACTTCTGAGAGAAGTCAGTGTTTAGCTTTTTGCACCGGACAATAACTGTCTGGTACAAGCAATAAACTTTCGAGTTCAGGTTCTCTCATCTCAAATCATAACCTTACTCACTCATAGAAATAAACTAGGAGGTAATTTTTACTTAGCAGTAAGCAAAGTAAGAAAAAAGAAATAAAGGACTATGATTTTCCAATGAACCTGTATTCCAAGCACTGCGGAATATGTTGGCGCTATATAAATAAAAATTATTATTATTATTATTATTATTCCACTCGTTAAACAGATGAACCAAAGAACGTGCAGATACTATGCATGTTGTCTTAAGTAAATATTTAAAGGGAATCACCCATATAGTGAATAAATGTATATCTGCCTGGACAGATTGGAAAGACCAAATGGGAAAATGAGGAAACTAACAGAGTACCACAATTAAATGATCAGATAATGATGTTGAAATAAAACAGCCTTCGTTTATGCACAATATAGTACATGATGGCACAGAAGAAAAGAGAAATCACACATAACAAGCAGTATAAAGTGAGAACCAGTGTGGTTCTATTAAACAATATGAAACTGCTGGACAGCACAGACGCATTGTAAATAGAATGATTTTTGTTTTCAAGAGGAGACCATTAGATCCAACCCCATATGATCAATTGCATGTGTCTCACACTCAGATAAGATGATGATATGCAATAGAGTAAGGATATAGTAAATGTAAACAGATGTTATTGCACATACCCTTGTGCCTGGCCATAGACTCTATAGGAGATGTTTAAATATATTGGCCACCAATGGGAGTGAGTAGATGCTGATGGTGCATGCGCAGACAGAGCAAGCCGGAAGTCTGCCGGTGTGCCGCGTCTAGCGGTGAAGGGAACCTGGTCATGTCAGGGGTCACATGGTCAGTTGCCCAGGAATGGCATTCACATGAGAAACATGTGACCACAGGTCCAGCACCACATTGAGACAGTGCCTGCAGAAGACCAGGGAACTGAAGCGCAGGCGCACTATTTGCCCACTAACATTAGAAAGAGACCAGGATGTACCATCTATGCAATGGAAAGGATGTTGAAATGTCAAAGAGTGACTGCACATTAATACAAAGGGGGAGGGGGTATTGGAGGTAAGGTTTTAAGAAACAGGAGTAGATCAGTTGTAATGTTGTTGGAAAGTTGTATACTTCATATCTCTAAAGGGTTATCAATAGTAATTGTAGTTATAGAGTATTTATCCTAATAGAAGTATTTAAAAAAATAAACAAGGGGAAGGGGTATAATAAAGAATAAAAATAGCTATAGAGGGTTATCAGGAGTAGATGTAATTATAGAATATATATCCTAATAGAAGTAACCCATAACCCATTCACGCTATTGCCATTTTCTTTTTTTTCTTTTTCGTTTTGTCCTCCCCCTCTTCCAGTAGCACCACAACTTTTTTTCCAATCAATATTGCCATATAATGGCTTTTTTTGTGAGACAAGGTGTACTTTTGAATGACATAAATCATTTTTTCATGTGATGCAATGGAAAGTGCGTTAAAATTGCAAAGAAAGTGCAATTTCACAATTGTTTTCTGCTTTTCTATTTACCATGTTCACTACATCATAAAACTGAACTGGCAATATGATTCTCCAGGTCAGTACAAGTACGTAGTTACTAAACATGCATAATATTTTTTATTTTATTTAAGAAATGTAAAAAAAAGTTCAGAAATTCGTAAAAACAAAATTCTTGTGTCACCATTTTCCGAGACACAAAACGTTTCCTTTTTCCTGTGTATGAGGCTTTGTGATGGCTTATTTTTTGCTCTCTGAGCAGATGTTAAGGACACAATTTTGATGCAGATACAATGTTTTTATCATTTCTTAAAGCAATTTAATGCGGTGTTGTGGTGGTAAAAAAGATGTAATTCTGCAATTTTGATTTTCATTCTCAATGCACCATTAACTAATCAGGTCAACGCTACCTGCAGCTGTTAAAGGCACATGATGCCTGATTAAATCAGCTGTCATGTGCAGAAAAAGATGAGAGCTTGGTTTGCGGGTCCCAGTCAAAGTTTGGGAACTGGTATATGATGTATCGATATGTCATATGTCAGTAAGGGATTAAAAGAGGTATTTGAGTAGTTGATGGAGGCTTCAGGACCGATCTGCACAGAATTTAAGGGTTTATAAAATATAAAATTATTCAAAAGTTTAATTAGTCTTTGTTATGTTGAGTCATTACTTACAGACATGTCATGATGCATGGAACTCAAGGAGTTCAAAGTAAAAAAAACAGGAATATACTTCAAAGACAAATGGATAGTCAGAGGCAAAGTCTGGAGTCAGGTAACAAAAGTCAGAGTGCGTGAAAGACAAAAGGGGTAATACAAATGCGTAGTCAAAAGGCAAATACAAGGTCCAGCAACAAAGATCAGAACATCAGAACACAGAGCAAGCACAACACAGAGCAAGGTTACAACTGTAAATATTCTGATCATTGCATGCCAGCTAAATAGCCAGGTAATCATCCTGTATTGGTGACATCTGGAGAAAACGCCACAGGCCCAGCCAGATTGGACAGCTTGGCTATCATTCACACTCTTTAAAAGTTTCATCTTTTATCGGAGGGCTAGTTTAAAGCACTATGATACCGGAGTGGATAATTATAAAAATACATACTGAATTATATAATAAAAGTGCAGAATAAAACACGCTCTTGGGGTTTGATAGCTGTCACCTGAAAAAGATTAATTAAATATTTGTCATACAGCCAAATAATGAGAGCTTAGAGGATTGTGGATCATAATAACAGGATGAATATGACTATGGATGTGATGGTTCAGAATTTTATAGTATGGTTAACCAAAAATATCATTTTTACAGCTACTACTAGTTTGATACCTTTCAAAATCTCCTGTATTGAAATACCGGGAGTATATGGACAGATACTATAAATATCATCTCATCATAAGGGAGCAAACTGCTTGTTTTATTGTTAATGAGTGTCTGTATAATTAAACAGACCAGTGTGAGTCTATGTTCCCGTTATTAAGGGAAATTTGAATAGAATAGAAAGGATGTAAAAGGGAAGTTTGTGGATGAAAATTTGAATTTTTTAGAGCAAGTCCGTCAAATGTTTTTAGTGAGAATCATTGGGCCCTGGAGTTTGTTTGAAGGAAGATTATAAGAACCGTTTCAGATATCAGAGAGTTAGGATGGGCTGGGGTAAGCCAAAGTTTTTCACTTTCTATCCATTTCGTATAAGCAGGTTTAGAAGACAATGCTGGAATTCTGCATAAATGAGTAGCTCAGTAATAATGGATAACGTTTGGGGCTCCCAGACCTTGTCCAAGCTTTTAATTCGGGCCAAATGTATATTTCAGTTTGAAATCCTTGGTGTAGACACTGTTTGTCACCTTAGTCTTATTTCTCTTCTGTATGGACTGGATCACTGAATATCATTCTTCAAATCTGATAAGACCATATGGGTGTCATGGTTGTGGACAGGGTTCCTTCCCTGTCCTCTCAGGGTTAATTTTGTATGACCTCCTTTTGGTTTTGGGAGGGCTATATTTACCCGCCTTTGTTTGGGGATCCTTGTCAGTGATACATCTGTCCTGGCTGTGTGCCTGACCCCTGCTGTGCTTGCATACCATTTAGTCTGATTGCTTTCTTATGTATGACCCAGTCTGTTTTCTTGTTCTGTGCATTGCTTTGTGACTCTGTGCAGGTCTCCGCCACCACTCAGCCTCTGGCTATGCCTCCGGCCACTCCCCCGGTGGTCACATGTCTCAGGTCCTGCCCTTCAGCTGGTAATCTCACTGCAGTGCTCCTCACACACTCTCTGTTCTTCTGTAACACATTCACAGACTCGTGTTGTAAGGCTATGTGCACACGTGGGAAATATGGTGCAGAATTTTCTGCACAAAATCCGCATCTCCTGGCAGAATCTGCAGCTGCGGATTTCCAGTGGTTTTTATGCGGATTTTGTGAGGATTTGCCATGGAATTGATGCGTATTTTGTGCGGATTTTATGCAGTTTTTGCCACTGCGGATTTCTATCATGGAGGGGTGCAGAAACGCTGCAGATCCACACAAAAGACGTGACATGCACTTCTTTTAAATCCACAGCAATTCCGCACTGATTTTTCTGCACAACTTTTTTTTTACATTGATTTACATGGTACTGTAACTCACAGTGCAGATCTGCAGCGTTTCTGCGTGGAAAAATCCAATGCGGATCCGCAGCAAATCCGCATCATGTGCACATAGACTTAGTCTGCAGCAGGATTCTTGATAATGGGCAACACCATAAAAAGTCATTCATGAGGGCAAACCATAATGGTAATATTCCTAGAATTATGTTGTGTGGTAGCATGATAGTTTTGACAATTGAATCTGATTACCGTACATACTTGAGTATAATCTGACCTGAGTCTAAGCCGAAGCTTCTAATTTTGCCACGTAAAACTGGGTAAGCTTATTGACTCCAGTATAAGCCGGGTATGTATTGTCCCCTCATCCCTGTCCTGCTATGTGTAGCTCCCTCTGTTGTATGCATAGCTCCCCCGGTATTAGGGCTAGCGGAACGCACTGAGTATAGGTAGCTACAAGGTGCGTTCGCAGCCCGTGGTCCACCATGCAGAGATATCTGCTGCAAAGTAACGACGGATAACCTCTGAGCTCACACGTGGGTTAATGTTATGAAAGGCAATTCAGTATCACAATGGACATGGAGGTCAGAGCACATACAGTGATCTGACAATAACCCAAAATAATAGAACGAGCTCTGAGACGTGGGAACTCTGCAGACCGCAATCCCTGATCCTCTCCAAACACAACTACAGGCAGCCGTGGATTGCGCCTAACGCTACCTATGCAACTCGGCACAGCCTGAGAAACTAACTAGCCTGAAGATAGAAAAAATAAGCCTACCTTGCCTCAGAGAAATACCCCAAAGGAAAAGGCAGCCCCCACATATAATGACTGTGAGTAAGATGAATAGACAAATGTAGGGATGAAATAGATTCAGCAAAGTGAGGCCCGATATTTTAGACAGAACGAGGATAGGAAAGATAACTTTGCGGTCTACACAAAACCCTAAAGAAAACCACGCAAAGGGGCAAAAAGACCCTCCGTACCGAACTAACGGCACGGAGGTACACCCTTTGCGTCCCAGAGCTTCCAGCAAAACAAATAGACAAGCTGGACAGAAAAAATAGCAACAAATAGCAAAGAAGCACTTAGCTATGCAGAGCAGCAGGCCACAGGAATGATCCAGAGAAACACAAGTCCAACACTGGAACATTGACAGGAAGCATGAATCAAAGCATTAGGTGGGGTTAAGCAGAGAAGCACCCAACGACCTCACCAGATCACCCGAGGGAGGAAACTCAGAAGCAGCAGTACCAGTTTCCTCCACAAACGGAAGCTCCCAGAGAGAATCAGCCGAAGTACCACTTGTGACCACAGGAGGGAGCTCTGCCACAGAATTCACAACAGTACCCCCCCTTGAGGAGGGGTCACCGAACCCTCACCAGAGCCCCCAGGCCGACCAGGATGAGCCACATGAAAGGCACGAACAAGATCGGGAGCATGGACATCAGAGGCAAAAACCCAGGAATTATCCTCCTGAGCATAACCCTTCCATTTAACCAGATACTGGAGTTTCCGTCTTGAAACACGAGAATCCAAAATCTTCTCCACAATATACTCCAATTCCCCCTCCACCAAAACCGGGGCAGGAGGGTCAACAGATGGAACCATAGGTGCCACGTATCTCCGCAACAATGACCTATGGAAGACGTTATGTATGAAAAAAGAATCTGGGAGGGTCAGACGAAAAGACACAGGATTAATAACCTCAGAAATCCTATAAGGACCAATGAAACGAGGTTTAAACTTCGGAGAGGAAACCTTCATAGGAATATGATGAGAAGATAACCAAACCAGATCCCCAACACGAAGTCGGGGACCCACACGGTGTCTGCGATTAGCGAAACGTTGAACCTTCTCCTGGGAAAAGGTCAAATTGTCCACTACATGAGTCCAAATCTGATGCAACCTGTCCACCACAGTATCCACACCAGGACAGTCCGAAGACTCAACCTGTCCTGAAGAGAAACGAGGATGGAACCCAGAATTGCAGAAAAATGGAGAAACCAAGGTAGCCGAGCTGGCCCGATTATTAAGGGCGAACTCAGCCAAAGGCAAAAAGGACACCCAGTCATCCTGATCGGCAGAAACAAAGCATCTCAGATAGGTTTCCAAGGTCTGATTGGTTCGTTCGGTCTGGCCATTAGTCTGAGGATGAAAAGCCGAGGAAAAAGACAAGTCAATGCCCATCCTACCACAAAAGGCTCGCCAAAACCTCGAAACAAACTGGGAACCTCTGTCAGAAACGATATTCTCTGGAATGCCATGCAAACGAACCACTTGCTGGAAGAACAATGGCACCAAATCAGAGGAGGAAGGCAACTTGGACAAGGGTACCAGATGGACCATCTTAGAAAAACGATCACAGACCACCCAAATGACTGACATCTTTTAGGAGACGGGAAGATCTGAAATAAAATCCATAGAGATATGTGTCCAAGGTCTCTTCGGGACCGGCAAGGGCAAAAGCAACCCACTGGCACGAGAACAGCAGGGCTTAGCCCGAGCACAAATCCCACAGGACTGCACAAAAGAACGCACATTCCGCGACAGAGACGGCCACCAAAAGGATCTAGCCACTAACTCTCTGGTACCAAAGATTCCAGGATGACCAGCCAACACCGAACAATGAACCTCAGAGATCACTTTATTTGTCCACCTATCCGGGACAAACAGTTTCTCCGCTGGACAACGATCAGGTTTATTAGCCTGAAATTTTTGCAGCACCCGCCGCAAATCAGGGGAGATGGCAGACACAATTACTCCTTCCTTGAGGATACCCGCCGGCTCAGATAAACCCGGAGAGTCGGGCACAAAACTCCTAGACAGAGCATCCGCCTTCACATTTTTAGAGCCCGGAAGGTACGAAATCACAAAGTCAAAACGGGCGAAAAACAGCGACCAACGAGCCTGTCTAGGATTCAAACGCTTAGCAGACTCGAGATAAGTCAGGTTCTTATGATCAGTCAATACCACCACGCGATGCTTAGCTCCCTCAAGCCAATGACGCCACTCCTCGAATGCCCACTTCATGGCCAGCAACTCTCGGTTGCTCACATCATAATTCCGCTCAGCAGGCGAAAACTTCCTGGAAAAAAAAGCGCATGGTTTCATCACTGAACAATCAGAACCTCTCTGCGACAAAACAGCCCCTGCTCCAATCTCAGAAGCATCAACCTCGACCTGGAACAGAAGAGAAACATCAGGTTGACACAACACAGGGGCAGAAGAAAAACGACGCTTCAACTCTTGAAATGCTTCCACAGCAGCAGAAGACCAATTGACCAAATCAGCACCCTTCTTGGTCAAATCGGTCAATGGTTTGGCAATACTAGAAAAATTGCAGATGAAGCGACGATAAAAATTAGCAAAGCCCAGGAACTTTTGCAGACTTTTCAGAGATGTCGGCTGAGTCCAATCATGGATGGCTTGGACCTTAACAGGATCCATCTCGATAGTAGAAGGGGAAAAGATGAACCCCAAAAATGAAACCTTCTGCACACCAAAGAGACACTTTGATCCCTTCACAAACAAAGAGTTAGCACGCAGGACCTGAAAAACCGTTCTGACCTGTTTCACATGAGACTCCCAATCATCCGAGAAGATCAAAATGTCATCCAAGTACACAATCAGGAATTTATCCAGGTACTCTCGGAAGATGTCATGCATAAAGGACTGAAACACTGATGGAGCATTGGCAAGTCCGAATGGCATCACTAGATACTCAAAATGACCCTCGGGCGTATTAAATGCAGTTTTCCATTCATCGCCTCGCCTGATTCGCACCAGATTATACGCACCACGAAGATCAATCTTGGTGAACCAACTAGCCCCCTTAATCCGAGCAAACAAATCAGATAACAAAGGCAAGGGGTACTGAAATTTAACAGTGATCTTATTAAGAAGGCGATAATCTATACAAGGTCTCAGCGAACCATCCTTTTTGGCTACAAAAAAGAACCCTGCTCCTAATGGCGACGATGACGGGTGAATATTCCCCTTCTCCAGGCATTCCTTCACATAACTGCGCATAGCGGTGTGCTCAGGCACGGATAAATTAAACAGTCGACCTTTTGGGAATTTACCACCAGGAATCAAATTGATAGCACAATCACAATCCCTATGCGGAGGTAAGGCATCGGACTTGGGCTCATCAAATACATCCCGGTAATCAGACAAGAACTCTGGAACCTCAGAAGGGGTGGATGACGAAATTGACAAAAATGGAACATCACCATGTACCCCCTGACAACCCCAGCTGGACACCGACATGTATTTCCAATCCAATACTGGATTATGGGCTTGTAGCCATGGCAACCCCAACACGACCACATCATGCAGATTATGCAACACCAGAAAGCGAATATCCTCCTGATGTGCAGGAGCCATGCACATGGTCAGCTGGGTCCAGTATTGAGGCTTATTCTTGGCCAAAGGCGTAGCATCAATACCTCTCAATGGAATAGGACACTGCAAGGGCTCCAAGAAAAACCCACAACGCTTAGCATATTCCAAGTCCATCAAATTCAGAGCAGCACCTGAATCCACAAACGCCATGACAGAATATGATGATAAAGAGCAGATCAAGGTAACGGACAGAAGAAATTTTGACTGTACCGTACCAATGGTGGCAGACCTAGCGAACCGCTTAGTGCGCTTAGGACAATCAGAGATAGCATGAGTGGAATCACCACAGTAGAAACACAGCCCATTTAGACGTCTGTGTTCTTGCCGTTCAACTCTGGTCAAAGTCCTATCGCACTGCATAGGCTCAGGTTTAAGCTCAGGTAATACCGCCAAATGGTGCACAGATTTACGCTCACGCAAGCGTCGACCGATCTGAATAGCCAAAGACATAGACTCATTCAAACCAGCAGGCATAGGAAATCCCACCATGACATCCTTAAGGGCTTCAGAGAGACCCTTTCTGAACATAGCTGCCAGCGCAGATTCATTCCATTGAGTGAGCACTGACCATTTTCTAAATTTCTGGCAATATACCTCTATCTCATCCTGACCCTGACAAAGAGCCAGCAAATTCTTTTCTGCCTGATCCACTGAATTAGGCTCATCGTACAGCAATCCGAGCGCCAGGAAAAACGCATTGATATTACTCAATGCAGGATCTCCTGGCGCAAGAGAAAATGCCCAGTCCTGAGGGTCGCCGCGCAAAAAAGAAATAATAATCAAAACCTGTTGAACTGGATCACCAGAGGAACGAGGTTTCAAGGCCAGAAATAACTTACAATTATTTTTGAAACTCAGAAACTTAGTTCTATCTCCAAAAAACAAATCCGGAATAGGAATTCTTGGTCCTAACATAGATTTCTGATCAATAGTGTCTTGAATCTTTTGTACTCTTGCCGAGAGCTGATCCACAAATGAAGACAGACTTCTAATGTCCATCGCTACACCTGTGTACTGAACCACCCAAATGTCTAGGGGAAAAAAATGACAAAACACAAAGCCAAGAAAAAAAAATGGTCTCAGAACTTCTTTTTTCCCTCTATTGAGAATCATTAGTACTTTTGGCTTCCTGTACTGTTATGAAAGGCAATTCAGTATCACAATGGACATGGAAGTCAGAGCACATACAGTGATCTGACAATAACCCAAAATAATAGAACGAGCTCTGAGACGTGGGAACTCTGCAGACCGCAATCCCTGATCCTCTCCAAACAGAACTAGAGGCAGCCGTGGATTGCGCCTAACGCTACCTATGCAACTCGGCACAGCCTGAGAAACTAACTAGCCTGAAGATAGAAAAAATAAGCCTACCTTGCCTCAGAGAAATACCCCAAAGGGAAAGGCAGCCCCCTACATATAATGACTGTGAGTAAGATGAAAAGACAAACGTAGGGATGAAATAGATTCAGCAAAGTGAGGCCCGATATTCTAGACAGAACGAGGATAGAAAAGATAACTTTGCGGTCTACACAAAACCCTAAAGAAAACCACGCAAAGGGGCAAAAAGACCCTCCGTACCGAACTAACGGCACGGAGGTACACCCTTTGCGTCCCAGAGCTTCCAGCAAAATAAATAGAGAAGCTGGACAGAAAAAATAGCAACAAATAGCAAAGAAGCACTTAGCTATGCAGAGCAGCAGGCCACAGGAATGATCCAGAGAAACACAAGTCCAACACTGGAACATTGACAGGAAGCATGAATCAAAGCATTATGTGGGGTTAAGCAGAGAAGCACCCAACGACCTCACCAGATCACCCGAGGGAGGAAACTCAGAAGCAGCAGTACCAGTTTCCTCCACAAACGGAAGCTCCCAGAGAGAATCAGCCGAAGTACCACTTGTGACCACAGGAGGGAGCTCTGCCACAGAATTCACAACAGGTTAAGCTTCATCCTGTGTGAACTGGAAGCGATCTCTGTTGACTCACAGAGTCGCGCTGTACACAAAACTATGACCCTAACTAGGGGTTGTGCTTGCTCTGGAACTCTTCTGTGCTAACCGTTCACATGAAGGAACCAGATGCTAAGCCAAGGCTAATTGCCCCCACTGACGCTAACTGCCTGCCTGAGTGTACAGTCCCAAAGCTACAGCCTCAAACCACATATGTATAGAGTGGTATAGTATCCACTGGCATAAGCCAAAACACATTTGATACTAGCACATGGCTGTGCGGCCATGCAAACCTTTTATAGTTGCAGCTCTACAGGATCTTCCTGGTGGACCAATAGGAGCTGCAACAGGGCCTCAACATGTGACCCCCAACCTCCAATGAGGGGTCATCCCGTGGGCATGCTCGGTGCATGAAAAGCAGGACTTAGTCCCAGAAAAGCCTGTTCACCGCTGACCAGTGCCGGCTATAAGGGCAGAGCCTGGAAAGGCAACAGTAACCATTCTCACAGTATCATGCTGAGCCAGATGCTGGGACCGACGTCTCCGCTGAGCAGGTTCCACTGCAGCTGGAGGAGAATGGGAAACTACAGCAGACATGGTTCGAGATTTCCCCTGTGCAGCCGAGGAAACTCGACACCTAACACCCAGTCCCCTTGTTGTATGCATGGCTCCCCCATCCCATCTTGTATGTATGATTCGGCTCCCCCATCTCATGCTTGTATGCATGGCTGGGCACCCCCATCCCATCCTTGTATGCATGGCTCGGCTTGGCTCCCTCTGTCCTCCTCATCCTCCACCGTGTCGCTGCATCTCCGTTGTCCCGATGCGGCAGCTCTTCCTGTGCTGAGGGATCATGTGGTACCGCTCATTAAGGAAAATAATATGCGATCCACGCCTATGGGTGTGGAGACACATGCATATTCATTACCTTAATGAGCGGTACCACGTGACCACTCAGCTGAGCACAGGAAGAGCAGCCGCATAGGGAGAACAGAAATGCAGGGACATTTAGCAATGGCGCGAGGAAGGTAAGTTTGATGTCACAGCCGCCTGCTCCTGCTGCTGTTCTGCCGCTCCCTTCTCCCTCCCCCACTGGCTTTTGGACAATGATTCATGTATAAACCGAGGGGGGTGTTTTCAGCACAAAAAAAAATGTGCTGGAGATCTCGGCTTGTACATGAGTTTATACGGTATATACATATTTATTATTGTGTAATGGAATAATACTGTAATTAGTGTTTACATTATATTTATTTACTGTTCAGTTTCTGCTGACTTCTATACTGACTGTTGTCTTTATTTTAACATTATATTTGATATTTATGTATTTTAATTATGTGGCATAAAATTATTTCTAGCTTTTAATTAACTTATTGACTCCTTTTTGTTCTTTTTTAAATACATTTATATAACTTTTCTGGCACCATGTCTACTGCTCAAGCATAAGACAGCAGGCTAATGGTTTTTTGTACACCTGCATAGGCTTACTAATAATGCAGTGCTGCTATGACAGTTAATGGAAGTACCTTGGCCATCACAAATCAATGGTTCTCAGGGGAGTGCAATTTGTATGGTAGAGTTGTTTTGCTCTCCAGAATCATTGAGTGAGTCTCTCTATCATGTAGCGTGTAAGATCTTATTGTCTCAAAGGTTTTCTCTCTCTTGTAGAGTGTAAGCTCTTATGGTCAGTGGGGTTCTTTCTATCACTCCTAAAGAGTGTAAGCTCTTATGATCAGGGAGTGTCTCATGCTGTCTCCAACTCTCTCTCTCCACCGTGAGTATTTTCCAAGCAATAACAAGCTTTCTAGTATTGAAATTTGTGCAAATAAATTTATTTTCTTGAAAACAATTTTTTGGGGGTAAAATTTGGCAAAGTTTATGAACTCAAACTTCAAAAGATGTGCTCTTCTCTAATGACAGTCATAGGATAGTGGCTATGTTTGCCTAGCTTTGGTTCTGTCTTTGTAAAAGGTGAATGACCTATTGATTATGTTTCATTTTTATAAAGTAGGGCATTATAACTTACATGTACCTTTTCATCATGGGCCAGAATTGGGTTAATAAATACACCCCAGACACAATCATTTTTAGAAAAAAAAATGAAAGTCTGAATGGTTACACATCTGCTACGCTACTCAATTTAAATTCTATGGAACTGGTGTCAATAACTGAGTACAGATCTAATCTATTTCTATCTGTCCCATACACAATAGCAAATAAAGTGGCTGGCCATGTGTGACCACTAGAGTTGAGCGACCTTGACCTTTTTAGAGTCGAGCCGGGTTTCGCGAAACCCGACTATCTCAAAAGTCGGGTCGAGTGAAATCGGCGGATTATGGCGAAAAGTCGGGATCGACCGAAACACGAAACCCAATGCAAGTCAATGGGGCAGCATAGTCGGCAGTGAGTGGGGGCCAGGAAAACACCTAGAGTGCCCATTTTAATGTCAAAACCATCCATTCTTCTTAATGAAGCTTGTCAAGCGTAATTTACCTCATAATAATTGGAAGGCATTTGAAATTGGGGGTCATTTGGCTAAAGTTGTGTGGGGTAGGGCTGGTTCAAGTAATTAGTGGGCCCAGGAAATCTGGACCACGTCACGGCAGTGGAGCAGGGAGAGGTAAGTATTTCAACTTTGCAAGTGCTGTGATCCTGAGCAAGCAGGGGGGCCCACTTGTTGGCATTGGCACTGGCACAGGGCCCCTCAAAGTACAGCGGTGTGTTTGCACGGCGGGGGCGCCTCCCACCGGCAGCAACACTTTTGCGTACTATGAGAGGCCCTGTGCCAGTGACGTCGCCAACTAGTATTCCTCCCCCCACCTGATGAAGGAACCTGCACTTTCATCTGCACCTTCCTCTTTGTCCCCGTGTAAGGTGGTATGGTATGCGGGAAGAGCAACCTGACTTTCAGCAGGGTCACAATGTTGTTGTGTAGCATGCACGGGGAATGTTGCGTTATGGGTCAATGTACCAGCAGACTCATCTATCACTGGCTGGGCAATGGGCACGATGAAGTGGAAACACAGATATAGGCCCAAAGAATAAAGTGGGCTAAATGCAGTTCAAAATTGGTAACACAGGAATAACCAGGGGGCATTGCAGTGGAGGACAACTGGAATGAGAGGCTGACACAGAGAGTAGGGCCAAATCAGTAAGTAGTCGAAATGCAGTTCAAAATTGGCAACCGTAGTAAACAGGCGGCACAGCTTTGTTCAGTGGAGGAGAACAGCAAGGAGTGGCAGACACCGATAGTAGGCCCCAACCCAACTAGTAGGCCAAATGCAGTCTAACATTAACAACTACTTAACGAGAGCCTGAAAATGGAATTTCAGGACAGGAAACCAGGAGAACAGCAAGGAGTGGCAGACACCGATAGTAGGCCCCAAACCAACTAGTACGCCAAATGCAGTTGTTCCATTTAACCACAATTTAATGAGAGCCTGAAGATAGAAGCTCAGGAAAGGCAACCTGGGGAACACCTTGGAGTGTAACACACCATCTCTCTCCACCCCATACCCATTTTGTAGGCCTAATGCAGTGTACTTTTCTACAACTACTAAACGAGAGTCGGAAGACCGAAGCAATGGCAAGGAAACCTGGGGAACACCTTGGAGTGTAACACACCATCTCTCTCCACCCCATACCCAATTTGTAGGCCTAATGCAGTGTAGTTTCCAAGAACTACTAAACGAGAGCCGGAAGATCGAAGCTCAGGAAAGGCAACCTGGGGAACACCTTGGAGTGTAACACACCCTCTCTCTACACCCCATACCCAATTTGAAGGCCTAATGCAGTGTAGTTTCCAAGAACTACTAAACGAGAGCCGGAAGATCGAAGCTCAGGAAAGGCAACCTGGGGAACACCTTGGAGTGTAACACACCCTCTCTCTACACCCCATACCCAATTTGAAGGCCTAATGCAGCGTAGTTTCCAACATCTATTAAACGAGAGCCGGAAGATCGAAGCTCAGGAAAGGCAACCTGGGGAACACCTTGGAGTGTAACAAACCCTCTCTCTACACCCCATACCCAATTTGTAGGCCTAATGCAGCGTAGTTTCCGACAACTACTAAACGAGAGCATGAAGATCGAAGCTCAGGAAAGGCAACCTGGGGAACACCTTGGAGTGTAACACACCCTCTCTCTACACCCCATACCCAATTTGAAGGCCTAATGCAGTGTAGTTTCCAAGAACTACTAAACGAGAGCCGGAAGATCGGAGCTCAGGAAAGGCAACCTGGGGAACACCTTGGAGTGGAACACACCATCTCTCTACACCCCATACCCAATTTGAAGGCCTAATGCAGCGTAGTTTCCAACAACTACTAAACGAGAGCCGGAAGATCGAAGCTCAGGAAAGGCAACCTGGGGAACACCTTGGAGTGTAACACAACGTCTCTCTACACCACGGAAGGGCTGATTCTTAGGAAGGAAGGCTGTTGGAAATAAGCATTGCGCGTCCGAGGGTGATTATATTCTTATTAGGTATATACTCACCTTCGGACGCGCCCTGCTTCTTTATTTGGAATGAATGTTTATTTGCAATGTGGTGTTGACTTTCTCTATTATTTTGGTAATTAATGATTTTATTATTTTCATTGTTTTGCATCTTCTCGGCAATAATATAAAGAAGATGCGGCAGGACAACACTCGGTGGATGCCATATCTGTGTTTTCAATTTAAAAAACCTTTCAGTTAAATACTTGCAGGATAAAGTAATTGTAGCTGGTGGCCATTTTTAGTACTGTACCAGATTTTAGTTGTGTGTTTGTTTTTAATGTTAAAATGTCTGCATTTGATATCTCACCAGTATTTTCTTTTTTATAAGCAAAATACTTTTTTTTTTATTTTATGATGTTGGTTCAAGGGGTACACGGGCAGCAGTAGACAGGTCAGTGGAGGCCTAGTGGAAGGAGTGACGGCAGACAGGCATCAAAGGCCTAACATCATAACATTGGGCTGTTGGCAATTTAAAATTGGTTCCAGGGGTACACGGGCAACAGTGGTCTGGTCAGTGGAAGTCTAGTGGAAGGAGTGACGGCAGACAGGCATCAAAGGCCTAACATAATAACATTTGGCTGTTGGCAATTTAAAATTGGTTCCAGGGGTACACGGGCAACAGTGGTCTGGTCAGTGGAAGTCTAGTGGAAGGAGTGACAGCAGACAGGCTAAGAAGGCCTAACATAACAAAATTGGGCTGGCTGTAGGCAAGTTTAAATTGGTTCCAGGGGAACACGGCCAGCAGTGGCCTGGTCAGTGTAGTAGTTGTAGAAAGAACGGACCGCAGACAGGCTTCGAAGGCCTAACATAACAAAAATGTCAAAACAATGGTATTGTCAGTGCCAGGCATTGAAGGATGTCAGCGCATAGACTAAACATTGGTGAAGCTGTGAGAGATAATTTTGCTAGTGGTAGAGCACTGTTTGAGCTGGGGGGGGGGAACTGTCTTGTGGCCGGCGGTACAGGCCCAGGGCCCCTCATATTACAATGGTGTGTCTGACGTTGGGTGCGCACCACCACCGCCAGAGACACTTTATTGTACTATGAGGGACCCAGAGGCAGTGCCGTCGACCAAAAGCGGGCACACCCACCTCTTCAGACAAACAGCACTCTTACGGGTGCTGGCGCAAAATGGCGATACCACGGCCCCGTGTGGGGAGTTTGGCCATTTTGTTAGGAGTAAACATGTCGTATGCTGGACAATCAGGTGCAGAAAATTACGAGATTGGAAAAGTCATTCAGAAGAGTCCACAGGCAAGACCTTTTCATAGGAAAGTTAGGTGTCAGCCGGGCAAGGTGGGGCAAAAGATTTCGAAATCCAGTTGTGGTTCATTTTAATGAAGGTTAGATCATCTACATTTTGGGTAGCCAGATGAGTCCTTTTTTCAGTTAGTATTGAACCTGCAGCACTGAATACTCTTTCTGATAGGACACTAGCTGCCGGGCAAGCAAGCTCCTGCAATGCATATTCTGCCAATTCTGGCCAGGTGTCTAATTTGGATGCCCAGTAATCAAATGGGAATGACGGTTGAGGGAGAACGTCGATAAGGGATGAAAAATAGTTTGTAACCATACTGGACAAATGTTGTCTCCTGTCACTTTGAATTGATGCTGCAGTACCTGTCCTGTCTGCGGTCATAGCAAAATCACTCCACAACCTGGTCAGAAAACCCCTCTGGCCAACGCCACTTCTGATTTCTGCCCCTCTAACACCTCTGGTCTGCTGGTCCCTGGAGCTCGTGTGAGAACGATCACGGGCGCTGTGTGCAGGGAATGCCAGAAGCAAACGGTCAACAAGAGTTGATTGTTTTGTTGCTAATATTAGTTCCAAGTTCTCATGTGGCATAATATTTTGCAATTTGCCTTTATAGCGAGGATCAAGGAGGCAGGCCAACCAGTAATCGTCATCGTTCATCATTTTTGTAATGCGTGTGTCCCTTTTGAGGATACGCAAGGCATAATCCGCCATGTGGGCCAAAGTTCCAGTTGTCAAATCTGCGGTTGTGCTTGGTTGAGGGGCAGTTGCAGGCAAATCTACGTCACTTGTGTCCCTCAAAAAACCAGAACCCGCCCTTGCCACGCCACCAATTTCCAATGACCCCGGGAAAGCTTCCTCATTAAAAATATACTCATCCCCATCATCCTCCTCATCCTCCACCTCCTCTTCGCCCGCTACCTCGTCCTGTACACTGCCCTGACCAGACAATGGCTGACTGTCATCAAGGCTTTCCTCTTCCTCTGGTGCAGACGCCTGATCCTTTATGTGCGTCAAAGTTTGCATCAGCAGACACATTAGGGGGATGCTCATGCTTATTATGGCGTTGTCTGCACTAACCAGCCGTGTGCATTCCTCAAAACACTGAAGGACTTGACACATGTCTTGAATCTTCGACCACTGCACACCTGACAACTCCATGTCTGCCATCCTACTGCCTGCCCGTGTATGTGTATCCTCCCACAAAAACATAACAGCCCGCCTCTGTTCGCACAGTCTCTGAAGCATGTGCAGTGTTGAGTTCCACCTTGTTGCAACGTCTATGATTAGGCGATGCTGGGGAAGGTTCAAAGAACGCTGATAGGTCTGCATACGGCTGGAGTGTACAGGCGAACGGCGGATATGTGCGCAAAGTCCACGCACTTTGAGGAGCAGGTCGGATAACCCCGGATAACTTTTCAGGAAGCACTGCACCACCAGGTTTAAGGTGTGAGCCAGGCAAGGAATGTGTTTCAGTTGGGAAAGGGAGATGGCAGCCATGAAATTCCTTCCGTTATCACTCACTACCTTGCCTGCCTCAAGATCTACAGTGCCCAGCCACGACTGCGTTTCTTGCTGCAAGAACTCGGACAGAACTTCCGCGGTGTGTCTGTTGTCGCCCAAACACTTCATAGCCAATACAGCCTGCTGACGTTTGCCAGTAGCTGCCCCATAATGGGAGACCTGGTGTGCAACAGTGGCAGCTGCGGATGGAGTGGTTGTGCGACTGCGGTCTGTGGACGAGCTCTCGCTTCTGCAGGTGGATGAGGAGGAGGAGGAGGAGGGGGTGCGAACGGCTACAGCCAACTGTTTCCTAGACCATGGGCTAGGCAGAACTGTCCCAAACTTGCTGTCCCCTGTGGACCCTGAATCCACCACATTTACCCAGTGTGCCGTGATGGACACGTAACGTCCCTGGCCATGCCTACTGGTCCATGCATCTGTTGTCAGGTGCACCTTTGTGCTCACAGATTGCCTGAGTGCATGGACGATGCGCTCTTTAACATGCTGGTGGAGGGCTGGGATGGCTTTTCTGGAAAAAAAGTGTCGACTGGGTAGCTCGTAGCGTGGTACAGCGTAGTCCATCAGGTCTTTGAAAGCTTCGCTTTCAACTAACCGGTAGGGCATCATCTCTAACGAGATTAGTCTAGCTATGTGGGCGTTCAAACCCTGTGTACGCGGATGCGAGGCTAAGTACTTCCTTTTTCTAACCATAGTCTCATGTAGGGTGAGCTGGACTGGAGAGCTGGAGATCGTGGAACTAGCGGGGGTGCCGGTGGACATGGCAGACTGAGAGACGGTGGGAGATGGTATTGTTGCCGCCGGTGCCCTAGATGCAGTGTTTCCTACTACGAAACTGGAGATTCCCTGACCCTGACTGCTTTGGCCTGGCAAAGAAACCTGCACAGATACTGCAGGTGGTTTTGACAGATTACTTTGTGCTGATCAATTGGATGTTGTTTAAAAAAATGCCAGACTGCACTCTTTCTAGCATCGGATACCTTTTCAGGCATTGCAGACTGAGCTTTAACCGGATGGCCACGCTGTCCTCCAACAGGTTTTGACTTTGCCACGCGTTTTGGCCAAGATACGGGCCCGGCAGATGGAACCTGTTGCGATGTTGATGCCTGCTGCGGCCCCTCCTCCTCCGCTTCAGAACTGCTGCCGCCTGCACCCTGTTCCCCCAATGCCTGCCAATCGGGGTCAAGAACTGGGTCATCTATTACCTCTTCTTGTAGCTCGTGTGCAACTTCGTCTGTGTCACCGTGTCGGTCGGTGGTATAGCGTTCGTGATGGGGCAACATAGTCTCATCAGGGTCTGATTCTTGATCAGCACCCTGCGAGGGCAATGTTGTGGTCTGAGTCAAAGGACCAGCATAGTAGTCTGGCTGTGGCTGTGCATCAGTGCACTCCATGTCAGATTCAACTTGTAATGGGCATGGACTGTTAACTGCTTCACTTTCTAAGCCAGGGACGGTATGTGTAAAGAGCTCCATGGAGTAACCCGTTGTGTCGCCTGCTGCATTCTTCTCTGTTGTTGTTTTTGCTGAAGAGGACAAGGAAGCGACTTGTCCCTGACCGTGAACATCCACTAACGACGCGCTGCTTTTACTTTTACCAGTTTCACGAGAGGAGGCAAAAGAGCTAGAGGCTGAGTCAGCAAGATAAGCCAAAACTTGCTCTTGATGCTCCGGCTTTAAAAGCGGTTTTCCTACTCCCAGAAAAGGGAGGGTTCGAGGCCTTGTGTAGCCAGACGACGAACCTGGCTCCACAGCTCCAGACTTAGGTGCAATATTTTTTTTCCCACGACCACCTGATGCTCCACCACTACCACTACCCTCATTACCAGCTGACAATGAACGCCCCCGGCCACGACCTCTTCCACCAGACTTCCTCATTGTTTTAAAAACGTTACCAAACGAACGGTATTTGTTGCTGTCACACAACTTACACGGTGAGCTATAACTTCAGTATGATTTAGCTACCCCTTTACAGGTGGGTGAGACCACAACGAAAATCAGCCACAATGTTACACACTCTGTTGTTGTTGGCAACAAATGAGATGGCACACACGCAGGACTGTCACTGAAGCGCAAATGTAAATATTTATCTCCCACTGATTTGTGTTTGTTTTTTTTAAAAGGGAGACTTCAGAAAAAAAAAAATTAAAAAAAAATTATTTTTTACAGAAGAATTTATAAAACAAATAAAATGAAATGATTGTTTCAGGGAGAATTTAGGGAAAAAAAAAAAAAAAAGGCTTTGTAGGGCCCACTGAGTGAGAGAGGACGCACACAGGAGTCAGGAGTGGCACACAAGCCCAGAGGCCAATATTAATCTCCCACCGATTGATTTAGTTATTTTTTTTGGTAGATTTTGGAACCCAAATCAAGCAAAAAAATTAATAGGCTTTCTATGGCCCACAATTGGGGAGAGAGAGAGAGAGATGGCACACCCAGGAGTCAAGACTGGCACACAAGCAGAAGGGGCAATATGAATCTCCCACAGATTTTTTTTTTTTTTTTTTTCAGGGAGACTTGAGAGAAAAAAAAATACAAAAAAAATGATTTTTTTCAGGAATAATGTAGAAACCAAAGAAAATAAAATGATTGTTTCAGGGAGAATTTAGAAAACAAATAAAACAAAAAATAGGCTTTCTAGGGCCCACTGAGTGACAGATGACGCACACAGGAGTCAGGAGTGGCAGACAAGCCCAGAGGCCAATATTAATCTCCCACTGATTGATTTAGTGATTATTTTTGGTAGATTTTGGAACCCAAATCAAGCAAAAAAATTAATAGGCTTTCTATGGCCCACAATTGGGGAGAGAGAGAGAGATGGCACACCCAGGAGTCAAGACTGGCACACAAGCAGAAGGGGCAATATGAATCTCCCACAGATTTTTTTTTTTTTTTTTCAGGGAGACTTTAGAGAAAAAAAAATACAAAAAAAATGATTTTTTTCAGGAATAATTTAGAAACCAAAGAAAATAAAATGATTTTTTCAGGGAGAATTTAGAAAACAAATAAAACAAAAAATAGGCTTTCTAGGGCCCACTGAGTGACAGATGACGCTCACAGGAGTCAGGAGTGGCACACAAGCCCAGAGGCCAATATTAATCTCCCACTGATTGATTTAGTGATTTTTTTTGGTAGATTTTGGAACCCAAATCAAGCAAAAAAATTAATAGGCTTTCTATGGCCCACTATTTGTGAGAGAGATGGCACGCTCAGGACTGGCACACAAGCCCAGAGGCCAATATTAATCTCCCATTTTTTTTTTTCCAGGGAAAATTTATAAACCCAATAAAAAAAATAATAATAAATAGGCTTTCTATGGCCCACTATCTGAGAGAGAGAGATGGCACGCTTAGGACTGGCACACAAGCCCAAAGGCCAATATTAATCTCCCACTGATTGATTGATTGATTTTTTCAGGTAGAATTATGAACCCAAATCAACCAAAAAAATAAATAGGCTTTCTATGGCCCACTATTTGTGAGAGAGATGGCACGCTCAGGACTGGCACACAAGCCCAGAGGCCAATATTAATCTCCCACTTTTTTTTTTCCAGGGAAAATTTATAAACCCAATAAAATAATAAATAAATAGGCTTTCTATGGCCCACTATCTGAGAGAGAGAGAGATGGCACGCTTAGGACTGGCACACAAGCCCAAAGGCCAATATTAATCTCCCACTGATTGATTTAATGATTTTTTCAGGTAGAATTTAGAACCCAAATCAAGCAAAAAAATTAATAGGCTTTCTATGGCCCACTGAGTGAGAGATGGCACACACAGGAGTAAGGAGTGGCACACAAGCCCAGAGGCCAATATTAATCTCCCATTTTTTTTTTTTTCCAGGGAAAATTTATAAACCCAATAAAAAAAATAATAATAAATAGGCTTTCTATGGCCCACTATCTGAGAGAGAGAGATGGCACGCTTAGGACTGGCACACAAGCCCAAAGGCCAATATTAATCTCCCACTGATTGATTGATTGATTTTTTCAGGTAGAATTATGAACCCAAATCAACCAAAAAAATAAATAGGCTTTCTATGGCCCACTATTTGTGAGAGAGATGGCACGCTCAGGACTGGCACACAAGCCCAGAGGCCAATATTAATCTCCCACTTTTTTTTTTTTTCCAGGGAAAATTTATAAACCCAATAAAATAATAAAAAAATAGGCTTTCTATGGCCCACTATCTGAGAGAGAGAGAGATGGCACGCTTAGGACTGGCACACAAGCCCAAAGGCCAATATTAATCTCCCACTGATTGATTTATTGATTTTTTCAGGTAGAATTTAGAACCCAAATCAAGCAAAAAAATTAATAGGCTTTCTATGGCCCACTGAGTGAGAGATGGCACACACAGGAGTAAGGAGTGGCACACAAGCCCTGAGGCCAATATTTTTCTCCCACTGATTGATGTTGTGATTTTTTCTGGTAGATTTTGGAACCCAAATCAAGCAAAAAAATAAATAGGCTTTCTATGGCCCACTGAGTGAGAGATGACACAGACAGAGATGGCACTCTAGCAGAAATGTCAATCTTAATCTCCCACAAAAAAAAAAAAAAAAAAAAAGGAACTGTCCTTCAATTACTATCTCCCTGCAATAATCTCAGCCAGGTATGGCAGGCAGCAATAAGGAGTGGACTGATGCACAAATTAAATAAAAAGTGTGGACAAACAAACAAGATAGCTGTGCAGAAAGGAAGGAACAAGAGGATTTGTGCTTTGAAAAAAGCAGTTGGTTTGCACAGCGGCGTACACACAGCAATGCAGCTATCAGGGAGCCTTCTAGGGCAGTCCAATGAGCTACAGCGCTGAGGAAAAAAAAAAAAAAAGGAGTTTCCACTGTCCCTGCACACCGAAGGTGGTGTTGGGCAGTGGAAATCGCTACAGCCCAAGCGGTTTTGTGGTTAATGGACCCTGCCTAACGCTATCCCTGCTTCTGACGAAGCGGCAGCAACCTCTCCCTAAGCTCAGATCAGCAGCAGTAACATGGCGGTCGGCGGGAACTCCCCTTTATAGCCCCTGTGACGCCGCAGACAGCAAGCCAATCACTGCAATGCCCTTCTCTAAGATGGTGGGGACCAGGACCTATGTCATCACGCTGCCCACACTCTGCGTTTACCTTCATTGGCTGAGAAATGGCGCTTTTCGCGTCATTGAAACGAGACTTTGGCGCGAAAGTCGCGTACCGCATGGCCGACCACGCACAGGGGTCGGATCGGGTTTCATGAAACTCGACTTCGCCAAAAGTCGGCGACTTTTGAAAATGTTCGACTAATTTCGCTCAACCCTAGTGACCACAGTTATACACCTTTTGAATGACACATGGGGCCACTCATCTTAGTCATCATTGGAGGTCATAATGATAGGGCTCCAAGCTTTCATAAATTTATCGAGCATTCTGTGGATAGATGATATTTCGTTTGTGGGATAACGCTTTAAAACATTTGTCATGTTAGGTTTTGGCATGAATACTGTGTAAATTTATATTCATAGACCTGAACAGCAGAAATGAATAATGGTGAAATTTTCTCTATTAGTTTTAAACTGTGATTCACTTTTTAAACAGTGTTTGCTAATATAATTTCTTGGATAACACATTTATCATAGTTAAAATAATGGTCTGGTAGCATTCATTTCATGCCTTCAGGTATGCCTTTATACTTTGAGCTAAGTTAAACGTTTCCAAGAGAAATATGATATAGCTAAACTAGATTATCATGCTTTATGCCTGGTATGAGTTTCTATAAAAATGGTTCACTTGCTTCCACCAATCCTATCAAGCAAGTGATAATTACATTATTTTACAGTAATAAAATTTTCTGCCTGTGTACTATGTATTTTGTGCAAAAAATACAAATGAACATTTTGCTGGTAATGTCTAAATTTTCTGGACGAAGTGTCCTATTATTAAAATCCAAATTTGAGATGTTCCTATATACAGAATGTACACTTGTTAGCAGTAAATAGTACAATTGTAACAACTAAAATTAAACTATTTAAAACACTAGTGCTTTCTTATACCCCTATGAAAGGGGAAGGTATACAACTGTTAACTCCAGACTTTCAATAGCTACTTCCTTGATTCTGCAGGAAAATTGGCATCAAGAGTTGAGCATCCAGATATAACAAAACACAATAATTGCATTACTTAACAGGCTAGGTGAAAAGGAAATTTTAAAGTTAAAAGCACACCCTTTCCAATAAGAGTTCATCTACTCTAAACTTATCATATAAGATGTCAGTGCATTAAACATATCGTATGTCATCTCTCAGTGGTAGTTGCCTTAAAGGTCATAGCTCAGTGTCTGTTTGTGACCAACACTTCCAAACTCAAGTCTTGTTTATCAATAGAAAATTAATTGTGTTTGGTGGCTACATAAGGTTATATCGTTTGATTACGCAATGAAATATTGTCACTGATCTGCGTATAAAGAGCAGGTAATTTCCTTTCATGCCAGTTGAGAATCTGTACAATTTCTTATGAAGAAATCCTTCATTAGACATTAACTTCATGTTCTTAATACCACAAATTTCTCATCAGCACAGACCAATATCCTATGCACTGAACTATGTGTTAGGGGTCGAGTTCCCGCCTCTGCACGGGGGGAATCTCGGGCCATCTCCGCTGCAGTCTCCCATTCTTCTCCTGCCACAGTGGAGCCTGCTCAGCAGAGACGTCAGTCCCAGCGTCTTGCTCAGTCTCACTCTGCATAGGGTTACTGCTGCTTCTCCAGCTTCTGCCATTGAAGCCAGTGCAGGGCAGCGGTGAGCAGACGCTTTTGGGACTAAGTACTGCTTTTCCCCTTCTGAGCATGCCCAGGCAGGGCTGCCACTAGAAATTTCGGGGCCCCATACTGGCAAATTTCTTGGGGCCCCTTGAGACTCCGCCCAGGCTCCACCCCAGCCCCACCTCCACGCTCCACCCCTCGAACTGTCCACAGTCCCAGCGCTCTCTCTTGGAAAAACTCCACTTCTCACCTATCACACATTAACAGTTCCCATCACCAGATCACACATATAGCCAGCAGCTTTTGTTTTGGCCAAAAGATTTTTTAAGCTGCCACCATAACACGGTAGACACTTTTGTCCGGGCCCTACTCTGCTGTAACCTATTAAATATTTGTTAAAATATGCAATACAATTTAGGTATATTTTTATTTATTTTTCAATTTTTAAAATGACCAATAATATCACATACAAGGAACAAATACCACAACACCATGACCAGACACCATATTATTACCACATAGTGACCAAATAGCACATACAAGGGACAAATACCACCGCACCATGACCAGACCACATATTACCACCAGTGACCGAATAACATTACATACAAGGAACAAATACCACCGCACCATGACCAGACCACATATTGCCACCACAAAGTGACTGAATACTACAATACTGATCAGTAATAAAAAAAAACATAATACCATCACCATAAGTGCCATTATACTCAGGAGATCTGTACTTAGCATGCAGTGTCTGTGTACAGGTAATACAGTGATCACTGGTGACATTATACAAGGAGCTCTGTATATAGTATATAGTGTATAGTGTCAGTGTATAGGTAACACACTGACTCACCAGTGACGTCTCTAGGTGAAGTCCTTCATCTTTCATCCAGCACAGACCGCTATCACTTCTTCCAGCCAGGACTTGTCTCTGCAGGAAATAACACAGTTATCTCGAGCTCTGCTTGCAGAACACATTACTTAATTTTTCCCAACTTCTACATTACACCACATGAAGAAAAAAGGCGACATAGTGTCACTCTACACAGTAACAGGACCTCCCCCCCATTTAAAACAAAAAATAAAATAAATAAATCACTGCAGTAATAATATCCCTTAATTAGCCCCTATGGTAATGATATCCCCCATCCTGGCCCCATGTGTCTCATTCCTGGCTCCAGCCATATGTTCTCGCATCCTGCCCTCATGATTATCCATTCTGCCCCATATGATCTCCCCATCCTGCCCCATCTGTCTCCATCGTATCCATCCTGCCCCATGATCCTGCATGATCTGTCTCCAATCCTGCCCCAGTGTCCCCAATCATGCCCCCATGTCTTTCATTCTGCCCTGTGTTTCCAATCATGCCTGTATCTCCGTTCTGCCCCAGTGTCTCCAGCATTTCTGCCTCCAGTGTGTCCAGCATATCTGCCCCCAGTGTCTCCAGCATCTCTGTCCCCAATGTCCAGCATCTCTGCCCCCAATGTCCAGCATCTCTGTCGTCAATGTCCAGCATCTCTGCCCCCAGTGTATACAGCATCTCTGCCCACAGGGTATACAGCATCTCTGCCCCCAGGGTGTACAGCATCTCTGCCCCCAGGGTGTACAGCATCTCTGCCCCCAGGGTGTACAGCATCTCTGCCCCCAGGGTGTACAGCATCTCTGCCCCCAGGGTGTACAGCATCTCTGCCCCCAGTGTGTACAGCATCTCTGCCCTCAGGGTGTACAGCATCTCTGCCCCCAGGGTGTACAGCATCTCTGCCCCAGGGTGTACAGCATCTCTGCCCCAAGTGTGTACAGCATCTCTGCCCCCCGGGGTCCAGCATCTCTGCCCCCAGTGTCCAGCATCTCTGCCCCCAGCGTATCCAGCATCTCTGCCCCCAGCGTGTCCAGCATCTCTGTCCCAGCATGTCCAGCATTTCTGCCCCAGCGTGTCCAGCATTTCTGCCCCAGCATGTCTAGCATTTCTGCCCCAGCGTGTCCAGCCATTCTGCCCCCAGTGTCTAGTATTTCTGCCCCAGTGTGTCCAGCATTTCTGCCCCAGCATGTCTAGCATTTCTGCCCCAGTGTGTCCAGCATTTCTGCCCCAGCGTGTCCAGCATTTCTGCCCCAGCATGTCAGGCATTTCTGCCCCAGTGTGTCCAGCATTTCGGTCCCAGCATGTCCAGTCGGGCAGCAAACCCCCCACCCCTGGGACCTGTTTGAATCCGGAATCCTTGCAAGCAAACCCCCCTCCACCCCACCTCACGCCTCGCAGCACGCCTCACTGTACTGTACTCACCCGCCGCCTCCACCTGCTTGTCCGGTCTGCAGCTGCAGCAGCCTGCACGTCGACCTCGGCCCATCCTGCCAGTGTCCCCCGTCGCCACGACTGGTCCCTCATCGACCGGTGGTCCCCCGCTGCCACCTGCCTCTTCTGCTCTGCCATCTGCTCCTCTGCCATCCGCAGCCACGTGGCACACCGCACGCTGCTCTGCTCCGGAATGAGGAAGTGGAGCAGGGCAGCGTGTGACGTCACACGCCTATGATGCACCGGGCCACGTGCGGCAGCTTAAAGTTACAGCACGCTCATTTCCACTGCATTACACACTGGCAGGCAGCCTGAATAAAATGTCAGGGGGGCATGAGCGGAGCGCGAACCGGTCTGCCAGCGTGCTCACTCGGGCCCCCTTTTTTGCTCATCACTGGGCCCCATACTCCAGTAATGGCTGTAATGGCCTGATGGCGGCCCTGTGCCCAGGGCAAGATCTCCCGTTGGAGATCAAGGGTCACATGCTCAGATACTGCAGAAGATCCCATTGGTCCTCCAGGAAGGTCCTGAAGGTGCTCAACTTCTGTGGCAGCCTCCCATTGGTCCTTCTGGGAAGGTCCTGTACATGCTGCAGCTATATAAGGTTTGCATGACCGCATGGCCATGCGCTAGTGTACATCTGTATATGTGTGTGTGTAGTGAGTGAAAGTCGTTCTTTAAAATCCCCTCCCTATTGTATGACTGTTGGCGTATGGTGTATGGCTGCTATCTAGTGCCCGAATGAACTCACAGCGTTAACACACGAAACAGCGTCTACTGCTGTGACCGCCAGTGCGGTGCCACGCGCCATTAGAGCGCTTCCTTAGCCCAAGTCTGGGTGGTTAGTGGCGTCTGCCAGTACGGCACAGTTTGCACTTTTGTGCTCTAACTATTATTTCAGTTCACCTCTTACACCCAGTAGCGGTGTCGAGCGCAAGTAGTCTAGACGGACTTAAATCCCAAGACTTGGGACTTAGCTTGGTGACTCCTTGCTTGCGCTTTTTTGTGCGGTACCGCGGCTCTGTGACGTAACAGGGTTCGCTTCCACTGCCATATAGTGCTGCCATTTGCTAGCAGCAGGTTCTCACCTGCAAGGTGGACCCCGGACTGCGAACGCACCTAATAACATCTCACCTTTTACTCGGTGCATTCCACCAGTCCTAACAGAACACTAGCGCCAGGGTCTGGCTAGTAAATGGCAGACGATCAGCGTCTACAGTGGTACAGCTGGAGGGTAGGTTGGCGGACGAGCCTAATAACATCTCACCTTTTACTTGGTGCGTTCCGCCAATCCTAACACTATGACTCTTAAGTAAAGATGGGAAAATTCTTACACAGGACTGTGGTCCATCAGCCAAGTCAGTAATTTGTGACCTCTGGACAGGAGACGTGCAAATCTCTTAACCTGCTCATGTTCCTTGCTCTTCTTTTGATTATCTGGCACTATTTGATCATTGCAGTGTGAAACACATATTGTGATACTGACCCAGCTAGTCAAAATAAGAGTCAAGAATAGTGTTGAGCGATACCGTCGGATACTTGAAAGTATCGGTATCGGATAGTATCGGCCGATACCCGAAAAGTATCGGATATCGCCGACACCGATACCCGATACCAATACAAGTCAATGGGACACCAAGTATCGGAAGGTATCCTGATGGTTCCCAGGGTCTGAAGGAGAGGAAACTCTCCTTCAGGCCCTGGGATCCATATTAATGTGTAAAATAAAGAATTAAAATAAAAAATATTGATATAATTACCTCTCCGGAGGCCCCTGGACATCACCGCTGGTAACCGGCAGGCTTCTTTGTTTAAAATGAGCGCGTTTAGGACCTGAGAATGACGTCGCGGCTTCTGATTGGTCGCGTGCCGCTCATGTGACCGCCACGCGACCAATCAGAAGCCGCGACATCATTCTCAGGTCCTAAACTCCTCATTCTAGGAATTTAGGACCTGAGAATGACGTCGCGGCTTCTGATTGGTCACGTGGCGGTCACATGAGCGGCACGCGACCAATCAGAAGCCGTGACGTCATGGAAGTCCCTAAACGCGCTCATTTTAAACAAAGAAGGCTGCCGGTTACCAGCGGTGATGTCCAGGGGCCTCCGGAGAGGTGAGTATATCAATATTTTTTATTTTAATTCTTTATTTTACACATTAATATGGATCCGATACCGATTCCCGAAATCGCAAAAATATCGGAACTCGGTATCGGAATTCCGATACCGCAAGTATCGGCCGATACCCGATACTTGCGGTATCGGAATGCTCAACACTAGTCAAGAATACAGGGAGGTATGAAAAAGTGTCTCTCATCCAACTATCACAGAGTACGGACCTAGCAAATAGACTGGTGTCCTGGAAATCAATTTTCCCATCCCTAATCTGAATCCCTTCCTGGCTAGGTAATGTAAAATGAGCTAATGCACTTTTATCAAAGATCCATAAAATGGCTTGCCACTACTGTGACAACCGGTCTCAATAAGCATGTTTTCCCCCAAGTAAAATAACATCACTCATACTCACCTCCGGCGTAGGTGAAATTTCAACTGTGTTAGCACTCACTCTCCCGGTGATCACGTCACACTGTTATGTTATGCGATCCCTGAACCCATTCAGCTGGTGACTTCTCACTTTCCTTTGATGTTTGATTTGTCCGAAGGTGGGAAGGGTGAATGCAGTGCTGATTGGGCTCTGGGATCATGTGCATAACAATGTGATACAATTCTCGTGGGAATGAGTGCCAACACCGCTGGAACAGTGCCGGTACTGGAGGTAAATATAAGTGTTGTTATTTTGTTGGGGGCAAACATGCTGATTGAGACAGTGTCATTCTCGTAGTAGATAACCCCTTTAATACTTATGTTGGGATTGATAGTAGTGTACACAGTAAATTTGTCAGTACTAGGTCAACCTATCCGCGATAACCTTACACATTATTGCCGGTCAAAACTCTGCAGTTCCCATGCTGTCACATATACAGGTGCTTCTCACAAAATTAGAATATCATCAAAGTTAATTCATTTCAGTTCTTCAATACAAAAAGTGAAACTCATATATTGTGAGTCATTAGAAACAGAGTGCTCTATTTCAAGTGTTTATTTCTGTTAATGTTGAAGATTATGGCTTACAGTTAATGAAAACCCAAAAGTCATTATTTTTGTAAATTAGAATAATTAATTAAAAACACCTGCAAAGACTTCCTAAGCATTCAAAAAGGTCCATTGGTCTGTTTCAGTGGGCTCTGCATTCATAAGGAAGACCGCTGACATGACAGATGTCCAGAAGGCAGTCATTGACACACTCCACAAGGAGGGTAAGCCACAAACGTTCATTGCTAAAGAAGCTGACTGTTCACAGATTTCTGCATCCAAGCATTTTTATGGAAAGTTGAGTGGAAGGAAAAACTGTGGTAGAAAAAGGTGGACAAGCAACCAGGATAACCACAGCCTTGAAAGAACTGTTAAGAAATGGCCATTCAAAAATTTTGGGGAGATTCACAAAGAGTGGACTGCTACTGGAGTCATTGCTCCAAGAGCCACCACACACAGACGTATCCAGGACATGGGCTACAAGTGTCACATTCCTTGTGTCAAGTCACTCATGACCAATAGACAATGCCAGAAGTGTCTTACCTGGACCAAGGACAAAAAGAAATGGACTGATGCTCAGTGGTCTAAGGTGTTGTTTTCAGATGAAAGTAAATTTTTCATTTCATTTGGAAATCAAGGTCCCAGTGTCTGGAAGAAGAGTGGAGATGCACACAATGCAAGCTGCTTGAGGTCTAGTGTGAATTTTCCACAATAAGTGATGGTTTGGGGAGCCATTTCATCTGCTGGTGTAGGTACACTGTTTTATCAAGACCAAACTCAGCACAGCTGTCTACCAGGAAATTTTAGAGCACTTCATGCTTCCCTCTGCCAACATGCTTTTTGAAGTTTGAAATTTAATTTTCCAGCAGGACTTGGCACCTGTCCCCACTGCCAAAATTACCAATACCTGGTTTAAAAACAACAGTATCACAAAACCAGGGATTCAAGCTTCAGGAGGCTAATTTGCATATTCCAGGTGCCTTCTGGGAGAAGCGAAGTCTCCCTAAGCTAGAAGATCGTTGGGTACAGCCGGGACCAGCTGCTTCGAAAGCATCACCAAACCAGGGATTCAAGCTTCAGGAGGCTAATTTGCATATTCCAGGTGCCTTCTGGGAGAAGCGAAGTCTCCCTAAGCTAGAAGATCGTTGGGTACAGCCGGGACCAGCTGCTTCGAAAGCATCACCAAACCAGGGATTCAAGCTTCAGGAGGCTAATTTGCATATTCCAGGTGCCTTCTGGGAGAAGCGAAGTCTCCCTAAGCTAGAAGATCGTTGGGTACAGCCGGGACCAGCTGCTTCGAAAGCATCACCAAACCGCGCGCCGTACGGCGCGCGAATTTTTGCCTGTAGGACATTATTGCAAGAGAGCTTGGCTGAGTAGATTACACAAGAAGGAAAACACACAGCAAGTCAGCAGGATCTAGGAGCAACATGGCAGATGTGACAACGTACATGGTGAGCTGCAGCATGTGCTACATGTTCACAGATCGACCAGAAGAAGAATCCAATTTCACCTGTCAGAAGTGTAGACTAGTGGCCCTTTTAGAAGAAAAGGTGCGGGGTCTGGAAGAAAGAATAGCAACTTTGAAACTCATCAAAGAGAATGAAGACTTTCTAGACAGAACAGAAGCATCTCTACTGGTCACAGAAGGTGCAAAAAGTGTCAGAGAACCTCCAAAAGCAGATGAGTGGAAGCATGTGACCAAAAGAAGCAAGAAGACCATGGAGAAATCACCAACCACACAACTGAAGAACCGATATCAAATCTTTGTAGAGGATGAAGATGGCACACCTAAGAATGAAGCAATACCAGCAAGCAAAAAAGAAAAGGGCACACAGCAACAAGTGACAGCAAAAAGTACAGCCAAGAAGCAACGAAGAGTGGTGGTGGTGGGAGACTCACTACTGAGAGGCACAGAAGCAGCCATCTGCAGACCGGACATAACTGCAAGAGAAGTATGCTGCCTTCCAGGTGCGATGATCAAGGATGTGACTGATAGGATACCAAAGCTCTTCAGCTCCAAGGACGTCCACCCATTTCTTCTGATACATGTTGGCACCAATGACACGGCAAGGAAGGACCTACCGACAATCTGCAAGGACTTTGAAGAGTTGGGGAAGAAAGTAAAGGAACTGGATGCACAGGTAGTTTTTTCTTCTATCCTTCCAGTAGATGGGCATGGCACCAGGAGATGGAACAGGATCCTTGATGCAAACAACTGGCTAAGACGATGGTGCAGACAACAAGGATTTGGATTCCTGGACCACGGTGTGAATTACTGGTATGATGGACTCCTCGCCAGAGACGGACTACACCTCAACAAACCTGGGAAACACACATTCGCCAGAAGACTCGCTACACTCATCAGGAGGGCGTTAAACTAGAAGAAGAGGGGACGGGAAGAAAAACATTAGACTCGTACAAAGACGACCCAGGAAAACATACTCAGAAGGGAGGTAAGAACATTTCTAAAACAATCCACAGTGAGGAGATTGGAACAAAACAAAATCCTCTAAACTGCATGCTCGCAAACGCCAGAAGCCTGACAAACAAGATGGAAGAACTAGAAGCAGAAATATCTACAGGTAACTTTGACATAGTGGGAATAACCGAGACATGGTTAGATGAAAGCTATGACTGGGCAGTTAACTTACAGGGTTACAGTCTGTTTAGAAAGGATCGTAAAAATCGGAGAGGAGGAGGGGTTTGTCTCTATGTAAAGTCTTGTCTAAAGTCCACTTTAAGGGAGGATATTAGCGAAGGGAATGAAGATGTCGAGTCCATATGGGTTGAAATTCATGGAGGGAAAAATGGTAACAAAATTCTCATTGGGGTCTGTTACAAACCCCCAAATATAACAGAAAGCATGGAAAGTCTACTTCTAAAGCAGATAGATGAAGCTGCAACCCATAAGGAGGTCCTGGTTATGGGGGACTTTAACTACCCGGATATTAACTGGGAAACAGAAACCTGTGAAACCCATAAAGGCAACAGGTTTCTACTAATAACCAAGAAAAATTATCTTTCACAATTGGTGCAGAATCCAACCAGAGGAGCAGCACTTTTAGACCTAATACTATCTAATAGACCTGACAGAATAACAAATCTGCAGGTGGTCGGGCATCTAGGAAATAGCGACCACAATATTGTACAGTTTCACCTGTCTTTCACTAGGGGGACTTGTCAGGGAGTCACAAAAACACTGAACTTTAGGAAGGCAAAGTTTGACCAGCTTAGAGATGCCCTTAATCTGGTAGACTGGGACAATATCCTCAGAAATAAGAATACAGATAATAAATGGGAAATGTTTAAGAACATCCTAAATAGGCAGTGTAAGCGGTTTATACCTTGTGGGAATAAAAGGACTAGAAATAGGAGAAACCCAATGTGGCTAAACAAAGAAGTAAGACAGGCAATTAACAGTAAAAAGAAAGCATTTGCACTACTAAAGCAGGATGGCACCATTGAAGCTCTAAAAAACTATAGGGAGAAAAATACTTTATCTAAAAAACTAATTAAAGCTGCCAAAAAGGAAACAGAGAAGCACATTGCTAAGGAGAGTAAAACTAATCCCAAACTGTTCTTCAACTATATCAATAGTAAAAGAATAAAAACTGAAAATGTAGGCCCCTTAAAAAATAGTGAGGAAAGAATGGTTGTAGATGACGAGGAAAAAGCTAACATATTAAACACCTTCTTCTCCACGGTATTCACGGTGGAAAATGAAATGCTAGGTGAAATCCCAAGAAACAATGAAAACCCTATATTAAGGGTCACCAATCTAACCCAAGAAGAGGTGCGAAACCGGCTAAATAAGATTAAAATAGATAAATCTCCGGGTCCGGATGGCATACACCCACGAGTACTAAGAGAACTAAGTAATGTAATAGATAAACCATTATTTCTTATTTTTAGTGACTCTATAGCGACAGGGTCTGTTCCGCAGGACTGGCGCATAGCAAATGTGGTGCCAATATTCAAAAAGGGCTCTAAAAGTGAACCTGGAAATTATAGGCCAGTAAGTCTAACCTCTATTGTTGGTAAAATATTTGAAGGGTTTCTGAGGGATGTTATTCTGGATTATCTCAATGAGAATAACTGTTTAACTCCATATCAGCATGGGTTTATGAGAAATCGCTCCTGTCAAACCAATCTAATCAGTTTTTATGAAGAGGTAAGCTATAGACTGGACCACGGTGAGTCATTGGACGTGGTATATCTCGATTTTTCCAAAGCATTTGATACCGTGCCGCACAAGAGGTTGGTACACAAAATGAGAATGCTTGGTCTGGGGGAAAATGTGTGTAAATGGGTTAGTAACTGGCTTAGTGATAGAAAGCAGAGGGTGGTTATAAATGGTATAGTCTCTAACTGGGTCGCTGTGACCAGTGGGGTACCGCAGGGGTCGGTATTGGGACCTGTTCTCTTCAACATATTCATTAATGATCTGGTAGAAGGTTTACACAGTAAAATATCGATATTTGCAGATGATACAAAACTATGTAAAGCAGTTAATACAAGAGAAGATAGTATTCTGCTACAGATGGATCTGGATAAGTTGGAAACTTGGGCTGAAAGGTGGCAGATGAGGTTTAACAATGATAAATGTAAGGTTATACACATGGGAAGAGGGAATCAATATCACCATTACACACTGAACGGGAAACCACTGGGTAAATCTGACAGGGAGAAGGACTTGGGGATCCTAGTTAATGATAAACTTACCTGGAGCAGCCAGTGCCAGGCAGCAGCTGCCAAGGCAAACAGGATCGTGGGGTGCATTAAAAGAGGTCTGGATACACATGATGAGAGCATTATACTGCCTCTGTACAAATCCCTAGTTAGACCGCACATGGAGTACTGTGTCCAGTTTTGGGCACCGGTGCTCAGGAAGGATATAATGGAACTAGAGAGAGTACAAAGGAGGGCAACAAAATTAATAAAGGGGATGGGAGAACTACAATACCCAGATAGATTAGCGAAATTAGGATTATTTAGTCTAGAAAAAAGACGACTGAGGGGCGATCTAATAACCATGTATAAGTATATAAGGGGACAATACAAATATCTCGCTGAGGATCTGTTTATACCAAGGAAGGTGACGGGCACAAGGGGGCATTCTTTGCGTCTGGAGGAGAGAAGGTTTTTCCACCAACATAGAAGAGGATTCTTTACTGTTAGGGCAGTGAGAATCTGGAATTGCTTGCCTGAGGAGGTGGTGATGGCGAACTCAGTCGAGGGGTTCAAGAGAGGCCTGGATGTCTTCCTGGAGCAGAACAATATTGTATCATACAATTATTAGGTTCTGTAGAAGGACGTAGATCTGGGTATTTATTATGATGGAATATAGGCTGAACTGGATGGACAAATGTCTTTTTTCGGCCTTACTAACTATGTTACTATGTTACTGTGCTTGTTTGGCTAGCAAACTCGCCTGACCTTAACCCCATAGAGAATCTATAGGGTATTGTCAAGAGAATAATGAGAGACACCAGACCCAACAATGCAGATGAGCTGAAGGCTGCTATCAAAGCAACCTGTGCTTCCATAACACCTCAGCAGTGCCACAGGCTGATCGCCTCCATGCCATGTTGCATTGACGTAGTAATTGATGCAAAAGGAGCCCCGACCAAGTATTGAGTGCATATACTGAACACGCATTTCAGTAGGCCAACATGTCGGATTTTAAAATCATTTTTCAAGCTGGTGTTTGTTAGGACTGGCGGAACGCACCAAGTAGAAGGTGAAATAATATTAGGTGCGTTTGCAGTCCGGGGTCCACCGTGCAGGTGAAAACCTGCTGCTAGTAAATGGCAGCGCTATATGGCGGTGGAAGCGAACCATGTTAAGCCACAGGACCGCAATACCACACTAAAGAGCACAAGCTAAGAGTCACCGAACTCAGTCCCAAGACTCGGGGTTGAAGTCCGTTCAGACTAATAGCGCACAACACCGCAACTGGGTGTATTAGGTAACAATTAGAAATAGTTTTAAAGCACCGAAGTGCGAACTGTGCCGTGCTGGCAGACACCACCAAGCACCCGGATGCGGGTTAGGAAGCGCACTACTGGTGTGTGGCGCCACACTGGCAGTCACAGCAATGGACGCTGATTCATGTGTAACACGTTGTGAGGATAGTCGGGCGCTAGATAGCAGCCATCCACCTTACGCGAGCAGTCATACAATAGGGTGGGTTATTTAAAGGATGACTTGCACTCATCAACATATACACGTATGCAATTGTACACTAGCGCATGGCCGTGCGGTCATGCGAAGCTTATATAGCTGCAGTACATATAGGACCTTCCAGAAAAGGACCAATGGGAAGCTGCCACAGAAGTTTAGCACCTTCAGGACCTTCCAGGAGGACCAATGGGAACAGCTGCAGCATCTGAGCATGTGACCCTCGATCTCCAATGGGAGATCACACCCTGGGCATGCTCAGAAGGGAAAAAGCAGGACTTATTCCCAAAAGCGTCCGCTCGCCGCTGCCCAGCACTGGCTTTAATGGCAAAAGCTGGAAAACAAACAGCAAGCATAAGCATAGAGTGAGACTGAGCCAGACGCAAGGACCGACGTCTCCACTGAGCAGGTTCCACTGCGGCAGGAGAAGAATGGGAGACCGCAGCAGAAACAGCCTGAGATTCCCCCTGTGCAGAAGTGGGAACTCGACCCCTAACAGTGTTACAAAGTATTCTAATTTACTGAGATAATGACTTTTGGGTTTTCATTGGTTGTAAGCCATAATCATCAACATTAATAAAAATAAACACTTGAAATAGATCACTCTGTTTGTAATGACTCTATATATGAATTTCACTTTTCGTATTGAAGAACTGAACTAAATTAACTTTTTGATGATATTCTAATTTTGTGAGAAGCACATGTATGACAGCATGTGAGCCACCATCTGTGTCTGACGATGAAAAGGTTACGACCAGTCAGGCGACAACTGATGAGTACTACTCTCATCAGCATATGCCTGGTCTCACTGACAGTAGTGAGAGCAGGCATACGCTGATGAGAGTACTCACCAGCTGGTGCCTTTGCATAGCTAGAAATATGTCAGTGAGATAATTAGTGCAGTGTGCATGCAGCTTACTGTACATGTATTTACCTATTAAAAAATGAAAGAAAAAAATGGTGTGGGCTCCCACTTATTTTTACTAATCAACTGAGGGAAAGGAAACAGCTGGGGGCTGGTGCTATTACTTTAGGAAAGGGCCAATATCCCAAATTGTTCACAACCTATTAATATCAGCCGATAGCCATCTGTGTAGCCTTTACTGATTATTAAAATTGGAGGACCACAAAATAAATGATGTGGGGTAGCCCCTATATTTAATAACCAGCAAAGGCTAAATTGAGAGCTGCAGGCTGAAATTAATAGGCTGGGAAGAAGCAATGGATATTGGCATCCTCCCAGAATAATAACAGAAGCCCTCTGCCACGCCAGACATGGCGCTTCCATTATATCCAATTCTGGATCTTAGCCTTGGCTTTTCCTGCTAGCCCTGGTGCGTTGCCAAGTGGGGCAATGGTTTTGGGGTTGATGTCAGCTACTTCTTTAAACTGGCTTTCTTGTGCTCAATTTCTTTGCTCAGTGTGCATAAGCAGTAGATGTGCTGGAGCCATTTCATCTGCTGGTATAATGGGCTTGCTGATGTGCTTTTCTATCCTGTTCCCTTTTGCTGTGCTGCTGGGGCTAGGTGACCACCTCTTATTCCTCCGAACTAAGTGCATCACTATGATGGCCTTCGCTCCATGTGAGGTCTAGGACTTCATCATCCCCAACATCATCTTCCACCGATTCCGCACCTCTGCCCTCTTTTGCCAGTCAGAACATTTCAGAAAGACTCAGCAGTTGGCACCTGCATTTTCTCATCTTCATAGATGTGCTGCAGTGGTCTGCTGACCATGTGCACTGGGCATCCCACATACTATTTCTTCAACATGACAAGTAGTTGGGCATCAGTGCATTCACAGTCTCTTCCACTTGTGGGGTAGGGCCACAAGGATATGATATGGAACCCCAAAAAGCAGACTCATCAAAGAGAAGAAGAAACTGCTGCATGACTTGACGCTCAGACAGCTTGGATGTTTTGCAAGGAGTTGAGGTTGAAGAATGATGAACATGATCCTCAGGTACCAAAGCTGTCTGCTTTAGTTTGGCTGGTTATCAAAAATTAGAGGAAACCATGGCATTTTTTAAAATTATTTATTTATTTTAAAATGGCATGCGGTCCCCCCATAACCAGTAAAGTCTATACAGACAGCTGTGGGCTGATATTAATAGGCTGGGGAGGGGCCATGGCTATTGGCCCCCTTCCAGACTAAAAGCATCCGCCATCAGCCACCCCAGAAATGGATGATCCATTAGATGTGTCAATTCTGGTGCTTAGTCTCAGCTCTTAGCACTTTCCCTGTGTGTCGGCATAGGGGTAAGTGATTTGGGGGTTGATGTCAGCTGTTTTATGTCTACTAATATCAAGCTCAGGTGTTAGTAATGGAGAGGTGTCTATCAGACACCACATTACAAACCCTGTAGTGAGAATAAAGACACAAAGAAGAAAGTCTTTTAATTGAACAAAACACTCCCAGACAATTTCCCTCTTTTTTCATTTATTAACATAAAAATAAAATTCAAAGTAATACTCACCTGTCCGCTGATAATTCATAATGCTAATATCCCACGACTATGCTACATCTGGTTTCATTGCTGAGAAGTGACATCCGTAATGTTATCACTCAGCAAGACATCCAAATGACACTGAATGTGAGAAAGCAGCTGCGTGTGACTGGCGGTAACTTTAATGATGTCACCACCAGTCACAAACCAAGTCAGTGTGAGCTGTTTGCCTAGCTGAATGGTAATATTAGGCCAGGTTCACACTTACGAGTGCAATGCGAGAAACTCACACAAGTCTCTCGCATCAATACCCAGTGCTGCCACCGACATTTGGGACCAGAGCGGGCGGCTGCATGTATTTCTATGCAGCTGAACGCATCAGTCCCGAATGCCGGCGGCAGTGCCAGGTACTGATGCGAGAGACTCGTGCGAGTTTCTTGCATTGAACTTGCAAGTGTGACCACAGCCTTACTGATATCACTGCTTAGCAATGCAGCCAGATGCCAACACACCAGGGCAAGTAGCAAGAGCAGAGCAAAGCTGCAAAATGTGCGCACCTAATGAATGCTCCTTTTGTGGAGTGGCTGAGGGCTGCCCTGCTGGGGAGGGACAATATCCATGGCCTCTTCCCAGCCTGAGAATACCAGCCCCCAGCTGTCTGCTTTATCTTGCCTGGTTATTAATTTAGAGGGAGATCCTAAACCATTTTTATATTATTTATTTAAATAGTAACAAAAAATGGCGTGGGAACCCCTCTGTGGAGATTCAAGGGTAAATGAGTACTCTTATTTGCTGGCTCGACTATCTTAAGAAAGACAGCACGGGCCAGGGTTCATCCCACTGAATGCCCACCAACCTTTACCTTGGGAAGAATACTACCCGGACATCACAGGGTGAGAGAGTAAAAGTGTGACAATACTTTATTCAACCACCAACGACAATAACATATAGAACAGTCCCAGCAAATACACAAGTTGGTGAAAATTACAGAGTCTCACCCTTCCTCTGGCTCGCCGGAATTAGAACAGTTGGGACTTCATGACTTCCAGAGCTTACAACCCCCACAAGTGGTAGTCTGCTTTTAGTGGACACCTGCAAAGAGGAGGTAATAATAAGCTTAGAAAGTTGACAGTCTATTGAAGTATGAGCCCAGGTGACCTGATTGTCCCAATCTGAATTCTCTGAATGTTTTTGAACACTGAGGGATGGTCAGTGGAGCAGATCTTCTAGCCAGGGCCGTAGTCCCTTAAGTCAGCATTCTGTAGAATCAACTTGGGAACAGAGACAGAACCCCTTTTATAGTCCACAACTGTCCTTCAGGCCTCATCCACAGGTCATGGGGAAGGTGGGATGAGATTAACTCTCATTGTTTGAGTATTAAATTAATCTGAATAGTATGTCCTTCATTGATTGCAGGTCAACAAGCTACATGAATTTATCAATGGATAATCAACATATTAGCAATCATTAATTCTTGAATTATCCTATGTCTCAATCCCCCAAATATAGCAGCCAGTAAGCTGCAGCAAAAAACAACTCAAGAGTCAAAATTCAGGTTCATTCAAACCTATTGTTTGTCTATTGACTGATGAAAAAAAAGACACGTCTGGCATAACTAAGAATAAAGACTGTGTCATCACACCCTCTCTTTTTGATAACCAGCCAAGATAAAGCTGAACTCTGAGGGCTGCAGCACACATCTGTCAGCTTTACCTGTGCTGATTATTTCGAATAGAGGAAACCTAATTACTTTATTTTATATCTTTTTTACACAGAGAGCCTGTCAATCACAGGGATGCCAATACTTGACATGGCTATAATGGGGCCAGAATTGGCCACATATGAAATGCTTTTTTAACAGGCCTTTCAATGAGCTTTGTTCAGGTTGCCAAACCCAAAAAGTAACACAGACGTCTGGGAGAAGTCCGTGTTCGGGGTCCAAGCACCTGACACTAGGTATTGGGTATGGACTCCACACTTTACCATTTGGGTTCACCCATCTCAAATCCAAAATGTTAGAGATGATAAAGTCTTTTGAAATTTAAATTTGCCAGTTTCAACAAATATTTACCAAAAATTGATTTGCAGGAAGTCATTTTTCCACAAACTGAGATACTACAAACCCCCAATTGCTTTGTGTAGCACCCTGAATTGTCCTTAGAATGCATCCATCTACATTCAAGCTCTTTAGCACAAGCACAGCCTTTTTACTGTCAAAGTGACCTTACCATTGAATCAAGTGGTAAATCAATAGTAACAAAAGATGACCTAAACTATAGACGATTTCCTGAATTTAGTGGTTTCATGTTAATGCAAACATTTTGAGATTCAATTTGCAGTTCACTAAAAATAACTTGCCCTACACTATTTCTCACATTGCTGAATCATCATAGACCAGGCTAATATAATTTTGTGTTGTTGGGTAGGCCTCGCTACATTGTCCTCCAGGTATGACAATCTTATGGATTTTATTACTTTATACAGTGGTGGTCAATACCTGGTGTTAGGGCTAGCGGAACGCACCAAATAATAAGACAGATAGAGTATGGTGCGTTCGCAGCCCGGGGTCCACCGTGCAGAGATGGAACCTGCTGCCAAGTAATGACGGACTATATGGCGGTACTCATAAGTATACACACGTGGGTTAAACTTCACCCAGCGTGAAGGAAGCGATCCTGTTGCGTCACAGGACCGCGGTACCGCACATAGAGCGCGAGCAAGTAGTCAGCGAACTCAACCCCAACTAGGATTGAAGTCCGATTAGACCCTTGCTGGCACAACACCGCAACTGGGTGTGTAAGGAAACTCAATAACAATTTTAAGGCACAAGAGTGCATGCGGTGCCGCACTGACGAACACCACTAACCACCCAGGCTGGCGCCGTACTGGCGGTCACAGCAACTGGACGCTGTAATGTGTGATTAGTGCTGTAGGCTAAGTCGGGCGCTAGATAGCAACCATACACCTTCCGCGAACAGACATTCAATAGCGTAGGGGTATCTAAGGACGACTTGCACTCACAACATACACACATTAACAATTGTACACTAGCGCATGGCCGTGCGGTCATGCGCAGTTTATATAGTTGCAGCACAGGAAGTGGCCACAGAAACTTTGCCCTTCCAAGACCTGCCAAGAGGACCAATGGAATGTGCTGCAGAGCCTGAGCACATGACCCTCGATCTCCAACGGGAGATCTTGCCCTGGGCATGCTCAGTGTGTGCAGACAAGGACTTAGTCCCAGAGAAGTCCGCTCGCTGCTGACCAGCACTGGCTTTAATGGCAGAAGCTGAAGAAGCAGCAGTAACTCTCAGTACAGAGTGAGACTGAGCAAGACGCTGGGACCGACGTCCTTGCTGAGCAGACTCCACTGCGGCTGGATGAGAATGGGAGACCGCAGCGGAGATGGCTCGAGATTCCCCCTGTGCAGAAGCGGAACTCGAGACCTAACATTACCCCCCTCCTAGGGCCCCCCCTCCTTGGGCCTCGCTACGCTCGAAGGCAGCAATGAGCTGTGGGGCCCGAATGTTTTCAGCAGGCTCCCATGACCTGTCCTCCGGGCCATAACCCTTCCAATCCACCAGATAGAACTTTTTGCCGCGTACCACCTTGCACCCCAAAATAGCGTTCACCTCGTAATCGTCCGTAGACGAACCCGATGTCCCGGCAGATGACTCGGAAAACCGGGACATGTATACGGGTTTCAAGAGGGACACATGAAAGGTGTCGGTGATACCCAAGCGTGGAGGAAGAGCCAAACGGTAGACCACAGGATTAACCCGTTCGAGAACCTTGAAGGGACCCAAGTAGCGAGGAGCAAACTTAGTGGACTCAACTCGCAGCCTGATGTTACGGGCGGAGAGCCACACCAAGTCGCCAGGAGCAAAGGTCGGAGCGGGGCGCCGATGAACATCGGCGGAGGACCTCATTCTCTCCTTGGAGGCCCGAATGGCATCCTGCGTGCGGTCCCAAATGTCCGGTGCCTCCACCGCCCAGTCTGCCACCCTGGAGTCAGCAGAAGACACAGGCATGGGCACAGGAACACGCGGATGCTGGCCGTAATTTAGGAGGAATGGAGTCTGGCCAGTGGAGTCGGCTACGGCATTGTTAAGTGCAAACTCTGCCCACGGTAGCAAGGATGCCCAGTCATCCTGCCTGGCAGAAACAAAATGTCGTAAATATGTGACCAAGGTCTGGTTGGCCCTCTCTACCAACCCATTCGTCTCGGGATGATATGCCGAAGAGAGATTTAACTCAATACTGAGTAGACGACAAAGCTCTCTCCAGAATCGAGACGCAAACTGGGGACCCCGGTCACTAACAATTTTGTCTGGCATACCGTGTAGGCGAAAGATATGCTTGACGAACAAGACAGCCAACGCCCGTGCAGAAGGTAGCCGTGGAAGAGGCACCAAGTGCACCATTTTGGAAAAATGGTCGGTGATCACCCAGATAATGGTGCAGTTACGAGACTTGGGTAAGCCCACCACAAAGTCCATCCCGACCATCTCCCAGGGCCTGTCTGCCACCGGCAGAGGATAAAGCAAACCAGCTGGCCGTTGCCGAGGAGTCTTGTTCTTGGCGCAAGAGACACACGCCCGAACATACTCTGCGACATCACGAGCCATATGCGGCCACCAGTATGTCCTCGCCAGTAACTCAGATGTCCTTTTGGTACCAAAATGTCCACCCACCCTGGACGAGTGTGCCCAAGAGAGAACCTCCGGTCGCAAACTGGATGGAACAAAAGTCTTGCCCAGGGGCACAGACTCTAGCGAAACCGGGGCCACAGTTCTCAAGCTCTCGGTGGGGACAATAAGCCGAGGCTCCTCCGCAGATGACACAACGGAGCGAGAGAGAGCGTCGGCCCGAATGTTCTTCTCCCCAGAAAGAAAATGGAGGGTGAAATGAAACCGGGAGAAGAATATGGACCATCTGGCCTGGCGAGAATTCAACCGCTGGGCTGTCTGCAGGTACACCAAATTTTTATGGTCTGTGAAGACTTGGAAGGGAAAACGTGCTCCCGCCAAGAGATGTCTCCACTCCGAGAAAGCCAACTTCATGGCTAGCAACTCCCTGTCCCCGATGGAATAATTCCTCTCTGCTGGTGAGAAGGTCTTGGAGAAAAAGAAGCAAGGATGCTTCCGACCTTGAGCATCCTTTTGGAAGAGGACTGCTCCAGCACCAACAGAAGAGGCATCCACCTCCATCATAAATGGCTTATCAACATCGGGGTGATGTAGGATGGGAGCGCTAGCGAAGTGTGACTTTATAGAGCTAAAGGCCTTGGAGACCTCCTCAGACCACAATTTGGGATTCGCCCCCTTCTTGGTGAGGGCAACCAAGGGAGCTACCAAAGTTGAGAAGTGCGGAATGAACTGGCGATAATAATTAATGAACCCCATAAAGCGCTGCACCGCTTTAAGAGAATGGGGTTCCTGCCAGTCCATCACAGCCTGTAGTTTAGCAGGATCCATAGCCAATCCCTGGGCAGAGATGATGTAGCCTAGGAAAGGTAAGGACTCCTGCTCAAACATACACTTCTCCAACTTGGCATAGAGGGAGTTTGCCCGTAGGAGGTCGAAGACTTTGCAAACATCTCTCCGGTGGGAGTCAATATCTGGATAGTAGATGAGAATATCATCCAGATAGACTACGACCGAGGTGGAAAGCATATCCCGGAAGATATCGTTCACAAAGTCTTGGAAAACGGCCGGGGCATTACAGAGCCCGAAGGGCATCACCAGAAATTCATAGTGCCCATCCCTGGTGTTAAAAGCCATCTTCCATTCGTCCCCCTCACGGATGCGAATCAGGTTGTAAGCACCCCGCAGATCTAGTTTAGTAAATACCCTTGCTCCCCGAAGCCTATCGAAGAGCTCAGATGTCAAGGGCAAAGGATACTTATTTTTAACGGTGATGGCGTTAAGACCCCTGTAGTCTATGCATGGACGTAGTTCCCCATTCTTCTTCTGCACGAAGAAGAACCCTTCCCCATCAGGTGACACTGACTTCCTAATGAATCCTCTTGCCAGATTTTCCTGGATGTACTGTGACATTGCCTCTGTCTCCGGGAGAGATAGCGGATAGACTCGACCCCGGGGAGGCTCAGCACCAGGCAAGAGATCAATAGGACAGTCATAGGGGCGATGGGGCGGAAGGATCTCCGCCGCCTTTTTGGAGAGCACGTCTGCATAAGACCAATACTGCTTGGGGAGAGAGGAAAGATCTGCGGGTACCTCAGTAGTAGCAACCTGAACGCACTCCCTCTGACACCTACCCCCACAAGATTCGCCCCATCCCAGGATTCTGCCAGAGGACCACTCGATATGAGGAGAGTGGTACCGTAGCCAAGGTATTCCCAACAGGACCTCATCAATTCCCTCAGGAATGACGAGCAGAGATATAATCTCCTGATGAGATGGCGACATGGACAGAGTAAAAGGGATGGTCTGGTGTGTTATCTGTGAGGGCAGTGTCGACCCATTCACCACTCATACCGTTACTGGTTGAGCTAGCATAACCAGGGGTATTACGTGACGTTGGGCGAAGGCAGAAGACATAAAATTGCCCTCCGCCCCAGAATCCACGCAGAGCTCTACCGAGTGGGAGAATGAGCCTATAGTAATTGTCCCCTTAAAGGACAATTTAGAGGCAAACGTCGCCGTGTCTAGTGCACCTCCACCTACTACCACTAGACGCTGACGTTTCCTCGACCGCTGAGAACATCTGGTGGCTAGATGTCCCGACTGCTGGCATACATGACAGACCTTGAGTGCACAAGCGGTCCGGGACTTAGATCCCGCTTGTGACACTTCCCTGGCCTCATGTGACTCAGGAACCAGAACCGGAGATTCCAGAGGTTTGGCGAAGGTAGGAGCCAGCCGAAACCTCTGCCTACACTGGGCTCATCCTAACCTCCGCTCGTTAAAACAGAGGTCAATTCGAGTGGAGACAGTTATTAACTCCTCCAGTGTGGCAGGAATCTCCCTAGTGGCCAGAGCGTCCTTAACGTGGTCAGCCAGGCCCCTCCAAAATATGGGGATAAGAGCTTTATCCGACCAATCCAGCTCAGAAGCTAAAGTGCGGAATTGGACGGCAAAATGACTGACCAAGGACTCACCCTGAGTTAATGCCAGCAGTTGGAGCACAGTATCATGGGTGACTTGAGGTCCTAAAAAGACCTGTTTCAGAGTGCTCAGAAACAGCGGAGCACTCTGCACCACATGATCGCCACGCTCCCACAGCGGCGTAGCCCATTCCAACGCCCTGTCCAACAAGAGAGACACTATAAATCCCACCTTAGCCCGCTCTGTGGGAAAACGTGCAGCCAGGAGCTCGAGGTGAATAGAGCACTGACTCACAAATCCCCTACAAAATTTGCTATTACCAGAAAATTTTTCTGGCAGCAGGAGGCGAGAAAATGTCGGAGCAGGGGTGGCAATGGACAGGGTTGCGGCAGCCACGCTAGCAGCCTGTACAGTAACTGCGGTAACATCCACAGCTGAGGTTGCGCTCTCAAGAGCCGCCAACCTACCCTCCAGCTGCTGGATGTACCGCAAGGATTGCTGTTTGTCTGTCATTACTAGCCAGACTCTGGCACTAGTGTAATGTTAGGGCTAGCGGAATGCACCAAATAATAAGACAGATAGAGTATGGTGCGTTCGCAGCCCGGGGTCCACCGTGCAGAGATAGAACCTGCTGCCAAGTAATGATGGACTATATGGCGGTACTCATAAGTATACACATGTGGGTTAAACTTCACCCAGCGTGAAGGAAGCGATCCTGTTGCGTCACAGGACCGCGGTACCGCACATAGAGCGCGAGCAAGTAGTCAGCGAACTCAACCCCAACTAGGATTGAAGTCCGATTAGACCCTTGCTGGCACAACACCGCAACTGGGTGTGTAAGGAAACTCAATAACAATTTTAAGGCACAAGAGTGCATGCGGTGCCGCACTGACGAACGCCACTAACCACCCAGGCTTGGGTAAGGAAAGCACAGAGGAAGTGCACGGTGCCGTACTGGCGGTCACAGCAACTGGACGCTGTAATGTGTGATTAGTGCTGTAGGCTAAGTCGGGCGCTAGATAGCAACCATACACCTTCCGCGAACAGACATTCAATAGGGTAGGGGTATCCAAGGACGACTTGCACTCACAACATACACACATTAACAATTGTACACTAGCGCATGGCCGTGCGGTCATGCGCAGTTTATATAGTTGCAGCACAGGAAGTGGCCACAGAAACTTTGCCCTTCCAAGACCTGCCAAGAGGACCAATGGAATGTGCTGCAGAGCCTGAGCACATGACCCTCGATCTCCAATGGGAGATCTTGCCCTGGGCATGCTCAGTGTGTGCAGACAAGGACTTAGTCCCAGAGAAGTCCGCTCGCTGCTGACCAGCACTGGCTTTAATCGCAGAAGCTGAAGAAGCAGCAGTAACTCTCTGTACAGCGTGAGACTGAGCAAGACGCTGGGACCGACGTCCCTGCTGAGCAGACTCCACTGCGGCTGGATGAGAATGGGAGACCGCAGCGGAGATGGCTCGAGATTCCCCCTGTGCAGAAGCGGGAACTCGAGACCTAACACCTGGTCCATCAAAAATCAGTGTTTTCAGTGGAGCACAGTATGCACAGCAGAGTCATTTTTCATCTCTAAAGTCACCGCTTACGTCTCTTTAACTTTTATGATCAGCAGTGTCCTTTATGTCCATTGTACAGTGTAATCTCTTAACATCCTCTTTCACATGTGTATTTTTCTAGTAATTCTAAATATTCAAGTATGTAGATTTGCATGGATTTATTCCCTGCAAATCAAATTTTGGGGGAAGATTCAGTGAAGTTGGCGAATTTGAATTTCAAAAGATCTGTTTATCAATAGCCATAACCAACAGCTCATTTAATAAAATAGTGCACTGACATACTTTTCATGTTTCTAAAATTAAAAATGTTCCAAAATTTTGCAGACTACTGACTCAATCTACAGTATTGCAGTCAGAGGTAACGTTATCCTTCTGTCACTGAGATGAATGATTAGACTTGTAGAATAGATATACACTGTTAAATATCTATTTTTTTCAAGATTCTTTTAATTTTTTTAAACCAAATTTCACTCTCTTTCCAAACATGAAATGATAAGAAATGCTAGGTAAGTACATGTGGAAAAAGCCAGAACCTGCAACAGTGCACTGGATTTGTGTTGCATGTACAGATGTCAAATTTGACTAGTGAAACAGATGTGCAAAAACAATTGTGTGGAACATGCAAATTCTCTGAAGTAGACAGTCACAGTTACATTTCTGGATTTTGGAGAATTTTCTTATGTATTAAAAAAAAGTATTTCCCCCTTTACAAGGATTTCACACGAAATTCAACACCTACAGTAAGTACAGTTGCTTGAAGTTTTATTGTCTTTTCCTGTCACTGATTTAAGATTGCTTTCCCTTAAAAAAATATTGTGCTGTTTTACTGCCTCTTTCTAGTGCCTTCAGAATGAAGAAAACAAATGTAATTATAGTTTATATGCAGTTGGACAGATGCCAGCTCTTCTATATCATTGATTAATCACACTATGTCTGGCCCTGCTGCTGGCTCCATGATTTTGCTATTTATTCTGAGAACAGCATAATATTAGGGGAGAAAACCTAATTAAAAGGATGTGTCACTTTTTAGGCTGTTTTTTGTAGTTTCTATGCAATCAGTATTTTATCGGCAGGAGAATATCACTGCCTGACTAGGTATCACATGCAGACCAGTCAGACTAATCTGTGTACCCCCACCCTCACCACTGATTGGCAACTTGCTGACAATATACAGTGTACACAAGAAGCTGCCAGTAAGGGATGTGGACGGTGTCATGCAGAGCCCTGAAATCTTAGCTTTGCTATATCTACATCAAACAAAATGGATTTTATTAAAACTACACCTTTTAGTGACTCTATAGCGACAGGGTCTGTTCCGCAGGACTGGCGCATAGCAAATGTGGTGCCAATATTCAAAAAGGGCTCTAAAAGTGAACCTGGAAATTATAGGCCAGTAAGTCTAACCTCTATTGTTGGTAAAATATTTGAAGGGTTTCTGAGGGATGTTATTCTGGATTATCTCAATGAGAATAACTGTTTAACTCCATATCAGCATGGGTTTATGAGAAATCGCTCCTGTCAAACCAATCTAATCAGTTTTTATGAAGAGGTAAGCTATAGACTGGACCACGGTGAGTTATTGGACGTGGTATATCTCGATTTTTCCAAAGCGTTTGATACCGTGCCGCACAAGAGGTTGGTACACAAAATGAGAATGCTTGGTCTGGGGGAAAATGTGTGTAAATGGGTTAGTAACTGGCTTAGTGATAGAAAGCAGAGGGTGGTTATAAATGGTATAGTCTCTAACTGGGTCGCTGTGACCAGTGGGGTACCGCAGGGGTCAGTATTGGGACCTGTTCTCTTCAACATATTCATTAATGATCTGGTAGAAGGTTTACACAGTAAAATATCGATATTTGCAGATGATACAAAACTATGTAAAGCAGTTAATACAAGAGAAGATAGTATTCTGCTACAGATGGATCTGGATAAGTTGGAAACTTGGGCTGAAAGGTGGCAGATGAGGTTTAACAATGATAAATGTAAGGTTATACACATGGGAAGAGGGAATCAATATCACCATTACACACTGAACGGGAAACCACTGGGTAAATCTGACAGGGAGAAGGACTTGGGGATCCTAGTTAATGATAAACTTACCTGGAGCAGCCAGTGCCAGGCAGCAGCTGCCAAGGCAAACAGGATCATGGGGTGCATTAAAAGAGGTCTGGATACACATGATGAGAGCATTATACTGCCTCTGTACAAATCCCTAGTTAGACCGCACATGGAGTACTGTGTCCAGTTTTGGGCACCGGTGCTCAGGAAGGATATAATGGAACTAGAGAGAGTACAAAGGAGGGCAACAAAATTAATAAAGGGGATGGGAGAACTACAATACCCAGATAGATTAGCGAAATTAGGATTATTTAGTCTAGAAAAAAGACGACTGAGGGGCGATCTAATAACCATGTATAAATATATAAGGGGACAATACAAATATCTCGCTGAGGATCTGTTTATACCAAGGAAGGTGACGGGCACAAGGGGGCATTCTTTGCGTCTGGAGGAGAGAAGGTTTTTCCACCAACATAGAAGAGGATTCTTTACTGTTAGGGCAGTGAGAATCTGGAATTGCTTGCCTGAGGAGGTGGTGATGGCGAACTCAGTCGAGGGGTTCAAGAGAAGCCTGGATGTCTTCCTGGAGCAGAACAATATTGTATCATACAATTATTAGGTTCTGTAGAAGGACGTAGATCTGGGTATTTATTATGATGGAATATAGGCTGAACTGGATGGACAAATGTCTTTTTTCGGCCTTACTAACTATGTTACTATGTTACTATGTTACACCAAGATGTCCAGTAAGTGATACATCCCTGGAGTTAGGCTCTCTGACCCTACAATATGCAGCTATGAGATTCCATAACAAAAACCTGCGGACAGATTCCCTTTAATAACTACATCTCTCTTCCTAGCAGTAGAACCTCTGTATGAATATGTCTGTGGCTTGAAAACATATACTGTAGTATAGAATATCATAGTATATCAATATCATTGCAATATTAAGCGACCTACTATTTAACAGGACAAAACAGTGATTGCTGCTTCTGTGCCTTCTTAGCTCTGCCCAATACAATGGTCCTTTTTAATGTGATGTAATAGCGATGCCCTATGTTACAGTGTCTTATTGGCATGATAGCAATGTCAAATATTCCACAAACTACACATATTTGGTCTAGATATGCAAAGGAAAATTCGAGAATTTACTTTTAGGGGGGGAATATTAATTGAACAATCTACCTTAAATCAGACGCCTTCCAAGTTAAGTAAGGGATTTCTTGCGTGTTTGCTTAACTTCCTGGACCAAATAAAGTATTTGTTTTTCCATTGGAGTTGTTAGAAAATCAGACAGAATTATGTTTCTAGCTTGAAAAAATAAAGCAGAGTAGGTAATATCATCACTTTACAAGTTTAATCTTGCAAAGTTGAGCAAAGGTTAAAGCCTGACTCACACACTTTAAGAAGCTGCCAGCTAAGCGATGGCATAGCCTGTCATTCAGCTGGCAGCTATCTTGCCGACTGTCCCATAAACAGGAGCGTTTTCTGTGTAAAGTGTTTCTGTGTCCTCATTGAGGGCCGCTGACAGACTGGTAGAGAACAAAGGGGTTCATAGAGAATAAAAAGGGTTGTCATTTGGACAGGCGGAATCCTTACCTCCCCTAACACCATCTGTCATGGACCAGTCGGAGGTCCTCATCCAACATCTACCTGGACCATACCACCATTGCTGCCATATATTTCCGTAGCTATTACCCAGACTGCATCACAGTGCTGTTGGCAAGGAAACAGTTATCTATTAAAGTGATATATAAAATTTTTATCTATAGCTCTTTTCACACTAACCTTAAAGTTAGTATGTAGGCGTATTATAGTAACATAGTAACACAGTTATTAAGGTTGAAGGAAGACTTTAAGACCATCTAGTTCAACCCATAGCCTAACCTAACTTGCCCTAACATGTTGATCCAGAGGAAGGCAAAAAAAACCCATGTGGCAAAGAGTAAGCTCCACATTGGGGAAAAAAATCCTTCCCGACTCCACATACGGCAATCAGACTAGTTCCCTGAATCAACGCCCTATCAAGGCATCTAGTGTATATACCCTGTAACATTATCTCACCCTAGTTAAATTCCACCAACTACAATGACTGCAAGGTGGAATAGCATGGTGCTCCTGAATAAGCCCGACTCCTGTTAGATATGGCAGTAACCTTTTAAACCTGAACCTTAACTAGGACATCTTAAAAAACTGACAGATTGGCTTCAAGGCAATGCATTTTCAATTTTCACCATAAACTTAGAGTTCTATATTAAGATAGCCTTGTGTTGGCTTGAATATATATTATAGCCTATATCGATTAAACAATACACCTACATTGACCAAAAAAAGCATTGGAAGAGTCATAGGAAGGATGTCAAATGGATATTCTGTTAAAGATTAAACATTTTACTTAAAGAGTGTTTTTCATACACATAAAGGGTAATATTTCAAGGTTATGTCTGGTCCAAATCGGTAAGTCTGCTGTCACTGTGCATTGGGGGATTCACTGGTTTCTGAGTCCGGAATGGCGGGTGCATATGCATTATACTTACTCCCGACCAGCGGCCATCTAGTGGGCATGACCTCGCTTTATACAAGTGGCCGAGAGTATGCATAACTCATATATACGCTTCGGTCTCAGTTCAGAAACCAGTGAATCCCTACAGCTCATAGTGCACAGCAGGCTTATCGATTTGGACCGGACAACCCCTTTAAGATTGTAGTATTTTAAAAATTGAATTTAATTCTTTCTTTTTCATATGTTTTATTGTATACTTTGTTAAATAAATAGTATGTTTTTTTAGCATGTATTCTCAAATTAAAATTCTGGCATGCATTTGGAACGAAAAAAAATAGATATTTGGTGCTGCATACCAAAATATTTTTGAATAATTTGTAAAAATTGTGCTATGGATATCAAATGTATTATTTAGCTTGAAAGAACCAGGAGAATTAGAGTGTTGTAGGAATAAATATAAAATCTTCTATGGTCAACATGCACAAGCAAGCTTTGTAATTATCACTTAGAATCCCCAGGAAGCTGGTGAATTTAAAACATTAACATGTCAGACAATAGATTGCTTTTACTTTTCTGTATGTTCGGCAGCATTATTTGCATAGGTGGCATCAAAGCATTTTAAATTTCAAGGATTTTACCACTGATAATATCCTTGGTTTCATATAAATACCTGCAGTATGGTAGTAATCGATGAAATAACTTCCTTAGTTAAACATGTCAGGAAATATAATATACTAGCTGAAGAGCCCGTCATTGCCTGGGCATAGTAAATATCTGTGGTTATTTATAGCACCTCACTTCTCTCATTTTTCCCCTCACATCTCTCATTTTCCCCCTCACTCCTCTTATTTTCCCCCTCACTCCTCTTATTTTCCCCATAACACTTGTCATTTTGACCTCACATCTGTCATTTTCCGATCACTCCACTATTTTTCCTCACTCCTCTCATTTTGCACTCACACCTTTTCATTTTCACCTCACACCCCTCATTTTCCCCTCAGTATATACATGTTTGTCATCTCCCTTATATATAGTATACACCTGTATGTCATCTGCTGTATATAGTATATACCTGTATGTCATCTCCCCTGTAAATAGTATATACCTGCTGTATGTCATCTCCTCCTGTATATTGTATATACCTATGTGTCATCTCCTCCTGTATATAGTATATACCTGTATGTCATCTCTTCTGTATATACTATATACCTGTATGTCATCTCCTATATATAGTATATACCTGTATGTCATCTCCCCTGTATATAGTATATACCTGCTTTATGTCATCTCCTCCTCTATATACCTATGTGTCACCTCCTCTTTTATATAGTATATACCTGTATGTCATCTCCTCCTGTATATAGTATATACGTGTGTCATCTCCTCCTGTATATAGTATATAATAATAATAATTTTATTTATATAGCGCCAACATATTCCACAGCGCTTTACAAATTATAGAGGGGACTTGTACAGACAATAGACATAACAGCATAACAAAAAATACAGTTCAAAACAGATACCAAGAGGAGTGAGGGCCCTGCTGCTCGCAAGCTTACAAACTATGAGGAAGAGGGGAGACACGAGAGGTGGATGGTAACAATTGCTTTAGTTATTCGGACCAGCCATAGTGTAAGGCTCGGGTGTTCATGTAAAGCTGCCTGAACCAGTTAACTGCCTAAGTATGTAGCAGTACAGACACAGAAGCTAATAACTGCATAAAGTGTATGCGAACATGATGCGAGGAACCTGATTATGTTTTTTTTTTTGAATGGACCACACAGGGATAGTTAGGTTAATGCATTGAGGCGGTAGGCCAATCTGAACAAATGAGTTTTTAGGGCACGCTTAAAACTGTGGGGATTGGGGATTAATCGAATTATCCTGGGTAGTGCATTCCAAAGAATCGACGCAGCATGTGTAAAGTCTTGGAGACGGGAGTGGGAGGTTCTGATTATTGGGGATGCGAACCTGAGGTCATTAGCAGAGCGGAGGGCACGGGTAGGGTGGTAGACTGAGACCAGGGAGGAGATGTAGGTTGGTGCTGAGCCATGGAGTGCTTTGTGGATGAGGGTAGTAGTTTTGTACTGGATATACCTATACACCTACAGTATATACAGTATATACATGTAAGTCATCTCCTTCTGTATATAGTATATACCTGTGTGTCATCTGCTCCTGTATATAGTATATACCTGTGTCATCTCCTTCTGTATATAGTATATACCTGTGTGTCATCTCCCCTGTATATAGTATATACCTGTGTCATCTCCCCTGTATATAGTATATACCTGTATGTCATCTCCCCTGTATATAGTATGTACCTGTATGTCATCTCCCCTGTATATAGTATATACCTGTGTGTCATCTCCCCTGTATATAGTATATATGTATGTGTCATCTCCTCCTGTATATAGTATATACCTGTGTCATCTCCCCTGTATATAGTATATATGTGTGTGTCATCTCCCCTGTATATAGTATATATCTGTGTGTCATATCCTCCTGTATTAGACCTCGTTCACACGTTATTTGCTCAGTATTTTTACCTCAGTATTTGTAAGATAAATTGGCAGCCTGATAAATCCCCAGCCAACAGGAAGCCCACCCCTGGCAGTATATATTAGCTCACACATACACATAATAGACAGATCATGTGACTGACAGCTGCCGTATTTCCTATATGGTACATGTTAGGTCTCGAGTTCCCGCTTCTGCACATGGGGAATCTCGAGCCATCTCCGCTGCGGTCTCCCATTCTTATCCAGCCGCAGTGGAGTCTGCTCAGCAGGGACGTCGGTCCCAGCGTCTTGCTCAGTCTCACTCTGTACAGAGAGTTACTGCTGCTTCTTCAGCTTCTGCCATTAAAGCCAGTGCTGGTCAGCAGCGAGCGGGCTTCTCTGGGACTAAGTCCTTGTCTGCACACACTGAGCATGCCCAGGGCAAGATCTCCCGTAGGAGATCGAGGGTCATGTGCTCAGGCTCTGCAGCACATTCAATTGGTCCTCTTGGCAGGTCTTGGAAGGGCAATGTTTCTGTGGCCACTTCCTGTGCTGCAACTATATAAACTGTGCATGACCGCACGGCCATGCGCTAGTGTACAATTGTTAATGTGTGTATGTTGTGAGTGCAAGTCGTCCTTGGATACCCCTACCCTATTGAATGTCTGTTCGCAGAAGGTGTATGGTTGCTATCTAGCGCCCGACTTATCCTACAGCACGAATCACACATTACAGCGTCCAGTTGCTGTGACCGCCAGTACGGCGCCGTGCACTTCCTCTGTGCTTTCCTTACCCAAGCCTGGGTGGTTAGTGGCGTTCGTCAGTGCGGCACCGCATGCACTCTTGTGCTTTAATATTATTATTTAGTTTCCTTACACACCCAGTTGCGGTGTTGTGCCAGCAAGTGTCTAATCGGACTTCGATCCTAGTTGGGGTTGAGTTCGCTGACTACTTGCTCGCGCTCTATGTGCGGTACCGCGGTCCTGTGACGCAACAGGATCGCTTCCTTCACGCTGGGTGAAGTTTAACCCACGTGTGTATACTTATGAGTACCGCCATATAGTCCGTCATTACTTGGCAGCAGGTTCCATCTCTGCACGGTGGACCCTGGGCTGCGAACGCACCATACTCTATCTGTCTTATTATTTGGTGCGTTCCGCTAGCCCTAACATTACACTAGCGCCAGGGTCTGGCTAGTAATGACGGACAAACAGCAATCCTTGCGGTATATCCAGCAGCTGGAGGGTAGGTTGGCGGCTCTTGAGAGCGCAACCTCAGCTGTGGATGTTACCGCAGTTGCTGTACAGGCTGCTATCGTGGCTGCAGCAACCCTGTCCATTGCCACCCCTGCTCCGACATTTTCTCGCCTCCCGCTGCCAGAAACATTTTCTGGTGATAGCAAATTTTGTAGGGGATTTGTGAGTCAGTGCTCTATTCACCTCGAGCTCCTGGCTGCACGTTTTCCCACAGAGCGGGCTAAGGTGGGATTTATAGTGTCTCTCTTGTCGGACAGGGCGTTGGAATGGGCTACGCCGCTGTGGGAGCCTGGCGATCATGTGGTGCAGAGTGCTCCGCTGTTTCTGAGCACTCTGAAACAGGTCTTTTTAGGACCTCAAGTCACCCATGATACTGTGCTCCAACTGCTGGCATTAACTCAGGGTGAGTCCTTGGTCAGTCATTTTGCCGTCCAATTCCGCACTTTAGCTTCTGAGCTGGATTGGTCGGATAAAGCTCTTATCCCCATATTTTGGAGGGGCCTGGCTGACCACGTTAAGGACGCTCTGGCCACTAGGGAGATTCCTGCCACACTGGAGGAGTTAATAACTGTCTCCACTCGAATTGACCTCCATTTTAACGAGCGGAGGTTAGAGCGAGCCCAGTGTAGGCAGAGGTTTCGGCTGGCTCCTACCTTCGCCAAACCTCTGGAATCTCCAGTCCTGGTTCCTGAGTCACATGAGGCCAGGGAAGTGTCACAAGCGGGATCTAAGTCCCGGACCGCTTGTGCACTCAAGGTCTGTCATGTTTGCCAGCAGTCAGGACATCTAGCCACCAGATGTTCTCAGCGGTCGAGGAAACGTCAGCGTCTAGTGGTAGTAGGTGGAGGTACACTAGACACGGCGACGTTTGCCTCTAAATTGTCCTTTAAGGGGACAATTACTATAGGCTCATTCTCCCACTCGGTAGAGCTCTGCGTGGATTCTGGGGAGGAGGGCAATTTTATGTCTTCTGCCTTCGCCCAACGTCACGCAATACCCCTGGTTATGCTTGCTCAACCAGTAACGGTACGAGTGGTGAATGGGTCAACACTGCCCTCACAGATAACACACCAGACCATCCCTTTTACTCTGTCCATGTCGCCATCTCATCAGGAGATTATATCTCTGCTCGTCATTCCTGAGGGAATTGATGAGGTCCTGTTGGGAATACCTTGGCTACAGTACCACTCTCCTCATATCGAGTGGTTCTCTGGCAGAATCCTGGGATGGGGCGAATCTTGTGGGGGTAGGTGTCAGAGGGAGTGCGTTCAGGTTGCTACTACTGAGGTACCCGCAGATCTTTCCTCTCTCCCCAAGCAGTATTGGTCTTATGCAGATGTGTTCTCCAAAAAGGCGGCGGAGATCCTTCCGCCCCATCGCCCCTATGACTATCCTATTGATCTCTTGCCTGGTGCTGAGCCTCCCCGGGGTCGAGTCTATCCGCTATCTCTCCCGGAGACGGAGGCCATGTCACAGTACATCCAGGAAAATCTGGCAAGAGGATTCATTAGGAAGTCAGTGTCACCTGCTGGGGCAGGGTTCTTCTTCGTGCAGAAGAAGAATGGGGAACTACGTCCATGCATAGACTACAGGGGTCTTAACGCCATCACCGTTAAAAATAAGTATCCTTTGCCCTTGATATCTGAGCTCTTCGATAGGCTTCGGGGAGCAAGGGTATTTACTAAACTAGATCTGCGGGGTGCTTACAACCTGATTCGCATCCGTGAGGGGGACGAATTTAAGACGGCTTTTAACACCAGGGATGGGCACTATGAATTTCTGGTGATGCCCTTCGGGCTCTGTAATGCCCCAGCCGTTTTCCAAGACTTTGTGAACGATATCTTCCGGGATATGCTTTCCACCTCGGTCGTAGTCTATCTGGATGATATTCTCTTCTACTCTCCAGATATTGACTCCCACCGGAGAGATGTTTGCGAAGTCTTCGACCTCCTATGGGCAAACTCCCTCTATGCCAAGTTGGAGAAGTATATGTTTGAGCAGGAGTCCTTACCTTTCCTAGGCTACATCATCTCTGCCCAGGGATTGGCTATGGATCCTGCCAAACTACAGGCTGTGATGGACTGGCAGGAACCCCATTCTCTTAAAGCGGTACAGCGCTTTATGGGGTTCATTAATTATTATCGCCAGTTCATTCCGCACTTCTCAACTTTGGTAGCTCCCTTGGTTGCCCTCACCAAGAAGGGGGCGAATCCCAAATTGTGGTCTGAGGAGGTCTCCAAGGCCTTCAACTCTATAAAGTCACACTTCGCTAGCGCTCCCATCTTACATCGCTCCGATGTTGATAAGCCATTTATCATGGAGGTGGATGCCTCTTCTGTTGGTGCTGGAGCAGTCCTCTTCCAAAAGGATGCTCAAGGTCGGAAGCATCCTTGCTTCTTTTTCTCCAAGACCTTCTCACCAGCAGAGAGGAATTATTCCATCAGGGACAGGGAGTTGCTAGCCATGAAGTTGGCTTTCTCGGAGTGGAGACATCTCTTGGAGGGAGCACGTTTTCCCTTCCAAGTCTTCACAGACCATAAAAATTTGGTGTACCTGCAGACAGCCCAGCGGTTGAATTCTCGCCAGGCCAGATGGTCCTTATTCTTCTCCCGGTTTCATTTCACCCTCCATTTTCTTTCTGGGGAGAAGAACATTCGGGCCGACGCTCTCTCTCGCTCCGTTGTGTCATCTGCGGAGGAGGAGGAGGAGCCTCGGCTTATTGTCCCCACCGAGAGCTTGAGAACTGTGGCCCCGGTTTCGCTAGAGTCTGTGCCCCCGGGCAAGACTTTTGTTCCATCCAGTTTGCGACCGGAGGTTCTCTCTTGGGCACACTCGTCCAGGTTGGGTGGACATTTTGGTACCAAAAGGACATCTGAGTTACTGGCGAGGACATACTGGTGGCCGCATATGGCTCGTGATGTCGCAGAGTATGTTCGGGCGTGTGTCTCTTGCGCCAAGAACAAGACTCCTCGGCAACGGCCAGCTGGTTTGCTTTATCCTCTGCCGGTGGGGTACAGGCCCTGGGAGATGGTCGGGATGGACTTTGTGGTGGGCTTACCCAAGTCTCGTAACTGCACCATTATCTGGGTGATCACCGACCATTTTTCCAAAATGGTGCACTTGGTGCCTCTTCCACGGCTACCTTCTGCACGGGCGTTGGCTGTCTTGTTCGTCAAGCACATCTTTCGCCTACACGGTATGCCAGACAAAATTGTTAGTGACCGGGGTCCCCAGTTTGCATCTCGATTCTGGAGAGAGCTTTGTCGTCTGCTCAGTATTGAGTTGAATCTCTCTTCGGCATATCAAGGTTCATCAAGGTTCTCGAACGGGTTAATCCTGTGGTCTACCGTTTGGCTCTTCCTCCACGCTTGGGTATCACCGACACCTTTCATGTGTCCCTCTTGAAACCTGTATACATGTCCCGGTTTTCCGAGTCATCTGCCGGGACATCAGGTTCGTCTATGGACGATTACGAGGTGAACGCTATTTTGGGGTGCAAGGTGGTACGCGGCAATAAATTCTATCTGGTGGATTGGAAGGGTTATGGCCCAGAGGACAGGTCATGGGAGCCTGCTGAAAACATTCGGGCCCCACAGCTCATTGCTGCCTTCGAGCGTAGCGAGGCCCAAGGAGGGGGGGCCCTAGGAGGGGGTGTAATGTTAGGTCTCGAGTTCCCGCTCCTGCACAGGGGGAATCTCGAGCCATCTCCGCTGCGGTCTCCCATTCTTATCCAGCCGCAGTGGAGTCTGCTCAGCAGGGACTGAGTCGGTCCCAGTGTCTTGCTCAGTCTCACTCTGTACAGAGAGTTACTGCTGCTTCTTCAGCTTCTGCCATTAAAGCCAGTGCTGGTCAGCAGCAAGCGGACTTCTCTGGGACTAAGTCCTTGTCTGCACACACTGAGCATGCCCAGGGCAAGATCTCCCGTAGGAGATCGAGGGTCATGTGCTCAGGCTCTGCAGCACATTCCATTGGTCCTCTTGGCAGGTCTTGGAAGGGCAAAGTTTCTGTGGCCACTTCCTGTGCTGCAACTATATAAACTGCGCATGACCGCACGGCCATGCGCTAGTGTACAATTGTTAATGTGTGTATGTTGTGAGTGCAAGTCGTCCTTGGATACCCCTGCCCTATTGAATGTCTGTTCGCGGAAGGTGTATGGTTGCTATCTAGCGCCCGACTAATCCTACAGCACGAATCACACATTACAGCGTCCAGTTGCTGTGACCGCCAGTACGACGCCGTGCACTTCCTCTGTGCTTTCCTTACCCAAGCCTGGGTGGTTAGTGGCGTTCGTCAGTGCAGCACCGCATGCACTCTTGTGCTTTAATACTATTATTTAGTTTCCTTACACACCCAGTTGCGGTGTTGTGCCAGCAAGTGTCTAATCGGACTTCAATCCTAGTTGGGGTTGAGTTCGCTGACTACTTGCTCGCGCTCTATGTGCTGTACCGCGGTCCTGTGACGCAACAGGATCGCTTCCTTCACGCTGGGTGAAGTTTAACCCACGTGTGTATACTTATGAGTACCGCCATATAGTCCGTCATTACTTGGCAGCAGGTTCCATCTCTGCACGGTGGACCCCGGGCTGCGAACGCACCATACTCTATCTGTCTTATTATTTGGTGCGTTCCGCTAGCCCTAACAGTACATTTGTTGCTCTTGTAGTTTGTCTGCTTATTAATCAGATTTTTATTTTTGAAGGATAATACCAGACTTGTGTGTGTTTTAGGGCGAGTTTCATGTGTCAAGTTGTGTGTGTTGCGTTTCATGTGGCAACATGCGTGTAGCAACTTTTTGTGTCGAGTTGCATGTGACAGGTTAGTGTAGCAAGTTGTGTGCAGCAAGTTTTGCGCATGGCGAGTTTTGCGTGTGGCGAGTTTTATGTGTGGTGCGTTTTCAGTATGTGCAAGTTTTGTGTGAGGCAACTTTAGCATGTGTTGCAACTTTTGTGCATGTGGCAATTTTTCCGTGTGTGGCGAGTTTTCCATGAGGTGAGTTTTGCCCATGTGGCGAGTTTTGCGTGAGCCTAGTTTTGCACGTGGCGTGTTTTGCGCGTGGCAAGTTTTGAGCGGCGACTTTTGTGTTTTGACTTTTATGTGGCGAGGTTGGTGTATGTGTGGTGAAATGTGTGCTGAGGGTGGTATATGTGTTCAAGCACGTGGTAGTGTGTGGCGCATTTTGTGTGTGTTCATATCCCCGTGTGTGGTGAGTATCACATGTCGGGGCCCCACCTTAGCAACTGTACGGTATATACTCTTTGGCGCCATCGCTCTCACTCTTTAAGTCCCCCATGTTCACATCTGGTAGCTGTCAATTTGCCTCCAACACTTGTCCTTTCACTTTTTCCCCATTATGTAGATAGGGGCAAAACTGTTTAGTGAATTGGAACGCGTAGGGTTAAAATTTCGCCTCACAACATAGTCTATGACGCTCTCGGGGTCCACACGTGTGACTGTGCAAAATTTTGTGGCTGTAGCTACGATGGTGCAGATGCCAATCCCGGACATATACACACACACACACATACACACACACATTCAGCTTCATATATTAGATCACCCACAAAAATCTGTAAGGTCCAGTGGTACTTCTGTTTGCTTTTGATTTTATAAAATAATCTTGTATGAACTCAGTAGTAGAGATGAGAAAAGTTTTCAAAACTCAAATTTGACGAATTCTCCAAAAAAAAGTCAATGTACGTCAACTACATTTGTGTGAGCTTGTAATTTCCAATAAAATACACATGGGAGAGAGAACAACTTGTTGACCATAAGATCTAACAATTTACAGGTGAGAAAGAGAGGACCCAACTGACCACAAGAGCGTACCTTCTACAGGAGAGAGGGAGAGAAGATCCTACTGACCAAAAGTGCTTATAATTTACAGAAAAGAGCAAAACAAAGAGGACTTCACTGACCATAAGAGTTAACACTTTATAGATGTGAGAGAGAATCCTGTTGATCATAAGAGCTTACACTTTACAGGTAAAAGAGAGGACCCTACTGACCATAAGAGTTTACACTCTACATAAGACAGAGTTTTCCTGCTTTCTTATGCTTGAGCAGTGTGAAAAATAATTCCACGCAAGTTTTTAAAAAAAATTTTACCATCCAAAATTTGAATCTCAAAACATTTTTATTCGCCAGAAACGACAAACTTGATCCTCCGCGGATTGATTTGTTCATCTCTATCCAATGGAAAATAATGTTGCTTTGCTGTATAACAAAGCTTTTCTTTACTAGATGCTTTCCATCAATGCAAGAATATTTCCATAGTACGTTGCAGTATATAGCCATGATATGTCATCACACAGAGTGCCTCTGCCTCCATAGTGTCATAATAGTGGCATTCAAGAGATCATGTAATATGCCTTTTAATTGTGTAGGCAATCCACAATAAAGTAAACGTTTCGGTCACATCTGACCTTCCTCAGCACAATTGAGAATTATATATAAAATAAAAATAAATATAAGCAAATAAGGATACATTAAAGAGACCTAATACAGATTCTTTTTGTATGAACACTGTTCGCTCATTCCTGACACTCTTACTTTATTTCTTTAATAACACCTGCATTATATTGTTATCTGCATGGTAATTCATAAAGTGTTTTGCTTCATTTGTAGCATGATGATCTGTAGTGCAATGTATGTAATTCAAGTGCTCCAAAATGTATTTTTTTAGGCGTCTTGTGGTAAATTTCACATATGTAATATCTAGTGATGAATGAATACATTCGTCACTATTCGTGACTCGCACTAATAGTACGATATTCAGGCTATTCATAACTCGGCGAGTAATTAGGTATTCACCTCAGCATATTTGAGTTACCCGCCCAGCATATTTGGTGCTTTATTTGCAGCCAATGAGCATGCTGGGCTGGCTTTCCAATCACAGTAATGCTTGTGCCATCTTTGGTGTGGCATTACTGTGATTGCCTGGCCTTCCAGCATCATAGGCGATATTTAAAGACTGCTGGCGCCTTCTTGTGCACATTGCACCCGGAAACAGCATAGGGAGAGCATACTTTGAGCTTAGGGAGAGTGATAGGAGCTTATAGTGAACATTATTCATTCCATAAAGCTCTTTCATGAGCTGAAGATTAGTTGTTTGTTAGGTGAGGATAGCATAGGGAGATAATTAATAGGAAGGAGAGTTAAAGGCAGGCACCTGGGTGTTCTCATCATTGCAAGTACATGCTGCAGATCTCTGTTATTTTCCACTGTGTTGTATAGTAGTTAGTATAAGGAGCAGACTGTGGGATTTGTTATGATCTGGTGGTTTAGGAACAACATGAGACAAGCTCTGAAAGAGGTGGTATCTGTACTGACCGCAAACCCTGAACCTAGCAGCGCAACTAAAAATAGCCATGGGGGGTACCTGACGCTCCTTAGACCCCTCGGCACAGCCTAAGATCTAACTTCCCCTAAAGATGGAAACAGGAAACCTATCTTGCCTCAGAGAAAATCCCCAAAGGAAAGATAGCCCCCCACAAATATTGACGGTGAGTGGAGGGGAAAATAACATACGCAGAAATGAAATCAGATTTTAGCACAGGAGGCCAGTCTAGCTTGATAGATAGGACAGGAAAGGATACTGTGCGGTCAGTATAAAAACTACAAAACAATCCACACAGAGTTTAAAAAATCTCCACACCTGACTAAAGGTGTGGAGGGTAAATCTGCTTCCCAGAGCTTCCAACTAACAGAAATAATCCATACTGACAAGCTGGACAAATATAGAACGCACGGAACAATAAGTCCACAACATGTGGACTGAAATGAGCAAAGCCAGAACTTATCTTTGCAGAACTGGTCAGGAAACCAGGAGAATCCAAGCAGAGATGTGAATCCAGCCAGGAAACATTGACAAGTAGCACAGGCTGAAGAAAGAGCCAGACTTAAATAGCGGAGCAGAAGAGACGATAAGTGGAGGCAGCTGATGACAGCTAAGTCCAAGGAGCAGCCATACCACTAGAAACCACAAGAGGGAGCCCAAGAGCAGAACTCACAAAAGTGCCACTCACAACCACTGGAGGGAGCCCAAGAGCGGAATTCACAACAGTACCCCCCCTTGAGGAGGGGTCACCGAACCCTCACCAGAGCCCCCAGGCCGATCAGGACGAGCCAAGTGAAAAGCACGAACCAAATCAGCAGCATGGACATCGGAGGCAACAACCCAAGAATTATCCTCCTGGCCATAACCCTTCCACTTGACAAGATACTGAAGCCTCCGCCTCAAAAAACGAGAATCCAAAATCTTCTCAACCTCATATTCCAACTCTCCCTCAACCAACACCGGGGCAGGAGGGTCAACCGAGGGAACAACGGGCACCACATATCTCCACATATGGCAAAAGAGGCAGGAAGAGCCAAACGAAAAGACACCGGATTAATAATTTCAGAAATTTTATGAGGACCAATAAACCGAGGCTTAAACTTAAGAGAAGAAACCTTCATAGGAACATGACGAGAAGACAACCAAACCAAATCCCCCACACGAAGCCGGGGACCAACACGCCGACGGCAGTTAGCAAAATGTTGAGCCCTTTCCTGAGACAACGTCAAATTGTCCACCACATGAGTCCAAATCTGCTGCAGCCTGTCCACCACAGAATTAACACCAGGACAATCAGAAGGCTCAACCTGCCCAGAAGAAAAACGAGGAGGAAAACCAAAATTACAAAAGAAAGGTGAAACCAAAGTAGCCGAACTAGCCCGATTATTAAGGGCAAACTCGGCCAACGGCAAGAAAGACACCCAATCATCCTGATCAGCAGACACAAAGCATCTCAAATAGGTCTCCAAGGTCTGATTAGTTCGCTCAGTTTGGCCATTAGTCTGAGGATGAAACGCCAAAGAAAAAGATAAATCAATGCCCATCCTAGCACAAAAGGCCCGCCAAAATCTAGAGACAAACTGAGAACCTCTGTCAGACACAATATTCTCCGGAATGCCATGCAAACGAACCACATGCTGAAAAAACAATGGAACCAGATCTGAGGAGGAAGGCAACTTAGGCAAAGGTACCAGATGGACCATGTTAGAGAACCGGTCACAAACAACCCAGATAACAGACATCTTCTGGGAAACAGGAAGATCCAAAATAAAATCCATGGAAATATGCGTCCAGGGCCTCTCAGGGACCGGCAAAGGCAAAAGCAACCCACTAGCGCGGGAATAGCAAGGCTTGGCCCGGGCGCAAGTCCCACAGGACTGCACAAAAGCACGCACATCGCGAGACAAGGAAGGCCACCAAAAGGACCTAGCAACCAAATCTCTGGTACCAAAAATCCCAGGATGACCAGCCAACACTGAACAATGAACCTCAGAAATTACCTTACTTGTCCAGCTATCAGGAACAAACAGCTTCCCCCCTGGACAGCGGTCAGGCCTATCAGCTTGAAATTCCTGAAGCACCCCCCGCAAATCATGGGAGATAGCAGAAAGAATCACCCCCTCCTTAAGAATGCCAACCGGCTCCAGGACTCCAGGAGAATCAGGCGAAAAACTCCTAGAGAGGGCATCAGCCTTAACATTCTTAGATCCCGGAAGATACGAGACCACAAAATCAAAACGGGAGAAAAACAGGGACCATCGAGCCTGTCTAGGATTCAGCCGCTTGGCCGACTCGAGGTAAATCAGATTCTTATGATCGGTCAGGACCACAACACGGTGTTTAGCTCCCTCAAGCCAATGTCGCCACTCCTCAAATGCCCACTTCATAGCCAACAACTCCCGATTGCCGACATCATAATTGCGTTCCGCAGGCGAAAACTTTCTGGAAAAAAAAGCACACGGTTTCATCAAAGAACCATCAGACTCCCTCTGAGACAAAACGGCCCCTGCCCCAATCTCAGAAGCATCGACCTCAACCTGAAAAGGAAGAGAAACATCCGGTTGACGCAACACATGGGCAGAAGTAGATCGGCGTTTAAGCTTCTGAAATGCCTCAACAGCCTCAGAGGACCAATTCGTAACATCAGCGCCTTTCTTCGTCAAATCAGTAAGGGGCTTAACCACACTGGAAAAGTTGGCAATGAAACGGCGATAGAAATTAGCAAAGCCCAAAAATTTTTGAAGACCCTTCACAGATGTGGGTTGGATCCAGTCATGAATAGCTTGGACCTTAACAGGATCCATTTCTATAAATGAGGGAGAAAAAATAAAACCCAAAAAAGAGACCTTCTGAACTCCGAATAGGCACTTAGACCCCTTCACAAATAAAGCATTATCACGAAGGATCTGGAACACCATCCTGACCTGCTTCACATGAGACTCCCAATCATTGGAAAAAATCAAAATATTATCCAAATATACGACCATGAATTTATCAAGATAATTGCAGAAAATATCATGCATGAAAGACTGGAACACAGATGGAGCATTAGAGAGCCAAAATGGCATCACAAGGTATTCAAAATGGCCTTCGGGCGTATTAAATGCAGTTTTCCATTCGTCACCCTGTTTAATACGAACAAGATTATATGCCCCTCGGAGGTCAATCTTAGTAAACCAACTAGCCCCCTTAATCTGAGCAAACAAATCAGTAAGCAAAGGCAAGGGGTATTGGAATTTGACCATGATCTTATTAAGAAGACGATAATCAATACAGGGTCTCAAGGAGCCATCCTTCTTAGCAACAAAAAAGAAACCCGCTCCCAATGGTGACGAAGAGGGCCGAATATGCCCTTTCTCCAAAGATTCCTTAACATAGCTCCGCATAGCGGCATGCTCTGGCACAGACAGATTGAAAAGTCGGCCCTTAGGGAACTTACAACCAGGAATCAAGTTAATAGCACAATCACAGTCCCTATGTTGAGGAAGGGAACTGGACTTGGGCTCATCAAATACATCCTGGAAAACCGACAAAAACTCAGGGACCTCAGAAGAGGGGGAAGAGGAAATTGACATCAAAGGAACGTCACTATGTACTCCTCGACAACCCCAACTAGTCACCGACATAGTTTTCCAATCCAACACCGGATTATGTTCCTGTAACCATGGAAATCCCAGTACAACAACATCATGGAGGTTATGCAACACCAGAAAACGGCAATCTTCCTGATGTGCAGGAGCCATGTACATAGTGATCTGTGTCCAGTACTGAGGTTTATCCTTGGCCAAGGGTGTACCATCAATGCCCCTCAAAGGAATAGGGCTCTGCAAAAGGCTGCAAGGAAAAACCACAGCGCCTGGCGAATTCTAAGTCCATTAAGTTCAGGGCAGCGCCTGAATCCACAAATGCCATGACAGAAAAGGACGACAATGAGCAAATCAGGGTCACAGACAAGAGAAATTTAGGCTGTATAGTACTAATGGTAACAGACCTAGCGACTCTCTTAGTACGCTTAGGGCAATCAGAGATAACATGAGCCGAATCACCACAGTAAAAACACAGCCTATTCTGACGTCTGAATTCCTGCCATTCTATTCTAGTCAAAATCCTATCACATTGCATAGGTTCAGGACTATGCTCAGAAGATACTGCCATATGGTGCACAGCTTTGCGCTCGCGCAGACGCCGATCAATCTGAATGGCTAGAGACATAGATTCGCTCAAACCGGCAGGCGTAGGAAAGCCCACCATAACATCTTTAAGGGTTTCAGAAAGACCTTTTCTGAAAATAGCAGCCAGAGCCTATTCATTCCATTTAGTGAGCACAGACCATTTTCTAAATTTCTGGCAATATAACTCTGCCGCTTCCTGACCTTGACACAAGGCCAACAGGGTTTTTTCTGCATGATCCACAGAATTAGGTTCGTCATACAATAATCCGAGCGCTTGAAAAAATGCATCTACATTCAATAATGCCGGATCCCCTGTTTCAAGAGAAAAAGCCTAGTCTTGAGGGTCACCACGCAGCAAGGATATGATGATTTTCACCTGCTGAATGGGATCACCAGAAGAACGGGGTTTCAAAGCAAAAAACAATTTGCAGTTATTTTTAAAGTTCAAAAACTTGGATCTGTCCCCAAAAAACAAATCAGGAGTAGGAATTCTGGGCTCTAAAGCCGGAGTCTGGACAACATAGTTCTGGATACTCTGTACTCTTGCAGCAAGTTGATCCACACGAGAAAACAAACTCTGAACATCCATGCCAAAACATATATCCTGAACCACCCAGATATCAAGAGGAAAAAAAAAAGACAAACCAAAGCACAGAAAAAAAATGGTTCAGAACTTTCTTTTCCTTCTTTTGAGATGCATTTAATTCATTTTTGGCCACTTGTACTGTTATGATCTGGTGGTTTAGGAACAACATGAGACAAGCTCTGAAGGAGGTGGTATCTGTACTGACCGCAAACCCTGAACCTAGCAGCGCAACTAAAAATAGCCGTGGGGGGTACCTGACGCTCCCTAGACCCCTCGGCACAGCCTAAGATCTAACTTCCCCTAAAGATGGAAACAGGAAACCTATCTTGCCTCAGAGAAAATCCCCAAAGGAAAGATAGCCCCCCACAAATATTGACGGTGAGAGGAGGGGAAAATAACATACGCAGAAATGAAATCAGATTTTAGCACAGGAGGTCAGTCTAGCTTGATAGATAGGACAGGAAAGGATACTGTGCGGTCAGTATAAAAACTACAAAACAATCCACACAGAGTTTACAAAATTTCCACACCTGACTAAAGGTGTGGAGGGTAAATCTGCTTCCCAGAGCTTCCAGCTAACAGAAATAATCCATACTGACAAGCTGGACAAATATAGAATGCACAGAACAATAAGTCCACAACATGTGGACTGAAATGAGCAAAGCCAGAACTTATCTTTGAAGAACTGGTCAGGAAACCAGGAGAATCCAAGCAGAGATGTGAATCCAGCCAGGAAACATTGACAAGTGGCACAGGCTGAAGAAAGAGCCAGACTTAAATAGCGGAGCAGAAGAGACGATAAGTGGAGGCAGCTGATGACAGCTAACTCCAAGGAGCAGCCATACCACTAGAAACCACAAGAGGGAGCCCAAGAGCAGAACTCACAAAAGTGCCACTCACAACCACCGGAGGGAGCCCAAGAGCAGAATTCACAACAGGGATTAGGGTGAGATAGGGGGGAGATTCATCCACTACCAAAATATAAAATCAGCTATTTGTAGAGGCAAGTTATATTAGTTAGAACCAGAATATACACAAGCATTTTATGGGAGCTACATAATATCCCTGTGTAGCAGCCAATATTTTTTCCGCAAAATAACATTCCTCAGTGCCAACATATAGTAACATCCATTTTAAAATCTAATTGCTAAATAATATTCCTCGTCTATGGCTTAGATACCTAATATTTGTGTTGCAGTTGTGCAACTAGTGCAAAACCTCGATGTAAAAAAATCCCCAAACATTATATTTATGAAAAAATATGGGTGAAGATAATCTTACATGACAATTTATAAGTGGCAATAATCTCCATTACTCTGCATTTGGAGTATGTCAGCAAGGTGATCTAAAAAAATAATAATTTTCTATTGATTTAAAAAATACTGTGCCTTTATCTAACAGTTGTGCAACTGGTGCAAAACCTGCAGAGATACGCAACCATGACTATTTACCTGTAATTTACATCACTCTGCTGTTGCCGTTTATAATCAAGCTGCGATCTCAAAAAAATATCCATACATTGCTTTGCATAACACTTCTGTGAGTACATGCTAAAAATAAAGCCAGTGTTTTTTGGTTTCATAAGCATAATGCATTCAATATGAGAAAGGGTGACATTAAGGGACATCAGAAGTGAACTCAAAAGCTTCACAGAGTCAAGAGAAGGAAATCTGCACCGATGGCTACATTTTTTTAGCTTGGATCTGGAGCAGGATGAAGTAGGATTCGAACAGGATCCTGACCCTCATCATTAGATTTTAACTCCTTGGGGAGATGATCTTGATGAGGCTCAGATATCAGATGCTCACGTGGACTGTACTGTGATGTAAGGGCAGTAAGAGGTCGAGGGTGACTCCAAGGGTGAGGAATGTGATAACACAGAGGATGATGATGAAGTGTTAGAATCAAGTTGGCGTGAACATAGAGGCACACAACTGTGTAGGTTATCTGAAGAGGAAGTAGAAGAGGTTACTTTGCATCATATGTCTCAGATACGTAGTGATGCAGCCATAACAAGCAATGCATTCTCAGCCACAACTGTGGCTGTGGACCAGCAGCATCTGAGGGTCTGCAGCTCACAGGGGTGGCCAGGGTTGCCTACTATGGGTCTTTTTTGACACTGCAAAGGATTAGCCAACTCATTTAATCTGCCAACTTTGCAAAAAAAACTGAGTAGAGGTAAAAAGTGCAATAATTTGACTACTACATGTATGAACCTTCACACGCGCAATCAACATGTGCTACTCTGGGAATCGCACAACACTAAAATGCAGACCAGCGGATCTCAACAACCATCAGCCACCCCATCAATCGCATCTGCTGCTTATTCCTCATCCTCTGTTACTGTGCCAACTATTGATGCACAGGTCTTCGACCTAGATTTCTTTACCCACTCTACTCATGCTGAGAGCCAGCCATCAGCTGTAACAGAAGTGAACATGCCTGCTGTTTTTGACCGATCTCAAAGAATGAGCACACCACAACTTTCTCAATCCACCATAACATCCCTGCATGCACCTCTCTCACGGTCCAGCAGTTTGTCCAGTTCACCATATTCCGTCCTCTCTCAGCACTGCAGACAGTCCATGGTTCCACAGTTGTGGTCACGTAAAAGATTGTTTCCTCCTATGCATCACAAAGCTAAGAGGTTGAACTCCAGCATCTCCAATCTGTTGGCCACGGAAATGCTGCCTTTCTGCCTGGTAGATACAGATGGTTTCCAAAAGCTGATGGCCGTCGCAATCCCCCAGTACCAATTGCCCAGTCACCATTACTTTTCTAAGAAAGCTGTGCTTGCACTACACCAGCAAGTCACAGGCAACATCACCCGTTCCTTGACTAATTCTCTGTCTGCCAGGGTGCTTTTCACCTTATATTAATACTGCCTGTTTGGCACTATGGTTCACTGTACTCCACCCTCTCTCAGCACTGCAGACAGCCCACATTTCTGCAGTTGTAGTCATGTAAAATATTGTTTCCTCCTACGCATCACATAGCTAAGAGGTTGAACTCCAACATCTCCAATCTGTTAGCCACAGAAATGCTGCCTTTCTGACTGGTACACTCAGCAGCAGGTTTTTGCAAAAATGAAGGCGTTACTCTGTGTAGAACATCATTTTATTTTCTTTTGGGTTTGGGTGTCTATTGCTATTAATATCTCCATTTATGCCTTCCATGTTGGTATCGGTAACAATAGTGATTTTGGATAGTTTTTCTCACCCGTACAAACTTTTTTTGGCTTTGGGGTATTTTGTACCCGTCCTATAGTAGAAGGGGGCAGCATTGGTTGAATGGTTCATTACAGATTGATGACCATATATATGCGCCTTACTTCAAAAGAATATATTCGCATGTATCCCCGTTTTGCTATTATGCAGGAATGGCATAGGTCCGGAAATGACGCTAACCTTCTTTGACTATGTGCGTCTCGGTTGCCGGGGAGAATGTGCGCGTCACAATTTGGTGCATGCGCTGTGACATATCCGAGGTTGAACACGTCACAGGTTCTCCAAGGCTGGCCGAACGTGCGCACGCCGCCGTTTGGCGTGAGCGCCCGCCTAGACCGGAAATGGAAACCCAGGCGTCCGGAAGTGCGCGCCCATGTGTGCCGGCGCTTTCCTGTTATAAAGGCCGGCCGTCAGTAAGTAAACTAGCGATTGCTCATCATCATGCCATACTCCCCTGATGAATCCACTCAGGAAGAAACGCGTCGGGAGGCATACTTCTAGCCGGATATCATAGGGCGGATGTCTTAAAGAACCGCTAGAGGGTCCGGCTACATATCTAACACCTGCAAGAGGACTGTGATAATCTCCAGTACCAGCAGATGAGTATATGAGCACACATGTATTGGGAAATACAGGATTGAATCCCACTAGACGGCACCTATTGACACACACCGTGATTAATTTCCGGTATTGGGAAACGGTGTTACTGTTTGTCTGGCCTTTTGTTTGGGAGATACCTGTTCCCCAGAATAACGTGCTCTTTACGTTGTGATATTATGCTTGCGGTAATTTTAGCATATCGTATGTTTACATCGCCATTTGGGGTTTCACCTACACTAGTTGTACACCCCCTATAGAGGAGCTCCGTTAAAAGTTTTACTCCGTTATACCTGGCATCCCATGGTGTGCTGTTCTTGGCGTACACGGTGTTATATGGTATCCCTGCCGCATTTGCTTTGGTAGGGGGAGGTTCTGGCTTATACGGTACGGAGGACTCCATGAGTAGTCCGGTGTATGTACATATTGTTTCTCTGTAGTGATCGGTGACCATTTTGTGGCTCTAGCCAAGGAGTCCGTGGCGAAAACACTTCTTTATGGGGTGTCTATCTCTGTGTTTGTTTGTGATATATGTTAGCACTAGCACCTTAGTGGTACAGTTCGTCTATTTTTTATTTAGACTATAAAGTAAAAGTTATGTTTTAACGCCTTCATTTTTGCAAAAACCTGCTGCTGAGTGTATTTCTATTTTTTGGTTTTTGACTTTTTGTTTAAGCCAGGCTTACTCGACTTTCTGACTGGTAGATGCAAACAGTTTCGATGCTGGAATATTGAAACATGCTTTTACACAACCTTAAGAAAGATTTTCCCCAAGACTACAGTGAAGCAATCAGTTGGCATCGCAGCTCTAGACTTCCAACCTCTGGCACGTCAATTCCTCAATGCCAAAACATTAGCAGCAGCAGCAGTGGTGTAAGTGGAAAAAGCAATTTCTGTGAGTCCGATGACACTTTTTTGGACAAGCTTGTGCACCAGCACAACAGAGTCCAAGTCTTACACGTGATGGACGAATGGAGGGGATGGTGCAGGAGTATCTAGATATGAATATCGATACCATCAGAGAGAGTTTGGACCCTTTCACATTTTGGTCTTCCAAAATGGATGAGTGGCCTGAGTTCACCTCACACACCTTGGAGGATTTATCGTGCTCGGCAGCAAGCATTCTTTCAGAACGAGTCTTCAGTGCTGCTGGTGTTGTCCTGATGGATAAGCACAGCGGGCTATCCCTTGAAAGTGTAGACTGCCTAACTTTCATACAGTCTTGGATCTCCAAGGACTTTTGCACCCCAATCGCAGACTGTACAGACTAGGTGATATTGCATTTTTTAGTGTGATGCATTAATGTCACGTAACTGCACTCTAGGTATCTTTAGTGTGACTTCTGGTCTTGCTGTGGTTGCTGCCGCTGATGATAATACAAATTTGTGAAAATGTGAACAGTCATGGTTGGTGTACATCTGCTGGGTTAGCTGTAGTGGAAGAAGTGTCGGTCCCAATTATGCTATTTCTATTCTTGTGACAGTTATTCCACTTTGGTGGTGTCAGGCCCTCATTTTTTAAAATGTAAAAACTGCAGACTGGGTGTCCATCTGCAGGATTGGGCACAGTGGAAGACCTGTCGGTCTCTATTATACTATTTCTTCTGTGGAGAAATTGATGTCACTTTTGTGGTGTCTGCCAGTAATTTTTGGAAATGTGAACTCTTCTGGTTGAGTGTTCATCTGCTGGTTTGGGTGTAGTGGAAGACCTGTCGGTCCCTATTATACTATTTCCACAGTGGTGAAATTGATGCCAGTTCTGTGGTGTTGGGCCCTTATTTGTTTAAATGTGAACACTCCTGGTTGGGTGTCGATCTGCTGGATTGGGTGTAGTGGAAGACCTATTGGTCCCTATTATACTAACTATACTGTGTTGAAATTGATGCCACTTTTGTGATGTCTGACAGTAATTTTTGGAAATGTTTTGGAAGTTTAATTTAAAATTATCTGTATAATCTGTTGAAATTGTGTGATTGACTGAAATGAGTCCAAGCAGATGCTGTATTTTGGTTTGAAACTTCAATATACATTTTCTATATTTTCATCAAGCTTAGCATTGTATAGTCTTGGTCTTTTTTCAAATGTGCATTTCCAACTTAGGTACATTCTGCTTAATCTTTTTGATAAGGGATTGTATAAACCTCGAAGCTAAGAATAGCAAATCCAGAATAAGAGCTTTTTATCCCCTTAAATAACAGATCTCTTGAGGACTCAAACAAATTTCAGATCAGAGTCAAACAAATGGTAACGCTAAAAGACACCTTTCTAAGATTTGTACACATTATAGATTTCTCCATCTGTGATATCTTCATCATGGATGAATTTTAAATTTACTGTAACCCTGCAGAGCTTAATTTATTATACAGGAATAATCATGGAATTGGGAAAATCACAGGATCAATAGACATGTTAATGATATGCAAAAGATGAAGAAAGAGATTTTTTTTTTTAAATTGTCAATTTATTACTTATCAAGTATCAGCAATACATACAGAAATACGCACACTTACACGGCATGGCTGCTTTCACTGAGATTATTAATGGTTGTCAGAGGAATATTTTGCCATGCTAAATGCATTTGAGCATGCAAATGGACATATTGCATGTGTTTGATTGGAAGAAATAATATGCTATATAGCACATTTAGGCCATGTAAGCTTTTCACAGTAGCCCAAGTAACATGCGACCTGGTGTCATTTTGAAAACTAGCTCCTGAGACTCTTTCGAAAAATGGTGATGCCACAGTTTCCACGAACAAATCAATGTAGTGTACCTGAATTGATAATTAGAGGGGTCATATTGCCATAAATTAGGTACTGTATTTTTCGGATTATAAGACGCACTTTTGTTCCCCCAAATTTTGGGGTTAAGTGGGGGGTGCATCTTATAATCCAAATCTGTGTGATGTGCTGTGCTGTAGAGGAGGGGGGTGGCTCTGAAGCGGTGTCAGAGATCTGGAGTGGGCTGGCTGCCAGCTGCAAAGACAGGAGGAGGTGCTGTGCTCCCGCTCATTAGCCTCATGTAATATTCACTGTACCAGCTGTCCATCACCTCGGTGCTGAAGCAGCGTTGAGTTGGGTAACAGGGGAGCAGTGCATATGACATGTGCCTGCACTCCCCCTCCTCCCAACATGAATATGCCCCCCTGCAGGCACACACATAGCCCCCCAGTCACTACATGCTCCCCTGCTGGCAGGCACATGATAAAATAACAAACACTTAATTCACCTTTTGATGATGGCTCCCTGCTCCCAGTTCTCCTGTGGCTCTTCCTGTGTCTGTGCCGACATCCGATCGGCACAGCAGAGTGATGTCATCACTTTGTGCCCAGGTCACATGATCTGATGCCTGGGAAACAGGAAGTGCAACCGAGGAGCTGGGAGCAGGGAGCCATCATCAGAAGGTGAGTTAAGTATTTGTTATGGGGGCATGTAGTGACTGGCGGGGGCCATGTGTGTGCCAGCAGGGGGGCTTATAGTGACGGCGGGGCCATATCCAGGATGAAATGGGGGGCAGTGTGCCAGCAGCACAGTGGGGCAATGTGCCAGCTCGGGGGGGGCATGTGCCAGGATGGGGGTTGTATATATACCCGGATGACGAACATATATATGATTTGTAAGACGGACACTGGCATTATAAGACAGACCCCCATTTAACATAAAATTATTTTTTTCTCTTTTTCTTCACCAAATTTGGGGGTGCATCTTATAAAGTGAAAAATACGGTAATCTCAAATTATATTCCCAGGAGTAGGACTGGTTTAACTTTGTCATGTGAATGCATGTACCTTCTTCATATTGGAATAATGTCTTATAGTGATCCATTCTGTAGTGAAAATGAGATTAGATGTCACATGGCAAGCTTAAGATGTCAAATTGCATCTAGACAAAGCATTATTTGTATGACATTGAGCAATGAACCAAATATTCAGGTACAGGTGTTCGATTGACCTCATGCCACTACATTGAAAGCCTATCATGGTGCAGAGCAAGACGGCAATGGAGGTGTGTCCTCTTCAATGATGAACCCTAATTTTTTCTTGTATGTACAGTGGGGGAAATAAGTATTTGATCCCTTGTAGTGATTGGCGAGCACTGAAATGCTTGGGTCCTCGTTGTTTGGGTTAAGCAAATTGGAATACTCGGGTACTCAACCTGAGCAATGAGCCCAATGAAAGTCTATGGGACACCAGAGTATTTTTAACGCAATCCCCCCGGAGGTCCTTTTAAGGTCTTAAAACATCTGAAAATGATGGAAACATCGTGGGGATCACCCCTGGAAGCATTTCTGACTCCTAAGTCCCAGCTGCAAGCAATGTTGTCAGAGTTTCACGCCATGCTTACAGGTGCACCAAAAAGCATACAAAAACAAAACCAAGATGGATTTTGAGGGAAATATGTTAAGGAACATCCTTTCCGGGGTAATGACTTGTATATAAGGCAAAATAATTAACCCCAGACTGAAATGTTCCTCCACCACTTTTGCTATGTTCACACGCTGCGTTTTTGATGTGTTTTTAAATTTTAACATTGCTTTCAACCAAAACAAATGTATTCAGTGGGAAATGTCATTGTAACATTTAACAACCCTTGCTGGCCATGTGTTGTGTGACACATGAGGAGACACATCTTGTTTCATTTATGAAGGAAGGACTCTTAAAGTCACAAAGCCTATTTTTAGATGGGCATCTGGCAGCATTAATATTCTTAAAGGGCCATAATTAATGCTGTTATTGCCTATGTAGTGAGTGGCTGGGCTGCCAAGAATTACCATGCACCCCAATTCCCCTTTCACGAGAGGTACAGGAGGGCCTCCTGAAAAAATTTTGCATTGAGTGCAAGGCCTGCCCTGCTATCAAGTCATATGCACCCCAATAAGCCTTTGAGCCCAGATACAGGAATGCCACAGGAAAACCCACTTCACAGTCTTCAGTTGGTCCTGCCATACAGTTTCCTTATGCATTGAATGCATGGGCCGCCTTGACCCCAATTTGCACGCACCTGAAATCCCCCTTGGAAGACAAATGGAGGAGGGCCTCCTTAAAAACTGTCCCATTAAAAAGGAGCGGGTCTCCTAAACTCGTAATGCCTATACACTAAGTGTACGGGCTGACAAACATTTCCCCATGGGGGGTACATTTTTAAAAAATATTTTATGGGGATCATAGATACCTCTCCCAGTCAGTGCAGATAATATTTTTGAAGTAAAAGATATTATAGCTTCCAAAAAGGTCAGGGGCAAAACCTTCTTCTTAATTGATTGGAAGGGGTTTGGCCCCGAGGAGAGATCCTGGGAACCTCGGAAGAACATTAATGCGCCTCGTATTCTTAAGACATTTTGTCCAAAAGGGGTGGAGGGGGGTCTAAGAGAGGGGGTACTGTTGCACCTATACTTACCTCCATCGGCGCAGCAGTCGCCGCTTCTTCCTCCTCTTTGGTCAGCGCTCCCGCACCGCTCCCTGCTCCTTCCTGGTCTGGGTCCCGGTGCGTGTCTGTTCAGGTGCATCGGCACGCCTCCCCTCTGCTGCCTTTCACAAGCTCGGTCTCCTCCCATCTTCTTCTTAGGGACCAGGCACGCGCACACTCCTCTTCACTCCTGGCTGCGACCTGACCAGGCAGCATTGCTGGGCCAATAGGAGGCAGCCACTTGGTATTTCAGGCCGCCCTTCCTTTGTGTAGGCGCCTGATTGTTAATTTAATCTCTGAGTTCCTCTGTGTTTGGCTTTTCATCCAGGTCATTTCTTCACTTTCTTCATCTAGTCCTGTTTCCCTGGTCTCCTGCCCTGTGTCCCTTATCTCCTCTTCCTTGAAGCTCATTATCCTGCTGCTACCATTTCTGTGGATCTTCCCCACGTTTCCCTTTATTCACTCTTGTGGTTCCCTATCTTCTCCTCTGGAGCCAATCCCTGGTCCTGGCATCCGTAGTACTAGTTACCTTCGAGCTTGCTCCCTAACTATCCCTGTATAGGGGTTGGTCTATCTGGTTCGCTTGCTTGAGGGAGGTTCAGTATTATGGTCCAGTGGGTCCACTCTTGTCTCTTGCCCCCCCAAGCATAACAGTAGGTTTTGGGTTAATCTAGGATTCTGGGAGGCTCCCTATAGCCTCATTGTGGGTCCGTTCCTTGTCGCTTATACTCTGACCCTTGGCTGAGTGTGTCTGACCCTGTTGCGCCTGTGCCAGTGTTTTGTGCTACATTTTGTCTGCCTGGTTCTGATTTGGCTATGTCCCTGTTATGAGTTTTGCCTGCCCCTTTTGTACTGCATTGACTTCTCTGTGTATGACCTCCTGGCTATGTCTTGACTACCCTCTGCTTGCTTCTCTTGTACTGCGCTGCCCTCTCTGTGTGTGAACCATGGGCTACGTTCTGACTATCCATTCTGTCTTTGCCCCTTGATAACTTTGTCCCATAGTTATCCTTCTAGGACTTTTCCTTCTCCTCCTAGCTTCCCAGAGTTAGGCCACGCCCCCAGAAGTCACGTGCTTCAGGTCCTTTTTGTCTGAAGCATGCATCTTCATCGCTGCTGCCCTGCTCCACAGGTATCCTTGGGCACAGTTTCTTTACTCACAACACGCGCACTGGCTCAGTTAGCAAGTGCAATGCGGTGTTCCTGACAGACACCCCTGCCAAAAATTGGACTGGCTGAAGCAGCACAGAACCCGTTAATCCTGGTGATATAGTGGCGGAGAATGAGGAGACATAGTGAATGATCAATCATACTGAAATAAAAAAAATGAATAAAGGATGTGAATCCACCTATGAAAGAAAATAACAAAAGGGAGCGGTGAACACAGGTTCATACATGTGAAGCCAGAATGAGCCATGAGATATGTTGGTCCCTAGCAACAGCTCAGAGACAAGTAGATAAATAAAAATATAATATAATAGTATTTCAATATTTTTAGATTGGAGAGGTATAAACTAGGTCATAAGAGGATGGTCCAGAGATAGGAAATATGGAAAGAACGTGTGGAATTCAGGTAACAAGTTCATTAGGAATGTCTAACTGGTTTGGTAGTGGATCAAATGCTTATTTATCGCTGTAAAATGCAAATAAATTTATATAATTTATACAATGTGATTTTCTAGATTTAATTTTTGATATTCTATCTTTCAATGTTAAATTACCCATCTCTTAAAATTATAGACTGTTCATGTCTTTGCCAGTTTGCAATAAAGGCACAGATGATTGGCCTCGGGGAGACCAAAACATCCAACACTGCGGAGACACCATCACGTGTTTCTCAACGCAGTGATTCCAGAACACTGCCCCCATCCCTTATGGGAAATATGCAGATGCAGGTAAAGAAGCTGCGGAGACACCATCACGTGTTTCTCGACGCAAGCAGTGAATAGCCAGGCCTTTCCCCGGGAAGGAAGAACCACGGGAAGGGCAGCATCCTATGAAGGAAAGCCACCTATGCCAAGCATGGTATCCATCCACAGACAGCTGTTTCGGGGTGTTTGCCCCTCATCAGTGTGGAGTAGGAATCTGGCTATTAGGAGCAGTGCCTAGTAAAAAGGCTATAAAGGCACAGATGATTGGCCTCGGGGAGACCAAAACATCCAACACTGCGGAGACACCATCACGTGTTTCTCAACGCAGTGATTCCAGAACACTGCCCCCATCCCTTATGGGAAATATGCAGATGCAGGTAAAGAAGCTGCGGAGACACCATCACGTGTTTCTCGACGCAAGCAGTGAATAGCCAGGCCTTTCCCCGGGAAGGAAGAACCACGGGAAGGGCAGCATCCTATGAAGGAAAGCCACCTATGCCAAGCATGGTATCCATCCACAGACAGCTGTTTCGGGGTGTTTGCCCCTCATCAGTGTGGAGTAGGAATCTGGCTATTAGGAGCAGTGCCTAGTAAAAAGGCTATAAAGGCACAGATGATTGGCCTCGGGGAGACCAAAACATCCAACACTGCGGAGACACCATCACGTGTTTCTCAACGCAGTGATTCCAGAACACTGCCCCCATCCCTTATGGGAAATATGCAGATGCAGGTAAAGAAGCTGCGGAGACACCATCACGTGTTTCTCGACGCAAGCAGTGAATAGCCAGGCCTTTCCCCGGGAAGGAAGAACCACGGGAAGGGCAGCATCCTATGAAGGAAAGCCACCTATGTCAAGCATGGTATCCATCCACAGACAGCTGTTTCGGGGTGTTTGCCCCTCATCAGTGTGGAGTAGGAATCTGGCTATTAGGAGCAGTGCCTAGTAAAAAGGCTATAAAGGCACAGATGATTGGCCTCGGGGAGACCAAAACATCCAACACTGCGGAGACACCATCACGTGTTTCTCAACGCAGTGATTCCAGAACACTGCCCCCATCCCTTATGGGAAATATGCAGATGCAGGTAAAGAAGCTGCGGAGACACCATCCCGTGTTTCTCGACGCAAGCAGTGAATAGCCAGGCCTTTCCCCGGGAAGGAAGAACCACGGGAAGGGCAGCATCCTATGAAGGAAAGCCACCTATGCCAAGCATGGTATCCATCCACAGACAGCTGTTTCGGGGTGTTTGCCCCTCATCAGTGTGGAGTAGGAATCTGGCTATTAGGAGCAGTGCCTAGTAAAAAGGCTATAAAGGCACAGATGATTGGCCTCGGGGAGACCAAAACATCCAACACTGCGGAGACACCATCACGTGTTTCTCAACGCAGTGATTCCAGAACACTGCCCCCATCCCTTATGGGAAATATGCAGATGCAGGTAAAGAAGCTGCGGAGACACCATCACGTGTTTCTCGATGCAAGCAGTGAATAGCCAGGCCTTTCCCCGGGAAGGAAGAACCACGGGAAGGGCAGCATCCTATGAAGGAAAGCCACCTATATCATCTGTCTCCTTCATGTGTGCGGTTAGCACAGTTTCGCTACAGAGAAAGTCCAACCCTCAGGGTACACCTTTCAGGGAGATCATCAGGGCTTTGCACCTAGCGTCACTTGAGTTCTTTTCCTTGACTCAGTTTCTGCTTTATTAACCATGTGCAGTTAGAACAATTTACTTGCAGAGTGAGCACTACTCACATGATATTTCTTCTGTGATGTTTAACAGGGTTTAGCATCTTGCTTACTTTCAGCAGTACCTTTCTGTGGAGTAACTGAGTTTGTACTCTGAGTTCTGTTCAAACTGAGTGACATTAAGCACAGTGTGTTTTTATTGATTGCTCATTGTTTAGTTCCGTCATTGTTCACTAGCAGTAGTTTTCCATTTCTGCACGTGGACTCCAAGTTGTGATTGCACATTTTTATTTATTTTCTATTTAGCGCAATCCGCCAACCCTAAGATAGTGAACATTTTGTAATATAGACTATTTAAAAGTGTAGCAACTATGGATCAATACTTAACACTGAAATTACAAATAAGATGGAAAAGTTGTGGAATTCTGAAAATCCACTGGTGGTAACTTCCTTGCAACTGTTGACCAATGGCATCCCAGATGTGATCGATGGGAAACAAGACTGTAGACCCTGCAGGCCATGGTAGAACATTTAAGCCATTCAAAATATCACAAGCAACATGCAGCCTTGTGATATCATGGTGGAAATGGGTTCTTTTACACTTTCATGTTGCCTCAAAAAGGCCTCTTTCTTGCATTGCCAACGTGGTCTTCAGACTATTCTCTTTCTACTATTACGATGGGGAAAATAAGTTTTTGATACCTTGCTGATTTTGTAAGTTTGCAAACTGGCAAATGCAGGTAAAGAAGCTGCGGAGACACCATCACGTGTTTCTCGACGCAAGCAGTGAATAGCCAGGCCTTTCCCCGGGAAGGAAGAACCACGGGAAGGGCAGCATCCTATGAAGGAAAGCCACCTATGCCAAGCATGGTATCCATCCACAGACAGCTGTTTCGGGGTGTTTGCCCCTCATCAGTGTGGAGTAGGAATCTGGCTATTAGGAGCAGTGCCTAGTAAAAGCGCCTATATAGGTGGCTTTCCTTCATAGGATGCTGCCCTTCCCGTGGTTCTTCCTTCCCGGGGAAAGGCCTGGCTATTCCCTGCTTGCGTCGAGAAACACGTGATGGTGTCTCCGCAGCTTCTTTACCTGCATCTGCATATTTCCCATAAGGGATGGGGGCAGTGTTCTGGAATCACTGCGTTGAGAAACACGTGATGGTGTGTCCGCAGTGTTGGATGTTTTGGTCTCCCCGAGGCCAATCATCTGTGCCTTTATAGCCTTTTTACTAGGCACTGCTCCTAATAGCCAGATTCCTACTCCACACTGATGAGGGGCAAACACCCCGAAACAGCTGTCTGTGGATGGATACCATGCTTGGCATAGGTGGCTTTCCTTCATAGGATGCTGCCCTTCCCGTGGTTCTTCCTTCCCGGGGAAAGGCCTGGCTATTCACTGCTTGCGTCGAGAAACACGTGATGGTGTCTCCGCAGCTTCTTTACCTGCATTTGCCAGTTTGCAAACTTACAAAATCAGCAAGGTATCAAAAACTTATTTTCCCCATCGTAATAGTAGAAAGAGAATAGTCTGAAGACCACGTTGGCAATGCAAGAAAGAGGCCTTTTTGAGGCAACATGAAAGTGTACAAGAACCCATTTCCACCATGATATCACAAGGCTGCATGTTGCTTGTGATATTTTGAATGGCTTAAATGTTCTACCATGGCCTGCAGGGTCTACAGTCTTGTTTCCCATCGATCACATCTGGGATGCCATTGGTCAACAGTTGCAAGGAAGTTACCACCAGTGGATTTTCAGAATTCCACAACTTTTCCATCTTATTTGTAATTTCAGTGTTAAGTATTGATCCATAGTTGCTACACTTTTAAATAGTCTATATTACAAAATGTTCACTATCTTAGGGTTGGCGGATTGCGCTAAATAGAAAATAAATAAAAATGTGCAATCACAACTTGGAGTCCACGTGCAGAAATGGAAAACTACTGCTAGTGAACAATGACGGAACTAAACAATGAGCAATCAATAAAAACACACTGTGCTTAATGTCACTCAGTTTGAACAGAACTCAGAGTACAAACTCAGTTACTCCACAGAAAGGTACTGCTGAAAGTAAGCAAGATGCTAAACCCTGTTAAACATCACAGAAGAAATATCATGTGAGTAGTGCTCACTCTGCAAGTAAATTGTTCTAACTGCACATGGTTAATAAAGCAGAAACTGAGTCAAGGAAAAGAACTCAAGTGACGCTAGGTGCAAAGCCCTGATGATCTCCCTGAAAGGTGTACCCTGAGGGTTGGACTTTCTCTGTAGCGAAACTGTGCTAACCGCACACATGAAGGAGACAGATGATATGCCAAGGAGAAGCGTCTCAGTCCTAACCCTACCTGCCAAAGTAAGAACTCTCAGTGAATAGCGGGACACGTGCAATCAAATTTGTAGTGTATTCAATCACATACACCTCACATAAGTGATGCTAGAGCACACGTGTGCGCCACTGGGGGCCTTTTATATACAAGGCTTCACCCCAAGCACTCATACCCAGTCAGCCGAGGCATTGTCCGTGGGCCAATCCGAAGCTGCCACCTCACCGGTGTAACAACCGTCTGATCACCAATGAGCAGATGCCACATCACAGACATGATCAATAGGGAGATGTCTGGACTTAGACTCCCAAATATCAGGCTTCACCTGCATATCACTGGTTACCATAGGCTTGACTGGAAAGCCAGCAGTAACCAAATAAATACCATGAGCCTGAACAAGACGCTGAGACTGACGTCTGTGCTGAGCAGCACTTGCAGCGGCTGGCCCAGAATGGGAGACCACACCACCAGGCAATGATTGGGATCTATCCCGTGCAGCGGGAGAATCCCCATGCCTAACAAGGAAGACAAAAGTATTGGGACAGAATTTTTAATCACTTAATGTGAAGAAACCATATTGTATCTTAATTTCCCAGACAACCATGTTTTTGAAAACCAAAGGAACTGGCTTTTTTTCTGCATATTGGCTTGTGAATTTAAGTGTTTATGTCTGGTGGGTCAAGAAGACAGACTTGCCAACTGATATACTATCTAAAATACTGTATAAGTCTGTAATAGTGACTTGTACATAGTGTGTGTTAAGCTTTGTTTATTGATGTGTGCTGATATGCTAATAGCGCTACTTGATCCCATCACCATTGTTACCTTATCTTGATGTTGGACTGAAGGATCCTGGGTAATTCTAAAAATAGCTTACATGCCTTGGGTATAAAGAGACACAGAGATCACATCATTGAGACTGAAGTAAAGGTACCTTCACACATAACGATATTGTTAACGATATCGTTGCTATTTGTGACGTAGCAACGATATCGTTAATGAAATCGTTATGTGTGACAGCGACCAACGATCAGGCCCCTGCTGGGAGATCGTTGGTCGCTGAATAAAGTCCAGAACTTTATTTCGTCGCTGGACTCCTGCTGACATCGCTGGATCGGCGTGTGTGACACCGATCCAGCGATGTCTTCACTGGTAACCAGGGTAAACATCGGGTAACTAAGCGCAGGGCCGCGCTTAGTAACCCGATGTTTACCCTGGTTACCATGCTTTAAGTAAAAAAAAACAAACACTAGATACTTACCTACAGCCGTCTGTCCTCCAGCGCTGTGCTCTACACTCCTCCTGTACTGGCTGTGAGCCGGAAAGCAGAGCGGTGACGTCACCGCTCTGCTTTCCGGCTCACAGCCAGTACAGGAGGAGAGCAGAGAAGCAGAGCGCAGCGCTGGAGGACAGACAGTGGTAGGTAAGTATCTAGTGTTTGTTTTTTTTTACTTTTAGCATGGTAACCAGGGTAAACATCGGGTTACTAAGCGCGGCCCTGCGCTTAGTTACCCGATGTTTACCCTGTTACCGGCATCGTTGGTCGCTGGAGAGCGGTCTGTGTGACAGCTCTCCAGCGACCAAACAGCGACGCTGCAGCGATCCGGATCGTTGTCGGTATCGCTGCAGCGTCGCTTAATGTGAAGGGGCCTTAACACAGAGCTACAAGCCAGACATTCTGCAAACCACCCAACAGACAAGAGATAGGACTGCAGCCAATTCATCATGGCACCATCACAAGGGACACTGATCTATGATTCTATAGGAAACAACCTAGGGGTTTTGGGCTTTGGTTGGAAGGACACAGATCTGATCCAGTGACGATCTCTGAACCATGGATATGTTTGGAGAAAGCCAGGTTTGGGACCCACTGGTCACCTGGTTCCATGGAGATGGTCAGATAAGCCAAGTGGTGACTCTCATGTCAACTGGCTTTGGACCTTGTATGGACTCTATGGACAATTCTTGGTCATCTCCCTACTCTTGTCGTTACCTCTTCTCTGTGTGTATTACAGGTGAAATAGCGACCCTGGGAGCTCTGACATCATGTTAACTGGCTTTTGACCTTGTACGGACTCTATGGACTGTTCTGTCATATTCCTACGCTTGTCGATATCTCTTCTCTGTGTGTATATCACAGGTGGAATAGCGACCCTGGGAGCTCTGATATAACATCTACCATTATCCGGGTGAGACAACGGAAGGGTGAGGCCCTGTAATGTGCACCATCTTGGGGTAATTGCTGAGATTGTTCTGTTTGCTATTGTGTGTTGTGGTTCAATAAAGTATTGCCACACTGTTTTACCTTAACCCTGTGTTGTCTGTGTAGTGTACTGCCCACCAGGAGATAGAGTGGGCGTTCAGTGGTATGAGCTATGGTCCTTGCAGTCTTGCTAAAGACAGCCGGGCCAGCGGACGAGAGCACCCACTGACCCCGTTTGCTCCACACTTAATTTAGGCTTTTTATGCAATCCCATTGCCAGTGTAAATAAAATCAACCCCTTATCCATGGATAACCTTTTATAAACATTTGTGAAAGAATGGGTTGTTGGAAATAACTCACTGACTTCTAGTGTGTACTAGAGTTGAGCGACCTTGACCTTTTTAGAGTCGAGCCGGGTTTTGCGAAACCCGACTATGTCCAAAGTCGGGTCGAGTGAAATCGGCCGATTATGACGTAAAGTCGGGATCGACCGAAACACGAAACCCAATGCAAGTCAATGGGGCAGCATAGTCGGCAGTGAGTGGGGGCCAGGAAAACACCTAGAGTGCCCATTTTAATGTCAAAACCATCCATTCTTCTTAATGAAGCTTGTCAAGCGTAATTTACCTTATAATAATTGGAAGGCATTTGAAATTGGGGGTCATTTGGCTAAAGTTGTGGGGGGTAGGGCTGGTTCAAGTAATTAGTGGGCCCAGGAAATCTGGACCACGTCACGGCAGTGGAGCAGGGAGAGGTAAGTATTTCAACTTTGCAAGTGCTGTGAACCTGAGCAAGCAGGGGGGGCCCACTCGTTGGCATTGGCACTGGCACAGGGCCCCTCAAAGTACAGCGGTGTGTTTGCACGGCGGGGGCGCCTCCCACCGGCAGCAACACTTTTGCGTACTATGAGAGGCCCTGTGCCAGTGACGTCGCCAACTAGTATTCCTCCCCCCACCTGATGAAGGAACCTGCACTTTCATCTGCACCTTCCTCTTTGTCCCCGTGTAAGGTGGTATGGTATGCGGGAAGAGCAACCTGACTTTCAGCAGGGTCACAATGTTGTTGTGTAGCGTGCACGGGGAATGTTGCGTTATGGGTCAATGTACCAGCAGACTCATCTATCACTGGCTGGGCAATGGGCACGATGAAGTGGAAACACAGATATAGGCCCAAAGAAGAAAGTGGGCTAAATGCAGTTCAAAATTGGTAACACAGGAATAACCAGGGGGCATTGCAGTGGAGGACAACTGGAATGAGAGGCTGACACAGAGAGTAGGGCCAAATCAGTAAGTAGTCGAAATGCAGTTCAAAATTGGCAACCGTAGTAAACAGGCGGCACAGCTTTGTTCAGTGGAGGAGAACAGCAAGGAGTGGCAGACACCGATAGTAGGCCCCAACCCAACTAGTAGGCCAAATGCAGTTTAACATTAACAACTACTTAACGAGAGGCTGAAAATGGAATTTCAGGACAGGAAACCAGGAGAACAGCAAGGAGCGGCAGACACCGATAGTAGGCCCCAAACCAACTAGTACGCCAAATGCAGTTGTTCCATTTAACCACAATTTAATGAGAGCCTGAAGATAGAAGCTCAGGAAAGGCAACCTGGTGAAAACCTTGGAGTGTAACACAACCTGTCTCTACACCCCATACCAAATTTGTAGGCCTAATGCAGCGTAGTTTCCACCAACTACTAAACGAGAGCCGGAAGATCGAAGCTCATGAAAGGCAACCCGGGGAACACCTTGGAGTGTAACACAACCTCTCTCTACACCACGAAAGGGCTGATTCTTAGGAAGGAAGGCTGTTGTAAATAAGCATTGCGCGTCCGAGGGTGATTATATTCTTATTCGGTATCTACTCACCCTCGGACGCGCCATGCTTCTTGATTTGTAATTAATGTTTATTTGCAATGTGCTTTTGACTTACTCAATTATTTTTTTAATTATTGATTTTATTAAATTAATAGTTTAACATCTTATTGGAAATAATTTAAAGGAGACGCGACAGGACAACACTCGGTGGATGCCATATCTGTGTTAACAACTCCAAAAAACTTTCAGTTAACTTCTTGCAGGAGAAAGAAATTGTAGCTGTTGGACCTTTGTAGTACAGTTCCAGATATTTGTTGTGTGTTTGTTTTGATTGTTAAAATGTCTGCATTTGAGATCTCAACACGATCTTATTTTTTATAATCAAATTAATTTTTTAAATATTTTATTAGGTTGGTTCAAGGGGTACACGGGCCGCAGTAGACAGGTCAGTGGAGGCCTAGTGGAAGGAGGGACCGCAGATGCGCCACTGTTTCACCCATACACAATTAGTAGGCCTAATGCAGCGTAGTTTCCAACAGCTACTAAACGAGAGCCGGAAGATCGAAGCTCAGGAAAGGCAACCTGGGGAACACCTTGGAGTGTAACACAACCTCTCTCTACACCACGGAAGGGCTGATTCTTAGGAAGGAAGGCTGTTGTAAATAAGCATTGCGCGTCCGAGGGTGATTATATTCTTATTCGGTATCTACTCACCCTCGGACGCGCCATGCTTCTTGATTTGTAATTAATGTTTATTTGCAATGTGCTTTTGACTTACTCAATTATTTTTTTAATTATTGATTTTATTAAATTAATAGTTTAACATCTTATTGGAAATAATTTAAAGGAGACGCGACAGGACAACACTCGGTGGATGCCATATCTGTGTTAACAACTCCAAAAAACTTTCAGTTAACTTCTTGCAGGAGAAAGAAATTGTAGCTGTTGGACCTTTGTAGTACAGTTCCAGATATTTGTTGTGTGTTTGTTTTGATTGTTAAAATGTCTGCATTTGAGATCTCAACACGATCTTATTTTTTATAATCAAATTAATTTTTTTTATATTTAATGATGTTGGTTCAAGGGGTACACGGGCAGCAATAGACAGGTCAGTGGAGGCCTAGTGGAAGGAGTGACGGCAGACAGGCATCAAAGGCCTAACATTGGGCTGGCTGTAGGCAAGTTAAAATTGGTTCCAGGGGAACACGGCCATCAGTGGCCTGGTCAGTGTAGTTGTAGTTGAAAGAACGGGACGCAGACAGGCTTCGAAGGCCTAACATAATAACATAGGGCTGGCTGTAGGCAAGTTAAAATTGGTTCCAGGGGAACACGGCCATCAGTGGCCTGGTCAGTGTAGTTGTAGTTGAAAGAACGGGACGCAGACAGGCTTCGAAGGCCTAACATAACAAACTTGGGCTGGCTGTAGGCACTTTTAAATTTGTTCCAGGGGTACATGGGCAGCAGTGTATGGTCAGTGGAAGTCTAGTGGAAGGAGTGACCGCAGACAGGCTTCCAAGGCCTAACATAACAAACTTGGGCTGGCTGTAGGCACTTTTAAATTGGTTCCAGGGGTACACGGGCAGCAGTGGTCTGGTCAGTGGAAGTCTAGTGGAAGGAGTGACCGCAGACAGGCTTCCAAGGCCTAACATAACAAACTTGGGTTGGCTGTAGGCACTTTTAAATTGGTTCCAGGGGTACACGGGCAGCAGTGGTCTGGTCTGTGGAAGTCTAGTGGAAGGAGTGACCGCAGACAGGCTTCGAAGGCCTAACATAACAAACTTGGGCTGGCTGTAGGCACTTTTAAATTGGTTCCAGGGGTACACGGGCAGCAGTGGTCTGGTCAGTGGAAGTCTAGTGGAAGGAGTGACCGCAGACAGGCTTCCAAGGCCTAACATAACAAACTTGGGCTGGCTGTAGGCACTTTTAAATTGGTTCCAGGGGTACACGGGCAGCAGTGGTCTGGTCAGTGGAAGTCTAGTGGAAGGAGTGACCGCAGACAGGCTTCCAAGGCCTAACATAACAAACTTGGGCTGGCTGTAGGCACTTTTAAATTGGTTCCAGGGGTACACGGGCAGCAGTGGTCTGGTCTGTGGAAGTCTAGTGGAAGGAGTGACCGCAGACAGGCTTCGAAGGCCTAACATAACAAACTTGGGCTGGCTGTAGGCACTTTTAAATTGGTTCCAGGGGTACACGGGCAGCAGTGGTCTGGTCAGTGGAAGTTTAGTGGAAGGAGTGACTGCAGACAGGCTTCCAAGGCCTAACATAACAAACTTGGGCTGGCTGTAGGCACTTTTAAATTGGTTCCAGGGGTACACGGGCAGCAGTGGTCTGGTCTGTGGAAGTCTAGTGGAAGGAGTGACCGCAGACAGGCTTCGAAGGCCTAACATAACAAACTTGGGCTGGCTGTAGGCACTTTTAAATTGGTTCCAGGGGTACACGGGCAGCAGTGGTCTGGTCAGTGGAAGTCTAGTGGAAGGAGTGACCGCAGACAGGTTTCGAAGGCCTAACATAACAAACTTGGGCTGGCTGTAGGCACTTTTAAATTGGTTGCAGGGGTACACGGGCAGCAGTGGACTGGTCAGTGGAAGTCTAGTGGAAGGAGTGACCGCAGACAGGCTTCGAAGGCCTAACATAACAAAATTGGGCTGGCTGTAGGCACTTTTAAATTGGTTCCAGGGGTACATGGGCAGCAGTGTATGGTCAGTGGAAGTCTAGTGGAAGGAGTGACGGCAGACAGTCTTCGAAGGCCTAACATAACAAAATTGGGCTGACTGTAGGCACTTTTAAATTGGTTCCAGGGTAACACGGCCAGCAGTGGCCTGGTCAGTGTAGTAGTTGTAGAAAGAAGGGACCGCAGACAGGCTTCGAAGGCCTAACATAACAAAAATGTCAAAACAATGGTATTGTCAGTGCCAGGCATTGAAGGATGTCAGCGCCTAGACTACACATTGGTGAAGCTGTGAGAGATAATTTTGCTAGTGGTAGAGCACTGTTTGAGCTGGGGGGGGGAACTGTCTTGTGGCCGGCGGTACAGGCACAGGGCCCCTCATATTACAACGGTGTGTCTGACGTTGGGTGCGCACCACCACCGCCAGAGACACTTTATTGTACTATGAGGGACCCAGTGGCAGTGCCGTCGACCAAAAGCGGCCACACCCACCTCTTCAGACAAACAGCACTCTCAAGGGTCCAAGCGCAAAGTGGCGATAGCACGGCCCCGTGTGGGGAGTTTGGCCATTTCGTGAGGTGGAAACATGTCGTATGCTGGACAATCAGGTGAAGAAAATTACGAGATTGGAAAAGTCATTCAGAATAGTCCACAGGCAAGACCTTTTCATAGGAAAGCTAGGTGTCAGCCGGGCAGGGTGGGGCAAAAGATTTTGAAATCCAGTTGTGGTTCATTTTAATGAAGGTTAGATCATCTACATTTTGGGTAGCCAGACGAGTCCTTTTTTCTGTTAGTATTGAACCTGCAGCACTGAATACTCTTTCTGATAGGACACTAGCTGCCGGGCAAGCAAGCTCCTGCAATGCATATTCTGCCAATTCTGGCCAGGTGTCTAATTTGGATGCCCAGTAATCAAATGGGAATGACGGTTGAGGGAGAACGTCGATAAGGGATGAAAAATAGTTTGTAACCATACTGGACAAATGTTGTCTCCTGTCACTTTGAATTGATGCTGCAGTACCTGTCCTGTCTGCGGTCATAGAAAAATCACTCCACAACCTGGTCAGAAAACCCCTCTGGCCAACGCCACTTCTGATTTCTGCCCCTCTAACACCTCTGGTCTGCTGGCCCCTGGAGCTCGTGTGAGAACGATCACGGGCGCTGTGTGCAGGGAATGCCAGAAGCAAACGGTCAACAAGAGTTGATTGTTTTGTTGCTAATATTAGTTCCAAGTTCTCATGTGGCATAATATTTTGCAATTTGCCTTTATAGTGAGGATCAAGGAGGCAGGCCAACCAGTAATCGTCATCGTTCATCATTTTTGTAATGCGTGTGTCCCTTTTGAGGATACGCAAGGCATAATCCGCCATGTGGGCCAAAGTTCCCGTTGTCAAATCTGCGGTTGTGCTTGGTTGAGGGGCAGTTGCAGGCAAATCTACGTCACTTGTGTCCCTCAAAAAACCAGAACCCGGCCTTGCCACGCCACCAATTTCCCGTGCCCCCGGGAAAGCTTCCTCATTAAAAATATACTCATCCCCATCATCCTCCTCATCCTCCACCTCCTCTTCGCCCGGTACCTCGTCATGTACACTGCCCTGACCAGACAATCGCTGACTGTCATCAAGGCTTTCCTCTTCCTCTGGTGCAGACGCCTGATCCTTTATGTGCGTCAAACTTTGCATCAGCAGACGCATTAGGGGGATGCTCATGCTTATTATGGCGTTGTCTGCACTAACCAGCCGTGTGCATTCCTCAAAACACTGAAGGACTTGACACATGTCTTGAATCTTCGACCACTGCACACCTGACAACTCCATGTCTGCCATCCTACTGCCTGCCCATGTATGTGTATCCTCCCACAAAAACATAACAGCCCGCCTCTGTTCGCACAGTCTCTGAAGCATGTGCAGTGTTGAGTTCCACCTTGTTGCAACGTCTATGATTAGGCGATGCTGGGGAAGGTTCAAAGAACGCTGATAGGTCTGCATACGGCTGGAGTGTACAGGCGAACGGCGGATATGTGCGCAAAGTCCACGCACTTTGAGGAGCAGGTCGGATAACCCCGGATAACTTTTCAGGAAGCACTGCACCACCAGGTTTAAGGTGTGAGCCAGGCAAGGAATGTGTTTCAGTTGGGAAAGGGAGATGGCAGCCATGAAATTCCTTCCGTTATCACTCACTACCTTGCCTGCCTCAAGATCTACAGTGCCCAGCCACGACTGCGTTTCTTGCTGCAAGAACTCGGACAGAACTTCCGCGGTGTGTCTATTGTCGCCCAAACACTTCATAGCCAATACAGCCTGCTGACGTTTGCCAGTAGCTGCCCCATAATGGGAGACCTGGTGTGCAACAGTGGCAGGTGCGGATGGAGTGTTTGTGCGACTGCGGTCTGTGGACGAGCTCTTGCTTCTGCAGGAGGACGAGGAGGAGGAGGAGGAGGAGGGGGTGCGAACGGCTACAGACAACTGTTTACTAGACCGTGGGCTAGGCAGAACTGTCCCAAACTTGCTGTCCCCTGTGGACCCTGAATCCACCACATTTACCCAGTGTGCCGTGATGGACACGTAACGTCCCTGGCCATGCCTACTGGTCCATGCATCTGTTGTCAGGTGCACCTTTGTGCTCACAGATTGCCTGAGTGCATGGACGATGCGCTCTTTAACATGCTGGTGGAGGGCTGGGATGGCTTTTCTGGAAAAAAAGTGTCGACTGGGTAGCTCGTAGCGTGGTACAGCGTAGTCCATCAGGTCTTTGAAAGCTTCGCTTTCAACTAACCGGTAGGGCATCATCTCTAACGAGATTAGTCTAGCTATGTGGGCGTTCAAACCCTGTGTACGCGGATGCGAGGCTAAGTATTTCCTTTTTCTAACCATAGTCTCATGTAGGGTGAGCTGGACTGGAGAGCTGGAGATCGTGGAACTAGCGGGGGTGCCGGTGGACATGGCAGACTGAGAGACGGTGGGAGATGGTATTGTTGCCGCCGGTGCCCTAGATGCAGTGTTTCCTACTACGAAACTGGTGATTCCCTGACCCTGACTGCTTTGGCCTGGCAAAGATACCTGCACAGATACAGCAGGTGGTGCGCTAAATGGTGGTCCTACACTGCCGGAAGGGATGTTGCGTTGATGACTAGCTTCATTGGCCGAGGGTGCAACAACCTTAAGGGACGTTTGGTAGTTAGTCCAAGCTTTCAAATGCATGGTGGTTAAATGTCTATGCATGCAACTAGTATTGAGACTTTTCAGATTCTGACCTCTGCTTAAGGAAGTAGAACATTTTTGACAGATGACTTTGCGCTGATCAATTGGATGTTGTTTAAAAAAATGCCAGACTGCACTCTTTCTAGCATCGGATACCTTTTCAGGCATTGCAGACTGAGCTTTAACCGGATGGCCACGCTGTCCTCCACCAGGTTTTGGCTTTGCCACGCGTTTTGGGCAAGATACGGGCCCGGCAGATGGAACCTGTGGCGATGTTGATGCCTGCTGCGGCCCCTCCTCCTCCTCTGCTTCAGAACTGCTGCCGCCTGCACCCTGTTCCCCCAATGGCTGCCAATCGGGGTCAAGAACTGGGTCATCTAATAACTCTTCTTGTACCTCCTGCGCAACTTCGTCTGTGTCACCGTGTCGTTTGGTGGTATAGCGTTCGTGATGGGGCAACATAGTCTCATCAGGGTCTGATTCTTGATCAGCACCCTGCGAGGGCAATGTTGTGGTCTGAGTCAAAGGACCAGCATAGTAGTCTGGCTGTGGCTGTGCGTCAGTGCACTCCATGTCAGATTCAACTTGTAATGGGCATGGACTGTTAACTGCTTCACTTTCTAAGCCAGGGACGGTATGTGTAAAGAGCTCCATGGAGTAACCCGTTGTGTCGCCTGCTGCATTCTTCTCTGTTGTTGTTTTTGCTGAAGAGGACAAGGAAGTGACTTGTCCCTGACCGTGAACATCCACTAACGACGCGCTGCTTTTACTTTTACCAGTTTCACGAGAGGAGGCAAAAGAGCTAGAGGCTGAGTCAGCAAGATAAGCCAAAACTTGCTCTTGCTGCTCCGGCTTTAAAAGCGGTTTTCCTAATCCCAGAAAAGGGAGCGTTCGAGGCCTTGTGTAGCCGGTAGTGTTGAGCGATACCGTCCGATACTTGAAAGTATCGGTATCGGATAGTATCGGCCGATACCCGAAAAATATCGGATATCGCCGATACCGATATCCGATACCAATACAAGTCAATGGGACATCAAGTATCGGAATGTATCCTAATGGATCCCAGGGTCTGAAGGAGAGGAAACTCTCCTTCAGGCCCTGGGATCCATATTAAAGTGTAAAATAAAGAATTAAAATAAAAAATATTGTTATATTCACCTCTCCGGCGGCCCCTGGACATCAGCGGGAGGATCCGGCGTCCGGCACGGCTTCTTTCTTCAAAATGCGCGCCTTTAGGACCTGTGGAATGACGTCCCGGCTTCTGATTGGTCGCGTGCCGCCCATGTGACCGCCACGCGACCAATCAGAAGCCGCGACGTCATTCCTCAGGTCCTAAAAGGCGCTCATTCTAGGACTTTAGCTGAGGAATGACGTCGCGGCTTCTGATTGGTCGCGTGGCGGTCACATGGGCGGCACGCGACCAATCAGAAGCCGGGACGTCATACCACAGGTCCTAAAGGCGCGCATTTTGAAGAAAGAAGCCGTGCCGGACGCCGGATCCTCCCGCTGATGTCCAGGGGCCGCCGGAGAGGTGAATATAACAATATTTTTTATTTTAATTCTTTATTTTACACTTCCGATACCGATACCCGATATCACAAAAATATCGGATCTCGGTATCGGAATTCCGATACCGCAAGTATCGGCCGATACCCGATACTTGCGGTATCGGAATGCTCAACACTAGTAGCCGGACGACGAACCTGGCTCCACAGCTCCAGACTTAGGTGCAATATTTTTTTCCCCACGACCACCTGATGCTCCACCACTACCACTACCCTCATTACCAGCTGACAATGAACGCCCCCGGCCACGACCTCTTCCACTAGACTTCCTCATTGTTTTAAAAACGTAACCAAACTAACGTTATTTGTTGCAGTCACACAACTTACACGGTGAGCTATAACTTCAGTATGATTTAGCTACCCCTTTACAGGTTGGTGAGACCACAGCGAAAATCAGGCCCAATGTTACACACTCTGTTTTTGGTGGCTGCAAATTAGAGAGATGCCCCACACGCAGGACTGTCACTGAAGCACAAATGTTAATATTAATGTCACACTATTATTTTTTTTTTATTTTTATTTTTTTCAGGAACACTTTAGAAACCCCAAAAAAAAAAAAAAAATAGATTTTTGCAGGGAGAATTTAGAAAACAAATGTAACAAACTATATGCTTTCTATGGGCCACTGAGTGAGAGATGACGCACACAGGAATCAGGAGTGGCACACAAGCCCAGAGGCCAATATTTTTCTACCAATGATTGATGGAGTTATTTTCTCTGGTAGATTTTGGAACCCAAATCAAGGAAAAAAAATATAGGCTTTCTATGGACCACAATTGGAGAGAGAGAGAGAGAGAGAGAGAGAGAGAGAGAGAGAGATGGCACACCCAGGAGTCAAGACTGGCACACAAGCAGAAAGGCCAATATTAATCTCCCATTTTTTGGGGGGGTTTGTTTTTTTTTTTGTTTTTTTTTTCAGGGAGACTTTAGAAAAAAAAATAATAAAAAAAATATGATTTTATCAGGAAGAATTTAGAAACCAAATAAAATAAAATGATTTTTTCAGGGAGAATTTATAAAACAAATAAAAACAAAAATAGGCGTTCTATGGCCCACTGACTGAGAGATGACGCACACAGGAGTCAGGAGTGGCACACAAGCCCAGAGGCCAATATTTTTCTACCAATGATTGATGTAGTTATTTTCTCTGGTAGATTTTGGAACCCAAATCAAGGAAAACAAATATAGGCTTTCTATGGACCACAATTGGAGAGAGAGAGAGAGAGAGAGAGAGAGAGAGATGGCACACCCAGGAGTCAAGACTGGCACACAAGCAGAAAGGCCAATATTAATCTCCCACTGTTTTTTTTGGTTGTTTTTTTTTTTTTTTTTTCAGGGAGACTTTAGAAAAAAAAATAATAAAAAAAATATGATTTTATCAGGAAGAATTTAGAAACCAAATAAAATAAAATGATTTTTTCAGGAAGAATTTATAAAACAAATAAAACCAAAAATAGGCGTTCTATGGCCCACTGACTGAGAGATGACGCACACAGGAGTCAAGACTGGCACACAAGCAGAAAGGCCAATATTAATCTCCCACTGTTTTTTTTTTTTTTTTTTCAGGGAGACTTTAGAAAAAAAAATAATAAAAAAAATATGATTTTATCAGGAAGAATTTAGAAACCAAATAAAATAAAATGATTTTTTCAGGGAGAATTTATAAAACTAATAAAACAAAAAATAGGCGTTCTATGGCCCACTGAGTGAGAGATGACGCACACAGGAGTCAAGACTGGCACACAAGCAGAAAGGCCAATATTAATCCCCCACTGTTTTTTTTGTTTGTTTTTTTTTTTGTTTTGTTTTTTTCAGGGAGACTTTAGAAAAAAAAATAATAAAAAAAATATGATTTTATCAGGAAGAATTTAGAAACCAAATAAAATAAAATGATTTTTTCAGGGAGAATTTAGAAAACAAATAAAACCAAAAATAGGCGTTCTATGGCCCACTGACTGAGAGAGAGAGAGAGAGAGATGGCACGCTTAGTACTGGCACACAAGCCCAAAGGGCAATATTAATCTCCCTTTTTTTTCAGGGAGAATTTCTAAAACCCCCCCAAAAAAAAAAATAGGCTTTCTATGGCCCACTATTTGTGAGAGAGATGGGACGCTCAGGACTGGCACAGATGGCACGCTCAGGACTGGCACAGAAGCCCAGAGGCCAATATTAATCTCCCTTTTTTTCTGGGAGAATTTATAAAACCAAAAAAATATTTAAATAGGCTTTCTATGGCCCACTATTTGTGAGAGAGATGGCACGCTCAGGACTGGCACAGATGGCACGCTCACAACTGGCACACAAGCCCAGAGGCCAATATTAATCTCCCTTTTTTTCAGGGAGAATTTATAAAACCAAAAAAAAAATTAAATAGGCTTTCTATGGCCCACTATTTGTGAGAGAGATGGCACGCTCAGGACTGGCACAGATGGCACGCTCACAACTGGCACACAAGCCCAGAGGCCAATATTAATCTCCCTTTTTTCAGGGAAAATTTATAAAACCAAAAAAAAAATTAAATAGGCTTTCTATGGCCCACTATTTGTGAGAGAGATGGCACGCTCACAACTGGCACAGATGGCACGCTCACAACTGGCACACAAGCCCAGAGGCCAATATTAATCTCCCTTTTTTCAGGGAAAATTTATAAAACCAAAAAAAAAATTAAATAGGCTTTCTATGGCCCACTATTTGTGAGAGAGATGGCACGCTCAGGACTGGCACAGATGGCACGCTCACAACTGGCACACAACCCCAGAGGCCAATATTAATCTCCCTTTTTTTCAGGGAGAATTTATAAAACCAAAAAAAAAAATTAAATAGGCTTTCTATGGCCCACTATTTGTGAGAGAGATGGCACGCTCAGGGCTGGCACAGATGGCACGCTCACAACTGGCACACAAGCCCAGAGGCCAATATTAATCTCCCTTTTTTCAGGGAAAATTTATAAAACCAAAAAAAAAATTAAATAGGCTTTCTATGGCCCACTATTTGTGAGAGAGATGGCACGCTCAGGACTGGCACAGATGGCACGCTCACAACTGGCACACAAGCCCAGAGGCCAATATTAATCTCCCTTTTTTTCAGGGAGAATTTATAAAACCAAAAAAAAAATTAAATAGGCTTTCTATGGCCCACTATTTGTGAGAGAGATGGCACGCTCAGGGCTGGCACAGATGGCACGCTCAGGACTGGCACACAAGCCCAGAGGCCAATATTAATCTCCCTTTTTTTCAGGGAGAATTTATAAAACCCAAAAAAAAATAAAATAGGCTTTCTATGGCCCACTATTTGTGAGAGAGATGGCACACTCAGGACTGGCACACAAGCCCAAAGGCTAATATTAATCTCCCACTGTATTTTTATCAGGGAGAATTTATACACCCCACAAAAAAAAATACAGAAAAATGAAAAGGCTTTCTATGGCCCACTATGTGAGAGAGATGGCACACACAGGGATGGCACTCTAGCAGAAATGCCAAATTGCCAATCTTAATCTCCCACCAAAAAAAAAAAAAAACAGGGAATGTCCTACAATTACTATCTCCCTGCCTGCAGTAATCTCAGCCAGGTATGGCAGGCAGCAATAAGGAGTGGACTGATGCACAAATCAAATAAAAAGTGTGGACAAACAAAAAAGATAGCTGTGCAGAAAGGAAGGAACAAGAGGATTTGTGCTTTGAAAAAAGCAGTTGGTTTGCACAGCGGCGTACACACAGCAATGCAGCTATCAGGGAGCCTTCTAGGGCAGCCCAATGAGCTACAGCGCTGAGGGGGAAAAAAAAAAAAAAAACTTCCACTGTCCCTGCACACCGAGGGTGGTGTTGGACAGTGCAAATCGCTGCAGCACAAGCGGTTTTGTGGTTAATGGACCCTGCCTAACGCTATCCCTGCTTCTGACAAAGCGGCAGCAACCTCTCCCTAAGCTCAGATCAGCAGCAGTAAGATGGCGGTCGGCGGGAACGCCTCTTTATAGCCCCTGTGACGTCGCAGACAGCAAGCCAATCACTGCAATGCCCTTCTCAAAGATGGTGGGGACCAGGACCTATGTCATCACGCTGCCCACACTCTGCGTTTACCTTCATTGGCTGAGAAATGGCGCTTTTCACGTCATTGAAACGCGACTTTGGCGCGAAAGTCGCGTACCGCATGGCCGACCCCGCACAGGGGTCGGATCGGGTTTCATGAAACCCCGACTTAGCCAAAAGTCGGCGACTTTTGAAAATGTTCGACCCGTTTCGCTCAACCCTAGTGTGTACTACTACATGGTGCTAAAGTTGTAACAAGTTAGTTCATGAAATGTCATCCTTGCCAAATGTTCCCTCATCAACTGTCATTAACAACTCAGTCTTGAAGGGATAGATCACATCAAATTACACAGTGAGGTCACCGAGTGCACTTTTCCCCCGAGGAAGCTACATTTCTAATGGTCATACATATGTGGTCCTTTCCTCTATCTTATCATTACTTAATATTGAGGTTCTCTACAACATGCCTTGGCTTTTACTAATGGTACACTAGGATTAGCTATTAGGTTGTGGTGGCAGTATATTATGTTTGTTAATTGCATACATTTATTATTTATTGTAATGCCAGGTTGTTTCCTACTATTAAAGACTATAACACCTCTATTTGAATTTCATGACATGTTCTTATGTTTCTTTAAGTTTGATATATTGATGATCAATGTCTTGTTTTCATTAGATGGTTGACTACAGTTCTTTTATGGGCCTGTACGGTTGGCGTTTCATAGCCTTTGGGCTATTTAATTTGTTTTTAAAGGGAATCTGTCACCCCAAAATTGGCTTATAAACTAAGGCCACCGGCATCAGGGGCTTATCTACAGCATTGTATAATGCTGTAGTTAAGCCCCCGATGTATCCTGAAAGATAAGAAAAACAGGTTATATTATATTCACCCTGGGGCGGTCTGGTCTGATGGGCATCATACTATGATGTCCTCTTCTTGTCTTCCTGCCGCTGCTCCTGTGCAGGCACACTGATTTGTCCTGTTGAGGGCAGAGCAAAGTACTGCAGTGCGCAAAAGCCAGGCCTCTCTGACCTTTCCCGGAGCCTGCGCACTGCGGTACTTTGCTCTGCCCGTAACAAGACAGACAAAGTACGTCTGCGCAGGAGCCGTGGCAGGAAGAAAAGAGGATGACATCGTATGAAGATGGGAGGTGCCAGACCCGGACTGCGATGCCCATTGGACCCGAACCGCACCAGGACCGCCCCTTGATGAGTATAATATAACCTGTTTTTCTTATCTTTCAGGATACATCGGGGGCTTATCTACAGCATTACGGAATGCTATAGATAAGCCCCTGATGCCGGTGGCCTTAGTTTGTAGGCCAATTTTGGGGTGACAGATTCCCTTTAATGTTTTGGCTTGCTTAATTGTTCGATGAAAAATTTCAGTATGTATCTCTGTTTTGGCATACTTCTTTTTGTTACTGATTGCTGAGGCACTTGGTGCTGAAATGTCATCAACTCCCGGCTGACTCAATAACTGCAGAGCTCCAAACCTTCTCTAGCATTAACATCAGCACAGAAATTGTTCAACAAGAACTTCATGACAGCTTACGAAACCAATCAGCTGCATCACCAAGCACAATGCCAAGAGTTTGATGGAGTAAGTTAGGGTTGTTTTTTGGAGGTTGAAATAGACATTTAGTTCCAGCGAAGAAAATCTCTTTTTCTCTACTGGAACTGGACATGGACAGTTGTATGCTCTTTTTGACAATTGTATGCTTCCAACTTTGTGGGAAAAGTTTTGGGTAGGCACTTTGAGATTTCAATTCAGGTCTTGACGTCCAGCATCAGTCTCTCACCTCACAAATGCTCTTCTGAAAAAAATGTAGAAAACCTTCCTAGAACAGTGAAAGCTTTTTTAGCTAGAAAGGGAGGATCAACTCTTTACTAGTGACTACGGACTTGGAATGTGATGCCATAAGAGGTGTAAGTCTAATCATAATACTTTTGTCCACATTGTATCGGTTTGTACAGTCCCTAATATAAATTGTGATTTTACTCAGCATTCCATATTTCATGAATAATTTTTAGCCATAATATTAATATAAGTATGGATTTCAATTTAAGCTTTATGTGAGCTTAGAGCTGATAATCAATGAACTATCTCTTTCTAAATTCTCTAGAGTTTCTTTTTCACTTACCATTTCATTTTATATTGCCATTGTCAAGCAAGGCTTGATCAAAAAAATATAAAGCATCTGGCCCAACTGATATCCATTAAAGTATGCTAAAGAAATGGAAGTCTATAATTGATTAATTTCCAGAGAGATATGCTCTCTAGAGCTGAAGTATGGCTGATTTTATACTATATTTAAGAATGGTAAAAAGCTGTGAAATAGTATTTGGTGCTATAAAATAGTATTTGCCATCAAGTACAGATTGTTTTTTAATCTTTAAACAAAGTGTCATTTTAAACCAAGGAACAGTTTTTGAATGTTTGCTGCAAGAACTAATGATTTTTGATTCATCTAGTTAATTTAAGCCATTTGAACCATTAGTATACAATGAATATTAAGATTAAAATGAAGCAATCACCGCACAATTTCTGCAATAAACAGAATTTCTAATCAAGAATTAGATATCTTCTCATTCCTAGTGTCTGAAAATTCATGGAGACAAAAGATCACATTTTTATTTAGAAAGGGACAAGAGGCAATATTTTAGACATGCATGGTCAGTCTCAAGCCCAGTATGTCCATGTTGATCCCAATTATAGTTTAATGTTTTAATAGAAGCAAAGCTTTATTCAGCTTCCAGTATCTTGGAGATCTCTTACATGTTGCATGTCTGCTCATAAGTTGCATATTAGTAGAACAATGAGCCAGGATAAAGAAGCAGATGTGGTGCAGAGGACACACAATGGGTCTCTTTTATTGCTGAGACGAACTGATGATATTTCTAATTTATGAAACATTTGTTATATTTTTTGGGCGGCCGGAAATGACGTCATCTCCAACCCCCGTCACATGATCGGGGGTCGGCGATGCTGCTGAATTGTAACCATAGAGGTCCTTGAGACCTCTATAGTTACTGATTGCCGGCAGCTGTGAGCACCACCCTGTGGTCGGCGCTCACAGCACACCTGGTTTTCAGCTATATAGCAGTGAACAGCAGATCGCTGCTATGTAGCAGAGGCGATCGTGCTGTGCCTGCTTCTAGCCTCCCATGGAGACTATTGCAGCATGGCAAAAGTGAAAAAAAAAAGGTAAAAATATGTGAAAAAAATAAAAAAAATATAAAAGTTTAAATCACCCCCCTTTCGCCCCAATTAAAATAAATCAATAAAAAAATATCAAATCTATGCATATTTGGTATCGCCGCGCTCAGAATCGCCCGATCTATCAACTAAAAAAAAGCATTAACCTGATCGCTAAATAGCGTAGCGAGAAAAAAATTTGAAACGGCAGAATTACGTTATTTTGGTCGCCGCAACATTGCATTAAAATACAATAATGGGCGAACAAAAGAACGTATCTGCACCTAAATGATATCATTAAAAACGTCATCTTGGCATGCAAAAAATAAGCCCTCAAACGACCCCAGATCATGAAAAATGGAGACGCTACGGGTATCGGAAAATGGCGCAATTTTTTTTTTTTTAGCAAAGTTTGGAATTTTTTTTCACCACTTAGGTAAAAAATAACCTAGTCATGTTAGGTGTCTATGAACTCGTACTGACTTGGAGAATCATAATGGCATTTAGTGAACCTAGCAAAAAAGCCAAACAAAAAACAAGTGTGGGATTGCACTTTTTTTGCAATTTCACCGCACTTGGAATTTTTTTCTTTTTTTCTAGTACACGACATGCTAAAACCAATGAGGTCGTTCAAAAGTACAACTCATCCCGCAAAAAATAAGCCCTCACATGGTCAAATTGACGGAAAAATAAAAAAGTTATGGCTCTGGGAAGGAGATGAGTGAAAAACGAACACGGAAAAACGAAAAATCCCATGGTCGGTGCCTGTTTGTGCTGCAAAAATAAAAATTGTGTAAAGTATTGTACATCTTTATCTTAATTATTATCTTAATATTTAATCCTAATTCATCAAGGTTTAGGCTGACATAATCTAAGTTGACAGCAATCATTTTCAGAAACATTGGTCACATTTATAAAAAAGTACAATTTGTTTTTGGCCTCCATAATCAAGGTCTTGTTTTTGTATTAGAGGTGCTGCTAACAGAACCTGGTACTAACAGCATATGTAAGGAAACCTATTACAAGAAAATAAAAAAAGCCAAATGGGCATAATTTTTTAGAAAACAACATTATAATTTAATTGATTCCCTTTGTATCTTATATAGGTGCCTTTCAGAAGTGGCATGTGTATGATATCCAATAGATATCATATAACTATGGTATTTTCTTAGCACAATTGCTGACATCAAGTTACAAAAATAGAGAAGGATAAATGGATGCCGATATAACAGCACTGTGATATTACGGCAGAAAAATGTACAATTCAACACTTAACTTAATGCTTTTAAGAGGAGCTACCTTATTAAGTTGTTAAGATTGTTATTAAGATCGTGCATTTTGAGTAATAATAATCTTTGCCACATCTATATATATGATGACATATTAAAAATCACTTCTGTGTCTACTGTGAGCTACTGGAAAGGAACAATCTAGAATAAAAAATGAAAATGTTTCATAGGGCAACATATAGCATAGCTAGATGAATAAATATATATTCTCATATAGAGAAAAGCAGAATGATTCAGAAAGGATCAACTTTGAGTGGAATTTTCTGAAATTTTCAGTTCCTTGCAAAATCGAACATTTTGCGATTTGATTTGTGAGGCTCAAAGATGAAGCTGCACTTAGTAGCACTGTAACGTGTTGGGTTTCTCCATCCCAGAAGTGATAAAGAGACGTGTGCACTACATTTATCTCCATCCCAGAAGTCCTCTCATTTTCTTCATCTGCACTTAAGTTCTCTATCATGTGGTGTTGTTTATTGTTGTTAATCTCCATTCACATTGATTGCATATATTTTCTATAGTTATCTTAGTGCAATTTGTTATCAAAGAATGGGGTGAAAAGTATTGCAACTACAATGCTGGTAAATGATGATGGAAGAGGAGTCAGTAATCCAGGAATGTGGCTTTTTATTCAATGCATTTCACACTTCTTCATTGGGATAAACCACAGTGGCAGCACAGATTTAATCTATTTCACACCATTCTTTGATGTTCTCCAAGCCATGGGTCTGTAGCAGCCTTGAGCCATTTTACTGGTTGTGTTCACAGCAGGTGAGCACCATTGCCCATTATCTCTGCATTCCCACCCTTCCCGGTTAAGACCCTATTGTGGGTATTGACCTTCCAGATTTCTACCCTATCTCCCACTTTGTTATCATAGCCCATTGTCACATTAATGGAAAAATGCCATATTATGAGTTTTGTTCTAGAAGGTTTATGGCACACACACACGCTGCAGATTTGACCCCCCCCCCTTTTCTCTCAGCATTCGCTGATACAAAAACAAAGCTCTATGGCAGACACACTCTGTGGGCACAGTGAAATTCTAAGCCACTCTTTCCCCCCCTCCCTCAGGAATGTTTTTATTTGCAGGCATGCATCTTCTAAGTTGTGTGAGAATTATCCATGATGAATAATTGGACCTGAGGTGGTGACAGAGATATGAATGCTATATATTTGGGATGTGCGACAATAGGGCTACACACCGGTGTGTTTTCTAAGCACAGCGCCTAGCAGGGATGGAGAAACGGATTGCTGCTTAAGCGGGTCAAATATCTAACTCGTGTTTATACTTAAATGAACCCCGATGTCATGGTGAGCATAATAATTGTGTTGTTCTTCTATGAGGTTCATATGGCGGGATATGTCTAGAGATGGAGAACTTTGGAAAAGAGAAGTATTCAGCCTCCTAGTGAGGTCACCACAAGGGGCGTGCCTTGGTTTTGGGCACAAGTATAAGATAGTGAAACCTCATTTTGCTGCAGTCTTTGTCCAGGGTCTAGCTGAGAGTCACATCTGTAATGCATCTTGATGTATCGCCCCTCTCCCTCCAGCCGTATGGTCAGCCATGATATGAAAGAACTGTTAGTTTATTTTCTTCCATTAATCCCTTTTTATTTGTAATTGTTCTCTACATGTATACTTGTCTCATTTTATAATATCTTTGTTATAATTTTGTAAAACAATGCCTACCTTTTGGAGTAAAAATATATAAAATTACTAGCTTAGTTTCTCCTTGCTCTATAACGTACTGTCACATCCTGTGAAGTAATTACGCTACTAATTGGGTTGGCTCCTGACCCCTTAATTCAGAGATAGGAGCTGGTAGAAGTGGAAATTGTCCTATGCTTTTGTGGAAACTGGCAGCGACGGATGGCATTGAAAATTATTGTTCCTGCCTGAGTGGGAGTAGTTATATTGCCCTTGCTGCAGTGTGCGCATTAGCCAGTACATAGTAAGGCAGCCTTTCAGGCAATTAATTATCCTAGGTGCAGTACCCTGTCTGACCTGAGGGTAAGGGGGGGTGCCAGAGAGCTGCAAGTTCTAAACTGGGAAGTAGGATATAGATAAATCCCCTTCAGAAAAGAATCGGGGCAGCCAAACCACCTTGGTTCAAGACATATTGGTGTGAGTGATTGGGATGATAAAATATCCCCGTGATTCTTGACACCCATGTTAGGAGTAGGAATGCTGCCTTTATTATATTCGAGGGTTGCAGTCGGTTTATCATTATTTTATTATGGGGATATGTTTGTGGTCTGTTTTTTATGTTTATTTATATCACTATATATTTCAAGAAATACATTTCTAAGTAATTCCTAATACTTTAGGTGAGCACAGTCACACCCAAAATATTCAGTATTCAATTAACATGCTTCTTTTACTTCTTTGTTTAGCGAAAAGCATAACAATTAATGCACATGGTAGTGTAAGAATAAAAAAAGCATACCATGTAATAATATGTGGGAGCTGCTAGTAGCAGCAGCACCACCGTCATTGCTGGCATTTGTAGAAGTGCCAAATGCAGGTCACTATTGGCCTCTGCTACCTTCTAAAAATATATCAGTCCATGCTCCATGTTATTCACTAGTTTGTCATCTAAACCATCATCTGGTCAAGTCGCTTGTAGTGTAGTCACTGCAGTACAACTTTGCAGAGTTGGCTGTTTTTTGAGATGTGAAGGTGTTCCATCAGCCTCACTGGAAGAAACTCAACCACCTTTTTTCATGCAGAAAGGGGTGTGTGCTCTCTGTTTTCTTAGGAGAACCTAGACTGCTCTCTTGATTTATATTTGAGCTCCAAAGTTCACTGCACTGTAGACACCTGGAGCAACAAATATAGCTAGGGACAATGCTGGAGTTTTTCAGCCCACTGGATGAATGTTTTGAGCAGCAGCAATGTACCACCACAACTAGGACAGGTTGTGAAGCCTTGGGAATTTTGAGCTACGTCTGTTTCTACCGACAAGAAGTGGTTATCTGGTCCCTGGGACACATCCTCCAGATCCTACTTGTCCTGGGTTATGTCATTTAGCAGACTCTAAGTAAGTGATGTTGTGGAACATGGAAACAGTAATCTTATGTTTTGCACCCTACATGAAGTGATGTCACTCCTCAAACATCCACTTTATCACCAACTATTCACAATTACTAATGTCATAATTATTTTCAATGGAAGAAAATATGTGGTAAGTAAGCACAAGTGTGTAGGTGGGTGAGAGTGCAGGTTCTCTGGGAAATAACAATAATTTTATTTATATAGTGCCAACATATTCTGCAGCACTTTACCATTAAATGGGGACATATACAAACAATAAACAAATCACAAAGTAACACAGTTCACCATTTTTTTTTGTTTACTTTTTGCTACACGCTGATTGTTACACTTGTACTGTTTGGGTCAATATGACCCGATAGCATTTTGTACTGTTCTACAGGTCTCTGATTATTTCTGACTGCAAAAGTTACGTTTTTTTATGTGTACTTCATCTCAAAATGGTGGTGTTTTCACTGTTCTTATCAGTAAACAAGTAATTATCTAGTATTATCCATTTGCTGTTTGTGAGAGAGGAGACTGGTTGTCTATCATTCAAAGGCTGGGGGACAGAAGATGATGACCCACAGGAAATAATGTCCAAAGAGGAGGACCACATAAGCGAGATGGAAAGCAATGTTGAAAATTCGGATACTGAAGTGGAGTATAAAGAGGAACATGATACCCAGACAACTAGCCGGATGCAAGAAATCCCTTCTAAAAACAAGTGTGTAATTTGGAACTTGCAGCCTAGTCAGGCTGGTAGATTGTCCACTGAAAATATCATAAAAGCTACTCCTGGTCCTACAAGGTACGCTACATCAAGAATATCTGATATAGGATCAGCATTCACATTGTTCCTAAATATGACTATCCTAAATATTATAATACAAATGACAAACATTGAGGGACAAGTAGTTTATGGTGATAAATGGAAAAAACTTTCTTATTTATTTTACTTCTATTAGCGGGAGTATACAAATCTTATGGTGAACCAATGTGACCACGACGCGACCAATCAGAAGCCGCGACGTCATTCCTCAGGCCCTAAATTCCTAGAATGAGAGCGTTTAGGACCTGAGGAATGACGTCGCGGCTTCTGATTGGTCGCGTCGTGGTCACATGGGCGGCACGCGACCAATCAGAAGCCGCGACGTCATTCCTCAGGTCCTAAATGCGCGCATTTTAAACAAAGAAGCCTGCCGGTTACCCGCGTGATGTCCAGGGGCCGCCGGAGAGGTGAATATATCAATATTTTTTATTTTAATTCTTTATTTTACACATTAATATGGATCCCAGGGCCTGAAGGAGAGTTTTCTCTCCTTCAGACCCTGGGAACCATCAGAATACCTTCCGATACTTGGTGTCCCATTGACTTGTATTGGTATCGGATATCGGTATCAGCGATATCCGATACTTTTCGGGTATCGGCCGATACTATCCAATACCGATACTTTCAAGTATCGGACGGTATCGCTCAACACTAGTAGAGATTCTACCAAAATTGTATAATAGTGGTGAAAATGTAACTGTTGATGAGCAACTGGTGGCATTCCGAGGTAGGTGCCCATTAAGACAATATATACCAAGTAAGCCAGCAACATACGGCATCAAGATCTGGACACTTTGCGACAGCAAAAGTTCATATGCTCTAAATGTTCAAGTGTATACAGGAAAACCCCCTGGTGAAAGACCTGAAAAAAATCAGGGTATGCTTGTTGTTCTCGATTTGACTCATGGAATAAAAGGACAAAATGTCACATGTGACAACTTTTTTACATCCTATCAACTAGGCCAGATGTTGAAGAAAAAAACAACTTACCATGCTGGGTACTATAAGAAAAAACAAACCTGAACTACCGCAAGGTATCCTTAGCAAGAGAGAGGTGTACAGTTCTACTTTTTTTTTCTGGAAATACAACTGTTCTTTCTTAACCCCTTCAAGACCCAGCCTATTTTGACCTTAAAGACCTTGCCGTTTTTTGCAATTCTGACCAGTGTCCCTTTATGAGGTAATAACTCAGGAACGCTTCAACGGATCCTAGCGGTTCTGAGATTGTTTTTTCGTGACATATTGGGCTTCATGTTAGTGGTAAATTTAGGTCAATAAATTCTGCATTTATTTGTGATAAACACGGAAATTTGGCGAAAATTTTGAAAATTTCGCAATTTTCACATTTTGAATTTTTATTCTGTTAAACTAGAGAGATATGTGACACAAAATAGTTAATAAATAACATTTCCCACATGTTTACTTTACATCAGCACAATTTTGGAAACAAAATTTTTTTTTGTTAGGAAGTTATAAGGGTTAAAATTCGACCAGCGATTTGTCATTTTTACAACGAAATTTACAAAACCATTTTTTTTAGGGACCACCTCACATTTGAAGTCAGTTTGAGGGGTCTATATGGCTGAAAATACCCAAAAGTGACACCATTCTAAAAACTGCACCCCTCAAGGTACTCAAAACCACATTCAAGAAGTTTATTAACCCTTCAGGTGCTTCACAGCAGCAGAAGCAACATGGAAGGAAAAAATGAACATTTAACTTTTTAGTCACAAAAATTATCTTTTAGCAACAATTTTTTTATTTTCCCAATGGTAAAAGGAGAAACTGAACCACGAAAGTTGTTGTCCAATTTGTCCTGAGTACGCTGATACCTCATATGTGGGGGTAAACCACTGTTTTGGCGCACGGCAGGGCTTGGAAGGGAAGGAGCGCCATTTGACTTTTTGAATCAAAAATTGGCTCCACTCTTTAGCGGACACCATGTCACGTTTGGAGAGCCCCCGTGTGCCTAAAAATTGGAACTCCCCCACAAGTGACCCCATTTTGGAAACTAGACGCCCCAAGGAACTTATCTAGATGCATAGTGAGCACTTTGAACCCCCAGGTGCTTCACAAATTGATCCGTAAAAATGAAAAAGTACTTTTTTTTCACAAAAAAATTCTTTTAGCCTCAATTTTTTCATTTTCACATGGGCAACAGGATAAAATGGATCCTAAAATGTGTTGGGCAATTTCTCCTGAGTACACCAATACCTCACATGTGGAGGTAAACCACTGTTTGGGCACATGGTAAGGCTCGGAAGGGAAGGAGCGCCATTTGACTTTTTGAATGAAAAATTATTTCCATCGTTAGCGGACACCATGTCGCGTTTGGATAGCTCCTGTGTGCCTAAACATTGGCGCTCCCCCACAAGTGACCCCATTTTGGAAACTAGACCCCCCAAGGAACTAATTTAGATGCCTAGTGAGCACTTTAAACCCTCAGGTGCTTCACAAATTGATCTGTAAAAATGAAAAAGTAATTTTTTTTCACAAAAAAATTCTTTTCGCCTCAATTTTTTCATTTTCACATGGGCAGTAGGATAAAATGGATCATAAAATTTGTTGGGCAATTTCTCCCGAGTACGCCGATACCTCATATGTGGGGGTAAACCACTGTTTGGGCACTCGGCAGGGCTCGGAAGAGAAGGCGCGCCATTTGACTTTTTGAATGGAAAATTAGCTCCAATTGTTAGCGGACACCATGTCGCGTTTGGAGAGCCCCTGTGTGCCTAAACATTGGAGCTCCCGCACAAGTGACCCCATTTTGGAAACTAGACCCCCCAAGGAACTTATCTAGATGCATACTGAGCACTTTAAACCCCCAGGTGCTTCACAGAAGTTTATAACGCAGAGCCATGAAAATAAAAAATAATTTTTCTTTCCTCAAAAATGATTTTTTAGCCTGGAATTTCCTATTTTGCCAAGGATAATAGGAGAAATTGGACCCCAAATATTGTTGTCCAGTTTGTCCTGAGTACGCTGATACCCCATATGTGGGGGTAAACCACTGTTTGGGCGCACGGCAGGGCTCGGAAGGGATGGCACGCCATTTGGCTTTTTAAATGGAAAATTAGCTCCAATCATTAGCGGACACCATGTCACGTTTGGAGAGCCCCTGTGTGCCTAAACATTGGAGATCCCCCAGAAATGACACCATTTTAGAAACTAGACCCCCAAAGGAACTAATCTAGATGTGTGGTGAGGACTTTGAACCCCCAAGTGCTTCACAGAAGTTTATAACGCAGAGCCATGAAAATAAAAAATGATCTTTTAGCCTGCAATTTTTTATTTTCCCAAGGGTAACAGGAGAAATTTGACCCCAAAAGTTGTTGTCCAGTTTCTCCTGAGTACGGTGATACCCCATATGTGGGGGTAAACTACTGTTTGGGCACATGCCGGGGCTTGGAATTGAAGTAGTGACGTTTTGAAATGCAGACTTTGATGGAATGCTCTGCGGGCGTCAAGTTGCGTTTGCAGAGCCCCTGATGTGCCTAAACAGTAGAAACCCCCCACAAGTGACCCCATTTTGGAAACTAGACCCTGAAAGGAACTTATCTAGATGTGTGGTGAGCACTTTGAACCCCCTAGTGCTTCATAGAAGTTTATAATGCAGAGCCGTGAAAATAATAAATACGTTTTCTTTCCTCAAAAATAATTATTTAGCCCAGAATTTTTTATTTTCCCAAGGGTTACAGGAGAAATTTGACCCCAAAAGTTGTTGTCCAGTTTCTCCTGAGTACGCTGATACCCCATATGTGGGGGTAAACCACTGTTTGGGCACACGTCGGGGCTCAGAAGGGAAGTAGTGACTTTTGAAATGCAGACTTTGATGGAATGGTCTGCGGGTGTCACGTTGCGTTTGCAGAGCCCCTGGTGTGCCTAAACAGTAGAAACCCCCCACAAGTGACCCCATTTTAGAAACTAGACCCCCCAAGGAACTTATCTAGATATGTGGTGAGCACTTTGAACCCCCAAGTGCTTCACAGACGTTTACAACGCAGAGCCGTGAAAATAAAAAATCATTTTTCTTTCCTCAAAAATTATGTTTTAACAAGCATTTTTTTAGATTCACAAGGGTAACAGGAGAAATTGGACCCCAGTAATTGTTGCGCAGTTTGTCCTGAGTATGCTGGTACCCCATATGTGGGGGTAAACCACTGTTTGGGCACACGTCAGGGCTCGGAAGTGAGGGAGCACCATTTGACTTTTTGAATACGAGATTGGCTGGAATCAATGGTGGCGCCATGTTGCGTTTGGAGACCCCTGATGTGCCTAAACAGTGGTAACCCCTCAATTCTAACTCCAACACTAACCCCAACACACCCCTAACCCTAATCCCAACTGTAGCCATAGTCCTAATCACAACCCTAACCCCAACACACCCCTAACCACAACACTAACCCCAACACACCCCTAACCCTAACCACAACCCTAATTCCAACCCTAACCCTAAGGCTATGTGCCCACGTTGCGGATTCGTGTGAGATATTTCCGCACCATTTTTGAAAAATCTGCGGGTAAAAGGCACTGTGTTTTACCTGCGGATTTTCCGCGGATTTCCAGTGTTTTTTGTGCGGATTTCACCTGCGGATTCCTATTGAGGAACAGGTGTAAAACGCTGCGGAATCCGCACAAAGAATTGACATGCTGCGGAAAATACAACGCAGCGTTCCCGCGCGGTATTTTCCGCACCATGGGCACAGCGGATTTGGTTTTTCATATGTTTACATGGTACTGTAAACCTGATGGAACACTGCTGCGAATCCGCAGCCAAATCAGCACCGTGTGCACATAGCCTAATTCTAAAGGTATGTGCACACGCTGCGGAAAACGCTGCGGATCCGCAGCAGTTTCCCATGAGTGTACAGTTCAATGTAAACCTATGGGAAACAAAAATCGCTGTACACATGCTGCGGAAAAACTGCACGGAAACGCAGCGGTTTACATTCCGCAGCATGTCACTTCTTTGTGCGGATTCCGCAGCGGTTTTACAACTGCTCCAATAGAAAATCGCAATTGTAAAACCGCAGTGAAATGCGCAGAAAAAAACGCGGTAAATCCGCCATAAATCCGCAGCGGTTTAGCACTGCGGATTTATCAAATCCGCAGCGGAAAAATCCGCAGAGGACCAGAATACGTGTGCACATTCCTAACCCTAACCCTAGCCCTAACCCTAACCCTACCCCTAGCCCTAACCCTAACCCTACCCCTACCCTACCCCTAACCCTAACCCTACCCCTAACCCTACCCCTAACCCTAACCCTAGCCCTAACCCTAGCCCTAACCCTAGCCCTAACCCTAACCCTACCCCTAACCCTACCCCTAACCCTAACCCTACCCCTAACCCTACCCCTAACCCTAACCCTAGCCCTACCCCTAACCCTACCCCTAACCCTACCCCTAACCCTAACCCTACCCCTAACCCTAACCCTATTCTAACATTAGTGGAAAAAAAAAAATTTCTTTATTTTTTTATTGTCCCTACCTATGGGGGTGACAAAGGGGGGGGGGGGTCATTTATTATTTTTTTTATTTTGATCACTGAGATAGATTATATCTCAGTGATCAAAATGCACTTTGGAACGAATCTGCCGGCCGGCAGATTCGGCGGGCGCACTGCGCATGCGCCCGCCATTTTGGAAGATGGCGGCGCCCGGGAGAAGACGGACGGGACCACGGCTGGATCGGTAAGTATGATAGGGTGGGGGGGGACCACGGGGGGGGGGATCGGAGCATGGGGGGGGGAATCGGAGCGCGGGAGGGGTGGAACGGAGCGCGGGGGGCGTGGAACGGAGCACGGGGGGGCTGGAATGGAGCACGGGGGGGTGGAACGGAGCACGGGGGGGTGGATCGGAGTGCAGGGGGGGTGATTGGAGCACGGGGAGGTGATTGGAGCACGGGGGGAGCGGACACGAGCACGGGGGGGAGCGGAGCACTGGATGGAGGGGAGCCGGAGCAGTGTACCGGCCAGATCGGAGGGGTGGGGGGGCGATCGGAGGGGTGGGGTGGGGGCACACTAGTATTTCCAGCCATGGCCGATGATATTTCAGCATCGGCCATGGCTGGATTGTAATATTTCACCCGTTATAATGGGTGAAATATTACAAATCGCTCTGATTGGCAGTTTCACTTTCAACAGCCAATCAGGGCGATCGTAGCCACGAGGGGGTGAAGCCACCCCCCCTGGGCTAAACTACCACTCCCCCTGTCCCTGCAGATCGGGTGAAATGGGAGTTAACCCTTTCACCCGGTCTGCAGGGACGCGATCTTTCCATGACGCCGCATAGGCGTCATGGGTCGGATTGGCACCGACTTTCATGACGCCTACGTGGCGTCAAAGGTCGGGAAGGGGTTAAGTTCCAAAAAAAAACAAGCAGGTAATTCTAATGAGCACAATGCACCATGACAATGCCGTAAGTGATAGAGAAGACAGAAAGCCTGACATTATTTTGGATTATAATGCCACAAAGGGAGCAGTTGATACTTTAGACGAAGTAATATCAACATATACATGCAAACGCAAAACCAATCAGTGGCCAATGATTTTAGTTTATAACATACTGGACGTTTCTGCATACAATGCATTTGTCTTATGGAGAGAAATCGACCCCGATTGGAACCGGAATAAGCTGTTTAAAAGAAGATTATTTCTTGAGGAATTGGGAAAATCCCTGGTTAGGCCATATATTGAGAGCAGAAAAGTAACCCCCAGAAGTGAAGGAGCAACAGCCATTGTAAAAAGTGTCCAGCATGCTCAGGAAAGAGACTCCACATCCACGGCCTCCACCAGCACAGCTACCAGCAGCACAGCTACCAGCAAAAAAAGAAAGCGATGTAGCTTCTGTCCATCTTCCTGTGACAATAAGACTAATCTGGCATGTGCTGGATGTTCAAAATATCTGTGTGAAGGACATGTGTCTTATTATTGTGTTCAGTGTAAAAACGCATGAACATGTTCAGTTTTTCTTTTTTTCTTTCTAAAAAGGTTGAAGTTTTTATGATTTTTCATTTGTTGATTTATAAATATTGTTTTCAAAAAGTTCAATTTCATGTTTTAGTAATAGTAATGTAAAGCTTCTTTGTTATTTGTGTGCAGAATGCCCACAATCAAAGATACTTGTAAAAAGCCTGTGCAACCTTTTTATGAAAAAAATAAATTATTAGGTTTAAATTTAAATTTTTCATTTGTTTATGATCAACCATGTTCACATACAGTATAATAATGAAAAAAGTATTCAAATAAAACACTTAGAGTAGCTAAAAATCAAGAATTAATAGGTGGGGTTATATTGACCCGGGAACAGTACAAGTGTATAGCAAATGCGAACAGAACAGCAGGGTTAAATAAACTGCTTGATCCAGTCACCAGCCAGTATCTGTCTAGGTAGAGTTGCCAAGTGCTATTGAGTGCAAGGAGGAAGAGTGCACAGATAAATAAGAGGGATCAGGTTTTGAGCAAGGCTATGTACACACGGTGTGTTTTCGCAGTGTTTTTTCATGTTGAAATTGACCAAAAACGCTATGGGAAACTTATGCAAGCTAATTCATTGACAGTCCCGAAGTGTTGTGTTCATGACCACTACTTTTCTTTTGAGTATTTGCAGAGGGTTTTTTCTGCAGCATGTCAATTCTTTGTGCGTTTTTGCAGCGTTTCCCACACATTGACTTCATTTGAGTCAGTCAAATCTGCAGCAAAGACGCAGGTATAAAAATGTTTGCAGATTTGCTGAGTTTCTGTTTTTACCATCTTCCTATGGTGCTTCCACGCTGTCACCTGTGTGACAGCTTGGGAAACACCGGCGCGTGTTCTTATTGATGGTAACTCTACCATTGGTAAGATCGTTTGTCAGTGTGCTGCGAGGTCATGCTGTCAGATGTCAGTGTGACCCCGCAGCTGTGACTGTGACCCACAGCAGTGATCCACGGTAAAATGCTTACTGCAGGTCAGCAGGCGTGAGCTGATGAGACTACTATCATCAGCTTATGTCTGCTATCAATGATATCAGTGATAGCAGGAGCCACTGATGGGAACGTAGTCTCTCATCAAACGGCGCCTGTGCTCACACTTAAAAAAAGCAAAAAACACAACATGTAAAACAATTACATGCAGTACATATTCAAATAAAAGTAAAAAACACATTTTATTCACCTAAAACCAAATCCCTGATGCCCTCGTTTCCTAGAAAAAAAATGTAAAATAAAAAAATACTCACCTTAACCCCAATCTCCGATGCTAATGTCTAAAAAAAATCCAAAATGATAAACCACCATATATTCATCTGTCTGCCGTAGTCCATGTAATCCCGAGTGTCCCATGGTGATCTCACTTGTAGAATAGTCACATCCGGGGATGTGACTGCTCTACCAGGCCACCGGCGATACACTGACAGGAGGCAATTGCTCCAGTAATGTATCACTGAGCTGCCATCAGAGAGGTCACCGGAGATCATCAGCTGATCAGCTCCGGTGCTCTCACTTAAGGCCCCAAGACTATGTGAGAGGTATCTCATACAGCAGTGGTGCTGTAAGGGAGATCACTGGAGCTCATCAGTGAACTCCAGTGAACTCTTTCACGGCAGCTCAGTGATACACTGCGGGAGCGATTACCTTCTGTCAATGTATCGCCGGTTGTCTTTGAGAGCAGTCACATCAGTGACTGCCCTCAAAGTCATCAGGATCATCGTGGGAAATTATAGATTACCTTCTCTGTGAACAGGTGAGGATAATTTATTATTTTTTTATTTTTATTGCAGGAGACGTTGGCGTCAGTGGATTAGGCCAGGGGTCCCCGACTCCAGGCCTCGAGGGCCGCCAACAGTGCAGGTTTTCAGGATATCTTTAGTATTGCATCGGTGGTAATGTGATCATCTGCACAGGTGATGATTCCAACCCCTGTACAATACTAAGGAAATCCTGAAAACCTGCACTGTTGGCGGCCCTCGAGGCCTGGAGTTGGGGACCACTGGATTAGGCATTCAGTGAGTATGGTTTAACTTACATTTATTAAAGGAGTCTATGTCATTATTTAAAATAAAGGACTTTATTCTGGGGGTATGTGTTTTTATAAAATCACTTTTGCGTTAGTAATGGGGGCTTCTTATAGATGCCTCTCCATTACTAACCTGTGGGCTTGATGTCAGATAATACATCAACCCCCCCATTACGCCGCTTGGCACCGCTACAGGGCAAGTGGGAAGAATGAGATGAGCCTTTTTTGGGGCAGCTCAGAGTTGATGTTTTAGCCTGGGGGGGCAGTATCCGTGGCCTCTTGCTAGGCTGTTAATATCCACCCGCAGCTATCTGCCTAGCCTTTGCTGGGGATATTTTATAGGGGTAGCCTATGTAAAAAATTTTCTAGGGTACCCCTGTAAACTAGCCAGTAAAGGCTAAGCAAACAGCTGTGAGTTGATATTAATAGCCTGGGAATCTTTGTGGCTTTTGGCTCCTTCCCATCATATTAACATCAGCCCTCAGCCATTAGCTTTCTCTCTGCTGGTTATGAAAATTATGCAGGAGACCACTCAAAGTTTTTTAATTTTCTTGTCTTTAAATTAAGAGATTACAGCCTATCTAGGTTCATTCTATTAACTCTCCTACATAGACTGGTGACAATGCGTGTGTGTTTGTGTTTAGTTACTGACTTAGTAATGAAGGTGTCGGGCTGACATTATCATTACTAAGCCTAGGGCTTGGTGTCAGTGACAGCTGCTGACACCAAGCTCTAATCCCATTACTAAGATGCTACTGCATCAGAATGAATGAACCAAGAAATTACATCACAAAACTTTTTTCAGTATCTTTAGTTAGCTCAAAAAGCCTTCATTGCTGTGCAAAAACACATGCAAAACCATGGCAAAAAGCACCAAAATCATGGCAAATCATGCCGTTTTTGTAGTAGCATTTTTGCTGCTAAGAAATACAGAAACCTTGCAGAAATTTCTTCAAGCAAATACTCAATGTTCGCACATAACCTAAAATTTAGAAAAAGGGAACAGGGAAGAGTTAGGTTGGTGAATTGAGGTGATAGACCTGTCTAAAGAGATGTTCTTTTACAGCATGTTTAAAGATGTGGGGCTAGGTATTAGTCAGATCATCTTGGATAGTGCATTCCAGAAAACTGGTGTCGCATGATAGAAGTCTTGGAGATGGAAGTTCAGAGTATGGAAGATAATAGTCATAGATCAGTTGTGGAACAGAAAGAACAGGTAGAGTGATAAGATGTGGGAGGAGATATAAGGTAGTGCAGAAGTATGGAGGGCTTTGTGGGTGAGGGAGATACATTTTTATTGTATTATGTAGTAAAGGGGCAACCAGTGTAATTACTGGCATAGGGTAGAGACATCAGAGTAGCTTCTGGACAGAAATACAACTTTGGCTGCCACATTTAGGATAGATTGGTGGGGAGAAATCTTGATTAGAGGAAGACTGATCAGCAGAGAGTTTCAGTAATCCAGATGACGATGAATAAGAGCGACCTTAAGACTTTTTGCAGTCTCAAAAGTGAGAAAAAATCAGATTCTGCAGATGTTTTTATGATGCAGGTAAAGTGATTTAGAGCTTGATATAGGAAATAAAGGAAAGTTTTGTGTCAAATATAACCAGTGGTGAGCGAGTGTGCTCGTTACTCGACATTTCCGAGCATGCTCGGGTGTTCTCCGAGTATCTTGGGTGTGCTCGGAAATTATGCTTGAGTCATTGCAGCTGCATTATTTGTTGCTGCTAGACAACCTGAACACATGTGGGGATTCCCTAACAAACAGGCAATCCCTGCATGTGTTCAGGCTCTCTAGCAGCCGCAAATCATGCAGCTGTGGCGACTCAAGCATAATTTCCGAGCATGCCCAAGTTATTCGGAAAACACTCGAGCATGCTCGGAAATCTCGAGTAAGGAGCACACTGACTCATTACTAAATATAACCCCGAGACAGCGAGCATGCTGCTTGGCAGTTATTGCAATTGCCTTGGATAGTTCAGCTATATCAGATATGAGTTGGTTACTATATGAAGGAAACATGAGAAATTCAGTTTTGAAGATTCAGTTTCAGAAAGAGTGAGGAGATGCTGTTAGAGACAGCGGACAGATAACCCCTGGAATTTTGTGTTAAGGTAGTGTCAGTGTCAGGAGAAGAGGTGTATAATTGGGTATCATCAGCATAGAGATGATACTGGAAACCAAATCTGCTGATGATTTGTTCGATAGGGGCAGTAAATAGGGAGAAGAAGAGGGAGCCTAGGACTGAGCTTTGTGGAACCCCAACATTAGGAGAATATTAGAGAAGAGCTGGCAAAAGATACAATAAAGTAGTGGTCATATAAGGAGGAGAATTGTCACGGATCCCTCTCTGTGCTGCTACCCATTTGTCACATACCTGCTCTAAGCACGCAACTTGGGGTTGCGCCTGCAAGGGTTAATCTATCTTGCCTCTCTCAGTCCAGCATTTAATCTCTGTCCTACGCTGTAATGGGAGCATTAATCACACACCGACCCAGGCCACACAACAGCTCATACACGCTGCCACCACTCACCAAACACAGGGGCAATGAGTCCCAGAAATTTACTACTACTGTCTGCCACTCATAATGCTATCACACAGTTTAAGGCTATGGATTCTTTAGAACATACGAGGTTCAGCTTGTTAAAGTTTTATGCTTTAATACAAAAAGGTCCAGTGCTCACAGTAAAAAAGAATATAAAAATATGGTAATAAAAAGACATACAGGTATGCAAAACAGTATAAAATAAACAGGAGAAAACGTACAGAAATAGCTAACTTATAGTCTGCTTCTGCTAACTGAGGGTAGGATGAACATAGACTGGATCACATCAGCTCGGCTGCCCCCATTTTGTGAACAGTTTTGAATGTATACAAGCTAAATTTATAGAGTCACCCTGAAGGTCAGATTTCTAGACCAGCCCCTCAAGTGGATATTCTAATTGCTTGTTTTTGATTGGACCACGGCCGTGCCCCCAATGAATATATTATTTTCTTTGAGATTCTTTGTGTAAAGCTTCCCACAGAGAGATAGTGACAGGCTGTAATTGGCATCTCTCTTCAAAGAGCTATGAGTAGTGTTGAGCACTCCGATACTGCAAGTATCAGGTATCGGCCGATATTTGCGGTATCGGAATTCGGATACCGAGATCCGATACTTTTGTGGTATCGGGTATCGGTATCGGATCCATAGTGAGGTGTAAAATAAAGAATTAAAATAAAAAATATTGATATATTCACCTCTCCGGCGGCCCCTGGACATCACGCGGGTAACCGGCAGGCTTCTTTGTTTAAAATGCGCGCGTTTAGGACCTGAGGAATGACGTCCGGCTTCTGATTGGTCGCGTGCCGCCCATGTGACCGCGACGCGACCAATCAGAAGCCGCGACGTCATTCTCATTCACTAAACTCCTAATTCTAGGAATTTAGGACCTGCGAATGACGTCGCGGCTTCTGATTGGTCGCGTCGCGGTCACATGGGCGGCACGCGACCAATCAGAAGCCGCGACGTCATTCCTCAGGTCCTAAACGCGCGCATTTTAAACAAAGAAGCCTGCCGGTTACCCGCGTGATGTCCAGGGGCCGCCGGAGAGGTGAATATATCAATATTTTTTATTTTAATTCTTTATTTTACACATTAATATGGATCCCAGGGCCTGAAGGAGAGTTTCCTCTCCTTCAGACCCTGGGAACCATCAGAATACCTTCCGATACTTCATGTCCCATTGACTTGTATTGGTATCGGATATCGGTATCGGCGATATCCGATACTTTTCGGGTATCGGCCGATACTATCCGATACCGATAGTTTCAAGTATCGGACGGTATCGCTCAACACTAGCTATGAGTAGTGTTGAGCGATACCGTCCGATACTTGAAAGTATCGGTATCGGATAGTATCGGCCGATACCCGAAAAGTATCGGATATCGCAGATACCGATATCCGATACCAATACAAGTCAATGGGACATCAAGTATCGGAATGTATCCTGATGGTTCCCAGGGTCTGAAGGAGAGGAAACTCTCCTTCAGGCCCTGGGATCCATAGTGAGGTGTAAAATAAAGAATTAAAATAAAAAATATTGATATATTCACCTCTCCGGCGGCCCCTGGACATCAGCGCGGGTAACCGGCAGGCTTCTTTGTTTAAAATGAGCGCGTTTAGGACCTGAGAATGACATCGTGGCTTCTGATTGGTCGCGTGCCACCCATGTGACCGCCACGCGACCAATCAGAAGCCGCGACGTCATTCGCAGGTCCTAAATTCCTAGAATGAGGAGTTTAGTGCCTGAGAATGATGTCGCGGCTTCTGATTGGTCGCGTGGCGGTCACATGGGCGGCACGCGACCAATCAGAAGCCGCGACGTCATTTTCAGGTCCTAAACGCGCTCATTTTAAACAAAGAAGCCTGCCGGTTAACCGCGCTGATGTCCAGGGGCCGCCGGAGAGGTGAATATATCAATATTTTTTATTTTAATTCTTTATTTTACACCTCACTATGGATCTGATACCGATACCCGATACCACAAAAGTATCGGATCTCGGTATCGGAATTCCGATACCGCAAGTATCGGCCGATACCCGATACTTGCGGTATCGGAATGCTCAACACTAGCTATGAGGTGTCAAATGTTCCCTTTCTTCTTGGTTCCCAGCATGACCCCCTGGTGAGATCAGAGACAGTAGACTGCCTTCTCAAGACAAATGTGTTGTGACCTCCTGTGAGACCTACACACACACACACATATATATATATATATATATATATATATATTTATTTTTATTATTTTTACATACATATTTCACCACAGGAAACAAGAGAGAATAGTGTCCTTCAGGTTGATTGAGCGAACAATAGTGAGGAGGAGCTGATGATACACAGATTTGAATGCTGCAAAGAGATCCCAAATAATCAGCCAGGAGTAGTGGCAATTAGATTTTGCTGTTAGTAGGTCTTTAGGAACTTAAGGACAGTTTCAGTAGAGTGTAAAGTGCAGAAGCCAGATTGTATAGGCTAAAAAAGGGAGTGAACTGAAAGATAGCAGATTAGTTGAGAGTGGATCAAACGTTCCAAACGTTTAGAAATGAAGGGGAGATTGGAGACAGGTCTGTTGTTAGCACAGCATTTTCTGATTGAGGGATTTTTTTTTAGTAAAGGAGTTATAAGACCATATTTGAATGAAGAGGGAAAGATGCCAGAGGAAAGAGAGAGGTTAAATATTTTAGTTATGTAGGCAGTGACCACTGGTGAGAGAGACTGGAGGAGATGTGAGGGAATCACAGGTAAGGGTTGTATTGTGAAAAGAAGCAATTACTATGGTCTTCTTCAGTAACAGGCTCAAAGGTGGAAAGTGAGCTTGAGGTACAGCAAGGATGAGTATTCAGGCTCTGAGAGGACTGTGCCAATATGTCCTGGTGGATATGGTTGAATTAGTCTAGAAAGAATGTGGCCATATTGTCAGCGCTGAAGTTGGTGAATGGGACCTGTATTTAAGTGGTTGGGAGGGAGTGGGAAGTTTGTAAGAGTCATTTTGGATTGTTGGAGAGTGACGTAATGAGTGATGAGGGTGGTTAAGTAGAATTGCTTGGCCAGATGGGAAGCATAGTTATAGGTTTTGAGCATTGGCTTATAGTTGGTAAAGTCTTCTGCCGATCATGATTTTCTCTACTGATGCTCAGCACACCTTGATCAATGCAGGAAAAAATGTGTTTGCAGTGTGTCCCAGAGTCGCTGTCCTCTGATGATGGATCTTTTTGCTTGTATCAGGTGCTGCTTCATTCAGGACTTCCTTCAATGTATTATTGTAATGTGACGATCCAGAGTCTAGATAGGAGAGGGAGTAGGTTCAGAGTATTCCTTTCTTCATGTGTAGAAGAGATAGAAAACTGTGAATGGCCAAAGGAGATTAGAGAAAGAAGATGAGTGACAAATGTGGAAAATGGATTATCAATAGGAATGTTAAAGTCCCCATGATGAGAGTGGGAATGTCACAGGATTGAAGGTGTGGAAAGCAGGTGGCAAAGTGATCAAGGGATTTGTTGGTTTTGCCTGGAGGGTGATACACAATAGCAACTCACAGGGAGAAGGGTTTGAAGAGTCTAAAGGTACCGTCACATTGAACGATATCGCTAGCGATCCGTGACGTTGCAGCGTCCTGGCTAGCGATATCATTCAGTTTGACACGCAGCAGCGATCAGGATCCTGCTGTGATGTCGTTGGTCGCTGCAGAATGTCCAGCACTTTATTTCGTCGCTGGATCTCCTGCAGACATCGCTGAATCGGCGTGTGTGACGCCGATTCAGCGATGTCTTCGCTGGTAACCAGGGTAAACATCGGGTTACTAAGCGCAGGGCCGCGCTTAGTAACCCGATGTTAACCCTGGTTACCATTGTAAAAGTAAAAAAAAACAAACACTACATGCTTACCTTCCGCTGTCTGTCCCCGGCGCTGTGCTTCTGCACTGGCTGTGAGCGCCGGCCAGCCGGAAAGCACAGCGGTGACGTCACCGCTCTGCTTTCCGGCCGCTGTGCTCACAGTCAGTGCAGGAAAGCACAGCGCCGGGGACAGACAGCGGAAGGTAAGTATGTAGTGTTTGTTTTTATTACTTTTACGATGGTAACCAGATTAAACATCGGGTTACTAAGTGCGGCCCTGCGCTTAGTAACCCGATGTTTACCCTGGTTACCGGCATCGTTGGTCGCTGGAGAGCTGTCTGTGTGACAGCTCTCCAGCGACCAAACAGCGACGCTGCAGCGATCGACATCGTTGTCAGTATCGCTGCAGCGTCGCTTAGTGTGACGGTACCTTAACAGTGTGGACTTCAATGAAAGGAAACATAAGCAAAGGTGCCAGTGAGATTACCGGAAAGCAAATTGTGATGAAAGGAGAGGACCATCTCCTCCACATTGTCTGCTCTCAAGTCTGGGGGAACGTGAAAATTGTAGTCCACCAAATAAGAGAGTACCGAACCACCTAACCACCACAGGATAGGAAATCGCCAGAGAGTACCACAGTGTTATGATCAATAATATGCCTTTATTAAATATATTGGCAATTCATACATTAAAAGAGTTTTTGTAAAAAATTTATACATATATATATATAGTATATGAATAAAAATATATAATATACAAAAAACGCAGGTACTATTGTATGGTACCCAGAGGTCCCTAATAATGAAGGTAGCAACCCACCAAGGAAAAAATTACCTTTACGCTGTACTAACAAAAAACCAAAAAATTTTATGTTATATATAACACAAAAAAATAAAAAGAGGTCAATAATAGACCAAAAAAAAAAAAAAAATTTACTTTGTGAAATACAAAAAGGAAAATATTGTATTTAGAGTGACACCCGAAAAAATAAGACTATATATCCACTGAAGAGGATTATTATACAAAAATCTAAAAAACAGTGCAAAAACCTCATAAAATATACATATATAATTTTCCTAGATAATAATAGTGCTAAAAAATTAATACACCACAAAAATGTATATATAGCAGCAACATGTATATCAAACAAAGTGACAAAAGTGCATAAGAAGATTAAGACACAGCGAGGTGGAAAATGAGGTAATTTGAGAATATATTCACTCAATGTATATAAAGTGACAAAGTGCAAAAAAAGTGATTGTAGTACAGCGGGGTAGATGGGAATGATGTCAGCTCACCGCATAAAATATGTGTCCCGTTGCAGTGGAAAATCATGGGTTAAAAACCTGCATTTTATTGATTTGCTATATAAGCAGGTACCCACATGCAATATATGATAGCTCGTTAATAATTTCAGCGGTCAAACCATCGCCGCAGATAAGCTTACATAGACACTAGCGCGTTTCGAATATGTTTCTTCGTCACCCCCTGACGAAGAAACATATTCGAAACGCGCGTCGGGCGCACGCAGGACTCAGTCTCCCCCTGAAGGCAGCTCACCTGCGGTAATTATTAACCAGCTAGTGTCTATGTAAGCTTATCTGCGGCGATGGTTTGACCGCTGAAATTATTAACGAGCTATCATATATTGCATGTGGGTACCTGCTTATATAGCAAATCAATAAAATGCAGGTTTTTAACCCATGATTTTCCACTGCAACGGGACACATATTTTATGCGGTGAGCTGACATCATTCCCATCTACCCCGCTGTACTACAATCACTTTTTTTGCACTTTGTCACTTTATATACATTGAGTAAATATATTCTCAAATTACCTCATTTTCCACCTCGCTGTGTCTTAATCTTCTTATGCACTTTTGTCACTTTGTTTGATATACATGTTGCTGCTATATATACATTTTTGTGGTGTATTAATTTTTTAGCACTATTATTATCTAGGAAAATTATATATGTATATTTTATGAGGTTTTTGCACTGTTTTTTAGATTTTTGTATAATAATCCTCTTCAGTGGATATATAGTCTTATTTTTTCGGGTGTCACTCTAAATACAATATTTTCCTTTTTGTATTTCACAAAGTAAATTTTTTTTTTTTTTTTGGTCTATTATTGACCTCTTTTTATATTTTTGTGTTATATATAACAAAAATTTTTTTGGTTTTTTGTTAGTACAGCGTAAAGGTAATTTTTTCCTTGGTGGGTTGCTACCTTCATTATTAGGGACCTCTGGGTACCATACAATAGTACCTGCGTTTTTTGTATATTATATATTTTTATTCATATACTATATATATATATGTATAAATTTTTTACAAAAACTCTTTTAATGTATGAATTGCCAATATATTTAATAAAGGCATATTATTGATCATAACACTGTGGTACTCTCTGGCGATTTCCTATCCTGTGGTGGTTAGGTGGTTCGGTTCCCTTTTCTCAGTGTTTATTCACTGTAACCCTCACAGTGCACACTAACCTCATGAGACATATTACGATTTTTATTCTTAATTTAGGTTTGATTTATGGTTCTTAGTGGTGTTCATTGTGTTTTTTAATCAAATAAGAGAGTAGCAGCTGAGGTGATGTCTCACCGCTGGATCTAGGTTTCAGTGAGAGACAAAAGTTAAGGGAATTAGAAACAAAAAAGTCATGGATGTAGGGGAGTTTGTGCAAACTGATCTAACATTCGAGAGGGCACAATTAAAAGAGACAGGAGAACATGAGCACTGAATATTAATAAGATTAGCATAGTTTCTTTATGCAGCAGGAAGAGAGTTATAAATACTAGTGGAAGAAGAGCCGGGGTTAGGGTAGTGACTAGGATAAGGAGAAAAAAGAGAAATAGCAGGTGGTTAAATTATTTTTAGAAGTTCTCTATGTGCTGTATGTTGGTAGTAGATAGTTTGGAGTGTTTTAGAAATATCAGTAGAGCCTGAGCATTGCACATGGGAGAGGGGAGAGTAGAAGCACTTATGGTAAGAGAGTGCGCAGAATGTGTGAAAGGGCAGTAGCTGTGCATCTAGAATATAGATAAAGCAAAGAGATATGAAAAATAAATAATGTACAGCTGAACAAAAAGCATGTTTATTTGAATATCTGGCACAGATTACCTGTCTGCTGCCCATTCAAACTACCATGTTAAATTGCAATGCACTTGGAAAATATTGTCTTCAGAAAGATATTGAAAATACTCCCCCTGCTTATGTGCTACCCTAAGCCATATTATTATTATTTATTTTTCTGGCGCCATTTTATCCATGACACTTTACATGTGAGGAGGTGTTTGCATAATAAAACAAGTACAGTAATCTTAAACGATACAAGTCACGACTGGTTCAGAAGGAAAGAGAACCCTGCCCACAAGGGCTCACAATCTACAAGGAATGGGTGAGGATACAGTAGGTAAGGATAGAGCTGGTCGTGCAGCTGTTTCGTTGATTGGTGGTTGCTACAGGTTGTAGGCTTGTCAGAAGTGGTATCTGAATATATAGGAAGTATCTGCTAGAATCTAGCAAAACATTCAGCACTACAGCTTATTTTGTACTTTCAGTCTACTCAAAGAAAAGTGCTCCAAATCTGATTATAATAGCAGTGGGATAAAAATAAAACTTTTAGAAAAAAAATATAGCAAATTTTTGAGAGCTTCAAAAGCTTCTACTACATCAGATTTCCAATGGACAATTTCAGCACTTTTCTTGGTCGAATTAATCAAAATTTTACAATTTTAGAAAAATTCATAATAAATGCATTTACAATAATAATTAACGAATCCCAGAAAGCATTGTAAGTAGACATCAGCAAATTGATTTAATGCAAATCAAATTTATAGCAAGCATTTAAGAATTTGCTGGGCTCATTGAATTCAAACAATTTGGAACTTCTGGTGAATCAACAAAAAATGCCACTGTCACTTTACTCATTGCTGAAGATTACATCAGTGAGAGAAGGCTCAAATGACCTCAGGTGTGGGAAAGTGAGCTTTATCATAATGCCTTGCAGCTATCACATCTCATGGTACAGCCAAACATGAGGGATTATCATAGTATGTATGGGATTCCAATGACGTTTGCAGATGAAGGAAGATCCATCTTCAATAAGTGCAATCAAAATTGCTTTATTTGTATCCATTAAAACGTTTTTATTTTTTTACGTTTCTATTCTAGCGTCTGCCAGAGACGCAATTCCGTGCTTCATCTCCCGAGTTTACTGGGAAGCAAATAAAGGGTGAGCTGAGTGAATCTTTATGCCATTTTATGAGATTCCAATACAGTTTATAGCTGAGCTTCAGAAATAGAAAGCAATACAATGCTTAAGCAACAATGCAAATAGTGTGTGTGACAAAACAGCAGTGAAAAATGGTTACCATCCATTTATCAATAGCCATAAAAGTTTAGGTCAATTTAAAGTTACTAAGGCTGTGTTTGCATTGAAAATCTTAAAACTGTTGGAAACAGTTTTAACCCCTTAACCCCAGGAGCAATTTTTGGTTTTGCGTTTTCGTTTTTTGCTCCCCTCATTCCCAAAGCCAGAACTTTTTTATTTTTCCATCAACATGGCCATGTGAGGGCTTATTTTTTGTGGGACAACTTGTACTTTTGAATGACACCATTGGTTTTACCATGTCGTGTACTAGAAAGTGGGAAAAAAATTCCAAGTGCGGTGAAATTGCAAAAAAAGTGCAATCCCACATTTGGTTTCTTGGTTGTATTTTTTGCTAGGTTCACTAAATGCTAAAACTGACCTGCCCTTATAATTTTCCAGGTCATTATGAGTTTGTAGACACCAAATATGTCTAGGTTCTTATTATTTAAGTGGTGAAAAAAATTCCAAAACATTGCTAAAAAAAAAAAAGATTGCACAATTTTTGGATACTCGTAGAGTCTCCATTTTTTGCGATCTGGGGTTGGGTGAGAGCTTATTTTTTGCGTGTTGAGCTGACATCTTTAACCCCTTCCCGCGTCATGAAAACCTGTGCCATTCCGACCTGTGACGCAGCATATGCGTCATGGCCGGAATGGGCTCCTGCAGGCCGGGTGAAAGGGTTAACTGTAAATTCACCCAGCCTGCAGGGACAGGAGGAGTTGCACTTTAGCCCAGGGGGGGTGGCTTCACCCCCCCGTGGCTACGATCGCTCTGATTGGCTGTTGAAAGTGAAACTGCTAATCAGAGCAATTTGTAATATTTCACCTAAAAAACTGGTGAAATATTACAATCCAGCCATGGCCGATGCTGCAATATCATCGGCCATGGCTGGAAACACTGATGTGCACCCACCCCACCCCACCGATCGCCCCCCCAGCCCTCCAATCTGCGGTCCGCTCCCCTCCGTCCTGTGCTCCGCTCCCCTGTCCTCCTGTCCTCTCCCCGTGCTCCAATCCCACCCCCCGTGCTCCAATCCCACCCCCTGCACTCCGATCCACCCCCCGAATTCCGATCCCCCCACCCCCGTGCTCCGATCCACCCCCCATGTTCCGATCCACCCCCCATGCTCCGATCCACCCCCGTGCTCCGACACCCCCCCGTGCCCCGATCTCCCCCCCTTATACTTACCTAGCCTCCCGGGGTCCATCCGTCTTCTTTCCTGGGCGCCGCCATCTTCCAAAATGGCAGGCGCATGCGCAGTGCGCCCGCCGAATCTGCCTGCTGGCAGATTCGTTTCAATGTGAATTTTGATCACTGTGATAAAACCTATCACAGTGATCAAAATAAAAAAAAAGTAAATGACCCCCCCCCCTTTCTCACCCCCATAAGTAGGGACAATAATAAAATAAAGAATTTTTTTTTCCACTAAGGTTGGAGTTAGAACTAGGGCTAGGGTTAGCGTTAGGGTATGTGCACACGTATTCTGGTCCTCTGCGGATTTTTCCGCAGCGGATTTGATAAATCCGCAGTGCTAAACTGCTGTGGATTTATCACGGATTTACCGCGGTTTTTCTGCGCATTTCACTGCGGTTTTACAACTGCGATTTTCTGTTGGAGCAGTTGTAAAACCGCTGCGGAATCTGCAGAAAGAAGTGACATGCTGCGGAATGTAAACCGCTGCGGTTCCGTGCAGTTTTTCTGCAGCATGTGTGCAGCGATTTTTGTTTCCCATAGGTTTACATTGAACTGTAAACTCATGGGAAACTGCTGCGGATCCGCAGCGTTTTCCGCAGCGTGTGCACATACCTTTAGAATTAGGCTATGTGCACACGGTGCGGATTTGGCCGCGGATCCGCAGCAGTGTTCCATCAGGTTTACAGTACCATGTAAACATATGGAAAACCAAATCCGCTGTGCCCATGGTGAGGAAAATACCACGCGGAAACGCTGTGTTGTGTTTTGCGCAGCATGTCAATTCTTTGTGCAGATTCCACAGAGTTTTACACCTGTTCCTCAATAGGAATCCGCAGGTGAAATCCGCACAAAAAAACACTGGAAATCCGCGGTAAATCCGCAGGTAAAACGCAGTGCCTTTTACCCGCGGATTTTTCAAAAATGGTGCTGAAAAATCTCACACGAATCCGCAACGTGGGCACATAGCCTTAGGGTTAGGGTTGGGTTGGAATTAGGGTTGTGGTTAGGGTTAGGGGTGTGTTGGGGTTAGGGCTGTGGTTAGGGGTGTGTTGGGGTTAGGGTTGTGGTTAGGGGTGTGTTGGGATTAGGATTGTGATTAGGGTTACCGCTACAGTTGGGATAAGTGTTAGGGGTGTGTTGTAGTTAGAATTGAGGGGTTTCCACTGTTTAGGCACATCAGGGGTCTCCAAACGCAACATGGCACCACCATTGATTCCAGCCAATCTTGTATTCAAAAAGTCAAATGGTGCTCCCTCACTTCCGAGCCCCGATGTGTGCCCAAACAGTGGGTTACCCCCAAATATAGGGTACCAGCATACTCAGGACAAACTGCGCAACAATTACTGGGGTCAAATTTCTCCTGTTACCCTTGAGAAAATAAAAAATTGCTTGCTAAAACATCATTTTTGAGGAAAGAAAAATGATTTTTTATTTTCACGGCTCTGCGTTGTAAACGTCTGTGAAGCACTTGGGGGTTCAAAGTGCTCACAACATATCTAGATAAGTTCCTTGGGGGGTCTAGTTTACAAAATGGGGTCACTTGTGGGGGGTTTCTACTGTTTAGGCACTCCAGGAGCTCTACAAACGCAACATGACGTCCGCAGACCATTCCATCAAAGTCTGCATTTCAAAAGTCACTATTTCCCTTCTGAGCCCCGACGTGTGCCCAAACAGTGGTTTACCCCCACACATGGGGTATCAGCGTACTCAGGAGAAACTGGACAACAACTTTTGGGGCCCAATTTCTCCTGTAACCCTTGGGAAAATAAAAAATTCTGGGCTAAAAAATTATTTTTGAGGAAAGAAAACGTATTTATTATTTTCACGGCTCTGCGTTATAAACTTTTGTGAAGCACTTGGGGGTTGAAAGTGCTCACCTCATATCTAGATAAGTTCCTTTCGGGGTCTAGTTTCCAAAATGGGGTCACTTGTGGGGGGTTTCTACTGTTTAGCCACATCAGGGGCTCTGCAAACGCAACGTGACGCCCGTAGAGCATTCCATCAAAGTCTGCATTTCAAAACGTCACTACTTCACTTCCGAGCCCCGGCATGTGTCCAAACAGTAGTTTACCCCCACATATGGGGTATCACCGTACTCAGGAGAAACTGGACAACAAATATTGGGGTCAAATTTCTCCTGTTACCCTTGGGAAAATTAAAAATTCTGGGCTAAAAAATTATTTTTGAGGAAAGAAAACGTATTTATTATTTTCACGGCTCTGCGTTATAAACTTCTGTGAAGCACTTGGGGGTTCAAATTGCTCAACTCACATCTAGATAAGTTCCTTTGGGGGTCTAGTTTCCAAAATGGGGTCATTTGTGGGGGATTTCCAATGTTTAGGCACACAGGGGCTCTCCAAACGCGACATGGTGTCCGCTAATGACTGGAGCTAATTTTCCATTTAAAAAGCCAAATGGCGTGCCTTCCCTTTCCGAGCCCTGCCGTGCGCCCAAACAGTGGTTTACCCCCACATATGGGGTATCTGCGTACTCAGGACAAACTGGACAACAACATTTGTGGTCCAATTTCTCCTATTACCATTGGCAAAATAGGAAATTCCAGGCTAAAAAATCATTTTTGAGGAAAGAAAAATTATTTATTTTTATGGCTCTGCGTTATAAACTTCTGTGAAGCACCTGGGGGTTTAAAGTGCTCAGTATGCATCTAGATAAGTTCCTTGGGGAGTCTAGTTTCCAAAATGGGGTCACTTGTGGGGGCTTAGGCACACAGGAGCTCTCAAAACGCAACATGGTGTCCGCTAACAATTGGAGCTAATTTTCCATTCAAAAAGTCAAAAGGCGCGCCTTCCCTTCCGAGCCCTGCCGTGTGCCCAAACAGTGGTTTATTCCTACATATGAGGTATCGGCGTACTCGGGAGAAATTGCCCAACAAATTTTAGGATCTATTTTATCCTATTGCCCATGTAAAAATGAAAAAATTGAGGCGAAAATAAATTTTTTGTGAAAAAAAAGTACTTTTTCATTTTTACGGATCAATTTGTGAAGCACCTGAGGGTTTAAAGTGCTCACTAGGCATCTAGATAAGTTCCTTGGGGGGTACAGTTTCTAAAATGGGGTCACTTGTGGGGGAGCTCCAATGTTTAGGCACACAGGGTCTCTCCAAACGCGACATGGTGTCTGCTAACGATGGAGATAATTTTTCATTCAAAAAGTCAAATGGCGCTCCTTCCCTTCCGAGCCTTACCATGTGCCCAAACAGTGGTTTACCCCCACATGTGAGGTATCGGTGTACTCAGGAGAAATTGCCCAACAAATTTTAGGATCCACTTTATCCTGTTGCCCATGTGAAAATGAAAAAATTGAGGCTAAAATAATTTTTTTGTGACAAAAAAAAGTACTTTTTTATTTTTACGGATCAATTTGTGAAGCACCTGGGGGTTTAAAGTGCTCACTATGCATCTAGATAAGTTCCTTGGGGTGTCTAGTTTCCAAAATGGGGTCAATTGTGGGGGAGCTCCAATTTTTAGGCACATGGGGGCTCTCCAAACGTGACATGGTGTCCGCTAAAGAGTGCAGCCAATTTTTTATTCAAAAAGTCAAATGGCGCTCCTTCCCTTCCAAGCCCTGCCGTGTGCCCAAACAGTGGTTTACCCCCACATATGAGGTATCAGCGTACTCAGGACAAATTGGACAACAACTTTCGTAGTTCAGTTTCTCCTTTTACCATTAGGAAAATAAAAAATTGTTGCTAAAATTCATTTTTGTGACTAAAAAGTTAAATGTTCATTTTTTCCTTCCATGTTGCTTCTGCTGCTGTGAAGCACCTGAAGGGTTAAGAAACTTCTTGAATGTGGTTTGTGCACCTTGAGGGGTGCAGTTTTTAGAATGGTGTCACTATGGGGTATTTTTAGCCATATAGACCCCTCAAACTGTCTTCAAATGTGAGGTGGTTTTGTAAATTTCGTTGTAAAAATGAGGAATCGCTGGTCAAATTTTAACCCTTATAACTTCCTAGCAAAAAAGAATTTTGTTTCCAAAATTGCGCTGATGTAAAGTAGACGTGTGGGAAATGTTATTTATTAACTATTTTGTGTCACATAACTCTCTGGTTTAACAGCATAAAAATTCAAAATGTGAAAATTGCGAAATTTTGAAAATTTTCGCCAAATTTCCATTTTTATCACAAATAAACACAGAATTTATTGACCTAAATTTACCACTAACATGAAGGCCAATATGTCACGAAAAAACAGTCTCAGAACCGCTAGGATCCATTGAAGCGTTCCTCAGTTATTACCTCAAAGGGACACTGGTCAGAATTGCAAAAAACAGCCAGGTCATTAAGGTCAAGATAGGCTGGGTCATGAAGGGGTTAATGATACAATTTTGGTGCAGATACGATCTTTTGATCGACTTTTATTGCATTTTAATGCAATGTTGGGGCAACCAAAAAATGTAATCCTGGCATTATGAATTTTATTAGCACTACGGGGCGAAAGGGGGGTGATTTGAACTTTTATTTTTTTTAATTTTTTCATATTTTTAAAAACTTTTTTTACTTTTGCCATGCTTCAATAGCTTCCATGGGAGAGGCTGGCACAACTCGATTGCCTCTGCCACATAGAGGCGATGATCAGATCACCACTATGTAGGAGAATTACAGCACAGCTATGAGCGCCGTCCACAGGGTGGCGCTCACAGCAATCTGGCATCAGCAACCATAGAAGTCTGCAGGAGACCTCTGATTGTCATGCTGAGGCGCCGATGACCCCCAATCACGTGACGGGGTCACCGGCGCACGCATTTGTGGCCAGATGGCCTGAAGCGCTTGTTAAATGCCACTGTCAGAGTTTGAGAGTGGCATTTAACTAGTCAATAGGTGCAGGCGGATTGCGATTCTGCCCGCGCCTATTGTGGGCACATGTCAGCTGTTCAAAACAGCTGACATGTCCTGGCTTTTATGAGGGCTCACAGCCGAAGCCCGCATCAAAGCAGGGGTTTTGCCATCGGATGTACTATTCCGTCCAATGGCAGAAATGGGTTAAGAGACCTCATAATGTTACACATATCATTCAGGCAATCTGAAGTACTTTCGATTTGTTGAAAATCAAACTTGTTGGAAGAATTCCCCAAAGAGGTGCGAAACTGGCTAAATAAGATTAAAATAGATAAATCTCGGGGTCCAGAAGGCATACACTCATGAGTAGTGTTGAGCGATACCGTCCGATACTTGAAAGTATCGGTATCGGATAGTATCGGCCGATACCCGAAAAATATCGGATATCGCCGATACCGATATCCGATACCAATACAAGTCAATGGGACATCAAGTATCGGAATGTATCCTGATGGTTCCCAGGGTCTGAAGGAGAGGAAACTCTCCTTCAGGCCCTGGGATCCATAGTGAGGTGTAAAAAAAAGAATTAAAATAAAAAATATTGATATATTCACCTCTCCGGCGGCCCCTGGACATCACGCTGGTAACCGGCTGGCTTCTTTGTTTAAAATGAGCGCGTTTAGGACCTGCGAATGACGTCGCGGCTTCTGATTGGTCGCGTGCCGCTCATGTGACCGCCACGCGACCAATCAGAAGCCGCGACGTCATTCGCAGGTCCTAAATTCCTAGAATTAGGAGTTTAGTGAATGAGAATGGTTATAAATGGTATATTCTCTAACTGGGTCGCTGTGACCAGTGGAGTACTGCAGGGGTCGGTGTCCTGTTCTCCTCAGCATATTTATTAACGATCTGGTGCAAGGTTTACACAGTAAAATATCGATATTTGCAGATGATACAAAACTATGTAAAGCAATCAATACAAGAAAGGAGAGTATTCTGCTACAGATGGATCTGGATAAGTTGAAAGCTTGGGCCGAGAGGTGGCAGATGTGGTTTAACAATGATAAATGTAAGGTTATAAACATGGGAAGAAGGAATCAATATGACCATTACACATTGAATGGGAAACCACTGGGTAAATCTGACATGGAGAAGGATTTGCGGATCCTAGCTAATGATAAACTTATTTGGAGCAGCCAGTGCCTGGCAACGGCTGCCAAGGCAAACAGGATCATTGAGTGCATTAAAAGAGGTCTGGATACACATGATGAGAGCATTAAATTGCCTCTGTACAAATCCCTGGTTAGACCGCACATGGAGTACTGTGTCCAGTTTTGGGCACCGGTGCTCAGGAAGGATATAATGGAACTAGAGCGAGTACAAAGGAGGGCAACAAAATTAATAAAGGGGATAGGGGAACTACAATACCCAGAGAGACTAGAAAAATTAGGATTATTTAGTCTAGAAAAAAAGATGACTGAGGGGCGATCTAATAACCATGCATAAGTATACAATACAAATATCTCTCTGTATCTGTTTATACCAAGGAAGTTGACCGTCACAAGGGGGCATTCTCTGCATCTGGAGGAGGAAAAGTTTTTCCACCAACATAGAAGAGGATTCTTTACTGATAGGTCAGTGAGAATCTGGAATTCCTTTCCTGAGGAGGTGGTGATGGCGAACTCAGTCGAGGGGTTCAAGAGAGGCCTGGATGCCTTCCTCGAGCATAACAATATTGTATCTTACAGTTATTAGGTTCTTTAGAAGGATGCAGATCTGGGGATTTATTCTGATGGAATATAGGCTGAACTGGATGAACAAATGTTTTTTTTCGGCCTTGCTCACTATGTTACTATGTAATTCAGTGAAGTGATGGTGAATTTGAATTTCAAAAGATTTGCTCATCTCTAATTGCAGGTCCTTTTTTATAATCAAGATGAATACAATCTTCAATTGCTTGGAATTTAGAGATGTCCAGCCAGAAATATTTGGTGGAAACAATATGTTAGGACTGGCGGAACGCACCAAGTAAGATGATATAGATGCGTTCGCAGTCCGGGGTCCACCGTGCAGGCGAAACCCGCTGCTAGTGAATGACAGACTATATGGCGGTACTAAAAGTATAAACACGTGGGTTAAACCTGAAGAAAGCGATCCTGTTAAGTCACAGGACCGCGGTACCGCACATAGAGCGCGAGCAAGTAGTCAGCGAACTTAACCCCGAAAGGGATTGAAGTCCGATTAGACCCTTGCTGGCACAACACCGCAACTGGGTGTGTAATGAACCTTATTAGTAACAAATGAGCACAAGAGTGCGTGCGATGCCGCACTGACGGACGCCACTAACCACCCAGGCTTGGGTATGGAAAGCGCAAGGCAAGCGCACGGCGCCGTACTGGCAGGCACAGCTATAGGACGCTGTGATGTGTGTAACATACAGATGGATAGTCGGGCGCTAGAGAGCTACCATCATCCGCGAGCAGTCAACAACTCTAGGGAGGGATACTTAGGAGCTTTCATCCATCGACATACATCCATCCACACACACACATAATAATTGTACACTAGCACATGGCCGTGCGGTCATGCGCAGTTTATATAGTTGCAGGACAGGAAATGGCCACAGAAACTTTGCCCTTCCAACACCTGCCAAGAGGACCAATGGAATGCGCTGCAGAGCCTGAGCACATGACCCTCGATCTCCAACGGGAGATCTTGCCCTGGGCATGCTCAGTGTGCGCAAATAAGGACTTAGTCCCAGAGAAGTCCGCTCGTTGCTGACCAGCACTGACTTTAATGGCAGGAGCTGAAGAAGCAGCAGTAACTCTCTGTACAGAGCGAGACCGAGCAAGACGCTGGGACCGACGTCCTTGCTGAGCAGACTCCACTGTGGCTGGATAGGAAAGGGAGACCGCAGCGGAGACAGCCCGAGATTCCCCCTGTGCAGAAGTGGGAACTCGAGACCTAACATTACCCCCCCTCCTAGGGCCCCCCCCCTCCTTGGGCCTCGCTACGCTCGAAGGCAGCAATGAGCTGTGGGGCCCGAATGTTTTCAGCAGGTTCCCATGACCTGTCCTCTGGGCCATAACCCTTCCAATCCACCAAATAGAACTTTTTGCCGCGTACCACCTTGCACCCCAAAATAGCGTTCACCTCATAATCGTCCGTAGACGAACCCGATGTCCCGGCAGATGACTCGGAAAACCGGGACATGTATACGGGTTTCAAGAGGGATACGTGAAAGGTGTCGGTGATACCCAAGCGTGGAGGAAGAGCCAGACGGTAGACCACGGGATTAACCTGTTCGAGAACCTTGAAGGGACCCAAGTAGCGAGGAGCAAACTTAGTGGACTCAACTCGCAGCCTGATGTTACGGGCGGAGAGCCACACCAAGTCGCCAGGGGCAAAGGTCGGAGCGAGGCGCCGATGAACATCAGCGGAGGACCTCATTCTCTCCTTGGAGGCCCGAATGGCATCCTGCGTGCGATCCCAAATGTCCCGTGCCTCCACAGCCCAGTCTGCCACCCTGGAGTCAGCGGAAGACACAGGCATGGGCACAGGAACACGCGGATGCTGGCCGTAATTTAAGAGGAATGGAGTCTGACCAGTGGAGTCGGCTACGGCATTGTTAAGTGCAAACTCTGCCCATGGTAACAAGGATGCCCAGTCATCCTGCCTGGCAGAAACAAAATGTCGCAGATATGTGACCAAGGTCTGGTTGGCCCTTTCAACCAACCCATTCGTCTCTGGATGATATGCCGAAGAGAGATTTTACTCAATACTGAGTAGACGACAAAGCTCTCTCCAGAATCGAGACGCAAACTGGGGACCCCGGTCACTAACAATTTTGTCTGGCATACCGTGTAGGCGAAAGATATGCTTGATAAACAAGACAGCCAACGCCCGTGCAGATGGTAGCCGTGGAAGAGGCACCAAATGCACCATTTTGGAAAAATGGTCGGTGATCACCCAGATAATGGTGCAGTTACGAGACTTGGGCAAGCCCACCACAAAGTCCATCCCGACCATCTCCCAGGGCCTGTCTGCCACGGGCAGAGGATACAGCAAACCAGCTGGCCGTTGCCGAGGAGTCTTGTTCCTGGCGCAAGAGACACACGCCCGAATATACTCCGCGACATCACGGGCCATATGCGGCCACCAGTATGTCCTCGCCAGTAGCTCAGATGTCCTTTTAGTACCAAAATGTCCACCCACCCTGGATGAATGCGCCCAAAAAAGAACCTCTGGTCGCAAACTGGATGGAACAAAAGTCTTGCCCGGGGGCACAGACTCCAGCGAAACCGGAGCCATAGTTCTCAAGCTCTCGGTGGGGAAAATAAGCCGAGGCTCCTCCTCCGCAGATGACACAACGGAGCGAGAGAGAGCGTCGGCCCGAATGTTCTTCTCCCCAGAAAGGAAATGGAGGGTGAAATGAAACCTGGAGAAGAACAAGGACCATCTGGCCTGGCGAGAATTCAACCGCTGAGCTGTCTGCAGGTATACCAAATTTTTATGGTCTGTGAAGACTTGGAAGGGAAAACGTGCTCCCTCCAAGAGATGTCTCCACTCCGAGAAAGCCAACTTCATGGCTAGCAACTCCCTGTCCCCGATGGAATAATTCCTCTCTGCTGGTGCGAAGGTCTTGGAGAAAAAGAAGCATGGATGCTTCCGACCTTGAGCATCCTTTTGGAAGAGGACTGCTCCAGCACCAACAGAAGAGGCATCCACCTCCATGATAAATGGCTTATCAACATCGGGGCGATGTAGAATGGGAGCGCTAGCGAAGTGTGACTTTATAGAGATAAAGGCCTTGGAGACCTCCTCAGACCACAATTTGGGATTCGCCCCCTTTTTGGTGAGGGCAACCAAGGGAGCTACCAAAGTTGAGAAGTGCGGGATGAACTGGCGATAATAATTGATGAATCCCATAAAGCGCTGCACCGCTTTAAGAGAATGGGGTTCCTGCCAGTCCATCACAGCCTGTAGTTTGGCAGGATCCATAGCCAATCCCTGGGCTGAGATGATGTAGCCTAGGAAAGGTAAGGACTCCTGCTCAAACATACACTTCTCCAACTTGGCATAGAGAGAGTTTGCCCGTAGGAGGTCGAAGACTTTGCTAACATCTCTCCGGTGGGAGTCAATATCTGGAGAGTAGATGAGAATATCATCCAGATAGACTACGACCGAGGTGGAAAGCATATCCCGGAAGATATCGTTCACAAAGTCTTGGAAAACGGCTGGGGCATTACAGAGCCCGAAGGGCATCACCAGATATTCATAGTGCCCATCCCTGGTGTTAAACGCTGTCTTCCATTCGTCCCCCTCACGGATGCGAATCAGGTTGTAAGCACCCCGCAGATCTAATTTAGTAAATACCCTTGCTCCCCGAAGCCTATCGAATAGTTTGGATATCAAAGGCAAAGGGTACTTATTCTTAACGGTGATGGCGTTAAGACCCCTGTAGTCTATGCATGGACGCAATTCCCCATTCTTCTTCTGCACGAAGAAGAACCCTGCCCCAGCAGGTGACACTGACTTCCTGATGAACCCTCTTGCCAGATTTTCCTGGATGTACTGTGACATTGCCTCCGTCTCCGGGAGAGATAGCGGATAGACTCTACCCCGGGGAGGCTCAGCACCAGGCAAGAGGTCAATAGGACAGTCATAGGGGCGATGGGGCGGAAGGGTCTCCGCCGCCTTTTTGGAGAACACGTCTGCATAAGACCAATACTGCTTGGGGAGAGAGGATAGATCTGCGGGTACCTCTGTTGTAGCAACCTGAACGCACGCCCTCTGACACCTACCCCCACAAGATTCACCCAATCCCAGAATTCTGCCAGAGGACCACTCGATATGAGGAGAGTGGTACCGTAGCCAAGGGATTCCCAACAGGATCTCATCAATTCCCTCTGGAATGACGAGCAGAGAAATAATCTCCTGATGAGATGGCGACATGGACAGAGTAAAAGGGATGGTCTGGTGTGTTATCTGTGAGGGCAGTGTCGACCCATTCACCACTCGTACCGTTACAGGTTGAGCTAGCATAACCAGGGGTATTGCGTGACGTTGGGCGAAGGCAGAAGACATAAAATTGCCCTCCGCCCCAGAATCCACGCAGAGCTCTACTGAGTGGGAGAATGAGCCTATAGTAATTGTCCCCTTAAAGGACAATTTAGAGGCAAACGTCGCCGTGTCTAGTGTACCTCCACCTACGACCACTAGACGCTGACGTTTCCTCGACCGCTGAGGACATCTGGTGGCTAGATGTCCTGACTGCTGGCAAACATGACAGACCCTGAGTGCACAAGCGGTCCGGGACTTAGATCCCGCTTGTGACCCTTCTCTGGCCTCATGTGACTCAGGAACCAGGACCGGAGATTCCAGAGGTTTGGCGAAAATAGGAGCCAGCCGAAACCTCTGCCTACACTGGGCTCGCTCTAACCTCCGCTCGTTAAAACGGAGATCAATTCGAGTGGAGACTGTTATTAACTCCTCCAGTGTGGTAGGAATCTCCCTAGTGGCCAAAGCATCCTTTACTTGGTCAGCCAAGCCCCTCCAAAATATGGGGATAAGAGCTTTATCCGACCATTCCAGCTCAGATGCTAAAGTGCGGAATTGGACGGCAAAATGACTGACCAAGGACTCACCCTGAGTTAATGCCAGCAGTTGGAGCGCAGTATCATGGGTGACTTGAGGTCCTAAAAAGACCTGTTTCAGAGTGCTCAAAAACAGCGGAGCACTCTGCACCACATGATCGCCATGCTCCCACAGCGGCGTAGCCCATTCCAACGCCCTGTCCGACAACAGAGATACAATAAATCCCACCTTAGCCCGCTCTGTGGGGAAGCGTGCAGCCAGGAGCTCAAGATGAATAGAGCACTGACTCACAAATCCCCTACAAAATTTGCTATCACCAGAAAATTTTTCTGGCAGCGGGAGGCGAGAAAATGTCGGAACAGGGGTGGCAATGGACAAAGTTGCTGCAGCCACGCTGGCAGCCTGTACAGCAACTGCGGTCACATCCACAGCTGAGGTTGCGCTCTCGAGAGCCGCCAACCTACCCTCCAGCTGCTGGATATACCGGAAGGATTGCTGTTTGTCTGTCATCACTAGCCAGACCCTGGCGCTAGTGTAATGTTAGGACTGGCGGAACGCACCAAGTAAGATGATATAGATGCGTTCGCAGTCCGGGGTCCACCGTGCAGGCGAAACCCGCTGCTAGTGAATGACAGACTATATGGCGGTACTAAAAGTATAAACACGTGGGTTAAACCTCACCCAACGTGAAGAAAGCGATCCTGTTAAGTCACAGGACCGCTGTACCGCACATAGAGCGCGAGCAAGTAGTCAGCGAACTTAACCCCGAAAGGGATTGAAGTCCGATTAGACCCTTGCTGGCACAACACCGCAACTGGGTGTGTAATGAACCTTATTAGTAACAAATGAGCACAAGAGTGCGTGCGATGCCGCACTGACGGACGCCACTAACCACCCAGGCTTGGGTATGGAAAGCGCAAGGCAAGCGCACGGCGCCGTACTGGCAGGCACAGCTATAGGACGCTGTGATGTGTGTAACATACAGATGGATAGTCGGGCGCTAGAGAGCTACCATCATCCGCGAGCAGTCAACAACTCTAGGGAGGGATACTTAGGAGCTTTCATCCATCGACATACATCCATCCACACACACACATAATAATTGTACACTAGCGCATGGCCGTGCGGTCATGCGCAGTTTATATAGTTGCAGGACAGGAAGTGGCCACAGAAACTTTGCCCTTCCAAGACCTGCCAAGAGGACCAATGGAATGCGCTGCAGAGCCTGAGCACATGACCCTCGATCTCCAACGAGAGATCTTGCCCTGGGCATGCTCAGTGTGCGCAAATAAGGACTTAGTCCCAGAGAAGTCCGCTCGTTGCTGACCAGCACTGACTTTAATGGCAGGAGCTGAAGAAGCAGCAGTAACTCTCTGTACAGAGCGAGACCGAGCAAGACGCTGGGACCGACGTCCTTGCTGAGCAGACTCCACTGCGGCTGGATAGGAATGGGAGACCGCAGCGGAGACGGCCCGAGATTCCCCCTGTTCGAACTCGAGACCTAACACAATATACCCCAAAAAGTTCATTTCTTGTGCATAGGACATACATTTTTGAAAAAAAAATTCAAGTAATTTTTGGAAATACAGTATTTACTGTAACAAGTGGAAACGGAGGCACAGAAGTTGAAGTACACATTCGTTTTTATTAAGGTTTAACATGGAACCTCTGTGCCACGGTCTGGGGAGCTTTAAAGGGGGAGTAACTTTGTGAGTCCCAGATACATGTGGTAAGTCCCCTCGAACAGGGTCAGAATGGTATGCCTGGGGGACACGGGTGTTACCTCCAGTTAGACCCCAGACTCGTGGTAGCTGTCCCAGTGGGACAAACGGACAAGCCGGGTTAGCAGGAGACGTGGAGCTAACCAGATGGAACCGGGTGTACAGGTAGAAGCTGGTCCCAGCGGTACTGGCATTGTCCGGAGTTGAGGATGGCAGATTGGCGGGACGAGAAGGAACTGGCGTAGACAGAGCGAACGTTGTCCAAGATAGCCAGGTAACTGATAGCTGATGATCTGTGGAAACAGAGATTATTAGCAGAGCACTGGCAGAGAACTTTCAGAAACTGAAGCACATGCTGACAGGAACCAGAAGAAACAACCACGGTGGAGGAGCTATAAATAGCATTGAACAACACACCATTGGCCAGAAGCATACTTTTAAAAATGTGCGCTGTCTCTTTAAGAGACCTAAGCACTCTGCCTGAGAACCTGCTGGCAGCACGCCAGGCTGCAGGAGAGGAAGGAGAGCCAGCACAGAGTGGGAGTCCCGACGGGGACCCCGCAAAGGTACAGAGACCGGACCAGGTGTAACATTTACATGACTTACATAGGAAGCATAATTAAAATAACTCTGGAAATTGACCCCCAAAAAGTTGAAGAACTGAAAGGGCGTTCCCGAGTCAACAAGTTGTCCATAACAGTCTTCCATCGTTCCCATGTCTATTCCTGATAAGACTGTAAGTACTCCTGAGGTTAAGTTTGGCAAACCAAAGGTTCTCAAAAGCTAGGATGATCTGTGTCCGGCCCATAGATCTCAACAGAAAATTTACATATTAAAAAATATATGGATTACTCTGGAATGAAGTATTGGATCACATATGTGAAGGTATTATTTTATTCATCTTTCTATGATCTACATGCTTTTATAGATTGCTTAAGAGATTTGAGCCTTCTGACAGATTCCCTTTATTGATAAATCTTACGTTTAATAGTTTTGACAGTTATAATTTATTACAAAAAAGTTTGGCATGCAAATGTGTTTCATTGCAGTGTAAGCCATAGTGACCTCATTCTAATGACAGCAGCATGAAACCTAATGAATTAAATGCACTGGCCTAAAAGGAAAAACAGAATATTTCAAACCAGAATTCACCAATATAGGCTTTACTTCTGTGCCAGCCACATTGCTATCTGACACTGTAGATCCTATTTATAAACTTACTGTACTGTAATGTACAAGAGGTAACATTGGTAGCAAGTCAGTAGTTTCTCAATTAACTAGCAATTAAAGTTCATTTTCCATAAATCGTTGAAAGCTTTAGTTTTTAGGTATAGTTTTTATTGCCTCCAAATGATCAAAGACAAATAGTATCAGCTCTGAAATAAAGCTATTCAAAATATATAAAATTTGATCTTTGGTTATAGTTATGTTCTTAGTCCATTTTCTATGATTTAGTTTCAATGCTGATTGAAATTACATGTTTTGTTATTCTTTTCCAAAGACTGTTTATTATAAAATAACAAGAGTTGTAGTGTCTTGATATAAGCTAAAAGAAAATGCTAAACATGGCCCCTACTGTACTGAAAAAATTGATAGCCACAGATAAATAAATGTAGGGCTGCATGCTCATGATTTGCCTGGGCTGTTTACAAATTTTTAGTCGTGCATATGGCTATTATTTAGAATAATCAATTTGCTCCTTCTTCTCTGCAATGTTTTTATGTTTCTTCCAAAGGGGTCTACTATGTGACACTATGACATTTCTTCAATACATTTCACATTTCTTGACTTGTGAAGAAAGAGTATATAATTTAGAATTGTTATTTTCTTGAACCTGTGTTTCGGACACTAACTTCCTACCTAGTTACTTAGCAACTACTGTGGGAGAATGGTCTAATGAGCTCCAACCACTCGATTTCAGATTGTAAGTCACCTGAATTCCATAAACAGTGTATTAGTATTTTCCTTATTTATTAAAACTTGATATGTACGTAAGAAACAATGAGTTTTCCTACATTGCATATGTAAATCTACGTGAAATGTAACGAGCTATAAAATTGTTTGAATGGTTTCTGCTTCTTTAAGTTGTTCAATAATAAATTATATTGTGGTACCATGTTAGCCAGAAAAATCGATGTAAATACTTTTCTGCCCAATGATGACAAAAGTATTATTCTTAGATGGAACAGCTTTCATCCAAGACACACAAAAAAGCCATCATCTACAGTCCAGCTCTGAGGTATATTCGGATCTGTCCAGACAGTAAAGGCAGGGAACTACAGCTGCTATCATCAAGGAATACATTCCTACAACAAGGATACCAGCCACTGGAAATAGATGAACAGATCCACAGGGCTACAAGGATCCCAAGAAGCAGCCTCCAGGATTACAAATTGAGAGAGGACAACAACAGGGTGCCTCTTGTGGACACATACAACCCCCACATGAGCATCCTAAGGAAAATTGGTGCTGATCCCTACCCATATTCCATAGATACCACAAATTAAAAGACACTTCTCTCCTACAAACAGCCCCTAACTTAAGGAATCTCCTTGTCAGAAGTATCCTCTCATCACCATCAGTGACGGGTACATTCCCATGTAACAATAAAAAATGCAAAACTTGTCCCCACATATTATCAACAAATATAGTCTGGAAGCCAAACAAAAATCAGGACTATAAGGTCATGGGTTTCTTTTCATGTACATCCTCCAATGTGGTGTACATCAGGGGTTTCAAACTGCATTCCTCGAGGGCTGCAAACAGGTCATGTTTTCAGGATTTCCTTGTACTGCACAGGTGATAATTTAATCACCTACACAAATAATGAGTTGGTGAATAAATTATCACCTGTGCAGTACAAGGAAATCCTGAAAACATGACCTGTTTGCAGCCCTCGAGGAATGCAGTTTGACACCCCTGGTGTACATGATACAATGTACGAGATGCCCTAGAAGTATCTATATTGGGGAAACCATGCAAAAACTACAAACAAGGATGTACCTACACAGACACACAATCAGGAATGAAATGGACACGCATGTGGGAAAACATTTATCTGGAACAAGACATCGCGTAACAGACTTAAGTCTTAATACTAAAAGGTCATTGTAAAAAGTAACATTTGGGAATTCACACCTCCACTCCAGATAATTAACCCCTTTACCCCCAAGGGTGGTTTGCACGTTAATGACCAGGCCAATTTTTACAATTCTGACCACTGTCCTTTTATGAGGTTATAACTCTGGAACGCTTCAACAGATCCCGGTGATTCTGACATTGTTTTCTCGTGACATATTGTACTTCATAATAGTGGTAAAATTTCTTTGATATTACCTGCGTTTATTTGTGAAAAAAACAGAAATTTTGCGAAAATTTTGAAAATTTCGCAATTTTCCAAATTTGAATTTTTATGCAATTAAATCACAGAGATATGTCACAAAAAAATACTTAATAAGTAACATTTCCCACATGTCTACTTTACATCAGCACAATTTTGGAACCAAAATTTTTTTTGGGGGAGTTATAAGGGTTAAAAATTGACCAGCAATTTCTCATTTTTACAACACCATTTTTTGGGGGGACTTCATTTGAAGTCATTTTGAGGGGTCTATATGATAGAAAATACCCAAGTGTGACACCATTCTAAAACTGCACCCCTCAAGGTGCTCAAAACCACATTCAAGAAGTTTATTAACCCTTCAGGTGTTTCACAGTAATTTTTGGAATGTTTAAATAAAAATGAACATTTACCGTATATACTCGAGTATAAGCCGACCCGAGTATAAGCCGACCCCCCTAATTTTGCCACAAAAAACTGGGAAAACTTATTGACTCGAGTATAAGCCTAGGGTGGGAAATGCAGCAGCTACCGGGGAATTTCAAAAATAAAAATAGATGCTCCATACCGTTCATTATGGCCCCATAGATGCTCCATAGAAAGCTGTGCCACATATAATGCTCTGCACCATTCATTATGGCCCCATAGATGCTCCACATAAAGCTGTGCCATATATAATGCTCTGCACCGTTCATTATGGCCCCATAAATGCTCCACATAAAGCTGTGCCATATAGAATGCTCTGCACCGTTCATTATAGCCCATAGATGCTCCATAGAAAGCTGTGCCCCATATAATGCTCTGCACCGTTCATTATGGCCCCATAGATGCGCCATAGAAATCTGTGCCATATAGAATGCTCTGCACTGTTCATTATGGCCCCATAGATGCTCCACATAAAGATGTGCCATATAGAATGCTCTGCACCGTTCATTATGGCCCCATAGATGCTCCATAGAAATCTGTGCCATATAGAATGCTCTGCACCATTCATTATTGCCCCATAGATGCTCCATAGAAAGCTGTGCCCCATATATATTGCTCTGCACCGTTGATTATGGCCCCATAGATGCTCCTTATAAAGCTGTGCCCCATATATATTGCTCTGCACCGTTGATTATGGCCCCATAGATGCTCCTTATAAAGCTGTGCCCCATATATTCTCTTCGCTCAGGACGCCGGCGCTTTCAATATTTACCTGCTCCTCGTGCGGCTCTGTCTCCAGCACTGACACTCAGCAGAGGGCTCGCACTGACTACTTCACCGCGCCCTCTAACCTGAGCGTCACTGCTAGAGGACACTGCAGACGGAGCTGCACCGGAGCGAGGAGCAGGTAAATATCGCGCAGCACTCCCCTCCCCGTATATTTACCTGCTCCCGGCATGGTCCCTGCTTCTCCCGGCGCTGCATCTTCTTCCTGTATTGAGCGGTCACAGTTACCGCTCATTTACAGCAATGAAGCCGCATATTCATTGCTGTAATGAGCGGTACCATGTGACCACTCAGTACAGGAAGAAGATGCAGCGTCGGAAGAAGCAGGGACTGCAGGGACCACGCCGGAGCAGGTAAGTATAACTAGACAGCCCCCGCTCCCCCTCCCCTGCCGACCCCCGGGTATGACTCGAGTATAAGCCGAGAGGGGGACTTTCAGCCCAAAAAAATAGGCTGAAAATCTCGGCTTACACTCGAGTATATACGGTAACTTTTTTTCACCAAAAATTTATTTCAGCTCCAATTTGTTTTATTTTTCCAAGGGTAACAGGAGAAAATGGACCCCAAAAGTTGTTGTACAATTTGTCCTGAGTACGCCGATACCCCATATGTGGGCGTAAACTACTGTTTGGGCGCATGACAGAGCTCGGAAGCGAAGGAGCGCCATTTGACTTTTCAATGCAAAATTGACAGGAATTGTGATGGGACGCCATGTTGCATTTGGAGAGCCACTGATGTGTCTAAACATTGAAACCCCCCACAAGTGACACTATTTTGGAAAGTAGACCCCCTAAGGAATTTACCTAGATGTGTGGTGAGCACTTTGACCCACCAAGTGCTTCACAGAAGTTTATAATGCAGAACCGTAAAAATAAAAAATCATATTATTTCACAAAAAAATATCTTTTCTCCCCCAATTTTTTATTTTCCCAAGGGTAAGAGAAGAAATGGAACACCAAAAGTTGTTGTACAATTTGTCCTGAGTACGCTGATACCCCATATGTGGGGGTAAACCACTGTTTGGGCACATGGGAGAGCTTGGAAGGGAAGGAGCGCCGTTTGACTTTTCAATGCAAAATTGACAGGAATTGAGATGGGACGCCATGTTGCGTTTGGAGAGCCACTGATGTGCCTAAACATTGAAACCCCCCACAAGAGACACCATTTTGGAAAGTAGACCCCCTAAGGAACTTATCTAGATGTGTGGTGAGCATTTTGACCCACCAAGGGCTTCACAGAAGTTTATAATGCAGAGCCGTAAAAATAAAACAAAATTTTTTTCCCACAAAAATTATTTTTTAGCCCCCAGTTTTGAATGTTCCCGAGGGTAACAGGAGAAATTTGATCCCAAAAGTTGTTGTCCAATTTGTCCTGAGTATGCTGATACCCCATATGTGGGGGGAACCACCGTTTGGGCGCATGGGAGGGCTCGGAAGGGAAGGAGCGCCATTTGGAATGCAGACTTAGATGGAATGGTCTGCAGGAGTCACATTGCATTTGCAGAGCCCCTAATGTACCTAAACAGTAGAAACCCCCACAAGTGACACCACTTTGGAAAGTAAACCCCCTAAGGAACTCATCTAGATTTGTTGTGAGAGCTTTGAACCCCCAAGTGTTTCACTACAGTTTATAACGCAGAGCCATGCAAATAAAAATCTTTTTTTTCCACAAAAAATATTTTTTAGCCCCCAGTTTTGTATTTTTCCAAGGGTAACAGGAGAAATTGGACCCTAAATGTTGTTGTCCAATTTGTCCTGAGTACGCTGATACCTGATATGTGGGGGGGAACCACCGTTTGAGCGCATAGCAGAGCTCAAAAGGGACGGAGCATCATTTGGAATGCAGACTTAGATGGTTTGGTCTGCAGGCGTCACATTGCGTTAACCCTAATCCCAACCCTATTCCCAACCGTAAATGTAATCCAAACCCTAATCCTAACTTTAGCCCCAACCCTAACCCTAACTTTAGCCCCAACCCTAACTGTAGCCTTAACCCTAGCCCCAACCCTAACCTCAGCCCTAACCCTAACCCTAGCCCTAACCCTAACCCTAGCCCTAACCCTAACCCTAGCCCTAACCCTAACCCTAACCCTAACACTAGCCCTAACTCTAACCCGGATTTTAGCGGATTTTTATGATTGGCAGCCGTCACACACTGAAATACGCTTTTTATTGCAAAAAATATTTTTTGCGTTACCACATTTTGAGAGCTATAATTTTTCCATATTTGAGTCCACAGAGTCATTTGACATCTTGTTTTTTGCGGGACGAGTTGACGTTTTTATTGGTAACATTTTCGGGCATGTGACATTTTTTGATCGCTTTTTATTCCGATTTTTGTGAGGCAGAATGACCAAAAACCAGCTATTCATGAATTTCTTTGGAGGAGGCATTTATACCGTTCCAAGTTTGGTAAAATTGATAAAGCAGTTTTATTCTTCGGGTCAGTACTATTACAGCGATACCTCATTTATATAATTTTTTTATGTTTTGGCGCTTTTATATGATAAAAACTATTTTATAGAAAAAATAATTATTTTTGCATCGCTTTATTCTGAGGACTATAACTTTTTTTTTTCGCTGATGATGCTGTATGGCAGCTCATGTTTTGCGGGATAAGATGACGTTTTCAGCGGTACCATGGTCATTTATTTCCGTCTTTTTTATCGCGTGTTATTCCACTTTTTGTTTGGCGGTATGAGAATAAAGCGTTGTTTTTTGCCTCTTTTTTTTTACGGTGTTCACTGAAGGGGTTAACTAGTAATATAGTTTTATAGGTGGGGTCGTTACGGACGCGGCGATACTAAATATGTGTACTTTTCAATATTTTTTTGGGGGATTTTTTTTAATTTTTTTTACACATTGGAATATATTTTTTTTACACTATAACATTGCCCCAGGGGGGGCATCATGTTGTAGTGTAAGATCGCTGATCTGACACTTTGCTGTGCACGGTGTCAGATCAGCGATCTGACGGGCACTTTTCCTGGCTTCACAGTGCCTGCTCTGAGCAGGCGCAGTGAAGCCACCTCCCTGCAGGACCTGGATGCCGTGGCCAACTTGGATCCGGGCCTGCAAGGAGGAGGAGGAGGTAAGAGACCCTCGAAGCAACGCGATCGCTGCGGGGGTCTCAGGGAAGCCCGCAGGGAGCCCCCTCCCTGCGCGATGCTTCCCTTTACTGCTGGCACACCGCGATCATGTTTGATTGCGGTGTGCCGGGGGTTAATGTGCCGGGGGTGGTCCATGACCGCTCCTGGCACATAGTGCCGGATGTCAGCTGCGATAGGCAGCTGTCACCCGGCCACGATCGGCCGTGCTCCCCCCGGCAGTGCGGCCGATCGCGCTGGACGTACTATCCCATCGGTGGTCATATGGGCCCACCCCACCTCGACGGGATAGTACGTCCAATGTCAGAAAGGGGTTAAGAAGTACTGTACATTCCCACCACCTCTCCATTTCTAACAAAATGCCTAATTTGATTTCCTTGGCTTATCTTTAGGATGCATCACCGCTCCCACCTCATGAACAAATGTCCTACTGTAGTATCATTTAAATGTGGTGCCTTTTTCTTATTAATCTATTTGTAATCTTGCCTGAAGAATGAGCCTCTGTGCTCTGAAAGCCTGCAAACATTTGTTTCTGGTTAGCCAATAAAGGTATCACTCTGAAAATACCTTTGTCATCATGGGGCAGAAAAGTATTCACATTGCTTCTTAAAGTAAATGTTGTAAAGCTCTATGTCTAGAAAAATGTGAAGATGTTTTTTAATTATTATCCTGACATTACCTGATGGAATAGTGAAACATAAGTATATAAAGAGACACATTGTGTAGTAATCAATGGAATACAAACACTGTGAACTTTGAAATGATAAAAGGGTCAGTTCTCACAGTGTGTGTGTAATTTTGACACATTAAGCTTGTGGTTACACAAAACAATAATGGCACACAGTTTGTTGGCAACACTCCAAAGCTGGAGAATAGAACTTGGTGGCATCAGGAACAGTTTTGTGAAAGTTTACAATGTATCTTACAACTGGTAAGTAGTAAGTTTGCTCCGTCACTGTCTCAGGTCAAACTAAAAATCAAAGCACCGAATTTCTGGTAGGTTGGTGCTCAAGTAGGTTCCTATTCCATTAATCAGTACTCAAAAACTTGGCACTCACTTGTGATTCAAAAGGATGATATTTTATCTATGAAAACAATCCAGAAAATAGGAGACATTTTGGTCTGTAAGGTCAACCTTCATCAGTCTTCAGATTCCTTCAGAATTGCAGCACTCTCTACATATAATCTTACCCACAGGCCCACAAGAATCTCATTCAGGGCACAGAATGTTTAGTTCAGAATATATAAACTTTATTATTATATTGAAACTACTTTTTATAAAAACATAAAATACAAAAACTTATGCAAGTACCTCTATTCCAAAACAGCCTTGATGTGTGCTTAGTAATTGAACCCAACCAACATGCTGACCTTGATATAAGGCAATGTCATAGGTCAGATTATTGCATAAAAATGCTATATAGGTTTTAGGTATCGTATTGTAAGGTGACTGCTTGAATGTAAACTCTCTAAAGTGCAAATGTGCTGAGTAGTAGTTTGCGTGCTAGGGTTTAGCTGCAAAAGAGTTGTCATAGTACCCTGCATAAATATGCAAGAACCGGTACATACCGCAACTTCTGTGGCACCTGCCTCAATAGAATATACCCATATAATACGCACGTACTAAACTTAACAAGATGGTAAGTGTAGAGCACAAAAGAGCATATTCACCTCACTACAGCACGCTCAAGGAAACCCCTACGCGCGTTTCGATCGTATCTTCATCCGGGGGCGGATGAAGATACGATCGAAACGCGCGTAGGGGTTTCCTTGAGCGTGCTGTAGTGAGGTGAATATGCTCTTTTGTGCTCTACACTTACCATCTTGTTAAGTTTAGTACGTGCGTATTATATGGGTATATTCTATTGAGGCAGGTGCCACAGAAGTTGCGGTATGTACCGGTTCTTGCATATTTATGCAGGGTACTATGACAACTCTTTTGCAGCTAAACCCTAGCACGCAAACTACTACTCAGCACATTTGCACTTTAGAGAGTTTACATTCAAGCAGTCACCTTACAATACGATACCTAAAACCTATATAGCATTTTTATGCAATAATCTGACCTATGACATTGCCTTATATCAAGGTCAGCATGTTGGTTGGGTTCAATTACTAAGCACACATCAAGGCTGTTTTGGAATAGAGGTACTTGCATAAGTTTTTGTATTTTATGTTTTTATAAAAAGTAGTTTCAATATAATAATAAAGTTTATATATTCTGAACTAAACATTCTGTGCCCTGAATGAGATTCTTGTGGGCCTGTGGGTAAGATCAGTTGTTTGAATGTGTTCCAATAGAGGTTCTAAGGACTAATATGTATAAATACTCTCTACATATAGCGGTGCACAACGCACTGCTCTCTGAGTACTGCATAAACAATAATTTTGAGACTGATTAAGGTCGACCTTACAGACAGAAAAGTCAATAGTTTTCTAGATTGTTTTCACAGATAAAATATTGTCCTTTTGAATCACATGCAAGTGCCAAGTTTTTGAGTACTGTCTCAGGTCAGGTTCATAAACAAGGGTATCTCAACATTTACCTGCCCATGATACAGGCAAAAGGAAGGAAATGGTTTGAAACCGGTTTTAAAATTCAACCACTTGTGTTCACTTCACCAAGTCCACTAGTAACAGTAGTCCACTGCAGGTTAACAACATAGCTGGTGATCGAAAATTGCCTCATATGAATCTCAGGATATTTTTACAACTCCCAGAAGTCTCAACTTCAAACACAAATCTTTCTCTTTCCAACTTATTCTGTGCAGTACTTTACATAATTTACTTACTTGTTGATTATCTGGCTGTCTTACTATGAGAAGCCAGATTATATGACTATAATCTGGCTTCTTATATATTATGGTTCTACCTAGAACAGAGTGTGTGCAGTACACCACTTCCGTGTATACATGCGTGGCCTCTGACATAGCTGTATTGTGTGCCCATCACATGCCTACATCCTTGTGAGTGTTACCATCAAGAGAAATGAAACTATTTTTTCTCAGGTGTCATCCTGATTACATCCTAGTTGCTTTTGTCTTTTCTCCTCTCTCTTTCTCTTCTCTGTCTTTTCACCGAAGTAGTGTGACTGCTCCCAATCCAATAAAAAGACCTGTAGGTCACGTGTTTTTAATCAAATCTTTGTCATAGATAGTTAAAGGAAAGGCAGCAGAAGAGGCATTCTGAAATAAGGGGGTTGCACACCTCTAAAGACTTGATTCAACAGTCACAAAGAGTCATAAAATATGGAGAGTGAGGCAACAAATCTTGTAAAATTAACTTTTTTTCACTTTTTTTCACTCATCATGAGACCGTTCTGCTCCAATTCTTGATCACATTTACAAGCAACAGATCCGTGAGATGCTAATCTAAAACAAAAGAAAATTGGAAGTACTGTGCTTAGACAGCCTGTCCCTGTGAATTCTTCAAAATGTCGGCACCAAGTGTATAATTTGTGATAGGCACAAAAAACAATTAAAAATGTATGTAATGGGGCAAAATAAAAATAGAGATGGTGTGCAAAAGTTAATTTTATTACATTTTTGTATAAATATGTTTGCTCGTTTTTGTGCTTATGAATTAATAATAGCACAATTAATATAAAGCAATCAAAATATTAATATCAAAACAACAAAAAACTCTGCACAGTGAGAAATAATATAATTTAAAAATTATTAAACAGTATTAGTACATTACATTTCCAAATAATGGTGCCATGATTAGCCAGTGTAAATTAGAAATTATGAAATTGAATCAAATCTGAGTAGAATTTTATGATGTTCACAGGTCCAATTGATTTCAAACAATTTGCAATTTGATTTTTGCAAATTGTAAAAAAAGTCTGTTGAATTTTTAATTGTTACAAAAGATTGCATCAGTCATGGAAGGCTGACATAACCTCAGGCATGACCAATCATGAGTTCTACCATTACTTGTATACAAATCCAGGTAGAAAATACACGAGCCATGTTAAGGTGATTTTAGGATAGTGAAAGAATGTGGGAGCTCATAGCTCAGCAATAACAATAGGAGGATAGATAGGATGTCAGACAGGGAGAAGTGCACACTCCCAGTGAAAACTATTGAAATCCACTTGGACTTAACAACAGTTAATTTGTTAGGCATCAAATTATTTGATTGCTAATGTCTCCACAATTCAGAGACAATTCAGCCACTATTACATCGTTTGTCCAATGACCCCAAACATACTTCAAGAAGCACCCAAAAATGGATGGAAACAAAGCACTGGAGAGTTCTTAAGTGGACAGCAATAAGTCCTGATCTAAATCTCATTGAACACCTGTGGAGAGATCTTAAAATTGCTGTTAGGAGAAGGCACCCTTCCAAAATAAGATACCTGTCGCAGTTTGCAAGAGAAGAGTGGTCCAAAATTCCAGTTGAGAGGTGTAAAAAGCTTGTTAATAATTGTAGGAAGTGATATATTGCAGTTATTTATTCCAAAGGATATACAACCAAATATTAAATAATAATAAATAATAATAATCTTTATTTATATAGAGGCAACATATCCCGTAGCATTTTACAGTTTGCATACATTATCATTGCTGTTCCCAATGGGGTTCACAATCTAAATTCCCTATCAGTATATCTTTGGAGTGTGTGACGAAACTGGAGTAACCCGGAGGAAACCCACATAAACACAAGGAGAACATACAAACTCCTTGCAGGTGTTGTCCTTGGTGGGAAATGAACTCAGAACTCCAGCGCTGCAAGACTGCAGTGCTGACCACTGAGCCATCGTTTTGCTATTTTTCAGACTATAAGATGCACTGGACCATAAGACGCACCCCAAATTTTGGAGTGGAAAATAGCAGAGAAAAGATTTTTATAAGATGGGAGTCCATCTTATTGTCTGAATTTAAGGTATCTTACTTGAGGGCCGGCAGTGAAAGAGCAGGGTCACAGGAGGCATTGTCCCTTCCTCAGGAGACTGACAGTGGCAGAAGTGAGGCAATGCTGTAATCCCAGAGTATCCCAGCAGTGCAATGCTGTGGGTCTGGTGTCGGTGGTGAGGCAGAGCATGGAGTAGGGTCCCTTCCTCGGGATGCCGGTGGCAGAAATATGGCAATGACATGGCCTGGTGTTCACAGCAAGCAGAGCCGAATGCATCACCGGTTTCTTGGCAGTCATCTTCCTGAGGCTGTGCATGCGCAGATTGAGATCTTGGCAGCTCTTGACTTCAGGAAAATGGCTGGCAAGATTTCAATCTGCACACGCGTGGCCTCCGGCAGCCATTTTCCTGAATCCAAGGGCCACCAATATCTCAATTTGCGCACGCGCCACCTCTGGCGGCACACAGCTTCAGGAAGATGGCCACAGGGAAATCAACGATGCATTTGGCATCACCCACCGCCAACACTGAGCCTCAGCATCACACACCTCTGCCGCCGCCGGTTCCCTGAGGAAGGGATGCTGCTACATCACTGCCGCAACCCTCCGACAAGCCTGCATTTGAACTAAAAGATGCACCCCCCATTCTCATCCAAATTTTCCTGAAGCCAAGGGCCACCAATATCTCAATTTGCACATGCGCCACCTCTGGTGGCCCACAGCTTCAGGAAGATGGCCGCAGGGAAACCAATGATGCATTCGGCATCACCTGCCACCAACACTGAGCCTCAGCATCATCACACCTCTGCCGCCGCCGGTGCCCTGAGGAAGGGACGCTGCTACAGCACTGCCGCAACCCCCCAACAAGCCTGCGTTTGAACTATAAGACGCACCCCCCATTCTCATCCAAATTTTTTGGGGAAAAAGTTAATCTTATAGTCCAAAAAATACGGTAAGTTGAAGGTGCCAACAATTTTACAAGGCCCATTTTGGGGGTTTTGTGTACGATTCTGTCTAATTTGCCTTTTTTCTCTGTTATTTTTTTCATTCCAATTCATGCAAAGGAAATAAACATGTGTATAACAAAACACGTGTAATTGTATTAATTTTCTGGGAGAAATACTTCATTTTCTGGAACAATTTCAAAGGTGCCAACACTTTCAGCCATTGCTGTATACTTTGTTCCTTATTGTTACATTTATAGCATAATAAAACTAAACAAAAAAAATTGATTTGGAGCCAATCATATGTCTTCTTGATGGCACTGCATGATGAATAATGATGATTAAATGTCTGCCTATATTTCTCAGCATTGAAGAAACATTTATTCTTTTCTAAATTCTCAGTGTTTGCTGAATTGCAACCCTAAACTTGCAATGAGCCTAAGCCATGCTTAACCCTTGCCTGCAGACACTTGTTATTGTATCACTATCAAGCCCTTTGGCAAATAAACTGCCTTCAGTTACAGACAAATATTTCGATTTTTGACTCTCCAGTCCAGAACACCTGCTGCCATTTTTGTGCACTCCAGTTTGGCCTTGGTTCCATGTTTTGGCCTTGGTTCTATGTTTTGGTCGACATTCTTCCATAAAAAAGGAATCTTTCAACAGGGTTTTGCTATGTAATCTGACAGCAGCATGAGTCATGGACAGAGACTGTGCTTCCAACAATGTTTCACTTAGTTTATTGGGTTCAGAAATTATGACATATTAACAATTTTTGCAGATATAGTGGAGCTCAGATTTTGAGCTGTATGTAACCAAACCTACACCACAGCTTTCTGTGTGCATTTTAAAGTTAAAGAAAGCTTCTAATCAGTGGTGGGGGCATGATTGGACTGTAAAGCATGACATAGTGATAATCTCCTGCTGAAACAACAATACAGAGCCCAGTAAGTAACTCATCAATGGAATTAGGGTCTTTTTCACGATATCATGATGCACTCAGATTACATAGCAAAAACTTGCAGACAGATTCCTTTTAGGACCGTTTCTGGCTAGACTTCTTCAAACAATAGACTGGTGTAACTCTGTCACACTGGCTGCTGCCTCTTCTGAGCCAATGTGATGGCACTTATGGACTTATTATAATTTTGAATTGAAATACTGTATGCATGTTTTTCATCTGCTGTTCTAAGTTTCCTTGGTCGATCACTATGGTCCTCAACATTGCACAGTTCTTGGTTTCCTCAATGCTGAGAAATACAAGTGTATACTTACCTATCAGGCAATACTATCAAGGAGGCACTTGAGGCACTTAAGAACTATCTTCAGCACAACGGAGAAGAAGGGATCCTGGAATCATGATATGACCCCCAAACACCTTGAGACGATCTAAGGCAACAATGGAATGGAAAATGGGTTTAGATTACCACCCAGTATGATGTAGAGTCCTGGTTGATATCTTCCTAGAGGGTGCTGTTCCTGTCAGTGATTACAGCCAAATAGAAGCATTGAAGGGGTGGGGGAGAGTGACGTTCAGCACGGCCATGCAGGTAACATGAAAGTTACAGAGACGATCTATAGGTAGTTCTTCAAGTTGTTTGTAGCAAGGTCCCTGACGAGTTGCTTAAAAAAATACATCCAAGTTTATCTAGAAGATGTGATGTTTTTATGCATTTTTTAATGCAAAGGGTGGTCAGACCAAAAATTGATTTTATTTAGATTTCTCTTTTGTTCATTCATGTTGCATTTTGCAAACTGATAAAAAATAATCTATTAAAAATTCTATCTTTGAAATCATTTTTAGTTTGCAGCATTTTTTCCAAATTTGCCAAAGCTATTGTTTGGTATTCTATACAGTAATAAAATGTATAATTTGTTGATAAAAGTCCATTTAGCATACCCAAACATTATCGTGTTTGATGGCATTATTAGTAAATGTATATATTGATAACAGCAAACTCTTCCCTAATAATTTTTCTGATCATTTGTTTATTAGTGAGGTGAAAAATTGTCCATGTAAACATACCATTACTAATCGAAAATATCTAAATCTGAGGTATGAGTTGCGGATTATGTGATTAGTGTTAGAGACAGTTTTCAATAGTAACACATTCTAATTTTTGTGCACATTCTGTGTGGAACGATCAAGGTTAGACAAGATTACATACTACTCTTACTTGACCTCTATGAAATCTGATTCTGTAAATTGTAAAACTATAGTACATGCAGCTGCACATCTTTGTGCTTTTAGAAGCCTGTAAAGAAGTCTTATTTAGGGGAGTTTCATGTGAATACTGTGAATTAATTCCAGGATTATTTTTAAAATTGTTTCCCATTGTGAGTGAATTTAAATACTCCTGAAATACACAACATAACAAATATAAAATTGCATAACGTTCATTTTTACAATTAGAACGTTTTATATGAACAAGTCAAAAATCTTCTAAACAATAAGCAAACAATGGTCTTTTTAAGTCCAGTTTTTAATTATATTTTGAGTTTTTTTGTATTTTAAAGGCAATTTGTCAGATTTTATGTTAAATATATTTAGATTTTTTTTTGTATCTACTATATTACTATTCATGGTAAATATGAGAAATCTTGCAATTTTCACACGGTCACTAGAATGAATATTAGACTCACACTTCTGGTTTCATAAAACAGCCATATAGACTTAAGCAGCAGTAGACTGAGTCTTACAGAAGTGCTTTAATAAGCATGCTCAGGGCAAGTACATTGTGACTGTCACCTACTGTGAATGTTGAATTCTGTATGATCTATGGTGTTAGCTGACACTGTAATCCTGCCTGTGATGATAACACTGGTATGCTGTGAATTTGGTGCCAACAATATCTGAATGGTTTTATATTACATTTATGGTGCTGATTAAGAATATGACTTCGGTTTTGCCAAACTGTCTCTAGTTTCTAAAATATTTATCGTGTATACTCATGTATAAGCCGAGTTTTTCAACACTTTTTTGTGCTGAAAATTCCCCCCTCGGCTTATACACGAGTCATTGTCCAAGCTTATGGTGGAGAGGAAGAGCGACGGAGCAGCGGGTCACAGGAAGCAGGAGTCGGCGGCTGTGGCTAAAGCCTGTGCCCGCTGCTAAAAAGAAGTCAATATTCATCTGACTTCACAGGTGTTCGCTGTTATGATCTGGTAATTCAGTACCACAATGGACATAGAAGTCAGAGCACATACAGTGACCTGACAATAACCCAAAAACATAGAACGAGCTCTGAGACGTGGGAACTCTGCTGACCGCAATCCCTAATCCTCTCCAACCACACTAGAGGCAGCTGTGGATTGCGCCTAACGCTCCCTATGCAACTCGGCACAGCCTGAGAAACTAGCTAGCCTGAAGATAGAAAATAAGCCTACCTTGCCTCAGAGAAATATCCCAAAGGAAAAGGCAGCCCCCACATATAATGACTGTGAGTAAAGATGAAAAGACAAACGTAGAGATGAAATAAATTTAGCAAAGTGAGGCCCGACTTTCTGAACAGAGCGAGGATAGGAAAGGTAACTTTGCGGTCAACACAAAACCCTACAAACAACCATGCAAAGGGGGCAAAAAGACCCTCCGTACCGAACTAACGGCACGGAGGTACACCCTCTGCGTCCCAGAGCTTCCAGCAAGCAAGAAAACACCAAATAAGCAAGCTGGACAGAAAAAAACAGCAAACAAATAGCAAAAGCGGAACTTAGCTATGCAGAGCAGCAGGCCTCAGGAACAATCCAGGAGGAAACAGGTCCATTACTAGAACATTGACTGGAGGCCAGGATCAAAGCACTAGGTGGAGTTAAATAGAGCAGCACCTAACGACTTCCCCACATAACCTGAGGAAGGAAACTCAGAAGCCGCAGTACCACTCTCCTCCACCAACGGAAACTCACAGAGAGAATCAGCCGAAGTACCACTTGTGACCACAGGAGGGAGCTCTGCCACAGAATTCACAACAGTACCCCCCCTTGAGGAGGGGTCACCGAACCCTCACCAGAGCCCCCAGGACGACCAGGATGAGCCATATGAAAGGCACGAACAAGATCGGGAGCATGGACATCAGAGGCAAAGACCCAGGAATTATCTTCCTGAGCATAACCCTTCCACTTAACCAGATACTGGAGTTTCCGTCTTGAAACACGAGAATCCAAAATCTTCTCCACAATATACTCCAACTCCCCCTCCACCAAAACCGGGGCAGGAGGATCAACAGATGGAACCATAGGTGCCACGTATCTCCGCAACAATGACCTATGGAATACGTTATGAATGGAAAAAGAATCTGGAAGGGTCAGACGAAAAGACACAGGATTAAGAACCTCAGAAATCCTATACGGACCAATGAAACGAGGTTTAAACTTAGGAGAGGAAACCTTCATAGGAATATGACGAGAAGATAACCAAACCAAATCCCCAACACGAAGTCGGGGACCCACACAGCGTCTGCGATTAGTGAAACGTTGAGCCTTCTCCTGGGACAAGGTCAAATTGTCCACTACATGAGTCCAAATCTGCTGCAACCTGTCCACCACAGTATCCACACCAGGACAGTCCGAAGACTCAACCTGCCCTGAAGAGAAACGAGGATGGAACCCAGAGTTGCAGAAAAACGGCAAAACCAAGGTAGCCGAGCTGGCCCGATTATTAACGGCGAACTCAGCCAAAGGCAAAAAGGACACCCAGTCATCCTGATCAGCAGAAACAAAGCATCTCAGATATGTTTCCAAGGTCTGATTGGTTCGTTCGGTCTGGCCATTAGTCTGAGGATGGAAAGCCGAGGAAAAAGACAAGTCAATGCCCATCCTAGCACAAAAGGCTCGCCAAAACCTCGAAACAAACTGGGAACCTCTGTCAGAAACGATATTCTCTGGAATGCCATGTAAACGAACCACATGCTGGAAGAACAATGGCACCAAATCAGAGGAGGAAGGTAATTTAGACATGGGTACCAAATGGACCATCTTAGAGAAGCGATCACAAACGACCCAAATGACTGACATTTTTTGAGAGACGGGAAGATCTGAAATAAAATCCATAGAGATATGTGTCCAAGGCCTCTTCGGGACCGGCAAGGGCAAAAGCAACCCACTGGCACGAGAACAGCAGGGCTTAGCCCGAGCACAAATCCCACAGGACTGCACAAAAGAACGCACATCCCGCGACAGAGATGACCACCAAAAGGATCTAGCCACTAACTCTCTGGTACCAAAGATTCCAGGATGACCAGCCAACACCGAACAATGAACATCAGAGATAACTTTATTCGTCCACCTATCAGGGACAAACAGTTTCTCCGCTGGGCAACGATCAGGTTTACTAGCCTGAAATTTTTGCAGCACCCGCCGCAAATCAGGGGAGATGGCAGACAAAATTACTCCCTCTTTGAGAATACCCACCGGCTCAGATAAACCCGGAGAGTCGGGCACAAAACTCCTAGACAGAGCATCCGCCTTCACATTTTTAGAGCCCGGAAGGTACGAAATCACAAAGTCAAAACGGGCAAAAAACAGCGACCAACGAGCCTGTCTAGGATTCAACCGCTTGGCAGACTCGAGATAAGTCAAGTTCTTATGATCAGTCAAGACCACCACGCGATGCTTAGCTCCTTCAAGCCAATGACGCCACTCCTTGAATGCCCACTTCATGGCCAGCAACTCTCGATTGCCAACATCATAATTTCACTCAGCAGGCGAAAACTTCCTGGAAAAGAAGGCGCATGGTTTCATCACCGAGCAATCAGAACTTCTCTGCGACAAAACAGCCCCTGCTCCAATCTCAGAAGCATCAACCTCGACCTGGAATGGAAGCGAAACATCTGGTTGACACAACACAGGGGCAGAAGAAAAATTATGCTTCAACTCTTGAAAAGCTTCCACAGCAGCAGAAGACCAATTGACCACATCAGCACCCTTCTTGGTCAAATCGGTCAATGGTTTAGCAATACTAGAAAAATTGCAGATGAAGCGACGATAAAAATTAGCAAAGCCCAGGAACTTTTGCAGACTTTTCAGAGATGTCGGCTGAGTCCAATCATGGATGGCTTGGACCTTAACAGGGTCCATCTCGATAGTAGAAGGGGAAAAGATGAACCCCAAAAATGAAACCTCCTGAACACCAAAGAGACACTTTGATCCCTTCACAAACAAAGAATTAGCACGCAGGACCTGAAACACCATTCTGACCTGCTTCACATGAGACTCCCAATCATCCGAGAAGATCAAAATGTCATCCAAGTACACAATCAGGAATTTATCCAGGTACTCTCGGAAGATGTCATGCATAAAGGACTGAAACACTGATGGAGCATTGGCAAGTCCGAATGGCATTACTAGATACTCAAAATGGCCCTCGGGCGTATTAAATGCAGTTTTCCATTCATCGCCTCGTTTAATACGCACAAGATTATACGCACCACGAAGATCTATCTTGGTGAACCAACTAGCCCCCTTAATCCAAGCAAACAAATCAGATAACAACGGCAAGGGGTACTGAAATTTAACCGTGATCTTATTTAGAAGGCGGTAATCTATACAAGGTCTCAGCGAACCATCCTTCTTGGCCACAAAAAAGAACCCTGCTCCTAATGGCGACGATGACGGGCGAATATGCCCCTTCTCCAAGGACTCCTTCACGTAACTCCGCATAGCGGCGTGCTCAGGCACAGATAAATTAAGCAGTCGACCCTTTGGGAATTTACTACCAGGAATCAAATCGATAGCACAATCACAATCCCTATGCGGAGGGAGGGTATCGGACTTGGGCTCATCAAATACATCCTGGTAATCAGACAAGAACTCTGGAACCTCAGAAGGAGTGGATGACGAAATAGACAGAAATGAGACATCACCATGTACCCCCTGACAACCCCAGCTGGACACAGACATGGATTTCCAATCTAATACTGGATTATGGACTTGTAGCCATGGCAACCCCAACACGACCACATCATGCAGATTATGCAACACCAGAAAGCGAATAACCTCCTGATGTGCAGGAGCCATGCACATGGTCAGCTGGGTCCAGTACTGAGGCTTATTCTTGGCCAAAGGCGTAGCATCAATTCCTCTCAATGGAATAGGACACTGCAAGGGCTCCAAGAAAAACCCACAACGCCTAGCATACTCCAAGTCCATCAAATTCAGGGCAGCGCCTGAATCCACAAATGCCATGACAGAATAAGATGACAAAGAGCAGATCAAGGTAACGGACAAAAGAAATTTTGACTGTACCGTACCAATGGTGGCAGACCTAGCGAACCGCTTAGTGCGCTTAGGACAATCAGAGATAGCATGAGTGGAATAACCACAGTAGAAACACAGCCCATTCAGACGTCTGTGTTCTTGCCGTTCAACTCTGGTCAAAGTCCTATCGCACTGCATAGGCTCAGGTTTATGCTCAGATAATACCGCCAAATGGTGCACAGATTTACGCTCACGCAAGCGTCGACCGATCTGAATGGCCAAAGACATAGACTCATTCAGACCAGCAGGCATAGGAAATCCCACCATGACATCTTTAAGGGCTTCAGAGAGACCCTTTCTGAAAATAGCTGCGAGCGCACCTTCATTCCATTGAGTGAGTACGGACCACTTTCTAAATTTCTGACAATATACCTCTATCTCATCCTGACCCTGACACAGAGCCAGCAAATTTTTCTCTGCCTGATCCACTGAATTAGGTTCATCGTACAGCAATCCGAGCGCCAGGAAAAGCGCATCGATATTACTTAATGCAGGATCTCCTGACGCAAGAGAAAATGCCCAGTCCTGAGGGTCGCCACGTAAAAAAGAAATAATGATCCTAACTTGTTGAACTGGGTCACCAGAGGAGCGAGGTTTCAAAGCCAGAAATAGTTTACAATTATTTTTGAAACTCAGAAATTTAGTTCTATCTCCAAAAAACAAATCAGGAATAGGAATTCTTGGTTCTAACATAGAATTCTGAACCACAAAGTCTTGAATATTTTGTACTCTTGCCGTGAGCTGATCCACACATGAAGACAGACCTTTAATGTCCATCGCTACACCTGTGTCCTGAACCACCCAAATGTCTAGGGGAAAAAAAAGGCAAAACACAGTGCAGAGAAAAAAAAATGGTCTCAGAACTTCTTCTTTCCCTCTATTGAGAATCATTAGTACTTGCGGCCTCCAGTACTATTATGATCTGGTAATTCAGTACCACAATGGACATAGAAGTCAGAGCACATACAGTGACCTGACAATAACCCAAAAACATAGAACGAGCTCTGAGACGTGGGAACTCTGCTGACCGCAATCCCTAATCCTCTCCAACCACACTAGAGGCAGCCGTGGATTGCGCCTAACGCTCCCTATGCAACTCGGCACAGCCTGAGAAACTAGCTAGCCTGAAGATAGAAAATAAGCCTACCTTGCCTCAGAGAAATACCCCAAAGGAAAAGGCAGCCCCCACATATAATGACTGTGAGTAAAGATGAAAAGACAAACGTAGAGATGAAATAAATTTAGCAAAGTGAGGCCCGACTTTCTGAACAGAGCGAGGATAGGAAAGGTAACTTTGCAGTCAACACGAAACCCTACAAACAACCACGCAAAGGGGGCAAAAAGACCCTTCGTACCGAACTAACGGCACGGAGGTACACCCTCTGCGTCCCAGAGCTTCCAGCAAGCAAGAAAAAACCAAATAAGCAAGCTGGACAGAAAAAAACAGCAAACAAATAGCAAAAGCGGAACTTAGCTATGCAGAGCAGCAGGCCACAGGAACGATCCAGGAGGAAACAGGTCCAATACTAGAACATTGACTGGAGGCCAGGATCAAAGCACTAGGTGGAGTTAAATAGAGCAGCACCTAACGACTTCACCACATCACCTGAGGAAGGAAACTCAGAAGCCGCAGTACCACTCTCCTCCACCAATGGAAACTCACAGAGAGAATCAGCCGAAATACCACTTGTGACCACAGGAGGGAGCTCTGCCACAGAATTCACAACAGTTCGCTATCTCACTGAGGCAAGGGAACCAGTATTGTACTCAGAAAACTCACAGAACTCTCCAGAGGGGCTGGAATTCTAAAGGCACTAGCGCCTGCCCTGAAATCAAGAGCACAGTCTCCTCTCCAGAGAAGCCAGAATTCTAAAGGCACTGAGCCTGCCCTGAGGACATACAGCAGAGTCCACACTACCTTTAGGGTCTTCATACACACCAAACATAAGATCTTAGCGCACTGACAGGTGCGCCAATCATCCTTTTATAGTTTCTGTCAGTCTGACAGGATCTTGCTCACTGGCCAATTCAGAGCCAGGCCAGGACCCGAGCATGTCACGGGCGACAACCAATGAGAAGTTGACCCACAGGAATGCTCAGTAAAGCAAAGCCTTGGACTTAGTCTCAGAAGTGACTGCTCGCTGCTGCGTATTGCCACTTACTATAGCTGAACCTGGAGAGGCAGCAGTAAAAAAAGCGTACTGCCTGGATCTGAGCAAGATGCTGAGACTGACATCTTTGCTCGGCAGCATTCACTGTGGTCAAGACTGAATGGGGGACCACAGGAGAGAACAAGGCTTTGGATCCATCCTGTGCAAAGGAAGAATCCCGGCACCTAGCACAAGGATTGGAATAATGAGCCATGCATACAAGAATGGGGATAACAAGCCACGCCTACAAGGATGAGAATAAGGAGTGACGCATACAAGGATGGTGATAAGAAGCCATACAGACAAGGATGGGATTAAGGAGCCACGCATACAAGGATGGGGATAAGTAGCCATGCATACAAGAATTGGAATAAGGTGCCATGCATAAAAGGATGGGGATAAGGAGCCACGCAGACAAGGATGAGAATAAGGAGCCACGCATACAAGGATGGGGATAGGGAAACATGCATACAAGGATGGGGATAAGGAGTCACACATACAAGGATGTTGATAAGGAGCCATGCATACAAGGATGGGAGTAAAGAGCCACACAGACAAGGATGAGAATAAGGAGCCATGCATACAAGGATGGAGATAAGGAGCCATGCATACAAGGATGCGAATAAGGAGTCACGCATACAAGGATGGGAATAAGGAACCATGCAGACAAGGATGGGGATAAGGAGCCATGCATACAAAGATGGGAATAAGGAGCCACGCATATGAGGATGGGAATAAGGAGACATGCAGACAAGGATGGGACTAATAAACCGTGCATGCTAGAATGGGGATAAGGATTCATGCACACCAGAATAAGGATTAGGGGACAATGCATACCCGGCTTATACTTGAGTCAATACATTTTCTTAGTTATTATAGGCAAAATTATGTGCCTCGGCTTATACTTGGGTCAACTTATACACGACTATATACGGTAACAGTGAATTAATTGATTACAGTAGAATTCTGGCTTCAAAAAGTGGCTTTTATAGCATTGTAAGCTTACAAATTAAAATACAAAAAAAATTATGTGGAATATTGTCATTACTAAAGACACTATTAAAGAGTCAAAAGACCAAATGCTATTGCATTTCTTATCACACACAAGTCGCATTTGGGGAATGCTTTCTTTTCATAAATGAATTATCTAAAAAACTAGAGCAAATTCAGCAAAAGTAATGATATTTTTTTTTAATTCTTCACACTCAATACCCTAAATCCATTACAAAAATCTTGGTACCTGAAAAAATATTTTTTTTAGACCTGTGTAATCAGAAAATTGAAAAGCCTTCTGTAAAGAACAGGAGGGAGAGTCTAAAATTAGCCTTATTGCCCAGAATGAATATTGCTTGTTTTCTGTATTTTTAACATAGATTGTGTAAAAGAAATAAAATTATCATAGTTTAAATAAAATAAATTTAAGAAAAAATTCAGATTTAAAAAAATCCATAATTTTCTGGTGACACATTCCTTTTAAGTCCTTGCCACTCTCAGACTTAGCTCGGCTGCTTCTCTCAGTCTAATTTCTGGCTGTCATTTGCAGCTGTACAGAATGGAGTTCCATCAATTTTAGTAGACTTTAGATTGTCGGCGAGTTGATGAACTCAAGGTGCAGATAATGATCATAGTATTGACTGACACAGAAACAACCGTTAAATTTACATATGATTATATTGTTAATATTTTAATGTCATCTTTATAATCTAAGTAGCTACAACTAAAAGAAAGGTAAACAATTTTTTTAACGGTTTGGTTGATAATAAATATAATAAAAATTGCCTCAAAGAGTCTGTTTACTTTGGACAATCGCTTCTTGTTGGAAGTGTACTTTGACAGAAAGTTCAATGATCAACTGCAATCTGCAGAATATCTCTGCAGAATCACATAGGGAATACTCATTCTAACCACGCACAAGAAAATGATGTTTCGAGTATTTAATGCAGATCATCACAAATCCTATAGATCAAGAGATTTGTAACCACTCTCTACTCCTGCCAATAGGTTACATTCATAAGCAAAAGAGCTTCACCTTCTTTAATTAACATTTTTTAATAGAGTGTGTTCAAATAGGTTTCTAAACTAGCAAACTAGATGACCCCTTAATAATCAAAATTGCACTATTTGACTTAATTCTTACTACTGGCTTTATCAAATCCAAGTTATTCCGGATTATGTCAAATTTAGTTTTATATATTTACAGTATACAATAAACACTTCCTCAAAAATTAACTATTTATTTTTGGAAATGTTTGTTCATTTGCTTTCCTTGAAACTTGGAGTGTATGAAAATTTACGCTATTTTTCTCCAGAAAAAATGGACATTTTGTATCCTTGTTGTCATTCTTATTCTAACGATTTGAATATAAATATATATATGTACAGTTTTAAATATTAATCAATGTATGCATAAAAACTGGATGCACTACAAAGAATTAATATGGGATTCATTTTGTTTTGCACCCAGAGACTTAAATAGGCAAGTCTCATTCAAAATATGGAAAAGAACACTTCATGCTGCTCATCTGAACAGTCTTCTTTAATAACACTGGTCTGTGAGCCGTCCATGTGCTATCCAATTTTAATACAGACAGCGCACATATGTATAATCATTCTTCTGAATGAGCCCTAACATTGAGAAGTGATAGGCTGTAGAAGTAGGCAACACTAGCCACAATTTTTTAACAATATATTTTAAGAAAGTAATTCATTTTGCATAGTATGCAGCAAGCATGCAACATAACTTATGTGATCTTAACTTAGCTAGCATGAGGGCGATAGTTTAAGAAGCGTATAATCTCAGAATCCCCTAACTTTCTAAGCTATCCATATTATAAAACCGTCTCTGAAAATAAGGTCATTAACCATATATTAGATTTTACTGAATATTATACTAAGTGATAGACTTCCTATCAAAATTACAAACTAATGATACTACTCAGTGCCTGGTTTAATACCATTTCTGTAAATGTAAAATTGTTACTGAAGTGTCATGAACCTTTTGTGTTATAAAATTACAGGGTTTTAGAAAATTACCATTTACTGCTCATCACACAGTTATTAATACATTATTAAAGCTCAAGTATTTACTTTTTTTAATAAATTAAATGTATGAAGCCAAAAGACTCGCAACAAAGGCAAATACTATGCTTTGTACTTTCCAATGAACCGACTTGTCATCAATAAATCTTATTGATCAATACAATGTCCAAAAAGTCATGTTGCATTTGTTGTGATCCTCCCTTAATTTCTACTAAATTAGCAATTCCACTGAGTTCTATTTAGAACCTTCTTAGTAACTGAAATAGGGCAATCAGTAACCATAGCCTAGTTATAAGTGCCCTATGGTTCTTATCATACTCCATTTTCTCTATTTCAGGAACCTGCAGAAGCATCAAGTCAATCAAGTAGGAGGTAAGATTGGTTACCGTTTGAGGTGCCATTCTGATCATGATGTTGTTCTGCCTCCAACAATGGAAATTATTCTTGAGAATAAATAGCCAAAAAGTTTAAACAGAATATATGAATTTAACACTAGCCAAAATAATTTAGATGTACGCTGATATGAATAGAGTTTAATGCCGACAAAATAATCACTTTTAAATGTTTATGGCTCCTTTCCAATAAAAATATAAAAAGTCACTAAATGCCAGGCAAAAGCAAAATTGAGAATGGAAAAGGGCCTAGGGAGGCATGTTAGGTAAGTTTTGAATATCCCTGTAATAAGAATAAAATAGTCTGGGGAAAAAAACAAATACATTGATGCCTGATATCTAATTTGCTTACTGCTTTTATAGCATAATTACCAGCATTGCATATCCCCACTTCAAGAGATTTAACTTTTCAGAAATACCTACTTTTGGGTGGTGTTTACATAAATTTTGCCCGTTTTGTGTTCTAGTTACCTGGATTTTCCGGGCAAAATTAGATATGTTGATCTAGCGTTATATTGTCGTAAAGCAAGGCTAGCTATACATGGCATATTACCCGCAGATTTTCCATGCAGACTGTACAAAGAAATCTACAGCAAAGTAGAATACAATATATGTGAGTTGTGGTTTAAAAATCCAATCCATATGTGGCAAAAAAAATCGAGTACACGTTATGGCTAATATGTAGTACATTTATTTCAAAATTTTCATCAAAAGATTTATCAATTTCCATTTCATTGTAATACAGAAATTACAATAACTTGCAAACCAAATCTGCAGCACAAAAACTGAGCCCAGCCTCATAGCTAAACATTAAACTAATCCTGTGATTCAATTATGAAATATCACATATTCATGAAACAACAAAGCAGAGCCAATAAAATTAATTTTAAACTATTCTTTCGTTTACATTCCTAATCAAAATTAATTTACGGTACTTTGTCATGGTGTAAAAAAAAAAACTTTAGCACATATTTAGTGAAATATTAATAATAGCTTACTATATTCTAAATTTAAAAATGCATTTTTCAGTACAAATTAGAAAATAATTTAGAGAACACTATTAAAACGACTGCATATAGAAAGATTAACTCCCTAGTGACATAAAATTTTGATTAACAACCATGGCACATTGTACTTTATGTTACTGGCAAATTTAGGTCTACAAGTTTTGCACTCATTACTTCAAATAGACTGAAAAAAAAATTTTCTAATATTTCCTCTAAAATGTTGCTTTATCCCAACATTTTTCACTTTTACAATGACCCCACAATTTATTAGCCAGCTAATTCTGAGTTCATCGATTCTCACCACGTGGTCTAAAACCTATGTTTGAACAGAGAAGGGCACAGAAGGGAAAAAGCGACATTTAGTATTTGGAGTGTAAATTTGGCTGGTGCAGGCACCATTATTTACAGAGCCCCTGAGGTACCAAAGCAGCAAAAAAAAAAAATAAAATAAATAGAAGTGTGGCTATTTTGGAAACTAAAACCTGTCAAGGAATTAATCTAAGGGTTTGATGAGCATTTGTTTGGTGCTTCACATAACTTTTAAAAATAGTTTGTTATTTTTGCAATGGATAATAGAAGAAAATGTACCCAATAACTTGTTATGCAATTTCTCCTAAAGAAAATTATATCCCATATGTTGTCAAAATTTGCTGCTCGGGCATACGGCCCAAACATGCAAAAATGTCAGAAACCCCCACAAGTGACCCCATTCGGGAAACTAGACCCCTCAAGGAATCTAGTGATGTCCTGAGCATTTTGAACCTACTGAGGAATTCACAAAACGGTATAACACTTAGATGTGGAAACAAACAATTACATTTTTTCACAAAAATACTGTTTTAGCACCAAATCTATCATTTACAGTACAGACCAAAAGTTTGGACACACTTTCTCATTTAAAGATTTTTCTATATTTTCATGACTATGAAAATTGTACACTCACACTGAAGGCATCAAAACTATGAATTAACACATGTAGAATTATATACTTAACAAAAAAGTGTGAAACACCTGAAATTATGTCTTATAATCTAGGTTCTTCAAAGTAGCCACCTTTTGCTTTGATGACTGCTTTGCACACTCTTGGCATTCTCTTGATGAGCTTCAAGAGGTAGTCATTGGGAATGGTTTTCACTTCACAGGTGTGCCCTGTAAGGTTTAATAAGTGGGATTTCTTGCCTTGTAAATGGTGTTGGGACCATCAGTTGTGTTGTACAGAAGTCTGGTGGATACACAGCTGATAGTCCTACTGAATAGACTGTTAGAATTTGTATTATGGCACGAAAAAAGCAGCTAAGTACAGAAAAACGAGTGGCCATTATTACTTTAAGAAATTAAGGTCAGTCAGTCCAAAAAATTGGGAAAACTTTGAAATAATCCCCAAGTGCAGTGGCAAAAACCATCAAGTGCTACAAAGAAACTGGCTCACATGAGGACCGCCCCAGGAAAGGAAGACCAAGAGTCACCTCTGCTTCTGAGGATAAGTTTATCCAAGTCACCAGCCTCAAAAATTGCAGGATAACAGCAGCTCAGATTAGAGACTAGGTCAATGCCACACAGAGTTCTAGCAGCAGACACATCTCTACAACAACTGTTAAGAGGAAACTTTGTGCAGCAGGCCTTCATGGTAAAATAGCTGCTAGGAAACCACTGCTAAGGACAGGCAACAAGCAGAAGAGACTTGTTTGGGCTAAAGAACGCAATAAATTGACATTAGACCAGTGGAAATCTGTGCTTTGGTCTGATGAGTCCAAATTTGAGATCTTTGGCTCCAACCACCGTGTCTTTGTGTGACGCAGAAATGGTGAACGGATGGACCATACATGCCTGGTTCCCACCGTGAAACATGGAGAAAGAGGTGTGATGGTGTGGGGGTGCTTTGCTTGTGACACTGTTGCGGATTTATTAAAAATTTAAGGCATACTGAACCAGCATGTCTACCACAGCATCTTGCAGCGGCATGCTATTCCATCTGGTTTGCGCTTAGTTGGATCATCATTTATTTTTCAACAGGACAATGACCCCAAACACACCTCCAGGCTGTGTAAGGGCTATTTGACCAAGAAGGCGAGTGATGGGGTGATACACCAGATGACCTGGCCTCCACAGTCACCAGACCTGAACCCAATCGAGATAGTTTGGGGTGAGCTGGACCGCGGAGTGAAGGCAAAAAGGCAACAAGTGCTAAGCATCTCTGGGAACTCCTTCAAGATTGTTGGAAGACCATTCCAGGTGACAACCTCTTGAAGCTCATCAAGAGAATGCCAAGAATGTGCAAAGCAGTCATCAAAGCAAAAGGTGGCTACTTTGAAGAACCTAGACTATAAGACATAATTTCAGTTGTTTCACACTTTTTTGTTAAGTACATAATTCCACATGTGTTAATTCATAGTTTTGATGCCTTCAGTGTAAATGTACAATTTTCATAGTCATAAAAATAAAGAAAAATCTTTAAATGAGAAGGTGTGTCCAAATGTTTGGTCTGTACTGTACATGAGGGGTAATAGGAGAAAATGGACACTATGATTTGTTATGCAATTTCTATCAAACACAGTGATAACTTATATGTGGCCAGAAAAATGTTTGGGCACATGACAAAACTCAGAAAGCAAATTTGGACATAATATTGTAATGGCAAAGCCCGTGAGATGCTAAAAAATTAAAAAGACCCACAAGTGACCCCATTTGCCAAACTGAACCTCATATAGACTTCATCTGTGGGGACTATTGTTAAACCAGAACTATATCATTGATCTTGATAAGATTGGACCATAAAAATAACAAAAATATTTTTTTTCAGCTAAAATTTTACTTTAACCTCAATGTTTTAATTTACACAAGGGTAAAAGAAGAAAATGACTGAAAAATTTGTTACGCAATTGTTACCAAATGTGGCTGTAGCTCATTTGTGTTTATACACTACTGTTTGAGCACACAGCAGGGATCGGATGGGAAAGAGTGCAACTTGGCATGTAGAATGCAGATTCCATTTAAATAGATTGAATGCTGCATTTGCCAAGCCAATGAGGTGCTAGAGCAGCAAAAACATTAAGGAATTCATCTAAGGGTGTAGTGAAAATTTTGAATGCACAGGTGCACCACAGAATTTTGTAATATGGGGATGTGGAAATATAATATAATATATGTTAGTGGTAAAAATGTAATTTGTTTATTAGCTGCAGATGTGTCAGTTATATAGGGGTTAATAGGCGAAACAGGACCCCATGCTTTATTGTGCAATTTCTCTCAAAAATAGTGATGCCCTATATGTTTTCAGAAACTAATGTTTAGTCACATGTCAGGGTTCAGAAATAAGGAGCACTATTTGACCTTTGGTGCACAGACTTTGCTAGAATAGTTTACAGGCAACATTCACAGAGCTATGAAGATGCCAGAACAGCAAACAAACATCAAAAGTATGCATTCATGTAGAAAAAGATACACAGCACTGCTACTAATATCTGCCCAATGCCGCCACATTTAATTATTAACGCTGCTATGCCATATAATCCTAACAAGGACACTCGGGTGCACAATCAAAGTCCATGATGATCCAAGTAAAATAGAAAAAATAGAAGTGCACTCACTGGTCCAAAAAATGAAAATCCTTTATTCAGAACATATGCAGGTGACTAGAGGGGAACGTGGAACAGAAGAACGATGGCCGTTTCACGCTACTGTGCTTCTACGGGTCATCAGGACCCGTAGAAGCGCAGTAGCGCGAAACAGCCGTCGTCCTTCCGTTCCACGTTCCCCTCTAGTCACCTGCATTTGTTCTGAATAAAGGATTTTCAGTTTTTGGACTGGTGAGTGCACTTCTATTTTTTCTGTTTTACTTGAAACATCAAAAGTAACCTCTGTGATGTTGAGTCACTTCTCACGACCAAGCTGTGAGATCGGATGGGCAAGAAGTCCCAGGACAAAAGCCAGGAAGGTACATCATGGACAGAAGGAAAAGGCAGAGGCATAGTCAAGTAACGTTCTGAGGTCAGAATACCAGGAAGATAGTGGATCAGAGCTGGAGGGGTCAAAGAGATGGATGGTCAGAATGAGGTCCAAGATAAGGCATCGAAAGATCTACAAACAGAATGCATGGTACAGAGAGACAAACTACATAGTAGCTGAATGTTTGCCTGCCAGAGAGCTGGGAGCAACAGTACAGTTAAGTAGCCAGGAAATCACCTGGGTCAATGAACACCTGGTGAACATGTGCCACCCAGTCTCAGATTGGATGTCTGAGCTGTCAATCAACATATTGACAGCTCGGCATGCCACTGCATCAGACTGGATGACAGAGCTGTCAAAGTACTGACAGCTTGAGCATGCTTCTGTACTGGATTGGATGGCTGAGCTGTCAGTTACTGCATCCCAAACTAAGGGGTGGAACCATGACAGTATTTCATGCTCTAGGGGAACCACCAGATCCCCAGGCTTCCCAGGATATTTTACATGGCCGTGAGAAGTGACTCAGCATTACAGAGGTTACTTTTGCTGTTCTGGCACCTTCATAGCTCTGCAAATATTGCCTGCAAACTATTCTAGCAAAATCTCTGCACCAAAGGTCAGATAGTGCTCCTTATTTCTGAACCCTGACATGTGACTAAACATTAGTTTCTGAAAACATATAGGGCATCACTATTTTTGAGAGAAATTGCACAATAAAGCATGGGGTCCTGTTTCGCCTATTAACCCCTATATAACTGACAAATCTCCAGCTAATAAATAAATTACATTCCTGACTAACTGATTGGCCTTCACATTTCAAGCTGAAACCCACAATCTCTCCTCTGGTCCATATCCACTCCAGTGAATAAGGTATTGGAGAGAACTTTAGACCCTACAAATGGCATTGTAATTACTCCAGACTCTATCATTCCTTAGCCAGATCCTGAGTCAAAGGGCAAAGGTAAACCGAGCCTTATTCTGATTTTTGGAAGGTAGAATGAACAGATAGGCATCAGTATAAGACTACATCTAAATTTTATTTTTTGCGCGGTTCACTGTGCACTATTAGCGATAAGATTATAGATATAACTTTATTCTTCATGTCAGTGCAATTACAGCAATTCCACATTTATATATTTTTTTGTATGTTTTGCTACTATCACATGCTAAAAATGCTTTTTTAAGGTCTGATTTCTTGTTCGATTAGTTGAAGATTTGGTACCCTTTTGAGGTATTTAACAGGTTTTCATGGTTTTTGTGCACTTTTTTGTGTCAACTTTTAAACATATTTTGTTTAACTTTTTCACTTAATCACTGTGGGACATGAATATTTTGTTTACTTTGATCATTAAACTCATGCAATGCATGAGACCTGTCACTTCTTCACTGATTCTGTCTTTTAGATCCTGCTTATATCTTGGGGTACCTTGGCAACTATTGGCACCAGCAAATAAGATTGGGTGATGCATTTACAGCATTAAAGGGGATGTGGCAACACCCTTTTAATGCCTTAGATGCTGCTGTAATGATTGACAGCTGAATTTAAAGAGTTAAACATCTCCTATTGGTTACAAAACCAGTCGGTGTCACTGTCACAGGGTGTCAGGTGTCACATAAAGCTGTCTCCTTGGGGATTTTCACCCACAGGAGGTGCTATTTACTTAGGTATTACTGCCGTTTTAAAACGATGCTGAAGAATTAGGACCCTTAATGACTGCCATTTTAATGCATATCACCAGTCACTAAGGGGTTAATTCAAATGTCATTATAATCTTTTATATCTGATCACTATGTTGTAAGGCATCATGTCTCACACATCACAAGTATTGACAAGTATATCTGTTCACATACAGTTATGGCCCAGTTAAAATGGTTGATGTTAGTGCTGAAAAGCAATGATAGGGACAGAATGATCACTAATACAATTGTTTGGCACAGTACAAAATCATGTTATCATCAGCTTCTTATCGCTAGACATGAGCTAATATGTTCGGCTCCCTCCTTATTCGGCAAACTATAGCACTTACTGTAGAAACTACAGTGGGAACCCAGATACCTGGAGCGCTCCCGATAATCAGGTGTCCGGTACAACAGCTGCATGTGTCTTGGCTGTGTGACAGTCACAACATACAGGCTCTCCATGCATGAGTTGTGACTGTCACACAGCCGTGAAACATGCAGCTGCGGCGCCGGACACCAAATTATCGGGACCGATCCAGGTATCCGGGTTCCCGCTGCAGCTTTTTCGGTAAGCGCTATAGCTTGCCGAATAAGGAGGGAGCCAAACATATTCGCTCATGTCTAGTTATCACCTGATAAAATAATAATAAAATCATGCAGGGTGTTGTTTTAAAGTAATTCTACACATTTTACTGCAATGATACTGCACATACTGTATGCAACCTACTTGCATCTTGTATTCAGGTAACACCATGAAGGAAATCCTCTCATTATTAAAATTAGTTCTTTAAAACATCCAGAAAAAAACTATATTTCACACAATAGCTACCAAAAATATGCACTTAATAAATGCTAGTTGTAGCCATTCATGAAGTCAAACACTAAAACAATTTAATAAAGAGTATTAAAAATAACATTTTAATACTACGTGAAATTAGCTAAACATTATTTTCTTATGGTAGTTTGCTTATTTGATTAGTTTTTCAAAATGCATTCCCCAAAAAAATATATATATTCATCAGATGACACTCATAAGCAACATCTTACTTTTTGTCTACCCTTATACAATGAAACAGTTATCATGAATAGTAAGCAAAAGAAAATCAATCAAAAAAGTATTAATAATAACAATAAAAGAAATTATATATTAGAGTAACTTTTTATTATGTTTTATTTATGAATGATTTAGTCTTGGAATGTTTGTTTTATTATTTTTTTTAACTTTTTTATTTTTGTGAGAATTAATCATATTGTTACTTATAAAGAATAGTTCTAAGGATCTAATTGATATCACTATCATTAGAATAGAACCTCGTTTTTGCACATTTTTCTACCAACATCATTAAGAGAATTGTTGTTGACTTTCTCTCCGAAAATATCTATTATGGATAATTTAGTTACAATTGTACAAATAAACTCAAAAAGTGATGATGATTGTGAAAATAGCACATACAAATTACATCAACATCAGTGGTGAAGTATCGAGTCGTAAATAAAATGTAGATTTTTATTTTTCTAAATGACTTCTAATTTTATTCCCATCGTAAGCAGAATACATTCTGTGCGTTACTAATTTACAGTAAAGATCTCATAATACTACTACAATGCTACAATGGAAAAACTGGATGTGATAAGAATTGAATAATTTCCTATCTCACTATAATTACAGTTCATTCATTTTTAATGGAAAATTTAGGGGAAAAATATATAAGGCATACATAACTTAGAAATTATGGCAAAAAGGATAACAGACAAATTAAAGAAAAGGTAACACAAAAAATGGCATCTCAACTACTGACAGAGACAGCATAGCCTGTTGTGTAGACAAATGTAACCAGGAGGTAAGGATTTCCAGTGAAATTGGAGAGAGTTTTGGATCCATAAAAACACAATGTCTGGCCAAACACTAAAATGTAAAGCCTTGTGCCAGCTAGACATAAGCAAATTAATACTATCTGAATCAAAATTCCATTTCAATTTCATTAAATTTGCAGGTCCTGGATCAAACAATTTGTGACATATTCAAAATGAGAAACAAAAAAGCATTACTCACTGTCGCTTATATTAGTAATTTATTGCTAGTAGTGTAAAAGTGTTGAAAAAACACAAAATGGCCGTAATCCGCAAACAACACACATTCCCCTAGCACAAATTTTTATGTCTTCTAAGTGAAATAATAAAAGACTCATTTTAAGTGACGGTGAGTGCCGTTTTTTGCTTTGTCATTTTGGATATGTGACTAGCTTCTTCATGGGCACCACAATATCTCTCTTTGACCCCATAGCGTGCGCTAAACATATTTCTACATGGTACCTCATTGTAGTAATACCTAAAAAAATGCTCTCATCCATTTTAGAATTGAAGAAAATGACATCAGCCACATCCTCAGGGGCAGGTCTGTGGGCTTTTCCATAATGCCTCACAGTTATCACATGGTATAAAGCAACCAATGAGGAGGTATTATCAGAGCTTTAAAAAATTCAGAGGCAAGGATTGAAGCAATGATTTAGGATAGTGTTAGGATATTAGAGGCCACAGCTCAGCAATAGAGACAGGAAGAAAAGCTTCTAAAACACTGGACAGATACTCTAAACAGTAATGTGATATACAACTGCAGCACTGAAGAAGTAGTAGACTGGGATTAATAGAGACTCAATTGATCGGGGCAGAGAGAAATAGGAAAGCTGCTAGCAGTAGCAATAACAGACTACAAGTGATTGATTAGTGGTGTGATGTAGCTGGCATCTGTCCTGATGCATTTTAATCACAATTGCACTCTTTTTCTTTAGTTTTAGTGCACTAAAAAGCAGCAAGCCAGAACAATATTTAGCATTTAAAATATTTATTTTCAATAATTAAAAATCTGAAATCAGTACAAGTCAGAGACAATGTGTGTGCATATCATAAGTGAAAGTACAGATTTCTAGCATTTCTTGCGCACTCATTTTTATGAAGGTAGGGGATCATTGTTGTTTAAAACCTCAAAAGAAAATACAGACATTTAACAACTATCTACTTTACAAAGTGTGTTTTCTTATTACACATATGCTTTTCTAGTAAAATTTTATATATGCACACACCACATCAATACTGTGTTCTTTTGAAGAAACTGGCTTTTCGAATGTTTACCTAACTTTTTGTATTATGGCATTTTTAAGAAGGGGCTTTAATATTGTAGAAAAAAATTAGAGTTGTTTAGTTGAGCATATGTTTTTGCACATTTGTTATACTGATTTACCATTTGATAATGACACCATTAGTTTGAGCCAGTGTTTTGCAAAGAACAGTCTTCCTGATCACAAATGACTAAGAGGAATAATGTTTGGACCAATTTTTAGTTGAATAAACATGAAGAATCTGTCAGTGAACTATGCTATTAGATGAGCTGTTAGTTACTGTTGGGTTACTATCTGTTTCTACGGTGAATTCAATTTGTGTTTGTGTTAAAAAGCTTGAATGGGTTTGGACGTAGTCCTAAAGGTACCGTCACACTAAGCGATGCTGCAGCGATACCGACAACGATGTCGATCGCTGCAGCGTCGCTGTGTGGTCGCTGGAAAGCTGTCATACAGACAGCTCTCCAGCGACCAACGATCCTGAAGTCGCCGGGTAACCAGGGTAAACATCGGGTTACTAAGCGCATGGCCGCGCTTAGTAACCTGATGTTTACCGTGGTTACCGTTGTAAATGTAAAAAAACAAACACTACATACTTACATTCCCGGTGTCTGGTCATGTCCCTCGCCTTCAGCTTCCAGCACTGTCTGAGCGCCAGCCGTAAAGTACAGCGGTGACGTCACTGCTGTGCTCTGCTTTATGGCTGGCTGGCGCTCACCAGTCAGTGCGCGAAGCTGAAGGCAAGGGACCTGACCAGACACCGGGAATGTAAGTATGTAGTGTTTGTTTTTTTACATTTACAACGGTAACCAGGGTAAACATTGGGTTACTAAGCGTGGCCCTGCGCTTAGTAACCTGATATTTACCCTGGTTACCAGTGAACACATCGCTGGATCGGCGTCACACACGCCGATTCAGCGATGTCAGCGGGAGATCCAGCGACAAAATAAAGTGCTGGACTTTCCCCAGCGACCAACGATCTCCCAGCAGGGGCCTGATCGTTGGTCGCTGTCACACATAACGATTTAGTTAACGATATCGTTTCTACGTCACAAAAAGCAACGATATTGTTAACGATATCGTTATGTTTGACGGTACCCTAAGAGACTGTCTTTTCAGGGCAACTGGAGACTTTGGTGTATTATGTGCCAAGTAAATAGATTTGCTGTCAATTATTTTTTTTTCCTATTTAAATTTAAATTCTTTTTAAATATTTTTATTGAAATTTTGCATAAGAATTGGTAGGGGATAAATGGAAGGGAAGATGGGGAAGGGGTTAACATTGGAAAAAAAGGGTGAGGGAAAAGGGAATCAATATAATTAGAGAACCAAATATCAATCTCGAATAGACACACACAAAAAAAGACATTAAATATGATCTTTTGAATAGAATATACTACAATTTTTCTCATGCAATGCATTGGAAAGAGATATTTAAATTTAAATTCTAAAAGATTTAATCACCTCGCTTGCCCGCCAAAATGTTTTGCATTCTACAATACATTTTCCAACATTCTTTAGAAAATCTTACAGTCTTGGTCAAGGTTTGAATATTTCACCTGGTTTAAAGACTTCTGTTTTTGCCATTTCATAGGTTATTTTAATGGATTATCAAAAATGTGTGTGTTAATACTCTCTTCTATATGATGATGAATTATTAAAGAGATGAAGTGCTCTACCCTATAGTTGGTAGCGGTCATCAGCCTTACTTTGTTAAAATCACAAAATACTAAAATTCATCAAAATTATATACTGCAAAAACAATAAAACATAGAAATGTTAGCTCCAGTATTCTGGAATTTTTTTTATAATATTGCTTTATAACTGTGTCTCCTGCAAGACAGTAAAATTCACAACACTTAAAGCAGCAGCAGATGGACAGCACAGTAGCTAAGGCAACCAAGCAGTGTTGCTGACCTTTGCCTACTGTCAGGACAATATATTCTAATGGCTCTGGGCATTTTATATGCCAGCAAAGTGAATGAGAATCCTGAAGTCTCATTCACACCTTGCTTATTTTTGACTTTAAGATTATGTTTAGATTTAAATCTGCAGCATGTAATTTCTTTCAGCATTTTTGCTGTAGATTCATTAAAGGGACACTGTCACCTGAATTTGGAGGGAACAATCTTCAGCCATGGAGGCGGGGTTTTTGGGTGTTTGATTCACCCTTTCCTTACCCGCTGGCTGCATGCTGGCTGCAATATTGGATTGAAGTTCATTCTCTGTCCTCTGTAGTACATGCCTGCACAAGGCAATCTTGCCTTGCACAGGTGTGTCCTATGGAGGACAGAGAATGAACTTCAATCCAATATTGCAGCCAGCGGGTAAGGAAAGGGTGAATCAAACACCCAAAAACCCCGCCTCCATGGCTGAAGATTGTTCCCTCCAAATTCAGGTGACAGTGTCCCTTTAAAGGGGAAAAATCTTCACCAAAAACTCATGTAAAAATGCATAAAAAATGCTACATTTTTTTCTGCCAAGAGATAAATAAGTGGTGCAGAAATTTCTGCACCACATACTTAATGTGTGCACTTGCCCTATGTCTCCCATGAAATGTTCTAAGTTATTGGGGAAAAACATGGCTAGATCAACATTGAAATACCTTAATGAACCTTCTTTGCCCAACAATGCATTGACTAAAGTACCATTATCCAGAAATTACAAAAAAAGTAATCAAAATTTGTGTAAAATAACAATAATTAATAAAATATTGTAAGATTTTAAAACAGCCAATTGTTTCTATATAATAAAAGTAAAATCATAAACCAGGTGATATAAATAAAAGGATGAATGGTTGACCAAGCTTAAGTAAAACATATGGATATACTGTAAGCTATTTTTTATTTCTACATATACTTAATAGATGGCAGTAAAACTAGAAGCTGATACATGTTTTGTTCATGTAACTGCATGTACCAAAATGTCTTCTCAAAATAATTTTTAAAGTCAAATGTAATGCAAAATTTTACTCTTCTGATCATATTAATGTATTCACATGAATGTTCAGATTATTCTCTCTCTTTGAGATCAAAACTCTCATCTCATCTACATAAATGATCTGAGGCATAATTATTTCCTCACAGCACTATCTGATATGGTTGGTTTTATGTTTCTGTTCCTACTCAGTTCCAAGCTTAAAAAAAACAAAAACAAAGTAGATGTAAGTTAAATAAAATCAGAAAATATATATTATGCAATGTAAAAAGTAAATAAAAGTAAAAAAAAATGCAAATAAGTTTATAGAATTTAAGACATTTTATTTTTGATTTTCTATCTCTCAATGTTAAAATTAGCCTACCCTTAAAATTATAGATTGTTCATGTCTTTGTCAGTGGCCAAACTTACAAAATCAGCAAGGGATCAAATATTTATTTCCCCCACTGTAATGCTGGTTAAATTTGTATCATAATACACAATTAAATTATGCTTAGCATTATTTGTAAAAGTAACCAAAAAACATGATTATAGTTAGATAAATAACTTCACGGATAGACATCTTATCTTTTGGTTTTAATTTTTCATTGAGACCTATTTGTATCAAGTTCACTAATAAAAGTGTGAGTTTACTATAACAAGAAAAGCCCAAAAGTGAAAATATTGTAATTTATTTTTTCATTTCTTGAGTGTACGTACAATATGTATGGTATCTATGTGGTTGAATTTTCTTTACTTATGATATATTATATGAACATTTATGATATACCGGGTGTCTGGGTTAAAGGGACTCTGTCACCTGAAATTGGCGGGACTGGTTTTGGGTCATATGGGCGGAGTTTTTGGGTGTTTGATTCACCCTTTCCTTACCCGCTGTCTGTATGCTGGCTGCAATATTGGATTGAAGTTCATTCTCTGTCCTCCATAGTACCTGCCTGCACAAGGTAATCTTGCCTTGCACAGGCGTGTACTACGGAGGACAGAGAGTGAACTTCAATCCAATATTGCAGCCAGCATGCAGACAGCGGGTAAGGAAAGGGTGAATCAAACACCCAAAAACTCCGCCCATATGACCCAAAACCAGTCCCGCCAAATTCAGGTGACAGAGTCCCTTTAACAATTATATTGTACAAGTTCCTAATCTCAATATTTGCAAAAGCGTTATCCATTTTATCTGAAGAATAATTCCTTTAGTCTCATTCATCCTTAACGTAGAATATAAATACAATATGCCAAGCTTGGATACAAGATATTGATGCATATGTAGCTTTTCAGCAAGAAAAAATACGGAACAAAGTTCTAAAAACTTATAAAAGTGTGCGAAAGGCAATAATACCATATGTGTATAATATCTGAAGGTTTACAAAACCTGAACGGGAATCAGCCGTAAAAACTGTACAAGATGGTGATTATAACTTAAGTCAAAACACTTCAGCACTCCTCAACCTGAGCATTATTCTGTTAACAACTGAACAGATCTCTAATAGGTTTTATAAAAGGGCTCATTGATTTCTTTAAAAGACTTTTGCCAATGGCCATTAACTATCAAACGGAGGCAACACACTTTCTCCAGAATTTCCAGAATCATGGGTAATAGTTTTATACTTCTTTCATAAATAATAATAATTCCTTTTTTTATTTAAAAAAATACTTTTACTCATCAGCATTATCGATTATGAATTCTGTTTAAAAAATCCATTGCAGAAACAGTAATCTAAAGTATCTATCTTGTTGGCTTTACCTTACAAGCATATTTATTTGTTTCTATACTTTCTCATACATACAGTTGTTAAGTCAAACTTGTAGTATTTGCAGTTAATCTTTTGGTTATCAGTGGGAAGAATAAAATCCCAACAGTCGTCACAGTATATATAACAGCAAACGGCATGAAACACAGCAGAGGTAAAGCCATACGGAACCTTTTGCACAGGTGTTAACATAAGTGGTAATGACATAGTATCACCCCAGCTTGCCTGTAATCTACAGCTTTTTCTCAATATTGATTTATCTGTATTGATTTTCTTAGCCGTCTTTCCACCACTCTCTTTGTTTATTTACTTGTTTCCTATTGCGTTCCATTTGTGTAATAATAATTGATATCAGAAATTGGAACAGCTTGTTATATTAACCAGTTTGGTACATTGTTTCTCACCTATGATAGAAAAATACTAATCCTTGTACACTATACAATAAATATTGAGACACTTAGATTTTTATCATTTTAGAATAGGTTAGTATGTTTATCCATATCCTGTTTTTCAATAAACAAGTAAGTTTTGGCTCTTGTTTCCATAATAATCGGTGCATATATCCATAAATACCAGTGGGTAAGATTGACAGATGTTGCTAATGACATATTCTAGAAGCATGACAGCTTCAGGCAAAGTCTTCTCCAGAGCGTATTGAAAATATTCCTACATTTTAATAGCTTTTTAACACTGATGGTCAAATAGAAATAGTATGTGTACGAGAAAATGCTTTAGGTTTAAGATGTTATATAAGACTGTGAAAATACCTATAAAAATCATCTTTGTTTTTTGTTTTGCCTTTTATTTCGTTTTGACATATCCACTTGTCACTTTTTCATGACATACTGCAAATGATGGCTTCACTTGTTTCTCAAATCAGCATTGACATTACAGCCCACTGACCTTCAAACAGACAGCTTCTTCGGCAGTCAGTTCTCTGCATGAGTTCCCATTGAAAAGAAATGAGTGAAACATGGTTTAGTAATTCTACCTCTTTCCTAATGCCGAGGTAATCTGAAATGTCAATCATGACCTTTCCATAATCAGTAGTATCCAGGAACAGATAAAAAAAAATTATAGATGTGGTGACTTTTTGTAACTACAAAAATCAATAGGAAGAGATAAAAATATAATTATGAGACTTCTTGTAAAAAAAAAAATTAGAATATTATTTAATGTGTCATAGGATAAAAAAAATTATATGTGCATGGAAACATATAATTATTAAATTAGTGTTTCATATTACATTAGTGTTCAGTACATTTAAACAGTCGGTCCACTACCTAAAATTTCCTTTCTAAATGTCTAATGTCACTCACTGCTTATGTCTCTCCCCCGTGATGATGTCTTTACCAATTAGAAGCTGCGGCGACAGCGATGAAAGCCCCAACCTCTTGAGATGTCATATTTGAAAGACTTCTCAAACAAAACATCAAAGGAAGTTAAGTAAAATAAATAACACATTTAAGGCTGAGCTAAATAAGAATTGTAGGGCATTGTATAATAAAACTAATTACAAAAGTTTTTAGAGTGTAAAGACAAATATTTAGAATTTTAAGTACTGGACCACCCCTTTAAGGAGGGTGGCCATTTTTAGGTGTAAACTTCCATAAAATCAGTTTCATTAATATACCTATAGTTATAGTTATTGATCCCTTTTTATAAAATTGAAAATAGTGTAAATAATCTAAATGAAATATTGTGAACCTTTGTGTATGGTCTAAAAGGACTAAAATCAAGTCAAAACCTCACTAAGTTCAGGAGATGACCAATAGTTGATTTACAGCGAGGTCACAGAAGTGGTCACTTACATCCAATGATCCATACCAGTGCCACTTTATTCCTAAGGATATAAGTCGATAAGTCAATAATTCTACTGTAAAATGTCATGCTAATATGCCTACGCGTCACCATAAAATGTGTCAACACTCTGTTAGGACTGGCGGAACGCACCAAGAGAGATGATATAGATGCTAAATAACAAAAGATGCAGCACTCACCAGATTCTTGCTGAAGATAGTGTCCTTTATTCGCTTAAAGCGATGTGAGACATTATGCGGAGAGGCGGCAGGAAAGAGGATTGGGTGCGGGGGAGAGGAGAAGGACCTTCTCCTTCTCCTCTCCCCCGCACCCAATCCTCTTTCCTGCCGCCTCTCCGCATAATGTCTCACATCGCTTTAAGCGAATAAAGGACACTATCTTCAGCAAGAATCTGGTGAGTGCTGCATCTTTTGTTATTTAACAAGTTGGAAAGTCTGTCTGCTTTATATGCTAAGCACCACCCGGCATCTGCAAACACATAGACTTGTGGCTTGAAGTTTATGCCAAGACTTCTCCTACACTGTTACTGCCTGTGAAGATTAACACATCGAGTGCCGCTCAGTTCCTTTTCTGCGGGTCAGTGATGATATAGATGCGTTCGCAGTCCGGGGTCCACCGTGCAGGTGAAACCTTCTGCTAGGAAATGACAGACAATATGGCGGTATTCAAAAGTATACACGCGTGGGTTAAACCTCACCCAGCGTGAAGAAAGCGATCCTGTTGCGTCACAGGACCGCGGTACCGCACATAGAGCGCGAGCAAGTGGTCAGCGAACTAAACCCCAACAGGGATTATAGTCCGATTAGACCCTTGCTGGCACTACACCGTTACTGGGTGTGAAAGGAATTATATAATTAAGGCACCGAAGTGCGAACTGTGCCATGCTGGCAGGCACCACTAAGCACCCAGACGTGGGTCAGGAAGCGCACACTGGCGCGTGGCACCGCACTGGCGGTCACAGCAGTAGACGCTGACACGTGTGTGACACGTTGAGTGATAAGTCGGGCGCTAGATAGCAGCCATACTCCATACGCGAACAATCATACAATAGGGTAGGGGTATTTAAAGAACGACTTGCACTCACAACAAACACACGTATTAAATTGTACACTAGCGCATGGCCGTGCGGTCATGCGCAGTTTATATAGTTGCAGGACAGGAAGCGGCCACAGAAACTTTGCCCTTCCAAGACCTGCCAAGAGGACCAATAGAATGCGCTGCAGAGTCTGAGCAAATGACCCTCGATCTCCAACGGGAGATCTTGCCCTGGGCATGCTTAATGTGCGCAGACAAGGACTTAGGGCAGCACAGTGGCGCAGTGGTTAGCACTACAGCCTTGCAGCGCTGGGGTCCTGGGTTCTAATCCCACCCAGGACAACATCTGCAAAGAGTTTGTATGTTCTCTCCGTGTTTGCGTGGGTTTCCTCCGGGCACTCCGGTTTCCTCCCACATTCCAAAGACATACTGATAGGAATTCTAGATTGTGAGCCCAATCGGGGACAGTGATGATAATGTGTGCAAACTGTAAAGCGCTGCGGAATATGTTAGCGCTATATAAAAATAAAGATTAGTAGTCCCAGAGAAGTCCACTCGCTGCTGACCAGTATAGGCTTTACAGGCAGAAGCTGGAGAAGCAGCAGTAACTCTTCTCACAGAGTCAGACTGGGCGAGACGCCGGGATCGACATCCCTGCTGAGCAGGCTCCACTGCGGCTGGAGGAGAATGGGAGACCGCAGCGGAGACGGATCGAGATTCCCCCTGTGCAGCAGAGGAAACTCGACTCCTAACATTACCCCCCCTCCTAGGGCCCCCCCCTCCTTGGGCCTCGCTACGTTCGAAGGCAGCAATGAGCTGTGGGGCCCGAATGTTTTCAGCAGGCTCCCATGACCTGTTCTCTGGACCATAACCCTTCCAATCCACCAGATAGAACTTTTTTCCGCGTACAACCTTACACCCCAAAATAGCGTTCACCTCGTAATCATCCGTAGACGAACCCGATGTCCCGGCAGATGACTCGGAAAACCGGGACATGTATACCGGTTTCAAGAGGGACACATGAAAGGTGTCGGTGATACCCAAGCGTGGAGGAAGAGCCAGGCGGTAGACCACAGGGTTAACCTGTTCGAGAACCTTGAAGGGACCCAAATAGTGAGGCGCAAACTTAGTGGACTCAACTCGCAGCCTGATGTTACGGGCGGAGAGCCACACCAAGTCGCCAGGAGCAAAGGTCGGAGCGGGGCGCCGATGAACATCGGCAGAGAACCTCATTCTCTCCTTGGAAGCCCGAATGGCATCCTGAGTGCGATCCCACATGTCCCGTGCCTCCACAGCCCAGTCTGCCACCCTGGAATCGGCGGAAGACACGGGCATGGGCACAGGTACCCGCGGATGCTGACCATAGTTAAGGAGGAATGGGGTCTGTCCAGTGGAGTCAGCTACAGCATTGTTAAGAGCAAACTCCGCCCACAGTAGCAAAGATGCCCCGTCATCTTGTTTAGCAGAGACAAAATGTCGCAGATATGTGACCAAGGTCTGGTTGGCTCTCTCCACCAACCCATACGTCTCGGGATGATATGCCGAAGAGAGATTCAACTCGATACTGAGAAGGCGACAAAGCTCTCTCCAGAACCGAGACGCAAACTGGGGACCCCGGTCACTGACAATCTTGTCTGGCATACCGTGAAGACGGAAGATGTGTTTAACAAACAATGCTGCCAAGGCCCGTGCAGAAGGTAGCCGGGGAAGCGGCACCAAATGCACCATTTTAGAAAAATGGTCGGTGATAACCCAAATGACAGTACAGCCACGTGACTTGGGCAAACCCACCACAAAGTCCATCCCGACCATCTCCCAGGGCCTGTCTGCCACCGGCAGAGGGTATAACAACCCAGCTGGCCGTTGACGGAGAGACTTATTTTTGGCACAAGAGACACTTCCCCGAACGTAGTCTCCAACGTCACGAACCATATGTGGCCACCAATACATTCTCGCCAACAACTCAGATGTCCTCTTTGCCCCAAAGTGTCCACCCACTCTGGACGAATGAGCCCACGAGAGAACCTCCGGACGCAAATTGATGGGGACAAAAGTCTTGCCCGGAGGCACAGACTCAAGCGAAACCGGAGCTACGGTTCTCAGACTCTCTGAAGGGAGAATGAGCCGAGGCTCGTCCTCCTCCTCCACAGTTGACACCAGGGAGCGAGAGAGAGCATCAGCACGAATGTTCTTCTCCCCGGCGAGATAATGTAGAGTGAAGTGGAACCGGGAGAAAAACAAGGACCATCTGGCCTGACGAGAATTCAGCCGCTGGGCTGTCTGTAAATAGAACAAAAGGCCAACTTCATTGCCAGCAACTCCCTATCCCCGTCCCCGATGGAGTAATTTCTCTCCGCTGGTGAGAAGGTTTTTGAGAAGAAGAAGCATGGATGCTTCCGACCTTGAGCATCCTTTTGATAGAGGACTGCTCCTGCACCAACGGAAGAGGCATCCACCTCCATTAGGAATGGCTTATCCACATCGGGACGATGTAAGATGGGAGCGCTAGCAAAATGGGACCTAATAGAAGTGAAGGCCTTGGAGACCTCTTCGGACCACGATTTAGGATTCGCTCCCTTCTTGGTGAGGGATACCAAGGGAGCTACCAGGGTTGAGAAGTGGGGGATGAACGGACGATAGTAATTTATGAACCCCATAAAGCGCTGCACCGCTTTCAGAGAATGGGGTTCCTGCCAGTCCATCACTGCCTGTAGCTTGGCAGGATCCATAGCCAATCCCTGGGCCGAGATGATGTAGCCCAGGAAAGGTAAAGACTCCTGCTCAAACACACACTTCTCCAATTTGGCATAGAGGGAGTTTGCCCGTAGGAGGTCGAAGACTTTGCAAACATCTCTCCGGTGGGAGTCAATATCTGGAGAGTAGATAAGAATATCATCCAGATAGACTACGACCGAGGTGGAAAGCATATCCCGGAAGATATCGTTCACAAAGTCTTGGAAAACAGCTGGGGCATTACAGAGCCCGAAGGGCATCACCAGATATTCATAGTGCCCATCCCTGGTGTTAAAGGCCGTCTTCCATTCATCCCCCTCACGGATGCGAATCAGGTTGTAAGCACCCCGCAAATCTAATTTAGTAAATACCCTTGCTCCCCGAAGTCTGTCGAATAACTCAGATATCAAGGGCAAAGGATACTTATTCTTAACGGTGATGGCGTTAAGACCCCTGTAGTCTATGCATGGGCGCAATTCCCCATTCTTCTTCTGCACGAAGAAGAACCCTGCCCCAGCAGGTGACACTGACTTCCTAATGAATCCTCTTGCCAGATTTTCCTGGATGTACTGTGACATTGCCTCCGTCTCCGGGAGAGATAGCGGATAAACTCGACCCCGGGGAGGCTCAGCACCAGGCAAGAGATCAATAGGACAGTCATAGGGGCGATGAGGCGGAAGGACCTCCGCCGCCTTTTTGGAGAACACGTCTGAATAAGACCAATACTGCTTGGGGAGAGAGGATAGATCTGCGGGTACCTCAGTAGTAGCAACCTGAACGCACTCCCTCTGACACGTACCCCCACAAGATTCACCCCAACCCAGAATTCTGCCTGAGGACCACTCGATATGAGGAGAGTGGTACCGTAGCCAAGGTATTCCCAACAGGACCTCATCAATTCCTTCCGGAATGACGAGCAGAGAAAATATCTCCTGATGAGATGGCGACATGGACAGAGTAAAAGGGATGGTCTGGTGTGTTATCTGTGAGGGCAATGTCGACCCATTCACCACTCGCACCATTACTGGTTGAGCAAGCATAACCAGGGGTATTGCGTGACGTTGGGCAAAGGCAGAAGACATAAAATTGCCCTCCGCCCCAGAATCCACGCAGAGCTCTACCGAGTGGGTGAATGAGCCAATAGTAATTGTCCCCTTAAAGGACAACTTAGAGGCAAACGTCGCCGTGTCTAGTGTACCTCCACCTACTACCACTAGACGCTGACGTTTCCTCGACCGCTGAGGACATCTGGTGGCTAGATGTCCTGACTGCTGGCAAATATGACAGACCCTGAGTGCACAAGCGGTCCGGGACTTAGATCCTGCTTGTGACAATTCCCTGGCCTCATGTGACTCAGGAACCAGGACCGGAAATTCCAGAGGTTTGGCGAAAGTAGGAGCCAGCCGAAACCTCTGCCTACACTGGGCTCGCTCTAACCTCCGCTCGTTAAAACGGAGGTCAATTCGAGTGGAGACAGTTATTAACTCCTCCAGTGTGGCAGGAATCTCCCTAGTGGCCAGAGCGTCCTTTACGTGGTCAGCCAAGCCCCTCCAAAATATGGGGATAAGAGCTTTATCCGACCAATCCAGCTCAGATGCTAAGGTGCGGAATTGGACGGCAAAATGACTGACCAAGGACTCACCCTGAGTTAATGCCAGCAATTGGAGCGCAGTATCATGGGTGACTTGAGGTCCTAAAAAGACCTGTTTCAGAGCGCTCAGAAACAGCGGAGCACTCTGCACCATATGATCGCCAAGTTCCCACAGCGGCGTAGCCCATTCCAACGCCCTGTCCGACAATAGAGACAGAATAAATCCCACCTTAGCCCGCTCTGTGGGAAAACGTGTAGCCAGGAGCTCGAGGTGAATAGAGCACTGACTCACAAATCCCCTACAAAACTTGCTAACACCAGAAAATTTTTCTGGCAGCGGGAGGCGAGATAATGTCGGAACAGGGTGGCAATGGACATAGTAGCTGCAGCCACGCTGGCAGCCTGTACAGCTACTGCAGTAATATCCACAGCTGAGGTCGCGCTCTCGAGAGCCGCCAACCTACCCTCCAGCTGCTGGATATGCTGCAGAGATTGCTGTTTGTCTGTCATCACTAGCCAGACCCTGGCGCTAGTGTAATGTTAGGACTGGCGGAACGCACCAAGAGAGATGATATAGATGCGTTCGCAGTCCGGGGTCCACCGTGCAGGTGAAACCTGCTGCTAGGAAATGACAGACAATATGGCGGTATTCAAAAGTATACACGCGTGGGTTAAACCTCACCCAGCGTGAAGAAAGCGATCCTGTTGCGTCACAGGACCGCGGTACCGCACATAGAGCGCGAGCAAGTGGTCAGCGAACTAAACCCCAACAGGGATTGTAGTCCGATTAGACCCTTGCTGGCACTACACCGTTACTGGGTGTGAAAGGAATTATATAATTAAGGCTCCGAAGTGCGAACTGTGCCGTGCTGGCAGGCACCACTAAGCACCCAGACGTGGGTCAGGAAGCGCACACTGGCGCGTGGCACCGCACTGGCGGTCACAGCAGTAGACGCTGACACGTGTGTGACACGTTGAGTGATAAGTCGGGCACTAGATAGCAGCCATACTCCATACGCGCACAATCATACAATAGGGTAGGGGTATTTAAAGAACGACTTGCACTCACAACAAACACACATATTAAATTGTACACTAGCGCATGGCCGTGCGGTCATGCGCAGTTTATATAGTTGCAGGACAGGAAGCGGCCACAGAAACTTTGCCCTTCCAAGACCTGCCAAGAGGACCAATAGAATGCGCTGCAGAGTCTGAGCACATGACCCTCGATCTCCAACGGGAGATCTTGCCCTGGGCATGCTCAGTGTGCGCAGACAAGGACTTAGTCCCAGAGAAGTCCACTCGCTGCTGACCAGTATAGGCTTTACAGGCAGAAGCTGGAGAAGCAGCAGTAACTCTTCTCACAGAGTCAGACTGAGCGAGACACCGGGATCGACATCCCTGCTGAGCAGGCTCCACTGCGGCTGGAGGAGAATGGGAAACCGCAGCGGAGACGGATCGAGATTCCCCCTGTGCAGCAGAGGAAACTTGACTCCTAACACACTCACACATTCTACTAATAAAATCTGTTATTATGTTTCATTTGTATTAGATTTTCTTGAAAACTTTAAACAAATATCTTCTACTTTCTAATGGGTATTATTTTAAAATCAGACCATTTTCTCGCACGGTTAGACACAGCCATTATAATATCCCAACACGGGAAAACATTTTTTTAAAACACATCTAATTGTGGAACTTATTATTCCAAAATCTATTGATTAAAATGTTGATTAAAATTAACGTGGTTAGTGGAAAAAAACCCTTTAAAGGCCAAAATGAGAATTGCAAGCTTTCAGGATTTACATTTAATATAGTGATATGAAAAATAAATAAAATCACAGAAACTGTGAAAAAAAGAAAAACTTAATTGAAACAATAAGTCCATTTCTCATCACACTTTACCTTCAAGAGAAAATTTTGTCATTTCACTTTCAGTGTGGGCTGACATTTGAGTCTGAAGTGTAAAGATAGCAAAGTCTTAGTCCAACAATCCCAAAAGGTTAAAAATGACATAATTATTTTAAAAAATTTTAAAATCAATGATGGCAGAAGAAGGGAAAAATCGGGAAAGATAACATTTATTAAAAATGCATAGATATTTCAAACCATGTGTGTTCTTAATTATAGCATATTTCAAAATGATGGCCAAGCATATTTATATTATTTCCTGGCACAGGAAAAGGGAGTGGCAAACAAATCACATGTTAAGATAATATAATAGCCAAACATCTAATAATTGTCAAATATTAAAGTTACATTGGGACACGTTACTCCAAATTGCAAATACAGCATGTTTCTCGCCTCAGGAGTGCAGGTTGCCAGTTACTACCTCTAACAGGCTTATTAACTCTTTCTATTTCATGTGTGTTGATATAATTTAAATTACCGAAGCGGATTTCCAAAAAATGTTTAGATGTTCCTTACAGGGATCATTTTGAAGCTTTATTGTCTGGTTAGATACTATAGATATGTTCTGATATGTGGTTATTTAACCCCTTTCTGACCCTAGACGGGATAGTACATCCGAGGTCAGAAGCCCAGCTTTGAGGAGGGCTCCGGCGGTGAGTCCACATCAAAGTCGGGACATGTCAGCTGTTTTGAACAGCTGACATGTGCCCGCAATAGCGGCAGGTGAAATCGCGATTCACCCACCACTATTATATAGTTAAATGCCCCTGTCAAATGCAGACAGCTGCATTTAACTAGTACTTCCGGTCGCGCGGCGGGGGTCAGCGATGCTTCTGCATTGTAACCATAGAGGTCATTGAGACCTCTATGGTTAATGATCCCCGCTAGCTGTGAGCACACCTGCATTTCTGCTGCATTGCAGCGATCTGATGATCGCTGCTATGTAGCAGAGCCAATCCAGTTGTGCCAGCTTCTAGCCTCAAATGGAGGCTATCGAAGCATGGCAAAAGTAAAATAAAGTAAAAAAAATAAAAAACTATAAAAGTTTAAATCACCCCCCTTTCGCCCCATTCAAAATAAAACAATAAAAAAAATCAAACCTACACATATTTGGTATGGCCACATTCAGAATCATTCAGACCTGATCTATCAATAAAAAAGGATTAACCTGATCGCTAAACGGCGTAGCGAGAAAAAAATTCAAAACACCAGAATTACGTTTTTTTGGTTGCATTAAAATGCAATAACGGGCGATCAAAAGAACGTATCTGCACAAAAGTGGTATCAAGAAAAATGTCAGCTTGGATCGCAAAAAATAAGCCCTCAACCAACCCCAGATCTCGAAAAATGGAGACGCTACGGGTATCGGAAAGTGGTGCAATTTTTATTTTTTAGCAAAGTTTGGAATTTTTTTTCACCACTTATATAAAACGTAACCTAGTCATGTTTGGTGTCTATGAACTCATAATGACGGAGAATCATAATATCAGGTCAGTTTTAACATTTAGTGAACCTAGCAAAAAAAGCCAAACAAAAAACAAATGCGGGATTGCACTTTTTTTTGCAATTTCACCGCACTTGGAATTTTTTCCCGTTTTCTAGTACACGACATTGCTAAAACCAATGATGTCATTCAAAAATACAACTCATCCTGCAAAAAATAAGCCCTCACATGGCCATAGTGATGGAAAAATAAAAAAAATTATGGCTCTGGGAAGGAGGGGAGTGAAAAACGAACCCGGAAAAATGAAAAATCCCAAGGTTATGAAGGGGTTAATTTTCTATTAGTCCTACCGATATGTTTTTATGTAGCATTTTGAAACAAACCAATTATTTGCATAAAAAACGTGCTGTAATGCATTTCAGGAATTGATGTTATTGTTTGTATTAGCTATATGGTATTTTATTTACTTATTTTTTATATATATTTACACATAAAACATAGTGATAGGACTTTAAAAATAAACACAACTTACCACCATGTGACCTTTCCCATCAGTGGCATTATGTCTAGAGATGAGCAAACCTTTTAATGCTTGGTTCGGCTATGTTCACCAAATTTCCTGATGTTCACAAAACATAACAGAACAGCATTGAATTAAATGGGAGGCAAAACCATTTACCTGGGTTAACCTTGTAATTTTGATAACCAGCTAGGCAAAACTGACAATGGGGGGTGCAAGCTTAGCTGTCTGCTTTAGCAGGGCTAGTTATCAAGAATACAGGGGTCCCCACGCTTTTTTAAATTTATTTAAGTAAACTTAAAAAAACAGCTTTGGATCCCCCCATTTTTGACAATGAGCCAAGTTAAAGCTGATAGCTGGGGGCTGGTATTCTCAGGCTGGCATGGGACCATAGATACTGGCGTCCCCAGCCTAAAAGTAGTAGCCTGCAGCTGCCCTAGAAAAGACACATCTATTAGATGTGCCAATTCTGGCACTTTGCCTGGCTCTTCCAACTTGCACTGTGGTGATGGCAAGTGGAGTTCATATTTGTTGATGTCACCTTTGTATTGTCCAGTGAGTTCGAGCCCATGGCTTAGTAATGGAGAAGCGTATATAAGACACCAATCCACTACTAACCCCATAGTAATATTGTATAAAAAACACTTCCAGAATAAAGTCCTTTATTTGAAATAATGACACAGACTCCTTTATTGACTTTAAATTAAACCATATTCAAGTCATCATCCAGTTCACTGAAGCCAATGTCCCCTGCAAATGAATTAAAGCAGTAAACAACTATATGTCACCTGTCTGTAGTGAAGAGATAACCCATAATGTCCCACGATGATTCTGATAACTGGTAGACCAGTGACTGCTCTAACTGTCAGTCGGCCACACACTGACAGAAGCTTGCAATCACTCTTGCAGTGTGTAGTGCTGAGCTGCAGCTGATGAGTCCAGGTGATCTCACTTCTGGCACCTCTGTTGTGTGAGAACGTTATCATGCAGTGGGGCCATTAGTGAGGTCACTGCGGGTCATAGGTTGATGAACTCCGGTGACCCGGCTTACTGCAGTTCAGTGCTACACACTGCAGGAGTAATTACACGCTCCTATCAGTGTGTCACCATCTGCTGAGTAGAGCAGTTACATCAGCTGATGTGACTGCTCTACAAGTGATCTTAATCATGGGACAATATGGATTACAGCGGATAGGTGAGAAATATAGTGGTTTATTATTTTTTCTCTATTCCAGGTGACATAGGCATTGGGGATTAGGCATTAAGGTGAGTATATGGTGTTTTTTTTATTTTTATTTTTTACGGAAGACAAAGGGCTTCATTGATTAGGTGTAAGATAAGAATATACTGTGCTTTTTATTTTCATTTCAATATGTATTTCTTTATTTTAATTTTTTTTTAATTTACTTTGAGCACAGGTGCCGGCTGATGACTACTCTGTTTTCAGAGACAGCAGGCGTTGGCTGACCTGTGTTAAGCTTTTTACCATGGGTTAAAGCTGCAGGGTAACCCTGACATTTCTGACAGCATGACCTCGAAGCTCTCTGACCGACAGTAACGATTTTACCGATTTTCACCAATTAGAACTTCCTTGTGCACAAAAACTTAGTGTAAATTCGATCATTTACTGAACGTTTGGCAAAATTTTGCCAATTTTGAGGAAAATGCTCGATAATCCGAACATGAATCCGAATGTGAAAATCTTGTGCCAACTTTGATATTGGCGAACGTTTTCCGAACAAGTTAACTAATCTCTAATCATGACGTGACACATATAAATATTCAAATAATCAAATTAAATACTATACTACTAACAAAACCTATAATATCAACTGCTTTACAAATTGCAATGCAATGCATGTCATTCATGCCATAAATTGCCATGCATGTAACAAATATTATTTAGATAGTACTGCAGTACTTGAAATTAAAAAAAAAAAAAAAAAATCATCAGAACACTGCAAAAAATAATGCATATTACTACATATTTGAGTAACTTCAATAAAATGTACTTAATTGCATACAATTTTTACAATATATCTGTAAAATGTAATTGTTTAATTTTTATGAGATAGTGCATATTTAACCAAAATTGTTAGCAAAATAAGTATTTCTAAATATAATATTAGACTTTTAAGCTTGAAGTAAGCAATTATATTCACCAGTGTGGTACAATGGAAAAACAACTTTATTAGCATAATTATATACATACATAAGAAATAAATACCTGCATTTTTCATTTAGTATGCTTGTGAACGAATTCAAGTGGAACTGATAACATCTCTTTTGCCTAATTTTCTTTTCTATTAACTCATGCTATTAAATTATGTCTCAAATTAGAATTTGTGTGCAATAATTAGTTGAAGGATCTTAACATAGAGATTTTATACAGTATAAATGGCTTTTTGAATTATCTTACTATGAATGATAACCAGGGTTGGCATTGGGGCAAGCAGACCAGGCAGATGCCTAGGGCCTCCACTAACAAAGGGGGCCCCCTGCATCTGCAGCCCCTTTATGAAGTGACCAGGGGGTGTACAGCAGTGAATAATGCTGTGCATCCTCTGTAGTCCTGGAGCGTCTCTCCCAAACCCCCCTCCAGCCCCCCTCTCCCTCTCTTTCTCCCTGCAGTCAGGTTAGAAGTTGAGTGAGAGCCAGGCCAGGAAGATGTCTGCAGCCCTGTTTGTCTGTGTCATCTCTTCCTGAGTCCTCATCATGGCTGCTACTAGCACTGTCCTGGGAATGGATCTGTGCAAGTGAAGCCACAGAACCGGGTAACTATACATGTATATGTGTATCTGTGTGTGTATATGTGCAGCATACAGTGTGTGTGTCTGTATATGTATATATAGTATGTGTGTGCATATATAGAGTATATAGTATGATTGTGTATGTGGTGCATGTGAGTGTGTGTATATATATATATCTATATACTATGTATATATACTGTATATATATATACACACATGTACATACAGTCTATAGTATGTGTATGTATATTTGTATACTGCATGTGTGCAGTATATTGTGTAAATATGAATATAATGAGCTGCTGGTAGAAGTGCAGATATAACCCACAGGTGGCTTACAGCTACTAGTGTTGGACACATTCAATGCTGATAAGCAGTCTGTATAATAAAGTACATCAATGTCTTACTCACAGAGCTGAAGGTTGGTGATTGTCTGATGCTTCAAAACGAGGTAGATGAAGTGTTATGATCTGGTGGCCTAGGAGCAGCATGGGACATACTCTGGGGAAGTTGGTACCTGTACTGACCGCAAACCCTGAACCTAGCAGCGCAACTAGAAGTAGCCGTGGGGGGTACCTAACACTCCCTAGACCCCTCAACACAGCCTAAGAACTAACTACCCCTAAAGACAGAAACAGGAAACCTATCTTGCCTCAGAGAAAATCCCCAAAGGATAGACAGCCCCCCACAAATATTGACTGTGAGAGGAGAGGGAAATAACATACGCAGACATGAAATCAGGATTTAGCATAGGAGGCCATACTAGCTAAAAAGAAAGAAAAGGACAGAGTACTATGCGGTCAGTATAAAAACACTAGAAAATATCCACCACAGAAAATACAAATCACCACATCTGACTAAAGACATGGAGGGTATATCTGCATCTCCAGAGACACAGCTTGGCTGCAAAAAATCCTTCACAGACAAAGCTGGACAAGACAAAACATGAAAATGCACAGAACTATAAGGTCCACAGCAGGTGGACAGCAAAAACAAAGCCAGGACTTATCTTTGTAGAAAAGTACAGCAAACAGGAGAGACCAGAAGGGATGAGAATCCTCCAAAAACAATGGACAACTGGCACTGACTAAAGGATCAAGCAGGACTAAATAGCTGAGTCCAAATTGAACACACCTGATAAATGCTGCGATCCACAGACAGCAGCACTACCACTCATAACCACCGGAGGGAGCCCAAGAGCAGAACTCACAACAGTACCCCCCTTGAGGAGGGGTCACCCAACCCTCCCCAGAGCCCCCAGGCCGATCAGGACGAGCCAAATGAAAGGCACAAACCAAATCGTCAGCATGAACATCGGAGGCAACAACCCAAGAATTATCCTCCTGGCCATAACCCTTCCATTTGACCAGATACTGAAGCTTCCACCTCGAAAAACGAGAATCCAAAATCTTCTCAACCACATACTCCAACTCCCCATCAATCAACACCGCAGCCGGAGGATCAATAGAGAGAACAACAGGCACCACATATTTCCGCAACAAAGATCTATGGAAAACATTATGGATGGAAAAAGAGGTCGGAAGGGCCAAACGAAAAGACACTAGATTGATAATCTCAGAAATCCTATAAGGACCAATAAACCGAGGCTTGAACTTAGGGGAAGAAACCTTCATAGGAACATGACGGGAAGACAACCAGACCAAATCCCCAACCCGAAGCCGGGAACCAACACACCAACGACGGTTAGCAAAACGCTGAGCCACCTCCTGAGACAACACCAAATTGTCCACCACATGAGCCCAAATCTGCTGCAGCCTGTCAACCACAGAATCCACACCAGGACAATCAGAAGGCTCAACCTGCCCTGAAGAAAAACGAGGATGAAAACCAAAATTACAAAAAAAAAGGCAAAACCAAGGTAGCAGAACTAGCCCGATTATTAAGGGCAAACTCGGCCAATGGCAAGAAAGCCACCCAATCATCCTGATCAGCAGACACAAAGCATCTCAAATAAGTTTCCAAAGTCTGATTAGTTCACTCGGTTTGGCCATTTGTCTGAGGATGAAATGCGGAAGAAAAAGACAAATCAATGCCCAGCCTAGCACAAAAGGCCCACCAAAACCTAGAAACAAACTGGGAACCTCTATCGGACACAACATTCTCCGGAATGCCATGCAAACGAACCACATGCTGAAAAAACAATGGAACCAAATCAGAAGAGGAAGGCAATTTAGGCAAAGGTACCAAATGAACCATCTTAGAAAACCGGTCACAAACCACCCAGATAACAGACATCCTCTGGGAAACCGGAGGCTGCAATTAACTCATTGTTGGCCAGTTGTACTGTTATGATCTGGTGGCCAAGGAGCAGCATGGGACATACTCTGGGGAAGTTGGTACCTGTACTGACCGCAAACCCTGAACCTAGCAGCGCAACTAGAAGTAGCCGTGGGGGGTACCTAACACTCCCTAGACCCCTCGACACAGCCTAAGAACTAACTACCCCTAAAGACAGAAACAGGAAACCTATCTTGCCTCAGAGAAAATCCCCAAAGGATAGACAGCCCCCCACAAATATTGACTGTGAGAGGAGAGGGAAATGACATACGCAGACATGAAATCAGGATTTAGCATAGGAGGCCATACTAGCTAAAAAGAAAGAAAAGGACAGAGTACTATGCGGTCAGTATGAAAACACTAGAAAATATCCACCACAGAAAATACAAATCACCACATCTGACTAAAGACATGGAGGGTATATCTGCATCTCCAGAGACACAGCTTGGCTGCAAAAAATCCTTCACAGACAAAGCTGGACAAGACAAAACATGAAAATGCACAGAACTATAAGGTCCACAGCAAAAACAAAGCCAGGACTTATCTTTGTAGAAAAGCACAGCAAACAGGAGAGACCAGAAGGGATGAGAATCCTCCAAAAACAATGGACAACTGGCACTGACTAAAGGATCAAGCAGGACTAAATAGCTGAGTCCAAATTGAACACACCTGATAAATGCTGCGATCCACAGACAGCAGCACTACCACTCATAACCACCGGAGGGAGCCCAAGAGCAGAATTCACAACAATGAAGTAAATAAAGTCTTTAAAGTTGTGCCGGAGAGCTGCCCTGGCTGGTGGCAGCTGCTCCGTCCGTTCGTTCCTGTAGTAGGTGGGATCCTATATCCAGAAACCGCGCGGTGTGCAAATAGTGAAATCGGCTCATCTGTAGGACCTTTGTGACGCAGTGAATCACGTGACCACCTGTGTCACTGGAGAACATGTATGGATCGCGATAAGAACCATAAACCAACGCGTTTTGGAAACGTCTGTTTTCTTCCCTACCTTCCTATAGGAAGGTACGGACGGAGCAGCTGCCACTGGCCGGGGCTGCTCTCCGGCACAACTTTAAAGACTTTATTTACTTCATCTACCTTGTTTTGGAGCATCAGACAATCACCAACCTTCATTACTGTGAGTAAGACATTGATGTACTTTATTATACAGACTGCTTATCAGCATTGCATGTGTCCAACACTAGTAGCTGTAAGCCACCTGTGGGTTATATCTGCACTTCTTCCAGCAGCTCATTAGATTCATACTGACACATTCTGTATCTGGTGCTTCCTATTGGAAGTTACTTATTTTAATTGGCTGCTTTTAGCTCGAACATCTTTCTTTATTCTGCATTCTACTACAATGAATTGGTAATTGTTTATTCGCAGCAGAAAACTTAGCCTCTAACACCTTGCGCCACTTGTTTATATTTTATATTGTGTAAATATATTTAAACTATATATGTACTGTATGTGAGCATACTGTATATACTGTATATAAACTGAATGCTTCTGTGTGTATATACTTTATATAGTGTATGTCTCTATATTTATAAAGTATTTATAATGTGTGTACATATACAGTGTGTATCTGTGTATATGTGCTGCATATATACAGTAGTTCTGTATTTGTAGTGTGGCTATAATAGGAATCAGTAGTTTACCGTATTTTGCAGATTATAAAATGCTCCGGTTATAAAACGCACCCCAAATTTTGAGGACAAAAATAGGAAAAAAAACTTTTTGTAATAAAATTGTGGTGCTTCTTATAATCTTTGCGTCTTATTGCTTACCGGGGGTGGTGGCTTCGGTGAAGCGGGATTCCAGGGTCGCTTCTGGAGGAGACAAGAGTGGAGCGTTGCTGCAGGCCGTAGGCTGGGATGAGGTGGAGCTCAGATGTGATGCGCTGTTATGACCTGGTGGTCAGGACAATAATGGACCTGGTGGTTAAGAGCACACGGAATGACCTGATAGTTACTGATAATAAGGACGAGCTCTGGGACGTGGGAACTCTGCTGACCGCAATCCCTAAACCTATCAAACACACTAGAAATAGCCGTGGATTGCGCCTAACGCTCCCTATGCAACTCGGCACAGCCTAAGAAACAGAGATGAAATAGATTTAGCAAAGTGAGGCCCGACTTACTGAACAGACCGAGGATAGGAAAGGTTACTTTGCGGTCAGCACAAAAACCTACAAAAAGACCACGCAGAGGACACAAAAAGACCCTCCGCACCGACTCACGGTGCGGAGGCGCTCCCTCTGCGTCCCAGAGCTTCCAGCAAGCAAGACAACAAATTAAATAGCAAGCTGGACAGAAAAATAGCAAACCAAAGAAATACAAGCTGGAACTTAGCTTCTGATGGGAAGACAGGTCACAAGAACGATCCAGGAGTGAACAGACCAATACTGGAACATTGACAGGTGGCATGGAGCAAAGATCTAAGTGGAGTAAAATAGAGCAGCAGCTAACGAATTAACCTCGTCACCTGTGAAACTCAGAAACACCCACCAGAGGAAGTCCATGGACAGAACCAGCCGAAGTACCATTCATGACCACAGGAGGGAGCCCGACAACAGAATTCACAACAATGCGCGCCGCTTCGGGTGTTTGAGAGTGTACAATGCTGTGGGTGTTTGGTGCTGCGCACCGCTGCGGGTGTTCGTTCCTGTGGGTGTGAAAGGCCAGAAACCCCACAGTTTATTTGTTTTTACTAAATTATATAGCGCTATTCCACAGTGCTCTACAGACATTAGTGCCACTGTCTCCAATTGAGCTCACAATCTAAATTCCCTATCTTTGGAATGCAGGAGGAAAACGGCTAACCCAGAGAAAACCCTTGCAAACATGGGGAGAACATACAAAATCCTTGCAGATGTAGTCCTTGAACCCAGGAACCCAGTGCTGCAAGGCTGCAATGCTAACCACTGAGCCACTGTGCTGCCCCAGTTTCATGACATGGTTTCCTATGCAGTGGACTCCTGGGAAAATGGCTGCTAGGGGCGGCACATGCACAGATGGAGATCTTGGCACCAAAATCTTGAGAGATTAGATCTCAGCGCTGAAATCTCATCTCCTGAGATCTTTGTGCCAAGATCTACATCTGCTCTTGCACTGCCCCTGGCAGCCATTTTCCCGGAGTCCACCCCATAGGAAACCATGCAACTGTGGGGGCTCTGGCCTCTCACAAAATGTCAGCAGAGCCTCCGCAGCACCGTACACCCGCAGCACCAAACACCCACAGTGGTGCACCCCACATTCGATCACCCTTTCATCCCAGCCTGCGACCTTCAGAGACCCTGGACACTTCTACACCGTGGCCGGTAAGGTATAACTGCATTATAAGATGCACCAACATTTTCACCCCAAATTTGGGGAGAAAAAAGTGCGTCTTATAATCCGAAGAATACGGTATGTCTAATGTCTGTGTTTTACATTAGGGCTTATTCACACTGTCTTTCTTCACTGCTCCCAGTGCATTCTGCCTGAATCCTGTATAGATCCATAGATTACAATGACAGGAATGGAGTTCAAATTAATTCCACATGTGATTTTTTTTGTGAACATGTCAGTCTGTCCCAACAGCCACAGAAAAGTGGGCACTTTTAGACAAAAAAACACAGAGGATAGGCGCACACAATCAATAATCACTGTGGGTTAACGCTGTGTACTTGTGCAGCATCCAGATGTTACAGCATAGTGGATGGGATCTCAAGAAATCCTATGCCCACTCTGCATCAATAGACGCCCGCAGCTCACCCGCGGAGATGCACATGCGGTTCATCTTTCCAGATCGCAACATGGCGGAGACAAAGCACCGCCAATTCCTGATCATGTGCACCTGGCCTAAGAAAATCAGTCAATTTAAAAAAACATTCCTTTGACCTCTGCTTGTGTGGGTGCAGTCTGTGGCCCCGTTGAGGATTTATGTGAATCCTATTTTAAGGGGATTCAGGCAGAGATCCCGGACACACTGCAGGAGTGCAGTGTGAACAGGGCTTAATATCCTATTGCGTGGAATAGTGCAGTATATTATACTATTCCGCGCTGTCCCAGTGCAGCAGCCAGACATGGACACTGACCACAAGACATTTTCTTTTTATATATAAATCTGTTGCTGTCGACTTTCAGCATTTTATTCCCTATTCAAATGAATGGGACACAAAAATGGAAGTGAAAAGGCTGCACAAACGCAGAATATTTCCTGCCAACATTGTAGTTCAATCCGCAGCAAAAATGGTGCATGTGAACAGTCTCTATAGGGGTTGTCTGAGAATGTTAAAATAATTAGCATGAAATGATAAATCCCCTGCAGCTCCAGCACTGATGCTCCGGGCGTCTCTGCCAATCTCAGCAATGGGCTGCCGGGGTCTTGTGGCTCCAGGGGTCTCTGCCAGTCTCAGCACTGGGCTGCAGGGGTCTGGTGGCTTCACCTTATATTATAGCTACAAAGTGAATATTAACCATCAGGGACCCCTAACCATTGGCTATGGAGCCAGAGTGGATTTAGCAGAGTAGTTTGGGGGACATGTAGGACTTTTTTGCAATCGCTTTTTATTCTGCTGTTTGTGAGGCAGGATGTAGAAAAAGACGGCAATTCTGCTAATGTTTTCTATCATGTAACTGTACAGCCTCTTCACACAACCTATCATGTTTTTCACAGGTGTCACGTGTGCCCTGTTTGACCTACGGTGCTGCACTCATGTCTGTGTTTTCCCTGCAGCATAGATGACGGCCAATAAAAGTCTATGGGACCGTGTAAACATGCCGTCCGTGTGCCGTAGATGTACCTTTCGTGTGCCTTCTGTGTAACGTCCATATTTAACATGGAAAGTATGTGAGAAGCTCTGTAATTTAATTTCCATTATCCATACTGGAAAAACACGGATGGCACATGGATGGCACACTGATTGAAAACACTGGTGACACCGATATCGGTGTAACATGTACGTGTTTTATATAGACATGGGGCCCCACTTTGCATTTTGCCAAGGGCCCCAATTTGTCTAAAACCGGCCCTGATGATAACACAACCTATAAATATCCAAACATCTATAGAAGAAATAGCCATTGGCTGTCATATTTGATTCAGGACTTAAAAACTAAACCAAAATTCTTTTTGGAAATCAAATGTATATAGAAACTGATTTTACTTTTCTTTGTATATTGTACTAGCAATCTAATAAATGCAAGTTCAAGTTTCTAGTAGGAGTGAAAAAAAGGTAAAATAAAACTAGAAAAAAATTGATATACAAAACTTTAAATTACCCACTTTTATGATATGTTAAATTAAAAATTAATGAATGAAACCAGTTTGATATTGTCATATATTTAACTGTCGGGGCTTTAAAGACATGGGACTTTAGGAACTTGCACTATTATTCATCTTTTAAATAAAAAACAAATACATTCTAGAAAAGTGAACAAATTGAACCATTGCAAAGAAAAGTTTTTATAGTACTAAGAAGAAGAAAGCTTAAACAAGTCTATGGAGTACTTCTAGAATAATTTTCCATTGTTTCTTCAAAAAAATCTATTGGTAAAAATAAATAAAATCCTTGTAAAATCCTTCATGTTGAACTTTCACTTGCCTCATAACCCATAGTTCTGTAAATTATGTTTGGGGATTGCAATACAGATAGAACATTTATGATGTGTAGTCACAAATATTTAAAATCTTCCTATCCAAGCATAATCAACCACTTAAACTTTCAGACTACGGTTGAGCGAAACGGATCGTTCATTTTCAAAAGTCGCTGACTTTTGGCAAAGTCGGGTTTCATGAAACCCGACCCGATCCCTGTGTGGGGTCGGCCATGCGGTACGTGACTTTCACGCCAAAGTCGCGTTTCGTATGACGCGCTTGGCGTCATTTTTTCAGCCAATGAAGGAGCGTGGGCAAAGTGATAACATAGGTCTTAGGGGCGTGGACGCCTATCACCATCTTGTCGCTTGTGCGCTGTAGCGATTTGCAATGTGGAACACCAGCTTTTCTGTTCAGGGACGAGAGAGAGAGAGAGAGAAAAAAATTCCCATTGACTTTGCATTGGGTTTGGTGTTTCGGTCGATCCTCGACTTTTTGCCATAATCGGCCGATTTCACTCAACTCGACTTTTGAGATAGTCGGGTTTCGCGAAACCCGACTCGACCCTAAAAAAGTAAAAGTCGCTCAACCCTATTTCAGACTGTTTTGTAGTTTCTCTGTCAATAAGATGTGAACGTAATAGTTTCAAGAGAATGTGTCTCTTTCTATAACAGGATACTTCATTTCACAGTTTAGATTAAGCAGCTATTTAGCATATCGCTGCACACTGTTGACCTTAATGCAAAGCAATATGACATATCATGTAATAGTAAAAGATAGATCCTCCTATCCCTATTAACTTGCATTGCAATCATGGTACAAAGGATCTGACTGCAGTCATTATATATTAGTTGTAAAATAGGAAACGCAGATACAAATTCTAAAGTATTCTTTTTCGATGCGAAAATGAGAAATTGTGACAAACACATATATTAAAAAACTATGTATACTCAAAATTTAGACAAGCTTTTTTTATGTGGATATATGGATACATTCTCACAATAGATGCCATCGCGATTCACACAGTATGGCATCTTATATAATATGTTTGTATATAACTTTTATATTTTAGTTTCTAAAACTGCTTTGGACACTAAATTTGGAATTAGAAGTAATTATGAAGGAACAATAAGTTTTCTTTATCGCTTTGTGTTTTTTTTCAACATGAGCTTCTTGACATTGAGTGGTATCTGATTGTAACTGTGTTCCCCAGTCATTTTATGATTTGTTATTTCTGCAGTCAATGTAATGTGTACTCTATAGAACTAATCAATACTATTTTTGCACATAAAAAGTATATAACAATTAAAATGTATTAACAATAAACTATCACAATCTGCCATTTAATATACTACTATTATGTCAGCTTATTGAAAGCTTTCTGTGATTTACATCAATAATACAGATCTTCATCTATTTTATGTAATGTTTTACATATTAAAGGGAAGCTATCATGAGAATCATACTGCCTGAGCCTGCAGCATGAATCGGAGCCTTGCTGCACAATTGAAGTCAAGTATGTTTTGCCCAATGTAGTGTGTCAGAAAATCATTTGAAAAGATGGCTGGGTATTATAAAGAGAAATGAGATTAGTCCAATGATGTCCGAGACCTGCTTCTCACCATCCTACTCAAGGTTATTTCCAAGTCTCTACCTATGTACACAATTGGGAGAAATTTATCAGGTTCCCTTTAACCTGGCAGAATAAATCATATAGAAACGAGGATTTACCAATGGTGAATTGGCAATTATCCCCGAATGCCAAAAAAGAGAACACCAAGAGTAGGTAGGTATTCAATAAAGGGACAACATCAATAGTGCTAAAAATAACAATAACACTTTATTAGAAATAAATCATATATAAAACAACACAAGACAAGGGCAAATTAAAAATTGTTAAAAAAAGGTCAGGAAGGAAAGGGGTATGCCCTCAAACATATAATTAATGATATAAGAAATCAAAAGATGATAGTAAAAGTTTTGTGTGAGGATGTATCACAACCTCCTCACACCACTCCAACGTCATTTCTCTCCTGCTTCATCAGGGATGAAGCATTCTGTTTCTTTGCCTTATGTATTTTCACTTTCAATTGATTATTTCGTTTTGGAAAAGCTATTTACAACACATGAATTAGGCTGATTTCACATTTGCGTTTTTTGCCGCAGCGTTTGTACCGCATATAAACGCATGCGTCGTGTTTTCCTATATTTAACATTAAAAACGCATGCGTTTTTTTTGTTTGCGTTTTGCCGCGTTTGATGACGCATGCGTCTTTTCGTCGCTTGCGGCTTGGCGCGGAAATGCAACATGTAGTAATTTCTAGAGGCGTCTATTTGCCGCAAGGAAACGCATGCGTTCGATTGCGCAAGGTTTGTGTCAAAAAAACGCATTGCTGTCTATGTAAACGCACACGTTTTTAAGCACATGCATTTGGTTGCATTTTTGAACGCATGTGTTTCAATAGAGAAAAACAAGTCTAGACACGGATAAGCCACCCCCCACCATCAAGGTGATAAAGGGATCCAAACCCTAACCTTAACCCTAACCCTAGCCCTAACCCAAACCCTAACCCTAGCCCCAACCCTAGCCCTAACCCTAACCCTAGCCCTAACCCTAGCCCTAACCCTAACCCTAGCCCTAACCCTAGCCCTAACCCTAACCCTAACTCCAGCCCAAACCCTAACCCAAACCCTAACCCTAACCCTAGCCCTAACCCTAGCCCTAACCCTAACCCTAGATTTAACCCTAGCCCTAACCCTAGCCCTAACCCTAACCCTAGCCCTAACCCTAGCCCTAGCCCTAACCCTAGCCCAAACCCTAGCCCAAACCCTAACCCTAGCCCTAACCCTAGCCCTAACCCTAACCCTAGCCCTAACCCTAACCCTAATGGGAAAATGGAAATAAATACATTTTTTAAATGTTTTAATTTTTCCCTAACTAAGGAGTTGATGAAGGGGGTTTGATTTCTATTTACAGGGGGTTTTCTAGTGGATTTTTATGATTGGCAGCTGCCACACACTAAAAGACGCTTTTTATTCCCAAAAATATTTTTTGCGTTACCACATTTTGAGAGCTACAATTTTTCCATATTTTGGTCCACAGAGTCATGTGAGGTCTTGTTTTTTGCGGCACGAGTTGACATTTTTATTGGTAACATTTTCGGGCGCGTGACATTTTTGATCGCTTTTTATTCTGATTTTTGTGAAGCAGAATGAACAAAAACCAGCTATTCATGAATTTCTTTTGGGGGGCCATTTATACCGTTCCGCATTTCGTCATAATACACGCCCCCTGTAGTCCCATTGGCGGTGTCTGGATCTTGATTTTTCTCTTGTGAAATTTCTCATCATACGTACCAAAAGCGCAAACGCAGGAAAAAATGCATGTAAACGCGTACAAATGCAGTTTTTTTTTTAACAGCATGCGACAACGCATGCGTCTAAAAAACGCAGCGTTTGTATGCGTTTACATGCGTTTTTTTCACCACTTGCGGATGTGTTTTAAATGCTGCGGATTTAAACGCAAATGTGAAACTAGCCTTAGGTATTAAATACAAAGTCATTGTACAAATATAAGCACTTTTGTATTGATATATTTAAAGGATCAGTAATTATGCGTCTGAGGCCATACCCCTCCCCCTCCTAAGCTTTTTTGTTAGAAATTTTTAATTTGCCCTTGTCTTGTGTTGTTTTATATGTGATTTTTTTCTAATAAAGTGTTATTGTTATTTTCTACACTATTGATGTTGTCTCTTTATTGAATACCTACTCTTGGTTTTTACTTTTAACCTGACAGGCTGACAAATGATACATGCTGCCAGAACCACAGGCTGCATATATCAGGTCATAGCTGCTTGATTTCAGCCTGGAACACTTCGATGTTTCAGACAAAAACATTATTTTAATGCCGCAGGGGACCAAGCCACAAGGAAAGCTTGTCGAAGAGGTGGATCCTTGTTGACTTCTTACTACCTACATCCCCAAAGTCTATCTTATAAATGCATGTAAAGAGAAACTTGTCACTATAGTGGCTTGGTTGGAGAGAAGCCACCGGAGACCCACCTGTCCTATAAGTCTCCAATGGAGCTCAGTTACTGGTGGCTTTAAAGCATGTATTTCTTTGACATGTCATAACATTTCAGAGTCAAACATACCTGGTTAAAATCACGCAGCCAGTGTATGGCACATGCACTCTGTGTTTCGGGCAGCACGTATCAGCTATCAGGTTCCCATTAAGCAAACAGGATACTTATTTTTATGCTGTTCATTAAATTGTTCACAAAAATATTGAAAGCACTGGGCATAACACACATTGCTAAATTGAATACAAATGTTCTCTGGATAAACTATGGCATTATGCCTTGTTATCGGAGACTGGAACAGTTGCCTTGTTTGACATGTACAGTACATGAGGAGTTTACAAAAGGTGATGTGTTGCTCTTCTTAAGTGACAGGCATGTAATGTTACCTTTACCCTCAGTTACAAAGTAAGTAACAGAAGTAGATGATTCAGACATGACCCGGCTGATAGTCCCATAAGACCCAATTATTATGTAACACAAACTGTACCAGTACTGGAAGTCAGGATTGTTTAGTTGAGACAGATGTTTGCAATGTCGCACAATGCATGTGAGTGTTGGGAGTTTTCAATATTTTTTTTATATATATAATCTATTTAAAAGAGTTTATAAATACTCAAAGTTTTTGTAACGTAAAGCTGAGCTTTATCTAAGAGCACAAAGTACTTGCCATATATTTAAAACTAGAAATGAATCAGTCTATAGCAATAATTCCTGTCCATTTTTACAAAGCACTCAAAAAAATTATATCACTCATATCACTGTGTTGAAAATGTTATTGATACATAATATAGCTACATAGCTTTGATTATAAATCTGGTTAGATCGGTAGACAGATACATATTAGATAGATAGATAGATAGCTAGATAGATAAATAAATAAATAGATAGATAATGATGCTGATTCTCATAAACATATTTGACACATAAAAAGTTTTCATCCTGTTAATATATTGCAAGCAACATATTATATAGTATACTATGTACTTACAATTTCTCATTCCTTCCCCTTGCCGAAGACTTTGAAGTGCTGACTAATGCAGGAAAAAGAGACTTCTTACTTCTACATAGAGCTTACAAGGATTTAGATAGTTTTGTTTTTAATCATGTGATGTCATAGACCTATTGTAAAAGAGAAGAATTAACTGGGTAGAAAGGCAAAATGAGAAATTGTAAGTGTACAAGAGTGTAAGAGGATACAAGTTTTGATGAGAGTGCTTCTTTAAATTTTCAATAACTAAGATGTTTGTGAAAAGATTGTTGTCAAGTGGGGAAAGAAAATATGTGGCATGTCAGAACAAACCAACTGTTCAAATCAATAACAGCACCTTGCATATACCATAGTCCTAATAAAAATTGCATCTTTAGTGATCAAATCTTTTTTTCCATTAGCCAGAAATGTTTCTTTATAAAAAAATATGCTAGTAAGGTGCTCAGTTCTGCCTTGATATGGCATTGCTCCTTTGGTTTCCATTTATCTCCTCTAGATCTCGCAAATTCAGAACTGTCAATCAAGAAAGAGGAGCAGAAATAAATTCAAAACAAATAAGCAAGAAGGTGCACTGAACTGCTCAAACAATTTTTACATTATTACTAAATCTTAATAAATAACAATTTCTAGCAAACATACGAAGAAATATGGACCCCAAGGATAACATTTTTACTACTGTTAGGGTTGGCGGATTGCTCTAAATATAAATTAAGATGAAGTGTGATCGCAACCCGGGGTCCACCATGCAGAGATGGAAAACTGCAGCTAATGTGAATAATGACAGAACAACACAGCGAGCGATAGTTAGCTTTCATTGAGTTATAAGTCACTCAGTGTATAGCACACAAGGCTATCACTCACACACAGCAACATAAAAGATGCTCTGCAGTAGAGCTGTGTCACTCATACACAGTAACAGAGCAGGTATGGGACTAAACATGAACTATGTTAGCTTCACAGTAGAATGCTACCCTCACTGGGGCTAAGGAACAGGTAGTGGACACAAACACAGCATGTGCATGCACAAGAACTCCTCTCCAGAGGTGCCAGAATTCTAAAGGCTTTAAGCCTGCCCTGAATTCACTCAAACTCCTCTCCAGAGGTGCCAGAATTCTATAGGCTCTACGCCTGCCCTGAGCACACGCAGACAAGTCCACACTACCATTAAGTTCCACACACTCATAAAACATAAATGATCTTAGCGCGCCAATGCCTGCTCCAGTAAACCTTTTTTTCTTTCCTGTTCAAGTCCAGTCAGACAGGACCTTGCTCGTTTACCAGTCTGGAGCTGTCACATCACCTGAGCAGCTGATGACCGACCACCAATGAGAGCATGCTCAGTAGGGTGATATCTGGACTAAGCCTATGGAATGCTCGTTGCTGCCTATTGTTAGTTACTATAGCTTTGGCTGGAGAGCCTGCAGTAACCACTCAAACAGCACCAATCTGGGCAAGGTGCTGAGACCTATGTCTTTGCTGAACAGCTCCCACTGTGGCTGAAGCAGAATGGGAGACTGCAGAGGCAGACAAGACTTGGGATCTACCCAATGCCGTGGGAGAATCCCAGCGCCTAACAACTAGGCATATATAGGCATTGTGATTGGTTTGAACAGTATTTTTCTGGCTTACATACTCCCTTTAAAATATTTTTTGGAAAAACAACATTGATAAACAATTAAAAAAAGAGGTCGACAATAAAAAGTGCTGGTCCACAACACCTCCAACCCTTCTATAAATTCTAAGGTGTGATTGTGGAAGTATTAAGTTACTTGAACCTTTCTCTGGCAATATCCACATTTATTATTCATGCGTAGCAGGAATTAGATTATTGAATTACGTGTCACCTTTCTTAGCACTGGAGACAAGGAAGTAAATGTTTTTCTTAAACTGCACATTATCATGCACAAGGGTGAGCATTCAAAATATAGAGCAAATTTAAGTTTCTTTTACATCCCAGCTTTATCATTTAACTTCTGGAGCGACACAAAACAGTCTAAGTAGTGAGGCGATTTAAGAATATTCATGTGATTTGACTGTACCAGGGAGACCAACATCATCCAGGATACAATGCATATACTCAATTTAGCACTGACACACTTTACGGAAGGTTAAATGAACTAAAATTGTCATGACCCATCAATAATTTTATGTATAACAGTTGGCCCTGGATTTTCTTTGGAGCCACTTAAGAGCATGTAGTAAAAAGAAATGACCTAATCATGACCATGACATTTGAGAAAACTGCAGATACTGAAACACATTCAGCATTTATTCTCCATGTAGATATTGTTGAAAAGTAATAGGTTTAAAAAAAAATTCTCTCAAAGGGTTTAGTAGCCGCAGCTCAAAGCCTCAATTGAAACCGTAAATTCTGTTTGAAAGTGCATTCATTTATTAAAATGTTGACACCAAACTGCATTGTATCATGACAGACTGTAAATAGTGTTCAATTTACTGTGATTTCTTTACATATTACATGCATTGTAGTAGTGTATTTATCACACAGCCATTAGTGTCTGCTAAATGCACTTTTGTGTTCGACTAAAGGTACATGTCAGCAAGTTCATGATGCCCTAACAACAGGCAGCATGAAATATATGCAGGCTCTTTTATTACAAAGAACCAAGTATTTGCTTTCAAATTATGAGATATTTTAGACAAAATTTAGACCCACCAGAATTCTGGTGTAAGTTGCAGCTAGTCGATTTGGAGAAATATATTCCCAAAAAGAACAGATGTGGTTTCCTCCCTAGACACATTAGCAAGTGTCTAGAAATGAAGACAAGACTGTGGAGAACCTGCAAATTCTTTGGAAATATGTAATAGTTTTGAGGAACAAATTATTGTCTGAATTAAAGTAAGAAAAAGTAGCTACCGTGTATACTTAAGTATAAGCCAAGATTTTAAGCCCATTATTTTGGGCTGAAAGTCCCCCTCTCGGCTTATACTCGAGTCATATCCAGGGGTCGGCAGGGGAGGGGGGCGGGGGCTGTCTAATTATACTCACCTGCTCCTGGTGAGGTCCCTGCATGTCTTTTCCCTGGTGCTGACAGCTTCTTCCTGTACTGAGAGGTCACCTGGTACCGCTCATTACAATAATGAATATGCGGCTCCACCTCCCATAAAGGTGGAGCCGCATATTCCTTACTGCAATGAGCGGTAATGGTGACCGCTCAGTATAGGAAGAAGCTGTCAGCACCAGGGAAAAGACGTGCAGGGACCGCACCAGGAGCAGGTGAGTATAACGGGGAGGGGAGCGATGCACTGCGCAATATTCACCTGCTCCTCATTCCGGCACCGCTCTGTCTTCAGCTGTGATGCTCAGGTCAGAGGATGTGGTGACGTGGTTAGTGCGCACCCTCTGTCTGAATGTCAGTGCAGTTGACGCTGAAGATGGAGCGGCCCTGGAACGAGGAGCAGGTGAATACTGAAAGTGCCGGGGGCCTGAGCGACGGAGAGGTGAGTATGTGATTTTTTTATTTTTTTTATCGCAGCAACAGCAAATGGGGTAAGTGTCTATATGGAGCATCTATGGGGCCATAACGTTTGTGCAGCACTGTATGGGGCCATAATGGTTGTGCAGCACTATTTGGGGCCATAACGTTTGTGCAGCACTGTATGGGACCATAACGTTTGTGCAGCACTGTATGGGGCCATAACGTTTGTGCAGCACTGTATGGGGCCATAATGTTTGTGCAGCACTGTATGGGGCCATAACGTTTGTGCAGCACTGTATGGGGCCATAACATTTGTGCAGCACAGTATGAGGCCATAACATTTGTGCAGCTCTATATGGGGCAAGTGTCTGTATGGGGCCATAAGGTTTGTGCAGCACTATATGGGGCAAGTGTCTGTATAGGGCAAGTGTCTGTATGGGGCCATGATCAACGTTTGTGCAGCACTATATGTGGCAAATATCTTTATCGAGCATCTTATGAGGCCATAATCAACATTTGTGCAGCATTATATTGGGCAAATGTGTCTATGGAGCATCTTATGGGGTCATCATTAACCTTTATACAGGATTATATGGGGCATATTTTAATATGGAGCATCTTATGGGGCCTTCATAAATTTTATGGAGCATTATATGGGGCTCCTGATTCAATATGGATATTCAAAAACACTTAACCTACTGATGTCTCAATTAATTTTACTTTTATTTTTACTTTTGACATTTACTGGTAGCTGCTGCATTTCCCACCCTAGGCTTATACTCAAGTCCTCAAGTTTTCCCAGTTTTTTGTGGCAAAATTAGGGGGGTCGGCTTATACTCGGGTTGGCTTATACTCGAATATATACGGTAATTTAACAGACATTGTGACTTATGCTTTCCTCTCTCCATCCACCTCTACAGCTGTATTCAGAGCTCCTATAGCAGTGAGCAGAGAGAAAAATACAAGTGTGGCCAACTCCTCTATCACTTCAGCTGGGAGACCAGTCAGAACTGAGAATTGGGGGACCCTTACTTTGAACATAGGTACAAGTAGCAGTAGTAGTTCAAAGCAAAATTATGACAAAATATTTGCTTATTCAGTTCAGTTCTGCATAGTGCAATGCCAAACACATACAATGCCAAACACATTTATAAGTAACTTCATTTAGCACATTAACAACCAAATGTACATAAGTACATAAGGACTGGCCAATGGTTATAACTGTCTGGGCAGCCCACACTTCACTCTGTAGTGATGTTCTTTATGACTGCTGTGTACTTAGTGCTAAAAAAATTGTTGTGTATACAAATTAGGCAGCACTTGCAGTATAGCCTTTTTATTTTATTGGGGCCAAACATTTAGATCAAGATGGGGTTGTCCTAGTATGACTAGTGATGGGCGAACCACTGGATGTTCAGGTCCGGCGGGTTTGGCCAAACAGTTAAACGTTTGTTTCGGGTGCGAGAACAGTATCTGATCTCGAACCAGGACCCTATTCAGATGAATAAGGGCCCTGAACATTCATTGTTTGCCATGCTGTCATGCTGCATGCTGCAAGTTTACCTCCAGTCAGAAGCATTAGTTGATGGGAGTATAACTCTCATCAGCCTATGTCTGCTGTTGCTGAAAACAGCAAGAGCAGGCGTAGGGTGATGGGGGTATTCTACAGCCAGAGCCTGTGCTATAAATAAATAAATTTAAAAAATGGCAAATTCCCTCTATTTTTATTAACCAGCATGACAAAACTGACAGCTGTGGGATGCAACCCTCAGCTGTCAGCTTTATCATGGGTAGTTTTCAAGAAGATAGGGGTCCACAAACCATTTTTTGAAAACCAGCCAAGCTAAAGCAGACAGCTGGGGGCTGGTCTTTTCAGGCTGGTAAGTGGCCATGTATATTCCCGCTCCAACCTAAAAATAGCAGCCCGAAGCCACCCCAGAAAAGGCACATCAATTAGATGCAGTAATTCTGGCACTTTGCCTGGTTCTTCCCACTTGCCCTGTGGTGGTGGCAAGTGGGGTAATATATGTGGGGTCATGTCACTTATTGTCTATAAGATGCCTATCCATTACTAGCTCTATAGTCATATTATAAACAATCATGGGCAGTGCTTTGCACTGCCCAAAGTTGTGAGAGGCAGGTCCTGGCTGAAACACACAGCCATTACCTGCTGAGTATGTGGCAATCTCTCCCCTTGAGCCTGCTCCATAAACCCGCTACTGAGTAGCACTGTATATGTACGGCAGATACTGGTAAGGGGTTAAATAGTACTTCTGCACATGTAAAAGTATTTTCCTCAGGAGTCAGATGTCTGGTTCATCTGCTCCTATATCCAATGTACATACAGCACATCCCCTTCGTGCTACCCACAGTTGTTAGAGGCAGGTCCTGGCTGTAACACACAGCCATTAGAACTAGTGCTCGGGTGTTAATTGCTTGGGTCGATCATATTGGAATACTCGGGTACTCGACCCAAGCAACGAGCCCAATGTAAGTCTATGGGAAACCCGAGTATTTTTACCGTGATCCCCCTGGGGGTCCTTTTAAGGTCTAAAAACACTGCTCAAATGACACAGTATTCAACGGAGCACAGGAGTAAAAACCAGGTATATATAAAAAAGATATAAATACTATATAGATAGTATACCCATAGATAAGTATCGATAATAAACCCGGCTACCACCTGTGTCAAAGAAATAAGTGAAAACCACTAGAAAAGCGAGGGGAACATTCACCGAATCTGGATCAGACCAAGAAGGAAAATGATGACAGGGAATATTTGAATAAATTACTTTTATTTATGTGTAGCAACAGCAAAAAAATCAATAAAATAAAAGAATAAAAATACTATGTATATGTATTTACTTCTGTGCACATAAAAACATATAAGTACATTAGGCAGGTCAAAAATCTATATAAATATATAAACTGGATACCCCAGAAAGCTTAAAAGTATAAAAGCTGAGATCATATACGTTTATAAACAATATTTATATAAAATTGGAATGGATCTAAAAAATGTATATACAGTTAGGGCCAGAAATATTTGGACAGTGACACAATTTTCGCGAGTTGGGCTCTGCATGCCACCACATTGGATTTGAAATGAAACCTCTACAACAGAATTCAAGTGCAGATTGTAACGTTTAATTTGAAGGGTTGAACAAAAATATCTGATAGAAAATGTAGGAATTGTACATATTTCTTTACAAACACTCCACATTTTAGGAGGTCAAAAGTAATTGGACAAATAAACATAACCCAAACAAAATATTTTTATTTTCAATATTTTGTTGCAAATCCTTTGGAGGCAATCACTGCCTTAAGTCTGGAACCCATGGACATCACCAAACGCTGGGTTTCCTCCTTCTTAATGCTTTGCCAGGCCTTTACAGCCGCAGCCTTCAGGTCTTGCTTGTTTGTGGGTCTTTCCGTCTTAAGTCTGGATTTGAGCAAGTGAAATGCATGCTCAATTGGGTTTAGATCTGGAGATTGACTTGGCCATTGCAGAATGTTCCACTTTTTGGCACTCATGAACTCCTGGGTAGCTTTGGCTGTATGCTTGGGGTCATTGTCCATCTGTACTATGAAGCGCCGTCCAATCAACTTTGCAGCATTTGGCTGAATCTGGGCTGAAAGTATATCCCGGTACACTTCAGAATTCATCCGGCTACTCTTGTCTGCTCTTATGTCATCAATAAACACAAGTGACCCAGTGCCATTGAAAGCCATGCATGCCCATGCCATCACGTTGCCTCCACCATGTTTTACAGAGGATGTGGTGTGCCTTGGATCATGTGCCGTTCCCTTTCTTCTCCAAACTTTTTTCTTCCCATCATTCTGGTACAGGTTGATCTTTGTCTCATCTGTCCATAGAATACTTTTCCAGAACTGAGCTGGCTTCTTGAGGTGATTTTCTGCAAATTTAACTCTGGCCTGCCTATTTTTTGGTATTGATGAATGGTTTGCATCTAGATGTGAACCCTTTGTATTTACTGTCATGGAGTCTTCTCTTTACTGTTGACTTAGAGACAGATACACCTACTTCACTGAGAGTGTTCTGGACTTCAGTTGATGTTGTGAACGGGTTCTTCTTCACCAAATTAAGTATGCGGCGATCATCCACCACTGTTGTCATCCGTGGACGCCCAGGCCTTTTTGAGTTCCCAAGCTCACCAGTCAATTCCTTTTTTCTCAGAATGCACCCAACTGTTGATTTTGCTACTCCAAGCATGTCTGCTATCTCTCTGATGGATTTTTTCTTTTTTTTTCAGCCTCAGGATGTTCTGCTTCACCTCAATTGAGAGTTCCTTTGACCGCATGTTGTCTGCTCACAGCAACAGCTTCCAAATGCAAAACCACACACCTGGAATCCACCCCTGACCTTTTAACTACTTCATTGATTACAGGTTAACGAGGGAGACGCCTTCAGAGTTAATTGCAGCCCTTAGAGTCCATTGTCCAATTACTTTTGGTCCCTTGAAAAAGAGGACGCTATGCATTACAGAGCTATGATTCCTAAACCCTTTCTCCGATTTGGATGTGGAAACTATCATATTGCAGCTGGGAGTGTGCACTTTCAGCCCATATTATATATATAATTGTATTTCTGAACATGTTTTTGTAAACAGCTAAAATAACAAAACTTGTGTCACTGTCCAAATATTTCTGGCCCTAACTGTATACTCTCCAAGCAAATGTAAATGTATGTCCAGAAAGTGCTTAGTGCTAATAATACAGAGATGACTTCCTATATATATGTTGTATGTAGAGTTCACATGCAGGAATTACTGGCCAAAAAGTGCAAAGTGTAAACCAAATACCGCATAAAAAAACTATGCACTTTTTGGCCAGTAATTGATTTTTTTGCTGTTGCTACACATCAGCACAATTTTGGAACCAAAATTTTTTTTGTTAGGGAGTTATAAGGGTTAAAAGTTGACCAGCAATTTCTCATTTTTACAACACCATTTTATTTTAGGGACCACATCTCATTTGAAGTCATTTTGAGGGGTCTATATGATAGAAAATACCCAAGTGTGACACCATTCTAAAAACTGCACCCCTCAAGGTTCTCAAAACCACATTCAGGAAGTTTATTAACCCTTCAGGTGTTTCACAGGAATTATTGGAATGTTTAAATAAAAATTAACATTTAACTTTTTTTCACAAAAAATTTACTTCAGCTCCAATTTGTTTTATTTTACCAAGGGTTACAGGAGAAAATGGACCCCAAACCTTGTTGTACAATTTGTCCTGAGTACGCCAATACCCCACATGTGGGGGTAAACCACTGTTTGGGCGCATGGCACAGCTCGGAAGCGAAGGAGCGCCATTTGACTTTTTAATGCAAAATTGACTAGAATTGAGATGGGACGCCATGTTGCGTTTGGAGAGCCCCTGATGTGCCTAAACATTGAAACCCCCCACAAGTGACACCATTTTGGAAAGTAGACCCCCTAAGGAACTTATCTAGAGGTGTGGTGAGCACTTTGACCCACCAAGTGCTTCACAGAAGTTTATAATGCAGAACCGTAAAAATAAAAAATCATTTTTTTTCACAAAAATTATCTTTTCGCCCCCAATTTTTTATTTTCCCAATGGTAAGAGAAGAAATTGGAACCAAAAAGTTGTTGCACAATTTGTCCTGAGTACGCTGATACCCCATATGTGGGGGTAAACCACTGTTTGGGCGCATGGGAGAGCTCGGAAGGGAAGGAGCGCCGTTTGACCTTTCAATGCAAAATTGACAGGAATTGAGATGGGACGCCATGTTGCGTTTGAAGAGCCACTGATGTGCCTAAACATTGAAACCCCCCACAAGTGACACCATTTTGGAAAGTAGACCCCCTAAGGAACTTATCTAGTGGTGTGGTGAGCACTTTGACCCACCAAGTGCTTCACAGAAGTTTATAATGCAGAACCGTAAAAATAAAAAATCATTTTTTTTCACAAAAATTATCTTTTCGCCCCAATTTTTTATTTTCCCAATGGTAAGAGAAGAAATTGGAATGAAAAAGTTGTACAATTTGTCCTGAATACGCTGATACCCCATATGTGGGGTTAAACCACTGTTTGGGCGCATGGGAGAGCTCGGAAGGGAAGGAGCGCCGCTTGACTTTTCAATGCAAAATTCACAGGAATTGAGATGAGACGCCATGTTGCTTTTGGAGAGCCACTGATGTGCCTAAACATTGAAACCCCCCACAAGTGACACCATTTTGGAAAGTAGACCCCCTAAGGAACCTATCTAGATGTGTGGTGAGCACTTTGACCCACCAAGAGCTTCACAGAAGTTTATAATGCAGAGCCGTAAAAATAAAACAAAAATTTTTTCCCACAAAAATTATTTTTTAGTCCCCAGTTTTGTATTTTCCCAAGGGTAACAGGAGAAATTGGACCCCAAAAGTTGTTGTGCAATTTGTCCTGACTGCGCTGATACCCCATATGTGGGGGGAACCACCGTTTTGGCGCATGGGAGGGCTCGGAAGGGAAGGAGCGCCATTTGGAATACAGACTTAGATGGAATGGTCTGCAGGTGTCACATTGCGTTTGCAGAGCCCATAATGTACCTAAACAGTAGAAACCCCCCACAAGTGACCCCATATTGGAAACTAGACCCCCCAAGGAACTTATCTAGATGTGTTGTGAGAACTTTGAGCCCCCAAGTGTTTCACTACAGTTTCTAACGCAGAGCCGTGAAAAAAAAAATTCCCCCCAAAATTATTTTTCAGCCCCCAGTTTTGTATTTTCTCGAGGGTATCAGGAGAAATTGGACCCCAAAAGTTGTTGTCCAATTTGTCCTGAGTGCGCTGATGCCCCATATGTGGGGGGGATCCACCGTTTGGGCGCATGGGAGGGCTCGGAAGGGAAGGAGCGCCATTTGGAATGCAGACTTAGATGGAATGGTCTGCAGGCGTCACATTGCGTTTGCAGAGCCCCTAATGTACCTAAACAGTAGAGATCCCCCACAAGTGACCCCATATTGGAAACTAGACCCACCCACGAACTTATCTAGATGTGTTGTGAGAACTTTGAGCCCCCAAGTGTTTCACTACAGTTTATAACGCCGAGCCGTGAAAATAAAAAAAAAATTTTTTTCCCACAAAAATTATTTTTTAGCCCCCAGTTTTGTATTTTCCCAAGGGTAACAGGAGAAATTGGACGCCAAAAGTTGTTGTCCAATTTGTCCTGAGTACGCTGATACCCCATATGTTGGGGTAAACTCCTGTTTGGACACACGGGAGAGCTCGGAAGGGAAGGAGCACTGTTTTACTTTTTCAACGCAGAATTGACTGGAATTGAGATCGGACGCCATGTCGTGTTTGGAGAGCCCCTGATGTGTCTAAACAGTGGAAACCCCCAAATTATAACTGAAACCCTAATCCAAACACACCCCTAACCCTAATTCCAACGGTAACCCTAACCACACCTCTAACCCAGACACACCCCTAACCCTAATCCCAACCCTATTCCCAACCGCAAATGTAATCCAAACCCTAACCCTAACTTTAGCCCCAGCCCTAACTGTAGCCTGAACCCTAACTGTAGCCTTAACCCTAGCCCTAACCCTAGCCTTAACCCTAGCCCTAACCCTAGCCCTAACCCTAGCCCTAACCCTAGCCCTAGCCCTAACCCTAGCCCTAGCCCTAACCCTAACCCTAGCCCTAACCCTAGCCCTAACCCTAACCCTAGCCCTAACCCTAGCCCTAACCCTAGCCCTAACCCTAACCCTAGCCCTAACCCTAGCCCTAACCCTAGACCTAACCCTAATGGGAGAATGGAAATAAATACATTTTTTTAATTTTTTTTTATTTTTCCCTAACTAAGGGGGTGATGAAGGGGGTTTGATTTACTTTTATAGTGGGTTTTTTAGCGGATTTTTATGATTGGCAGCCGTCACACACTGAAAAACGCTTTTTATTGCAAAAAATATTTTTTGCGTTACCACATTTTGAGAGCTATAATTTTTCCATATTTTGGTCCACAGGATCATGTGAGGTCTTGTTTTTTGCGGGACGAGTTGACGTTTTTATTGGTAACATTTTCGGTCATGTGACATTTTTTGATCGCTTTTTATTCCGATTTTTGTGAGGCAGAATTACCAAAAACCAGCTATTCATGAATTTCTTTTGGGGGAGGCGTTTATACCGTTCCGCGTTTGGTAAAATTGATAAAGCAGTTTTATTCTTCGGGTCAGTACGATTACAGCAACACCTCATTTATATCATTTTTTTAATGTTTTGGCGCTTTTATACGATAAAAACTATTTTATAGAAAAAATAATTATTTTTGCATCGCTTTATTCTGAGGACTATAACTTTTTTATTTTTTTGCTGATGTTGCTGTATGGCGGCTCGTTTTTTGCGGGACAAGATGACGCTTTCAGCGGTACCATTGTTATTTATATCTGTCTTTTTGATCGCGTGTTATTCCACTTTTTGTTCGGCGGTATGATAATAAAGCATTGTTTTTTGTCTCGTTTTTTTTTTTTTTTCTTACGGTGTTTACTGAAGGGGTTAACTAGTGGGACAGTTTTATAGGTCGGGTCGTTACGGACGCGGCGATACTAAATATGTGTACTTTTATTGTTTGTTTTTTTATTTAAAGAAATGTATTTATGGGAATAATATATATATTTTTTTTCATTATTTAGGATTTTTTTTTTTTTTTTTTTTACACACTTGTAAAAATTTTTTTTAACTTTTTTATTTTGTCCCAGGGGGGGACAATACAGATCGGTGATCTGCCAGTTTGCACAGCACTCTGACAGATCACCGATCTGTTTGAGAGCAGTGCAGCGTTACCAAGTGCCTGCTCTGAGCAGGCACTCTGTAAGCCACCTCCCTCCCTGCAGGACCCGGATCCGCGGCCATCTTGGATCCGGGACTTTCTGCAGGGAGGAAGATAGGAGACCCCCGGAGCAACGCGATCACATCGCGTTGCTGCGGGGGTCTCAGGGAAGCCCGCAGGGAGCCCCCTCCCTGCGCGATGCTTCCCTGCACCGCCGGCACATCGCGATCATGTTTGATCGCGGTGTGCCGGGGGTTAATGTGCCAGGGGCGGTCCGTGACCGCTCCTGGCACATAGTGCCGGATGTCAGCTGCGATAAGCAGCTGACACCCGGCCGCGATCGGCCGCGCTCCCCCCGTGAGCGCGGCCGATCGCCTATGACGTACTATTCCGTCCGTGGGAAGTAAAGCCCACCCCACATGGACGGAATAGTACGTCTAATGGCAGAAAGGGGTTAAGGTACTTCCTTTCCAGGGTAATTACTTGTATATAAGGCAAAATAATTTACCCCAGACCAAAATTTTCCTCCACCACTTGGGCTATGTTCACATGCAGCGTTTTTTATGCATTTTTCAACTTTTACATTGCATTCAACCAATACAAATGCATTCACTGGGAAAAATCATTGTAACATTTAACAACCCTGGCTGGCCATGTGGCGTGTGTTAGGTGTCGAGTTCCCGCTTCTGCACAAAGGGAATCTCGAGCCATCTCCGCTGCGGTCTCCCATTCTTATCCAGCCGCAGTGGAGTCTGCTCAGCAGAGACGTCGGTCCCAGCATCTTGCTCAGTCTCACTCTGTACAAAGAGTTACTGCTGCTTTTCCTGCTTCTGCCATTGAAGTGAGTGTTGGGCAGCGGCGAGCAGATGCTTTTGGGGCTAAGTCCTGCTTTTCTCTTTCTGAGCATGCCCAGGGCAAGATCTCCCATTGGAGATCGAGGGTCACATGCTCAGGTACTGCAGCACATCCCATTGGTCCTCCAGGAAGGTCCTGAAAGGGCAAAACTTTGGTAGCAGCTTCTCATTGGTCCTTTATTGGAAGGTCCTGAACGTGCTGCAACTATATAAGCTGCGCATGACCGCACGGCCATGCGCTAGTGTACATTTGTAAATGTGTGTGTGTTGTGAGTGAAAGTCGCTCTTTAAATAACTCTCCCTATTGGATGACTGTTCGCGGAAGGTGTATGTTTGCTATATAGCGCCCGACTTAGCCATCAGCACGTAAACACACAATACAGCGTCTTATTGCTGTGACCGCCAGTGCGGCGCCTTGTGCTTTCACAGCGCTTTCCTGACCCAAGCCTGGGTGGTTAGTGGCATTCGCCAGTGCGGCACTGCATGCACTCTCGTGCTTCTATTGCTGTCACTCTGACACCTCAGTAGCGGTGTCAAGCACATGGGGTCTATGTACTCAAATCCTGTGTCTTGGGATTGAGTTCTGAGACTCGTTGCTTGCGCTCTTGGTGCGGTACCACGGCCCCATGACGTAACAGGGTTCGCTTCCTTCACACAGGGTGAGGTTAGCCCATGTGTGTATTCACTTTGTACCGCCATATAGTCCGTCATTACTTGGCAGCAGGTTCCATCTCTGCACGGTGGACCCCGGGCTGCGAACGCACCATACTCTATCTGTCTTATTATTTGGTGCGTTCCGCTAGCCCTAACAGCGTGTGACACATAAGGAGACACATCTTGTTTCATTTATGAAGGAGGGACTCTTAAAGTCACAAAGCCTATTTTTAGAGGCGCATCAGGCGGCATTAATATTCTTAAAGGGCCATTATTAAACAGTGGGTCTCCTATGCTGTTATTGCCTATCTAGTGAGTGGCTGGGCTGCCAACGCATCCCAGTACCCCTTTCATGAGAGGTACAGGAGGGCTTCCTGAAAAAATGTTGCATTGAATGCAAGGCCTGCCCTGCTATCAAGCCATATGCACCCCAATAAGCCTTTGAACCCAGGTACTGGATGGCCAAAGGAAATCCCACTTGACAGTCTTCAGTTAGTCCTGTCATTCAGTTTCCTTATGTGTTGAATTCAAGGGTCGCCTTGACCCAAATTTGCACACACCCCAATCCTCCTAGGAAGGAACATGGAGGAGGGCCTGATAAAAAAACTGTCCCAATACAAAGGAGCAGGTCTCCTGGACTCATAATGCCCCATAGGCATTTCAACATGGGGGTACATTTTTAAACAATTTTTTTATGGGGATCATAGACACCCTTGCCAAAAAATTGACTGGCTGTAGCAGCATAGAAAACGTTCACCCTGGTGTTGTAGTGGTAGTGGATGATGAGACGTGGAGGAAGGCCTCATTAAAAAGTCACAATTTCCCCATGGGGGTTCCTTTTAAAAAAAAAAATTCTTCAGCCATAAATAGTGTTTAATGTTTAGAGCTAGGGTAACACACAGCAAAAAAAGGTCAATGGAAGCCTGAAAAACACACTTTGTAGACCAAAGATACTTAAGACGTGTCACGGAGATACCACACTGTATAATATGTGGCCTGTGTTTTTATTTTGGCCCCAAAAATAGTGTATAGAAATCAGGTCAAAGACAGCAAACACAGTGGAATGTGGCCCTAAAATGCCACAATTTGTAGGCCACAGATACACCTGGCGTTTGACTGAGATACCAGACTCTTCAATATGTGGCCTGTATAGTTATTTTTTACTGCTAAATAGTGTTTAGAGCTAGGGTAACACTCTGCAAAAAAAGGATAATGGAAGACTCAAAAGCGCACTTTATAGCCCATAGATAGATGAGGCGTGTCACGGAATTACAACACTGTAATATATGTTTGTTTGTTTTTTCCAAAATAGTGTATAGACCTAGGGTATTAGACAGACCAAAAATTGGAATGTATGCATGAAAAACAACTATTTTTAGACCACACATAGAACGGGCGTCGGACGGAGATAACAGACTGTTTGAATATGTGGCCTGTATTTTTTAAAATTTTTAAAACCACAAAATAGTTTATACACCATGGGTAGCAGACCAAAAACTGGAATGTATGCCTGAAAAGCAAGAATTTGGAGACCACAGATAGACCAAGCATCTGACTGAGATAACAGACTTTCACTATGTGGCCCGTATTTTCGAAAATTTAAAAAACAACAAAATACTGTATACACCAAGGGTAGCAGACCAAAAACTGGAATATATGCCTGAAAAGCCAAAATTTGCAGACCACAGATAGAACAGACATGTGGCTGAGATAACAGACTGTTCAAATATGTGGCCTGTATTTTTTTACAATTTTAAAAACAACAAAATACTGAATACACAATGGTAGCAGACTAAAAACTGGAATGTATGCCTGAAAAGCAAGGATTTGGAGACCACAGATAGACCAGGCATCTGACTGTGATAACAGACTTTCAATATGTAGCCTGTATTTTATAAAATTTTAAAAACATCAAAATACTGTATACACCAAGGGAAGCAGACCAAAAACTGTTATGTATGCCTGAAATGCCAAGATTTGCAGACCACAGATAGACCAGATGTGTGGCTGAGGCAACAGACTATTTCAACATGTGGCCTGTATTTTCTAAAATTTTAAAAACAACAAAATACTGTATATACCAAGGGTAGCAGACCAAAAACTGGAATGTATGCCTGAAAAGCAAAGATTTGGAGACCACAGATGGACCAGACATGTGACTGAGATAACAGACTGTTTCAATATGTGACCTATATTATTTAAAATTTTTAAAACCACAAAATACTGTATACACCAAGGCTAGCAGACCAAAAACTGGAATGTATGCCTGAAAAGCAAGGATTTGGAGACCACAGATAGACCAGGCATCTCACTGTGATAACAGACTTTCAATATGTGGCCTGTATTTTGTAAAAATGTTTAAACCACAAAATTTTGTGTACAGCAAGTGTAGCAGACCAAAAAAATGCAACGTCTGCCTGCAAAGCGAGGATTTTGACACCACAGATACACGAGGCATCTGACAGAGATAACAGACTGATCAAAATGTGGCCTTGATTTTTTATGGCCCACCAAAATTGTGTCAATAAGAAGGCTATAACACGAAAAAAAAATTGGACTACTAAAATTTTAAGATATTTTGCACAATGTTATGCGATGCGTGTGGCGTGCAAATCACAGTGATAAATATAAAAACTGTAGCTAAATATTTTTGGGCCAGCTACAGATTTTTGGGGCTGCAAAATGGTGTCCTAAGTTGTTGGAAGACCCTCCAAAAAATAGTATATTACCAAAAAAAGGCCAGATTTTTATGCGCACTCACATCTGATGCTTGGGACAAAAAAATAAATTGTTAGATTTTCACGATCTTGTATTACAATGACCAGGCTGTAGTCTGCAGCGTGACCAAGCAAATAAATGTAGAAAAAAGGGGGCTATGGATTGCTTTCTAATAAAATGAGCAGGTATAATATGAAAAAAAAATTGCCACAGAGACCTACAGCTACGTATATATAAAATACGCATCAGCAGACAGGAATGGGCCCTTTTGATGTATGCAGTGAGATCTATATACTCACATACAGTGCCTGCAGACCTTGCACTGATGCATATATGTGCACATAGACTCCCCTGCCTACCTAGCACTGCAATCTATATATGCCCGAATTAGCCCCGAAAAGGCCTGTTGGTTTATCAGGATTTGTGGATTCTGTGATGGTAGAACCACACTAACTAATAAATGTCAGAATCTGACCCGATCTCAGCAGCAGCTCTCCCTATACTAGCTGAGTCCGAAGCAGAATGCCGTGAGCATGGCAGCACCAGGTTTCTTATAGACCTGATGACGCTGTGCGGCCAGCCAATCACTGTAATACCACAACAAAGATGGCTGCGGTATTAAAGGAGGAGACCTGAGCTCCCGCCGAATAATCCCGGAAATACTTGGTGCTTGCTGAGTACACCAAGCACAGTGATACTTGGGCGAGTACCGAGTAGTGGAGTGTACGTTCGCTCATCACTAATTAGAACTTCTGCACATATAAAAGGAACGTCCTCAGAAGTCAGATGTCGGTTCATCTGCTCCTATAACCAATGTACATATGTCACATCCTCTAAATATGTTTATGGGATCTTGCAATTTCCCCAATTCGTTTCACTGCCTAATCAGGAGCATTAGGAGAATTTGATAAATCACAATTTTTCCTACTTCCCTTAATCACTCACCTGTATTTCCAACTTTTATCCTAGTAAAATATATTTTGATCGTTATCTCTGAAATCGGTGTGGAGACTGGTTGCAGCATTATTTTTATTTCCCAGGCAAGAATAAGAGCTGTACAAATTACAACCTTGTACATTATATATCACATCATTATTCCTATTCAATTTCAGTTGAAAGCTTACCTGGTCAAACACCTTTCCCCTTTGTCTTATTATTTGTTTTTTTTTTTACATTCTGCTCCTGTATTATTATTGTTATTATTATTATTATATATTTGGTGCATTCATTTAGTCAATATTGGTAGTTAAAAGTATTAGTCCATTTTTCACGTGTATCCAGATGATGCCTCTGGAATATTTATTGTTAAATAATTTTTTTTTAAGAAACCTGTTTTTCTGTGCTTGGATCTGTCATAATTGAGAAAGCTCATAACACTGTTTTCACCAGTGACGGATCAAGCAAGCCGCTTGTGCTTCTTCGGTGTTTACTTGATGTAAATGCAAAAGTAATATCAGATGCCAAGACTTATTTTTCACTCTCAATAGATGGTTTCCTTTTGTGCTAGTCATTTTTAGAAGGTTTAGAGGTGAATCTATTTTTCAGGAATCTTGCTATTTCACTGCTCTCTGTAATACATCTGTTGTGAAGCTTTATAATCAAGTTATAATGTGTTTTTCTCTGAGCTAGTAATGGAAGACATTATGGCGGTAGAATATTCCTTCACTGCTGAGCCATGCCTTCAGCTCATTACAGCAGTTCAATGCTGTGGAACCTGGTGTGTTTGTTGTACAGCATATTTCTTGCTGAAAAGTCTACAATATTGCTTAGCCTATGTAAAGAAAAGCCAAATATTTTACCTAATGAATATAAGTTAGAACTGTGTAAGGCTAATACACACAGAGCAAAGAAACGAACTGTAAGAATTAAAATCTGCCAAATAGATGCATTTGATCGTATTACTGTAAAAATTAGACATGAATCACATTTTATTTCTTAGTCTAATGCATTTGTTCAATAAGCCTAGTTTAACTGCCCATTCATCATTCTGCCTGAGAACACTATTGCAATTTCAATGGGGAGAAACAAAATCTCCACGCGTCAATTAATTTAAACAGCAAAATAATCTTGATTTTAAACTTTTTTTTCTATTTACTCATTATATTTGTTTAGTTTATTGATAAAGTTGATTTGGCTTGAAGTCTCAATCTCACAGACTTTATGATGAAAACTAGACTTAGAAATCGAATATTTTTACTTTATTTAATGCACAATAAAAAAAATTATCAAGTATTAGAGTATATGACTAGTGTCAACGCACATTTTGAATTTGAAAAAATAAATTAAAAATTAGGTTTTACATGAGAAAGAGCTTTAAATGAAGCCCACCAGGAATGAAGATCTAATATACTGACCCTGTGAATGATTAAGGACTATTTCACTGTCTGAAACACATAGGAAATTCTCATATTACTGTTGGATGTTTTTGGAGAGATAAAGCTCCTTGTTATTCATATTGGAGTAAAGTTCTATTTTTTACCTGGATATTAAACTGGAGGAGTTATCCTTTGGGACCTACCCTGCATGGCAGCATACTCTGTCCCTGACTCTTAGCCCCAATAGAAGCATTACTTACTTTTAACATGGCATGTGTTCAACATGACACAATTTTTTCCTAATTAATTTCATATAAATCTACCAGAAAATAATTTGTATTCTTCCCTGTGTAATCTGAGATGTGCTGATGTACGTTATGAGCCCATTGAAAGCTACAAGAGGGGACACAGATAGAAGAGGGTCCCTGTACAAGAATTATTTATGGGACCTTTTCAGTTCAATTGCTCATAATGTACAATTCTGCTTTGAAGGTGGAACTGAGCCCCTTCTTCAGCCCTTGTGGACCTGCTAAGGTTGCACCAATGTTATGTCCACCAATGGAACAGAACCATATAACACAAATCCATAACATGGCTATTTTCAGGAGCCTTGACATCATATTAATTAAAGCTTTGTTCAGAGTATTCAAATCCTATGTGGCATGAACAATATTACAGAAGTTGTGCTTTAACTTATTTCATCATATTGTCACTTCATATATAAATGTTAACCTATCTATAAATAGAAAGACAATGAAAATTCATTTGAAAAAGGTTTAACCCCTTTACCCCCAAGGGTGGTTTGCACGTCAATGACCAGGCCAATTTTTACAATTCTGACCACTGTCCCTTTATGAGATTATAACTCCGAAACGCTTGAACGGATCCTGGTGATTCTGACATTGTTTTCTCGTGACATATTGTACTTCATGATAGTGGTAAAATTTCTTTGATAGTACCTGCGTTTATTTGTGAAAAAAACGGAAATTTGGCGAAAATTTTGAAAATTTCGCAATTTTCAAACTTTGAATTTTTATGCAATTAAATCACAGAGATATGTCACACAAAATACTTAATAAGTAACATTTCCCACATGTCTCCTTTACATCAGCATAATTTTGGAACCAATTTTTTTTTTTGTTAGGGAGTTATAAGGGTTAAAAGTTGACCAGCAATTTCTCATTTTTACAACACCATTTTTTTTTAGGGACCACGTCTCATTTGAAGTCATTTTGAGGGGTCTATATGATAGAAAATGCCCAAGTGTGACACCATTCTAAAAACTGCACCCCTCAAGGTGCTCAAAACCACATTCAAGAAGTTTATTAACCCTTCAGGTGTTTAATAGGAATTTTTGGAATGTTTAAATAAAAATGAACATTTAACTTTTTTACACAAAAAATTTACTTCAGCTCCAATTTGTTTTATTTTACCAAGGGTAACAGGAGAAAATGGACCCCAAAAGTTGTTGTCCAATTTGTCCTGAGTACGCTGATACCCCATATGTGGCAGTAAACCACTGTTTGGGCGCATGGGAGAGCTCGGAAGGGAAGGAGCACCGTTTGACTTTTCAATGCAAAATTGACAGGAATTGAGATGGGACGCCATGTTGCGTTTGGAGAGCCACTGATGTGCCTAAACATTGAAACCCCCCACAAGTGACACCATTTTGGAAAGTAGACCCCCTAAGGAACTTATCTGGATGTGTGGTGAGCACTTTGACCCACCAAGTGCTCCACAGAAGTATATAATGCAGAACCGTAAAAATAAAAAATCATATTTTTTCACAAAAATTATATTTTTGCCCCCAATTTTTTATTTTTCCAAGGGTAAGAGAAGAAATTGGACCTCAAAAGTTGTTGTCCAATTTGTCCTGAGTACGCTGATACCCCATATGTGGCAGTAAACCACTGTTTGGGCGCATGGGAGAGCTCGGAAGGGAAGGAGCGCCGTTTGACTTTTCAATGCAAAATTGACAGAAATTGAGATGGGACGCCATGTTGCGTTTGGAGAGCCACTGATGTGCCTAAACATTGAAACCCCCCACAAGTGACACCATTTTGGAAAGTATACCCCCTAAGGAACTTATCTGGATGTGTGGTGAGCACTTTGACCCACCAAGGGCTTCACAGAAGTTTATAATGCAGAGCCATAAAAATAAAACAAAATTTTTTTCCCACAAAAATTATAATTTAGCCCCCAGTTTTGTATTTTCCCTAGGGTGACAGGAGAAATTGGACCCCAAAAGTTGTTGTCCAATTTGTCCTGAGTACGCTGATACCCCATATGTGGGGGGGAACCACCGTTTGGGCGCATGGGAGGGCTCGGAAGGGAAGGAGCGCCATTTGGAATGCAGACTTAGATGGAATGGTCTGCAGGCGTCACATTGCGTTTGCAGAGCCCCTAATGTACCTAAACAGTAGAAACCCCCCACAGGTGACACCATTTTGGAAAGTAGACCCCCTAAGGAACTCATCTTGATGTGTTGTGAGAGCTTTGAACCCCCAAGTATTTCACTACAGTTTATAACGCAGAGCCGTGCAAATAAAAAATATTTTTTTTTCCACAAAAATTATATTTTAGCCCCCAGTTTTGTATTTTTCCAAGGTTAGCAGGAGAAATTGGACCCTAAATGTTGTTGTCCAATTTGTCCTGAGTACGCTGATACCCGATATGTAGGGGGGAACCACCGTTTGGGCGCATGGGAGGGCTCGGAAGGGAAGGAGCATCATTTGGAATGCAGACTTAGATGGATTGGTCTGCAGGCGTCACATTGCGTTTGCAGAGCCCCTAATGTACCTAAACATATAGAAACCCCCCACAAGTGACCCCATATTGGAAACTAGACCCCTCAATGAACTTATCTAGATGTGTTGTGAGAACTTTGAACCCCCAAGTGTTTCACTACAGTTTATAATGCAGAGCCGTGAAAATAAAAAATCTTTTTGTTTTCCCACAAAAATTATTTTTTAGCCCCCAGTTTTGTATTTTCCCAAGGGTAACAGGAGAAATTGGTCCACAAAAGTTGTTGTCCAATTTGTCCTGAGTACGCTGATACCCTATGTGTGAGGGTAAACCCCTGTTTGGGCACACAGGAGAGCTCGGAAGGGAAGGAGCACTGTTTTACTTTTTCAACGCAGAATTGGCTGGAATTGAGATCGGACGCCATGTCGTGTTTGGAGAGCCCCTGATGTGCCGAAACAGTGGAAACCCCCCAATTATAACTGAAACCCTAATCTAAACACACCCCTAACCCTAATTCCAACGGTAACCCTAACCACACCTCTAACCCTGACACACCCCTAACCCTAATCCCAACCCTATTCCCAACTGTAAATGTAATCTAAACCCTAACCCTAACTTTAGCCCCAACCCTAACTGTAGCCCCAACCCTAACCCTAGCCCTAACCCTAGCCCTAGCCCTAACCCTAGCCCTAACCCTAGCCCTAACCCTAGCCCTAACCCTAACCCTAGCCCTAACCCTAGCCCTAACCCTAGCCCTAACCCTAGCCCTAACCCTAGCCCTAGCCCTAACCCTAGCCCTAACCCTAGCCCTAACCCTAACCCTAACCCTAGCCCTAGCCCTAACCCTAACCCTAGCCCTAACCCTAGCCCTAGCCCTAACCCTAGCCCTAATGGGAAAATGGAAATAAATACATTTTTTTTTATTTTTCCCTAACTAAGGGGGTGATGAAGGGGGGTTTGATTTACTTTTATAGTGAGTTTTTTAGCGGATTTTTATGATTGGCAGCCGTCACACACTGAAAGACCCTTTTTATTGCAAAAAATATTTTTTGCAATACCACATTTTGAGAGCTATAATTTTTCCATATTTTGGTCCACAGAGTCATGTGAGGTCTTGTTTTTTGCGGGACGAGTTGACGTTTTTATTGAAAACATTTTCGGGCACGTGACATTTTTTGATCGCTTTTTATTCCGATTTTTGTGAGGAAGAATGACCAAAAACCAGCTATTCATGAATTTCTATTGGGGGAGGCGTTTATACCGTTCCGCGTTTGGTAAAATTGATAAATCAGTTTTATTCTTCTGGTCAGTACGATTACAGCGACACCTCATTTATATCATTTTTTTATGGTTTGGCGCTTTTATACGATAAAAACTATTTTACAGAAAAAATAATTATTTTTGCATCGCTTTATTCTCAGGACTATAACTTTTTTATTTTTTCGCTGATGATGCTGTGTGGCGGCTCGTTTTTTGCGGGACAAGATGATGCTTTCAGCGGTACCATGGTTATTTATATTTGTCCTTTTGATCGCGTGTTATTCCACTTTTTGTTCGGCGGTATGATAATAAAGCGTTGTTTTTTGCCTCGTTTTTTTTTTTCTTTTCTTACGGTGTTTACTGAAGGGGTTAACTAGTGGGACAGTTTTATAGGTCGGGTCGTTACGGACGCGGCAATACTAAATATGTGTACTTTTATTGTTTGTTTTTTTTATTTAGATGAAGAAATGTATTTATGGGAATAATTTTTTTTTTTTTTTTCATTATTTTGGAATGTTTTTTTTTATTTTTTTTTACACATTTGGAAAAATTTTTTTTTACTTTTTTACTTTGTCCCAGGGGGGGACATCACAGATCAGTGATCTGACAGTTTGCACAGCACTCTGTCAGATCACTGATCTGACATGCAGCGCTGCAGCCTTCACAGTGCCTGCTCTGAGCAGGCTCTGTGAAGCCACCTCCCTCCCTGCAGGACCTGGATCCGCGGCCATCTTGGATCCGGGGCTGGAGGGAGCAGGGAGGGAGGTGAGACCCTCGCAGCAACGCGATCACATCGCGTTGCTCCGGGGGTCTCAGGGAAGCCCGCAGGGAGCCCCCTCCCTGCGCGGTGCTTCCCTGCACCGCCGGCACATCGCGATCATCTTTGATCGCGGTGTGCCAGGGGTTAATGTGCCGGGGGCGGTCCGTGACCGCTCCTGGCACATAGTGCCGGATGTCAGCTGCGATAAGCAGCTGACACCCGGCCGCGATCGGCCGCGCTCCCCCCGTGAGCGTGGCCGATCGGCTATGACGTACTATCCCGTCCAGGGTCAGATAAGCCCAGGGCACCTCGACGGGATAGTACGTCTAAGGTCACAGAGGGGTTAATCAATCAATTCTCTTTTGGATGCATCCAATGTATTAATCTCACATAATTAAATGAAAATTCAATATATATTAAACCTATATATTTCTTTTTAAACTGTGTACATTGTCTACTTAAAAATGATGATCATGGAAGATACTTCTGAAAAGTAATATGTAAAGAAAAAGTAAGTATCTATAATAGCTCCGAAAGCTATATGTTTATACTTTTTACATACAGCTGTGTGAAAATGCTTTTGCCCTGTCCTGATTTCCTTTTCCTTTGCATGTTTGACACACTTAAATGTTTCAGATCACCAGACTAATTTAAACATTAGACAAAGATAACACAAGTAAGCACAAAATGCAGTTTTTAAATTAAGGTCTTTATTTTTAAGGGAAAAAGAAATCCAAACCTACAGGGCCCTGTGTGAAAAAGTGATCCTCCTCCCCCTCCTTAAAGCATAAATGAACTGTGGTTTATCACATATTTGGGAAGCTGAGTTTGAATTCCCTAGCCACACCAAGGCCTAGTTACTGCCACACCTGTTCTCAATCAATAAATCAGTTAAATAGGACCTGCTTGACAAAGTAAAGTAGGACAAAAGTTTCTTAAAAGCTAAGCATCATTCAGCAATCCAAAGAAATTCTAAAACAAATGAGAAACAAAGTAATTGAGATCCATAAGTCTGGAAATGGTTATAAAGCCATTTCTAAAGCTTTGGCACTCCAGCAAACCTCACTGAGAGCTATTATCCACTAAAGGCAAAAACATTGGAACACTGGTGAAACTTCCCAGGAGTGACCATAGTTAGCTTAAGAGCGCAGTAACGACTCATCCAAGAGATCACAAAAAAAACCCACAACAACATCCAAACAACTGCAGGCATCATTGCCTCTGTTAAGGTCTGTGTTCACGACTCATCCGGAAGAAAAAGACTGGGTAAAGACTGTGGTTTACATAACAGATTTCCAAGATGAAAACCACTGCTGAGCAATAAGAACAAAAAGGCTCATCTCAGTTTTGTCAGAAAACATCTTGATGATCCCCATGATTTTGGGATAATACCCTGTGGACTAGAGACAAAAGTTTTAAATTTTTGGAAGGTGTATGTCCCATTACATCTGTAGAAGTAACACAGCATTTCAGAAAAGGAACATCATACCAACAGTAAAATATGATGGTGGTAGTGTGATGTTCTGGGGCTGTTTTGCTGCTTTAGGACCTGGAAAACTTGCTGTGGTAAATGGAACCATGAATTCTGCTGTCTACCAAAAAAATTCCTGATGGAGAATGTCCTGCCATCTGTTCGTGACCTCAAGCTGAAACATACTCGGGCCAATGATCCAAAAGACCAGAAAGTCCACCTCTGAATGGCTTAAGAAAAACAAAATGAAGACTTTCAAGTGACCTAGTCTAAATCCTGACCTTAATCTGATTTAGATGCTGTGGCATGACCTTAAAAAGGCAGTTCATGCTCGGAAACCCTCCAATGTGACTGTTGCAAATGCTTGATTGCAGATGTTGCTGCTGTAGTGCAGCGGTGTTCACACCGTGCGATAAAGAGGTAGTGACCCAGTAAAGTTCAATGTAAATGGCTTTATTGCTCAAAAACTCACATTTTAAAGGAAGGCAAAATGGTTTTCTCCAGATCACTGCTGGGGTGTGAAATCAGTCCATATCCGAGACTGGTTGCCATGGGTGACTGCACCACCGGGTGATGCTGACTTCACACACAAGCCAAACATTTCAGAGCTACCTGTTCTGCAGCTTGCAAGCAAACACTGACACACCCAACCTTTGCTGCAATGTTTTTAAATGAGATCTGTGGTCAGCTGGAGAGAGTGAACTGCCTAACTACCATCCTGTAGTTCACTGCAAAAATAAAAGTTCATGCCGGGTTTTCTTAAACCTGTCTTGGACAAATAGCTTGTCCAAGACAAAACTTACTTTTATTCTGCACTACCCCAAAAATAAAAGTCCATGCCGGGTTTTCTTAAACCCGCTTTGGGCAAATAGCTTTTCCAAGACCAAACTCACTTTTATTCTGCACTGCAACCACAGCTTTGTCAGTGACTGCAATGCACTCTAGCATTCCCAATATGGTTCTATGTGCATACTGGGGGATACATATTGACCCTCAGATACGATGCCCTTCACTAGGGTTGAGCGAAACGGGTCGTTCATTTTCAAAAGTCGCCGACTTTTGGCAAAGTCGGGTTTCATGAAACCCGATCCGACCCCTGTGCGGGGTCGGCCATGCGGTACGCGACTTTCGCGCCAAAGTCGCGTTTCAATGACGCGAAAAGCGCCATTTCTCAGCCAATGAAGGTAAACGCAGAGTGTGGGCAGCGTGATGACATAGGTCCTGGTCCCCATCATCTTAGAGAAGGGCATTGCAGTGATTGGCTTGCTGTCTGCGGCGTCACAGGGGCTATAAAGGGGGGTTCCCGCCGACCGCCATGTTACTGCTGCTGATCTGAGCTTAGGGAGAGGTTGCTGCCGCTTCGTCAGAAGCAGGGATAGCGTTAGGCAGGGTCCATTAACCACCAAACCGCTTGTGCTGTAGCGATTTCCACTGCCCAACACCACCTTCGGTGTGCAGGGACAGTGGAAGCTACATTTTTTTTTTCCCCCCCTCAGCGCTGTAGCTCATTGGGCTGCCCTAGAAGGCTCCCTGATAGCTGCACTGCTGTGTGTACGCCGCTGTGCAAACCAACTGCTTTTTTCAAAGCACAAATCCTCTTGTTCCTTCCTTTCTGCACAGCTATCTTTTTGGTTTGTACACACTTTTTATTTAATTTGTGCATCAGTCCACTCCTTATTGCTGCCTGCCATACCTGGCTGAGATTACTGCAGGGAGATAGTAATTGAAGGACACTCCCTGTTTTTTTTTTTTTTTGTGGGAGATTAAGATTGACATTTCTGCTAGAGTGCCATCCCTGTCTGTGTCATCTCTCACTCAGTGGGCCATAGAAAGCCTATTTATTTTTTTGCTTGATTTGGGTTATAAAATCTACCTGAAAAAATCACTACATCAATCAGTGGGAGAAAAATATTGGCCTCAGGGCTTGTGTGCCACTCTTGACTCCTGTGTGCATCATCACTCACTCAGTGGGCCATAGAAAGCCTATTTATTTTTTTACTTGATTTTGGTTCTAAAATCTACCTGAAAAAATCACTACATCAATCAGTGGGAGAAAAATATTGGCCTCAGGGCTTGTGTGCCACTCCTGACTCCTGTGTGCATTATCACTCACTCAGTGGGCCATAGAAAGCCCATTTTTTTTTTTTTGCTTTATTTGGGTTCTAAATTCTACCTGAAAAAATCAATAAATCAATCAGTGGGAGATTAATATTGGCCTTTGGGCTTGTGTGCCAGTCCTAAGCGTGCCATCTCTCTCTCTCAGATAGTGGGCCATAGAAAGCCTATTTATTTATTTATTTTTTATTGGGTTTATAAATTTTCCCTGGAAAAAAAAAAAAAAGTGGGAGATTAATATTGGCCTCTGGGCTTGTGTGCCAGTCCTGAGCGTGCCAACTCTCTCACAAATAGTGGGCCATAGAAAGCCTATTTATTTTTTTTTTTTTGGTTTTATAAATTCTCCCTTAAAAAAAAAGGGAGATTAATATTGGCCTTTGGGCTTGTGTGCCAGTCCTAAGCGTGCCATCTCTCTCTGTCTCTCAGATAGTGGGCCATAGAAAGCCTATTTATTATTTTTTTTATTGGGTTTATAAATTTTCCCTGGAACAAAAAAAAAAAAGTGGGAGATAAATATTGGCCTCTGGGCTTGTGTGCCACTCCTGACTCCTGTGTGCGTCATCTCTCACTCAGTGGGCCATAGAAAGCCTTTTTTTGTTTTATTTGTTTTCTAAATTCTCCCTGAAAAAATCATTTTATTTTCTTTGGTTTCTAAATTCTTCCTGAAAAAATCATTTTATTCTATTTTTTTTTTCCTAAAGTCTCCCTGAAAAAAAACAAAAAAAAAAACAAATCAGTGGGAGATTAATATTGCCCTTTCTGCTTGTGTGCCAGTCTTGACTCCTGGGTGTGCCATCTCTCTCTCCAATTGTGGGCCATAGAAAGCCTATTATTTTTTTAGCTTGATTTGGGTTCCAAAATCTACCTGAAAAAATCACTACATCAATCAGTGGGAGATAAATATTGGCCTCTGGGCTTGTGTGCCACTCCTGACTCCTGTGTGCGTCATCTCTCACTCAGTGGGCCATAGAAAGCCTTTTTTTGTTTTATTTGTTTTCTAAATTCTCCCAGAAAAAATCATTTTATTTTGTTTGGTTTCTAAATTCTTCCTGAAAAAATCATTTTATTCTTTTTTTTTTTTCCTAAAGTCTCCCTGAAAAAACAAAAAAAAACAAACAAATCAGTGGGAGATTAATATTGCCCTTTCTGCTTGTGTGCCAGTCTTGACTCCTGGGTGTGCCATCTCTCTCTCTCTCTCCAATTGTGGGCCATAGAAAGCCTATTATTTTTTTTAGCTTGATTTGGGTTCCAAAATCTACCTGAAAAAATCACTACATCAATCAGTGGGAGATAAATATTGGCCTCTGGGCTTGTGTGCCACTCCTGACTCCTGTGTGCGTCATCTCTCACTCAGTGGGCCATAGAAAGCCTTTTTTTGTTTTATTTGTTTTCTAAATTCTCCCTGAAAAAATCATTTTATTTTCTTAGGTTTCTAAATTCTTCCTGAAAAAATCATTTTATTCTATTTTTTTTTTTTCCAAAAGTCTCCCTGAAAAAAAAAACAAAAAAAAACAAATCAGTGGGAGATTAATATTGCCCTTTCTGCTTGTGTGCCAGTCTTGACTCCTGGGTGTGCCATCTCTCTCTCTCTCTCCAATTGTGGGCCATAGAAAGCCTATTATTTTTTTAGCTTGATTTGGGTTCCAAAATCTACCTGAAAAAATCACTACATCAATCAGTGGGAGATAAATATTGGCCTCTGGGCTTGTGTGCCACTCCTGACTCCTGTGTGCGTCATCTCTCACTCAGTGGGCCATAGAAAGCCTTTTTTTGTTTTATTTGTTTTCTAAATTCTCCCTGAAAAAATCATTTTATTTTATTTGGTTTCTAAATTCTTCCTGAAAAAATCATTTTATTCTATTTTTTTTTCCTAAAGTCTCCCTGAAAAAAAAAAAGAAAAAACAAATCAGTAGGAGATTAATATTGCCCTTTCTGCTTGTGTGCCAGTCTTGACTCCTGGGTGTGCCATCTCTCTCTCTCTCTCTCTCCAATTGTGGGCCATAGAAAGCCTATTATTTTTTTTAGCTTGATTTGGGTTCCAAAATCTACCTGAAAAAATCACTACATCAATCAGTGGGAGATAAATATTGGCCTCTGGGCTTGTGTGCCACTCCTGACTCCTGTGTGCGTCAGCTCTCACTCAGTGGGCCATAGAAAGCCTTTTTTTGTTGTATTTGTTTTCTAAATTCTCCCTGAAAAAATCATTTTATTTTATTTGGTTTCTAAATTCTTCCTGAAAAAATCATTTTATTCTATTATTTTTTTTCCTAAAGTCTCCCTTAAAAAAAAAAAAAATCAAATCAGTGGGAGATTAATATTTACATTTGTGCTTCAGTGACAGTCCTGCGTGTGTGGCATCTCTCTCATTTGTTGCCACCAACAACAGAGTGTGTAACATTGTGCCTGATTTTCGTTGTGGTCTCACTCACCTGTAAAGGGGTAGCTAAATCATACTGAAGTTATAGCTCACCATGTAATTTGTGTGACAGCAACAAATACCGTTAGTTTGTTTACGTTTTTAAAACAATGAGGAAGTATGGTGGAAGAGGTCGTGGCCGGGGGCGTTCATTGTCAGCTGGTAATGAGGGTAGTGGTAGTGGTGGAGCATCAGCTGGTCGTGGGAAAAAAAATATTGCACCTAAGTCTGGAGCTGTGGAGCCAGGTTCGTCGTCTGGCTACACAAGGCCTCGAACGCTCCCTTTTCTGGGAGTAGGAAAACCGCTTTTAAAGCCGGAGCAGCAAGAGCAAGTTTTGGCTTATCTTGCTGACTCAGCCTCTAGCTCTTTTGCCTCCTCTCGTGAAACTGGTAAATGTCAAAGCAGCGCGTCGTTAGTGGATGTTCACGGTCAGGGACAAGTCGCTTCCTTGTCCTCTTCAGCAAAAACAACAACAGAGAAGAATGCAGCAGGCGACACAACGGGTTACTCCATGGAGCTCTTTACACATACCGTCCCTGGCTTAGAAAGTGAAGCAGTTAACAGTCCATGCCCATTACAAGTTGAATCTGACATGGAGTGCACTGATGCACAGCCACAGCCAGACTACTATGCTGGTCCTTTGACTCAGACCACAACATTGCCCTCGCAGGGTGCTGATCAAGAATCAGACCCTGATGAGACTATGTTGCCCCATCACGAACGCTATACCACCGACCGACACGGTGACACAGACGAAGTTGCACACGAGCTACAAGAAGAGGTAATAGATGACCCAGTTCTTGACCCCGATTGGCAGCCATTGGGGGAACAGGGTGCAGGCGGCAGCAGTTCTGAAGCGGAGGAGGAGGGGCCGCAGCAGGCATCAACATCGCAACAGGTTCCATCTGCCGGGCCCGTATCTTGCCCAAAACGCGTGGCAAAGCCAAAACCTGATGGAGGACAGCGTGGCCATCCGGTTAAAGCTCAGTCTGCAATGCCTGAAAAGGTATCCGATGCTAGAAAGAGTGCAGTCTGGCATTTTTTTAAACAACATCCAATTGATCAGCGCAAAGTCATCTGTCAAAAATGTTCAACTACCTTAAGCAGAGGACAGAATCTGAAAAGTCTCAATACAAGTTGCATGCATAGACATTTAACCACCATGCATTTGCAAGCCTGGACTAACTACCAAACGTCCCTTAAGGTTGTAGCACCCTCGGCCAATGAAGCTAGTCAGCAACGCAACATCCCTTCCGGCAGTGTAGGGCCACCATTTTCCGCACCACCTGCAGTATCTGTGCAGGTTTCTTTGCCAGGCCAAAGCAGTCAGGGTCAGGGAATCACCAGTTTCGTAGTAGGAAACACTGCATCTAGGGCACCGGTGGCAACAATACCATCTCCCACCGTCTCTCAGTCTGCCATGTCCACCGGCACCCCCGCTAGTTCCACGATCTCCAGCTCTCCAGTCCAGCTCACCCTACATGAGACTATGGTTAGAAAAAGGAAGTACTTAGCCTCGCATCCGCGTACACAGGGTTTGAACGCACACATAGCTAGACTAATCTCGTTAGAGATGAAGCCCTACCGGTTAGTTGAAAGCGAAGCTTTCAAAGCCCTGATGGACTACGCTGTACCACGCTACGAGCTACCCAGTCGACACTTTTTTCCAGAAAAGCCATCCCAGCCCTCCACCAGCATGTTAAAGAGCGCATCGTCCATGCACTCAGGCAATCTGTGAGCACAAAGGTGCACCTGACAACAGATGCATGGACCAGTAGGCATGGCCAGGGACGTTACGTGTCCATCACGGAACACTGGGTAAATGTGGTGGATGCAGGGTCCACAGGGGACAGCAAGTTTGGGACAATTCTGCCTAGCCCACGGTCTAGGAAACAATTGGCTATAGCCGTTCGCACCCCCTCCTCCTCCTCTTCGTCCTCCTGCAGAAGCGAGAGCTCGTCCACAGACCGCAGTCGCACAACCACTCCATCCGCAGCTGCCACTGTTGCACACCAGGTCTCCCATTATGGGGCAGCTACTGGCAAACGTCAGCAGGCTGTATTGGCTATGAAGTGTTTGGGCGACAACAGACACACCGCGGAAGTTCTGTCCGAGTTCTTGCAGAAAGAAACGCAGTCGTGGCTGGGCACTGTAGATCTTGAGGCAGGCAAGGTAGTGAGTGATAACGGAAGGAATTTCATGGCTGCCATCTCCCTTTCCCAACTGAAACACATTCCTTGCCTGGCTCACACCTTAAACCTGGTGGTGCAGTGCTTCCTGAAAAGTTATCCGGGGTTATCCGACCTGCTCCTCAAAGTGCGTGGACTTTGCTCACATATCCGCCGTTCGCCCGTACACTCCAGCCGTATGCAGACCTATCAGCGTTCTTTGAACCTTCCCCAGCATCGCCTAATCATAGACGTTGCAACAAGGTGGAACTCAACACTGCACATGCTTCAGAGACTGTGTGAACAGAGGCGGGCTGTTATGTTTTTGTGGGAGGATACACATACACGGGCAGGCAGTAGGATGGCAGACATGGAGTTGTCAGGTGTGCAGTGGTCGAAGATTCAAGACATGTGTCAAGTCCTTCAGTGTTTTGAGGAATGCACACGGCTGGTTAGTGCAGACAACGCCATAATAAGCATGAGCATCCCCCTAATGCGTCTGCTGATGCAAAGTTTGACGCACATAAAGGATCAGGCGTCTGCAGCTGAGGAAGAGGGAAGCCTTGATGACAGTCAGCCATTGTCTGGCCAGGGCAGTGTACAGGACGAGGTAGCGGGCGAAGAGGAGGAGGAGGACGAGGAGAATGATGGGGATGATTATATTTTTAATGAGGAAGCTTTTCCGGGGCCACTGGAAATTGGTGGCGCGGCAAGGCCGGGTTCTGGTTTTTTGAGGGACACAAGTGACGTGGATTTGCCTGAAACTGCCCCTCAACCAAGCACAACCGCAGATTTGAGAACTGGAACTTTGGCCCACATGGCGGATTATGCCTTACGTATCCTCAAAAGGGACACACGCATAACTAAAATGATGAATGATGACGATTACTGGTTGGCCTGCCTCCTTGATCCTCGCTATAAAGGCAAATTGCAAAATATAATGCCACATGAGAACTTGGAACTAATATTAGCAACCAAACAATCAACTCTTGTTGACCGTTTGCTTCTGGCATTCCCTGCACACAGCGCCCGTGATCGTTCTCACACGAGCTGCAGGGGCCAGCAGACCAGAGGAGTTAGAGGGGCAGAAATCAGAAGTGGCGTTGGCCAGAGGGGCTTTCTGACCAGGTTGTGGAGTGATTTTGCTATGACCGCAGACAGGACAGGTACTGCAGCATCAATTCAAAGTGACAGGAGACAACATTTGTCCAGTATGGTTACAAACTATTTTTCATCCCTTATCGATGTTCTCCCTCAACCGTCATTCCCATTTGATTACTGGGCATCAAAATTAGACACCTGGCCAGAATTGGCAGAATATGCATTGCAGGAGCTTGCTTGCCCGGCAGCTAGTGTCCTATCAGAAAGAGTATTCAGTGCTGCAGGTTCAATACTAACAGAAAAAAGGACTCGTCTGGCTACCCAAAATGTAGATGATCTAACCTTCATTAAAATGAACCACAACTGGATTTCGAAATCTTTTGCCCCACCTTGCCCGGCTGACACCTAGCTTTCCTATGAAAAGGTCTTGCCTGTGGACGATTCTGAATGCCTTTTCCAATCTCGTAATTTTCTGCACCTGATTGTCCAGCATACGACATGTTTACACCTCACTAAATGGCCAAACTCCCCACACGGGGCCGTGGTATCAACACTTGGCGACAGCACCCGTGAGAGTGCAGTTTGTCTGAAGAGGTGGGTGAGCCTGCTTTTGGTCGACGGCACTGCCACTGGGTCCCTCCTAGTACAATAAAGTGTCTCTGGCGGTGGTGGTGCGCACCCAACGTCAGACACACCGTTGTAATATGAGGGGCCCTGGGCCTGTACCGCTGGCCACAAGACAGTTTCCCCCCACCCCAGCTCAAACAGTGCTCTACCACTTGCAAAATTATCTCACAGCTCCACCAATGTTTAGTCTGTTATGTTTGCTAATGACAGTTGTTATGAAGGCAATCCAGAAACACAGTGTGCTTAGCGATCAGAGCGCACACAGTGATCTGACAAATACCCAAAAATACAAGAACGAGCTCTGAGACGTGGAAACTCTGTAGACTGCACCCCTGATCCTATCCTAAACACAACTAAAAGCGGCTGTGGATTGCGCCTAACAACTACCTAGGCAACTCGGCACAGCCTAAGAAACTAGCTAGCCTGAAGATAGAAAAATAGGCCTGACTTGCCCCAGAGAAATTCCCCAAAGGAAAAGGCAGCCCCCCACATATAATGACGGTGAGTAAGATGAAAAGACAAAACGTAGGGATGAAATAGATTCAGCAAAGTGGGGCCCGATATTCTAGGACAGAGCGAGGACAGTAAAGCGAACTTTGCAGTCTACAAAAAACCCTAAAGCAAAACCACGCAAAGGGGGCAAAAAAAAACCCACCGTGCCGAACTAACGGCACGGCGGTACACCCTTTGCGTCTCAGAGCTTCCAGCAAAACAAAAGACAAGCTGGACAGAAAAAAAAGCAACAAAAAAGCAAAAAGCACTTAGCTATACAGAGCAGCAGGTCACAGGAACAATCAGGAGAAGCTCAGATCCAACACTGAAACATTGACAAGGAGCAAGGATAGCAGCATCAGGCGGAGTTAAGTAATGAAGCAGTTAACGAGCTCACCAGAACACCTGAGGGAGGAAGCTCAGCAGCTGCAGTACCACTTGTGACCACAGGAGTGAATTCAGCCACAGAATTCACAACAGTACCCCCCCCCCTTGAGGAGGGGTCACCGAACCCTCACCAGAGCCCCCAGGTCGACCAGGATGAGCCGCATGAAAGGCACGAACAAGATCGGAAGCATGAACATCAGAGGCAAAAACCCAGGAATTATCTTCCTGAGCATAACCCTTCCATTTAACCAGATACTGGAGTTTCCGTCTAGAAACACGAGAATCCAAAATCTTCTCCACAATATACTCCAATTCCCCCTCCACCAAAACCGGGGCAGGAGGCTCAACAGATGGAACCATAGGTGCCACGTATCTCCGCAACAACGACCTATGGAATACATTATGTATGGAAAAGGAGTCTGGGAGGGTCAAACAAAAAGACACAGGATTGAGAACCTCAGAAATCCTATACGGACCAATAAAACGAGGTTTAAATTTAGGAGAGGAAACCTTCATAGGAATATGACGAGAAGATAACCAAACCAGATCCCCAACACGAAGTCGGGGACCCACACGGCGTCTGCGATTAGCGAAAAGTTGAGCTTTCTCCTGGGACAAGATCAAATTGTCCACTACCTGAGTCCAGATCTGCTGCAACCTATCCACCACAGAATCCACACCAGGACAGTCCGAAGACTCAACCTGTCCTGAAGAGAAACGAGGATGGAACCCAGAATTGCAAAAAAATGGAGAAACCAAGGTAGCCGAGCTGGCCCGATTATTAAGGGCGAACTCAGCCAACGGCAAAAAGGACACCCAATCATTCTGGTCTGCAGAAACAAAAACATCTCAGATATGTTTCCAAGGTCTGATTGGTTCGTTCGGTCTGGCCATTAGTCTGAGGATGGAAAGCCGAGGAAAAGGATAGGTCAATGCCCATCCTACCACAAAAGGCTCGCCAAAACCTTGAAACAAACTGGGAACCTCTGTCAGAAACAATATTCTCAGGAATGCCATGCAACCGAACCACATGCTGAAAGAACAAAGGTACCAAATCAGAGGAGGAAGGCAATTTAGCCAAGGGCACCAGATGGACCATTTTAGAAAAGCGATCACAGACCACCCAAATGACTGACATCTTTTGAGAAACGGGAAGGTCAGAAATGAAATCCATCGAAATATGTGTCCAAGGCCTCTTTGGGACCGGCAAGGGCAAAAGCAGCCCACTGGCACGAGAACAGCAGGGCTTAGCCCTAGCACAAATCCCACAGGACTGCACAAAAGTACGTACATCCCGTGACAGAGATGGCCACCAGAAGGATCTAGCCACTAACTCTCTGGTACCAAAGATTCCAGGATGACCAGCCAACACCGAACAATGAAGTTCAGAGATAAGTTTATTAGTCCACCTATCAGGGACGAACAGTTTCTCTGCTGGACAACGATCAGGTTTATTCGCCTGAAATTTTTGCAGCACCCGCCGCAAATCAGGGGAGATGGCAGACACAATGACTCCTTCCTTGAGGATACCCGCTGGCTCAGATAAACCCGGAGAGTCGGGCACAAAACTCCTAGACAGAGCATCCGCCTTCACATTTTTAGAGCCCGGAAGGTACGAAATCACAAAGTCGAAGCGGGCAAAAAATAACGACCAACGGGCCTGTCTAGGATTCAAGCGCTTGGCAGACTCGAGATAAGTCAAGTTCTTATGATCAGTCAATACCACCACGCGATGCTTAGCTCCTTCAAGCCAATGACGCCACTCCTCGAATGCCCACTTCATGGCCAGCAACTCTCGATTGCCCACATCATAATTACGCTCAGCGGGCGAAAACTTCCTGGAAAAGAAAGCACATGGTTTCATCACTGAGCAATCAGAACCTCTCTGTGACAAAACCGCCCCTGCTCCAATCTCAGAAGCATCAACCTCGACCTGGAACGGAAGAGAAACATCTGGCTGACACAACACAGGAGCAGAACAAAAACGACGCTTCAACTCCTGAAAAGCTTCCACAGCAGCAGAAGACCAATTAACCAAATCAGCACCCTTCTTGGTCAAATCGGTCAATGGTTTGGCAATGCTAGAAAAATTACAGATGAAGCGACGATAAAAATTAGCAAAGCCCAGGAACTTTTGCAGACTTTTCAGAGATGTCGGCTGAATCCAATCCTGGATGGCTTGGACCTTAACTGGATCCATCTCGATAGTAGAAGGGGTAAAGATGAACCCCAAAAATGAAACTTTCTGCACACCGAAGAGACACTTTGATCCCTTCACAAACAAAGAGTTAGCACGCAGGACCTGAAAAACCATTCTGACCTGCTTCACATGAGACTCCCAATCATCTGAGAAGATCAAAATGTCATCCAAGTAAACAATCAGGAATTTATCCAGATACTCACGGAAGATGTCATGCATAAAAGACTGAAACACAGATGGAGCATTGGCAAGTCCGAACGGCATCACTAGATACTCAAAATGACCCTCGGGCGTATTGAATGCAGTTTTCCATTCATCTCCTTGCCTGATTCTCACCAGATTATACGCACCACGAAGATCTATCTTAGTGAACCAACTAGCCCCCTTAATCCGAGCAAACAAGTCAGATAACAATGGCAAGGGATACTGAAATTTAACAGTGATCTTATTAAGAAGGCGGTAATCAATACACGGTCTCAGCGAACCATCCTTCTTGGCTACAAAGAAGAACCCTGCTCCCAGTGGTGATGACGATGGGCGAATATGTCCCTTCTCCAGGGATTCCTTCACATAACTGCGCATAGCGGCGTGTTCGGGCACGGATAAATTAAATAATCGACCTTTAGGGAATTTACTACCAGGAATCAAATTGATAGCACAATCACAATCCCTATGCGGAGGTAGAGCATCGGACTTGGGCTCTTCAAATACATCTTGATAATCAGACAAGAACTCTGGGACCTCAGAAGGGGTGGATGACGAAATCGACAAAAATGGAACATCACCATGTACCCCCTGACAACCCCAGCTGGATACCGACATGGAATTCCAATCCAATACTGGATTATGGGGTTTGTAGCCATGGCAACCCCAACACGACCACATCATGCAGATTATGCAACACCAGAAAGCGAATAACTTCCTGATGTGCAGGAGCCATGCACATGGTCAGCTGGGCCCAGTATTGAGGTTTATTCTTGGCCAAAAGTGTAGCATCAATTCCTCTCAATGGAATAGGACACCGCAAAGGCTCCAAGAAAAACCCACAACGTTTAGCATAATCCAAATCCATCAGATTCAGGGCAGCGCCCGAATCCACAAACGCCATGACAGAAAACGACGACAAAGAGCATATCAAGGTAATGGACAGAAGGAATTTGGACTGTACAGTACCAATGACGGCAGACCTAGCGGACCGCTTAGTGCGCTTAGGACAATCAGAAATAGCATGAGTGGAATCACCACAGTAGAAACACAGACCATTCAGACGTCTGTATTCCTGCCGTTCAACTCTAGTCATAGTCCTATCGCACTGCATAGGCTCAGGTTTAACCTCAGGCAGTACCGCCAAATGGTGCACAGATTTACGCTCGCGCAAGCGTCGACCGATCTGAATGGCCAAAGACAAAGACTCATTCAAACCAGCAGGCATAGGAAATCCCACCATGACATCCTTAAGAGCCTCAGAGAGACCCTTTCTGAACAAAGCTGCCAGCGCAGATTCATTCCACTGAGTGAGTACTGACCATTTCCTAAATTTCTGACAATATACTTCTATATCATCCTGACCCTGGCACAAAGCCAGCAAATTTTTCTCAGCCTGATCCACTGAATTAGGCTCATCGTACAGCAATCCGAGCGCCAGGAAAAACGCATCGACACTACTCAATGCAGGGTCTCCTGGCGCAAGAGAAAATGCCCAGTCTTGAGGGTCGCCGCGCAAAAAAGAAATAATAATCAAAACCTGTTGAATAGGATTACCAGAAGAATGAGGTTTCAAGGCCAGAAATAGCTTACAATTATTTTTGAAACTTAGAAACTTAGTTCTATCTCCAAAAAACAAATAAGGAATAGGAATTCTTGGTTCTAACATAGATTTCTGATCAATAGTATCTTGAATTTTTTGTACATTTATAACGAGATTATCCATTGAAGAGCACAGACCCTGAATATCCATGTCCACACCTGTGTCCAGAATCACCCAAATGTCTAGGGGAAAAAAAAAAAAGTGAACACAGAGCAGAAAAAAAAAAAAAAAAATGATGTCAGAACTTTTTCTTTCCCTCTATTGAGAATCATTAGTTGGGCTCCTTGTACTGTTATGTTTGCTAATGACAGGTGTTATGAAGGCAATCCAGAAACACAGTGTGCTTAGCGATCAGAGCGCACACAGTGATCTGACAAATACCCAAAAATACAAGAACGAGCTCTGAGACGTGGAAACTCTGTAGACTGCACCCCTGATCCTATCCTAAACACAACTAAAAGCGGCTGTGGATTGCGCCTAACAACTACCTAGGCAACTCGGCACAGCCTAAGAAACTAGCTAGCCTGAAGATAGAAAAATAGGCCTGACTTGCCCCAGAGAAATTCCCCAAAGGAAAAGGCAGCCCCCCACATATAATGACGGTGAGTAAGATGAAAAGACAAAACGTAGGGATGAAATAGATTCAGCAAAGTGGGGCCCGATATTCTAGGACAGAGCGAGGACAGTAAAGCGAACTTTGCAGTCTACAAAAAACCCTAAAGCAAAACCACGCAAAGGGGGCAAAAAAAACCCCACCGTGCCGAACTAACGGCACGGCGGTACACCCTTTGCGTCTCAGAGCTTCCAGCAAAACAAAAGACAAGCTGGACAGAAAAAAAGCAACAAAAAAGCAAAAAGCACTTAGCTATACAGAGCAGCAGGTCACAGGAACAATCAGGAGAAGCTCAGATCCAACACTGAAACATTGACAAGGAGCAAGGATAGCAGCATCAGGCGGAGTTAAGTAATGAAGCAGTTAACGAGCTCACCAGAACACCTGAGGGAGGAAGCTCAGCAGCTGCAGTACCACTTGTGACCATAAGAGTGAATTCAGCCACAGAATTCACAACATTAGTCTATGCGCTGACATCCTTCAATGCCTGCCACTGACAATACCATTGTATTGACATTTTTGTTATGTTAGGCCTTCGATGCCTGTCTGTGGTCACTCCTTCCACTAGGCCTCCACTGACCACACCACTGCTGCCCGTCTACCCCTGTAACCAATTTAAAATTGCCTACAGCCATGTGTTATTATTTTAGGCCTTCGATGCCTGTCTGCGGTGACTCCTTCCACTAGGCCTCCACTGACCACACCACTGCTGCCCGTGTACCCCTGGAACCAATTTAAAATTGCCTACAGCCATGTGTAATTATTTTAGGCCTTCGACGCCTGTCTGCGGTCACTCCTTCCACTAGGCCTCCACTGACCACACCACTGCTGCCCGTGTACCCCTGGAACCAATTTAAAATTGCCTACAGCCATGTGTTATTATTTTAGGCCTTCGATGCCTGTCTGCGGTCACTCCTTCCACTAGGCCTCCACTGACCACACCACTGCTGCCCGTGTACCCCTGGAACCAATTTAAAATTGCCTACAGCCATGTGTTATTATTTTAGGCCTTCGATGCCTGTCTGCGGTGACTCCTTCCACTAGGCCTCCACTGACCACACCACTGCTGCCCGTGTACCCCCTGTAACCAATTTAAAATTGCCTACAGCCATGTGTTATTATTTTAGGCCTTCGATGCCAGTCTGTGGTCACTCCTTCCACTAGGCCTCCACTGACCACACCACTGCTGCCCGTGTACCCCTGGAACCAATTTAAAATTGCCTACAGCCATGTGTTATTATTTTAGGCCTTTGATGCCTGTCTGCGGTCACTCCTTCCACTAGGCCTCCACTGACCACACCACTGCTGCCCGTGTACCCCTGGAACCAATTTAAAATTGCCTACAGCCATGTGTTATTATTTTAGGCCTTCGATGCCTGTCTGCGGTCACTCCTTCCACTAGGCCTCCACTGACCACACCACTGCTGCCCGTGTACCCCTGGAACCAATTTAAAATTGCCTACAGCCATGTGTTATTATTTTAGGCCTTCGATGCCTGTCTGCGGTCACTCCTTCCACTAGGCCTCCACTGACCACACCACTGCTGCCCGTGTACCCCTGGAACCAATTTAAAATTGCCTACAGCCATGTGTTATTATTTTAGGCCTTCGAGGCCTGTCTGCGGTCACTCCTTCCACTAGGCCTCCACTGACCACACCACTGCTGCCCGTGTACCCCTGTAACCAATTTAAAATTGCCTACAGCCATGTGTTATTATTTTAGGCCTTCGATGCCTGTCTGCGGTCACTCCTTCCACTAGGCCTCCACTGACCACACCACTGCTGCCCGTGTACCCCTGTAACCAATTTAAAATTGCCTACAGCCATGTGTTATTATTTTAGGCCTTCGATGCCTGTCTGCGGTCACTCCTTCCACTAGGCCTCCACTGACCACACCACTGCTGCCCGTGTACCCCTGGAACCAATTTAAAATTGCCTACAGCCATGTGTTATTATTTTAGGCCTTCGATGCCTGTCTGCGGTCACTCCTTCCACTAGGCCTCCACTGACCACACCACTGCTGCCCGTGTACCCCTGGAACCAATTTAAAATTGCCTACAGCCATGTGTTATTATTTTAGGCCTTCGATGCCTGTCTGCGGTCACTCCTTCCACTAGGCCTCCACTGACCACACCACTGCTGCCCGTGTACCCCTGGAACCAATTTAAAATTGCCTACAGCCATGTGTTATTATTTTAGGCCTTCGATGCCTGTCTGCGGTCACTCCTTCCACTAGGCCTCCACTGACCACACCACTGCTGCCCGTGTACCCCTGTAACCAATTTAAAATTGCCTACAGCCATGTGTTATTATTTTAGGCCTTCGATGCCTGTCTGCGGTCACTCCTTCCACTAGGCCTCCACTGACCACACCACTGCTGCCCGTGTACCCCTGGAACCAATTTTAAATTGCCTACAGCCATGTGTTATTATTTTAGGCCTTCGATGCCTGTCTGCGGTGACTCCTTCCACTAGGCCTCCACTGACCACACCACTGCTGCCCGTGTACCCCTGTAACCAATTTAAAATTGCCTACAGCCATGTGTTATTATTTTAGGCCTTCGATGCCTGTCTGCGGTCACTCCTTCCACTAGGCCTCCACTGACCACACCACTGCTGCCCGTGTACCCCTGTAACCAATTTAAAATTGCCTACAGCCATGTGTTATTATTTTAGGCCTTCGATGCCTGTCTGCGGTCACTCCTTCCACTAGGCCTCCACTGACCACACCACTGCTGCCCGTGTACCCCTGGAACCAATTTAAAATTGCCTACAGCCATGTGTTATTATTTTAGGCCTTCGATGCCTGTCTGTGGTGACTCCTTCCACTAGGCCTCCACTGACCACACCACTGCTGCCCGTGTACCCCTGGAACCAATTTAAAATTGCCTACAGCCATGTGTTATTATTTTAGGCCTTCGATGCCTGTCTGCGGTCACTCCTTCCACTAGGCCTCCACTGACCACACCACTGCTGCCCGTGTACCCCTGGAACCAATTTAAAATTGCCTACAGCCATGTGTTATTATTTTAGGCCTTCGATGCCTGTCTGCGGTCACTCCTTCCACTAGGCCTCCACTGACCACACCACTGCTGCCCGTGTACCCCTGGAACCAATTTAAAATTGCCTACAGCCATGTGTTATTATTTTAGGCCTTCGATGCCTGTCTGCGGTCACTCCTTCCACTAGGCCTCCACTGACCACACCACTGCTGCCCGTGTACCCCTGGAACCAATTTAAAATTGCCTACAGCCATGTGTTATTATTTTAGGCCTTCGATGCCTGTCTGCGGTCACTCCTTCCACTAGGCCTCCACTGACCACACCACTGCTGCCCGTGTACCCCTGGAACCAATTTAAAATTGCCTACAGCCATGTGTTATTATTTTAGGCCTTCGATGCCTGTCTGCGGTCACTCCTTCCACTAGGCCTCCACTGACCACACCACTGCTGCCCGTGTACCCCTGGAACCAATTTAAAATTGCCTACAGCCATGTGTTATTATTTTAGGCCTTCGATGCCTGTCTGTGGTGACTCCTTCCACTAGGCCTCCACTGACCACACCACTGCTGCCCGTGTACCCCTGGAACCAATTTAAAATTGCCTACAGCCATGTGTTATTATTTTAGGCCTTCGATGCCTGTCTGCGGTCACTCCTTCCACTAGGCCTCCACTGACCACACCACTGCTGCCCGTGTACCCCTGGAACCAATTTAAAATTGCCTACAGCCATGTGTAATTATTTTAGGCCTTCGATGCCTGTCTGCGGTCACTCCTTCCACTAGGCCTCCACTGACCACACCACTGCTGCCTGTGTACCCCTGAAACCAATTTAAAATTGCCTACAGCCATGTGTTATTATTTTAGGCCTTCGATGCCTGTCTTCGGTCACTCCTTCCACTAGGCCTCCACTGACCACACCACTGCTGCCCGTGTACCCCTGGAACCAATTTAAAATTGCCTACAGCCATGTGTTATTATTTTAGGCCTTCGATGCCTGTCTGCGGTCACTCCTTCCACTAGTCCTCCACTGACCACACCACTGCTGCCCGTGTACCCCTGGAACCAATTTAAAATTGCCTACAGCCATGTGTTATTATTTTAGGCCTTCGATGCCTGTCTGCGGTCACTCCTTCCACTAGGCCTCCACTGACCACACCACTGCTGCCCGTGTACCCCTGGAACCAATTTAAAATTGCCTACAGCCATGTGTTATTATTTTAGGCCTTCGATGCCTGTCTGCGGTCACTCCTTCCACTAGGCCTCCACTGACCACACCACTGCTGCCCGTGTACCCCTGTAACCAATTTAAAATTGCCTACAACCATGTGTTATTGTTTTAGGCCTTCGATGCCTGTCTGCGGTGACTCCTTCCACTAGGCCTCCACTGACCACACCACTGCTGCCCGTGTACCCCTGGAACCAATTTAAAATTGCCTACAGCCATGTGTTATTATTTTAGGCCTTCGATGCCTGTCTGCGGTCACTCCTTCCACTAGGCCTCCACTGACCACACCACTGCTGCCCGTGTACCCCTGGAACCAATTTAAAATTGCCTACAGCCATGTGTTATTATTTTAGGCCTTCGATGCCTGTCTGCGGTCACTCCTTCCACTAGGCCTCCACTGACCACACCACTGCTGCCCGTGTACCCCTGGAACCAATTTAAAATTGCCTACAGCCATGTGTTATTATTTTAGGCCTTCGATGCCTGTCTGCGGTCACTCCTTCCACTAGGCGTCCACTGACCACACCACTGCTGCCCGTGTACCCCTGGAACCAATTTAAAATTGCCTACAGCCATGTGTTATTATTTTAGGCCTTCGATGCCTGTCTGCGGTCACTCCTTCCACTAGGCCTCCACTGACCACACCACTGCTGCCCGTGTACCCCTGGAACCAATTTAAAATTGCCTACAGCCATGTGTTATTATTTTAGGCCTTCGATGCCTGTCTGCGGTCACTCCTTCCACTAGGCCTCCACTTACCACACCACTGCTGCCCGTGTACCCCTGTAACCAATTTAAAATTGCCTACAGCCATGTGTTATTATTTTAGGCCTTCGATGCCTGTCTGCGGTCACTCCTTCCACTAGGCCTCCACTGACCACACCACTGCTGCCCGTGTACCCCTGGAACCAATTTAAAATTGCCTACAGCCATGTGTTATTATTTTAGGCCTTCGATGCCTGTCTGCGGTCACTCCTTCCACTAGGCCTCCACTGACCACACCACTGCTGCCCGTGTACCCCTGGAACCAATTTAAAATTGCCTACAGCCATGTGTTATTATTTTAGGCCTTCGATGCCTGTCTGCGGTCACTCCTTCCACTAGGCCTCCACTGACCACACCACTGCTGCCCGTGTACCCCTGGAACCAATTTAAAATTGCCTACAGCCATGTGTTATTATTTTAGGCCTTCGATGCCTGTCTGCGGTCACTCCTTCCACTAGGCCTCCACTGACCACACCACTGCTGCCCGTGTACCCCTGGAACCAATTTAAAATTGCCTACAGCCATGTGTTATTATTTTAGGCCTTCGATGCCTGTCTGCGGTCACTCCTTCCACTAGGCCTCCACTGACCACACCACTGCTGCCCGTGTACCCCTGGAACCAAATAAAAATTGCCTACAGCCATGTGTTATTATTTTAGGCCTTCGATGCCTGTCTGCGGTCACTCCTTCCACTAGGCCTCCACTGACCACACCACTGCTGCCCGTGTACCCCTGGAACCAATTTAAAATTGCCTACAGCCATGTGTTATTATTTTAGGCCTTCGATGCCTGTCTGCGGTCACTCCTTCCACTAGGCCTCCACTGACCACACCACTGCTGCCCGTGTACCCCTGGAACCAATTTAAAATTGCCTACAGCCATGTGTTATTATTTTAGGCCTTCGATGCCTGTCTGCGGTCACTCCTTCCACTAGGCCTCCACTGACCACACCACTGCTGCCCGTGTACCCCTGGAACCAAATTAAAATTGCCTACAGCCATGTGTTATTATTTTAGGCCTTCGATGCCTGTCTGCGGTCACTCCTTCCACTAGGCCTCCACTGACCACACCACTGCTGCCCGTGTACCCCTGGAACCAATTTAAAATTGCCTACAGTCATGTGTTATTATTTTAGGCCTTCGATGCCTGTCTGCGGTGACTCCTTCCACTAGGCCTCCACTGACCACACCACTGCTGCCCGTGTACCCCTGTAACCAATTTAAAATTGCCTACAGCCATGTGTTATTATTTTAGGCCTTCGATGCCTGTCTGCGGTCACTCCTTCCACTAGGCCTCCACTGACCACACCACTGCTGCCCGTGTACCCCTGGAACCAATTTAAAATTGCCTACAGCCATGTGTTATTATTTTAGGCCTTCGATGCCTGTCTGCGGTCACTCCTTCCACTAGGCCTCCACTGACCACACCACTGCTGCCCGTGTACCCCTGGAACCAATTTAAAATTGCCTACAGCCATGTGTTATTATTTTAGGCCTTCGATGCCTGTCTGCGGTCACTCCTTCCACTAGGCCTCCACTGACCACACCACTGCTGCCCGTGTACCCCTGGAACCAATTTAAAATTGCCTACAGCCATGTGTTATTATTTTAGGCCTTCGATGCCTGTCTGCGGTCACTCCTTCCACTAGGCCTCCACTGACCACACCACTGCTGCCCGTGTACCCCTGGAACCAATTTAAAATTGCCTACAGCCATGTGTTATTATTTTAGGCCTTCGATGCCTGTCTGCGGTCACTCCTTCCACTAGGCCTCCACTGACCACATCACTGCTGCCCGTGTACCCCTGGAACCAATTTAAAATTGCCTACAGCCATGTGTTATTATTTTAGGCCTTCGATGCCTGTCTGCGGTCACTCCTTCCACTAGGCCTCCACTGACCACACCACTGCTGCCCGTGTACCCCTGGAACCAAATTAAAATTGCCTACAGCCATGTGTTATTATTTTAGGCCTTCGATGCCTGTCTGCGGTCACTCCTTCCACTAGGCCTCCACTGACCACACCACTGCTGCCCGTGTACCCCTGGAACCAATTTAAAATTGCCTACAGTCATGTGTTATTATTTTAGGCCTTCGATGCCTGTCTGCGGTGACTCCTTCCACTAGGCCTCCACTGACCACACCACTGCTGCCCGTGTACCCCTGTAACCAATTTAAAATTGCCTACAGCCATGTGTTATTATTTTAGGCCTTCGATGCCTGTCTGCGGTCACTCCTTCCACTAGGCCTCCACTGACCACACCACTGCTGCCCGTGTACCCCTGGAACCAATTTAAAATAGCCTACAGCCATGTGTTATTATTTTAGGCCTTCGATGCCTGTCTGCGGTGACTCCTTCCACTAGGCCTCCACTGACCACACCACTGCTGCCCGTGTACCCCTGGAACCAATTTAAAATTGCCTACAGCCATGTGTTATTATTTTAGGCCTTCGATGCCTGTCTGCGGTCACTCCTTCCACTAGGCCTCCACTGACCACACCACTGCTGCCCGTGTACCCCTGGAACCAATTTAAAATTGCCTACAGCCATGTGTTATTATTTTAGGCCTTCGATGCCTGTCTGCGGTCACTCCTTCCACTAGGCCTCCACTGACCACACCACTGCTGCCCGTGTACCCCTGTAACCAATTTAAAATTGCCTACAGCCATGTGTTATTATTTTAGGCCTTCGATGCCTGTCTGCGGTCACTCCTTCCACTAGGCCTCCACTGACCACACCACTGCTGCCCGTGTACCCCTGGAACCAATTTAAAATAGCCTACAGCCATGTGTTATTATTTTAGGCCTTCGATGCCTGTCTGCGGTGACTCCTTCCACTAGGCCTCCACTGACCACACCACTGCTGCCCGTGTACCCCTGGAACCAATTTAAAATTGCCTACAGCCATGTGTTATTATTTTAGGCCTTCGATGCCTGTCTGCGGTCACTCCTTCCACTAGGCCTCCACTGACCACATCACTGCTGCCCGTGTACCCCTGGAACCAATTTAAAATTGCCTACAGCCATGTGTTATTATTTTAGGCCTTCGATGCCTGTCTGCGGTCACTCCTTCCACTAGGCCTCCACTGACCACACCACTGCTGCCCGTGTACCCCTGGAACCAAATTAAAATTGCCTACAGCCATGTGTTATTATTTTAGGCCTTCGATGCCTGTCTGCGGTCACTCCTTCCACTAGGCCTCCACTGACCACACCACTGCTGCCCGTGTACCCCTGGAACCAATTTAAAATTGCCTACAGTCATGTGTTATTATTTTAGGCCTTCGATGCCTGTCTGCGGTGACTCCTTCCACTAGGCCTCCACTGACCACACCACTGCTGCCCGTGTACCCCTGTAACCAATTTAAAATTGCCTACAGCCATGTGTTATTATTTTAGGCCTTCGATGCCTGTCTGCGGTCACTCCTTCCACTAGGCCTCCACTGACCACACCACTGCTGCCCGTGTACCCCTGGAACCAATTTAAAATAGCCTACAGCCATGTGTTATTATTTTAGGCCTTCGATGCCTGTCTGCGGTGACTCCTTCCACTAGGCCTCCACTGACCACACCACTGCTGCCCGTGTACCCCTGGAACCAATTTAAAATTGCCTACAGCCATGTGTTATTATTTTAGGCCTTCGATGCCTGTCTGCGGTCACTCCTTCCACTAGGCCTCCACTGACCACACCACTGCTGCCCGTGTACCCCTGGAACCAATTTAAAATTGCCTACAGCCATGTGTTATTATTTTAGGCCTTCGATGCCTGTCTGCGGTCACTCCTTCCACTAGGCCTCCACTGACCACACCACTGCTGCCCGTGTACCCCTGTAACCAATTTAAAATTGCCTACAGCCATGTGTTATTATTTTAGGCCTTCGATGCCTGTCTGCGGTCACTCCTTCCACTAGGCCTCCACTGACCACACCACTGCTGCCCGTGTACCCCTGGAACCAATTTAAAATAGCCTACAGCCATGTGTTATTATTTTAGGCCTTCGATGCCTGTCTGCGGTGACTCCTTCCACTAGGCCTCCACTGACCACACCACTGCTGCCCGTGTACCCCTGGAACCAATTTAAAATTGCCTACAGCCATGTGTTATTATTTTAGGCCTTCGATGCCTGTCTGCGGTCACTCCTTCCACTAGGCCTCCACTGACCACACCACTGCTGCCCGTGTACCCCTGGAACCAATTTAAAATTGCCTACAGCCATGTGTTATTATTTTAGGCCTTCGATGCCTGTCTGCGGTCACTCCTTCCACTAGGCCTCCACTGACCACACCACTGCTGCCCGTGTACCCCTGGAACCAACATCAGAAAATATAAAAATAAGTATTTTGCTTATAAAAAAGAAAATACTGGAGAGATATCAAATGCAGACATTTTAACATTAAAAACAAACACATACAACAAAAATCTGGTACAGTACTAAAAATGGCCACCAGCTACAATAACTTTCTCCTGCAAATAGTTAACTGAAAGGTTTTTTCAATTTTAAACACAGATATGGCATCCACCGAGTGTTGTCCTGTCGCGTCTTCTTTATATTATTGCCAAGAAGATGCAAAACAATGAAAATAATAAAATCATTATTTACCAAAAAAATAGAGTAAGTCAAAACCACATTGCAAATAAACATTCATTACAAATAAAGAAGCAGGGCGCGTCCGAGGGTGAGTATATACCTAATAAGAATATAATCACCCTCGGACGCGCCCTGCTTCTTTCCGACAGCCTTCCTTCCTAAGAATCAGCCCTTCCGTGGTGTAGAGAGAGGGTTTGTTACACTCCAAGGTGTTCCCCAGGTTGCCTTTCCTGAGCTTCGATCTTCCGGCTCTCGTTTAGTAGTTGTTGGAAACTACGCTGCATTAGGCCTACAAATTGGGTATGGGGTGTAGAGAGATGGTGTGTTCCACTCCAAGGTGTTCCCCAGGTTGCCTTTCCTGAGCTTCGATCTTCCGGCTCTCGTTTAGTAGTTGTTGGAAACTACGCTGCATTAGGCCTACAAATTGGGTATGGGGTGTAGAGAGATGGTGTGTTCCACTGTAGAGAGATGGTGTGTTCCACTCCAAGGTTTTCCCCAGGTTTCCTCTCCATTGCTTCGATCTTCCGGCTCTCGTTTAGTAGTTGTTGGAAACTACGCTGCATTAGGCCTACAAATTGGGTATGGGGTGTAGAGAGATGGTGTGTTACACTCCAAGGTGTTCCCCAGGTTTCCTCGCCAATGCTTCGATCTTCATGCTCTCGTTTAGTAGTTGTTGGAAACTACACTGCATTAGGCCTACAAATTGGGTATGGGGTGTAGAGAGATGGTGTGTTCCACTCCAAGGTGTTCTCCAGGTTGCCTTTCCTGAGCTTCGATCTTCCGGCTCTCGTTTAGTAGTTCTTGGAAACTACACTGCATTAGGCCTACAAATTGGGTATGGGGTGTAGAGAGATGGTGTGTTCCACTCCAAGGTGTTCTCCAGGTTGCCTTTCCTGAACTTCTATCTTCAGGCTCTCATTAAATTGTGGTTAAATGGAACAACTGCATTTGGCGTACTAGTTGGTTTGGGGCCTACTATCGGTGTCTGCCGCTCCTTGCTGTTCTCCTGGTTTCCTGTCCTGAAATTCCGTTTTCAGGCGCTCGTTAAGTAGTTGTTAATGTTAGACTGCATTTGGCCTACTAGTTGGGTTGGGGACTACTATCGGTGTCTGCCACTCCTTGCTGTTCTCCTCCACTGAACAAAGCTGTGCCGCCTGTTTACTTAAATATTATAGAAGAAAAAAAGCCAGCTCACCAATGACGATCGCAGGTGCACGGATCTCCGTTGCAGGCAAACGAAAAAATCCTCAGAAGAAAAGGTAAATGAGATCCAGCTCCTTAAAACGTGATATTTATTGATATCCAAACGATAAAAGTTACACGCATGGGTAAGTCATACAGGCTCCCTCCGGTATGAAGCCCCTGTAGCTGAAAAGGCTAAACGGCAACGCGTTTCGATCCGGAGATCTTTTTCACAGCCATATCCTGATCTGGTAAAATTATCCTATATAGGGAAACTCCTCCAATCAGGTTATCCTAATAGGTCACATGACACTATTCCAGGTCCTATTAAGTAAAATCATTCAAAAAATCTAAAATAGATATATAGTAAAACTATATCACCTCCTATCTAACAATAATGTAACATTGTTTCATTCCGCTTATTTAACCCCATCGGTGATCGGGTATTTAAATGGAATATCCAGAAAGCCTCTCGCGTTAAAAGCCGCCTCCTGGCGTCTCCACCCCGCGGAGGAACATAAACTTTTTCTATTCCCTGAATTTGGAAACTAGCAATGCTGCGATTATGATGGATCACAAAATGACTAGATGCTGCCGATATATTTCTATTACCACCCTGTACATTTTTGATGTCGTAGAGATGTTCCCTCGTACGTGTTTTGAGCTTCCTAGTAGTGCACCCTACGTATGATAACTTACAATCTGTACAATTAATTTTATATACCACATTGGCATGATTGCAGTTGATGTACTGTTTTATATTGAATTCCATTGTGCTTTCCATATTTTGGAACACTTTAGATACAAGGGCATGTTTGCATGTACTGCAGTTATTTGTGCCGCATCTGAAAAAACCTGGGTAATTGAGCCATGTTTTCAGACCCTTGTCAGGGCGAAATATATTAGATGCCACTTGATTCCCAATGGTAGGAGCCCTTCTAGATACTACATTAACCCTTGTCAGGCTGCATAATTTTACAACCTTAACAGGCTGCATAGGTACAATTGTACCTTCACATATACCTCCACTGTGGGAAGACTTTACTTGGTTTCAGAAACTAAAGTTCATTCAGCTACAAATGTTATGCTGATATCTATTGTTCAGTGTTGTTACTGGTCACTTATGTTGCTGTCAATTAAGTTAATTCAAACTGGGAGTGGCTTCTACTTGTCTTCCTGCCTCCCTCCTCTCATTAGCCATTTTGCTGTTCATCTCATTGCTGTGAGCACACATTTCTAGGCTTGTGAAGTCTTCAATTTCTTGGAAACGAAGGTAGGAAAGTCTCACAGCATCTAACAGCCAGTTATACCTTTATTCTCATTATGTGGGGACAGAACAGTCAAATTGTCTTTCAGCCTGGACTTGGCTTACATATATTTTGTATGAAACTTATCACTATAGGTATAATTTTTATACGAAAAATGGATAATAATTAGTATCTACATATTGTTTTACGATGTTTTATTTATATTCAGCACAAAATACGAAGCCAAAATTCATCTAGCAAGTCATCATGAGTGATAGTAATGCTGGATCTAGTTTCCGCCATAATCCAAGAAAACGTGTTTGCAGGTTAGTATAATTTTGTGAAAAGCCAATAATGTAGTATTTCGGAAAATTATTTATTTTACATTTTTTCATATTTACAGATTTACGTCTGACGAAATAATGCGAATGCTAGAAGAATCTGATTCTGAGCATGAGGATGAACCATATGTTCCATCTGATGATGAAAACTATGTACCACAAGTGGATGTTACTGAAGAAGATTCAGACATTGAACAAGAAATGGTCATAGAGCATGAAAATGAATACGAATCAGACGAAAGTGTTGAGGATGATTCTGTGCCTCAAAGTGCAGGCGACATTTGGACTGCTAAGGATGAAACTCAATGGTGCAGTAATCCACTGCCAAATGCACAAACAAAATCTCGTAATGTCCTACGACAAAGAGGTGGCCCTGCAGCAATCAGCAACCTATATACAGCAAAAGAGCTATTCAAGTCCATCATGACTCCCGAGATGTGTGACATCATATTACGGGAAACGAATCGAAAGGCCAAGAGAGTTTGTGATGCTTACAACAACGAACTGGTACAACGTTTTCCTGATTCTTCCAAACGGCCACCACAAAAAACATTCAAGCAATTTACTGAAACTGAACTTCATGCATTTTTGGGCATACTGATTGCTGCTGGTGTGCACAGAGCCAACAAAGAGAATCTGGAGGAAATGTGGAATGTTGCTGCTCTGCCTCTTATACGTGCAGCCATGTCTCGTGACCGCTTCAAGATGATACTCAGATTTATCAGGTTTGACAACGAAAATACACGTGCAGAACGTGTGCAAACAGATAAAGCTGCACCAATACGGGACATCTGGACAATGCTGAACAGTAATCTGGAGAGAGCCTACAAGCCATATCATTGTATCACCGTCGACGAGCAATTATTTCCATTTAGAGGTCATACTAAATTTACCCAGTATATACCTTCAAAACCAGCTAAATATGGCATAAAGATTTTCTGGGCTTGTGACTCATCAAATGCCTACCCTTTACAAGGTCAGCTCTACACTGGGAAACCAACTGATGGTCCTCGACAAGTAAACATTGGAGAACGAACAGTATTGGACACAGTGAGCTCGTATAAAGGCTCTGGAAGAAATGTCACCACCGATAACTTCTTTACAACCATGGAACTAGCTAAGGTATTGAACTCCTGGAACATGACACTAGTTGGTACAGTGAGAAAAAACAAAAGGTTCCTACCTAACAACATGCAGCCTGCCAAAGAAAGGCCTGTATACTCGACAAATTTTGCCTACAATCATGATGCAACAGTCTGTTCATATGTACCAAAGAAGAACAAATCAGTCGTGCTTCTATCATCTATGCACATGACGGGAGAAGTTGAAGAGACACTAGCAGCCAAGCCAGAGATAATAAAATACTACAACATAACAAAAGGTGGCGTTGATGTTATGGATAAAATGTTGGGAGAGTACACTGTGAAACGACGAACATCACGTTGGACTTTGGCATTTTTCTACAATATGATTGATGTCAGTGGGTTAGCATCCTACATCATCTACAGAGAACACAATCCAAGCTTCAGGGCAAAGGATCAACGAAGAAAGTTCCTGAAAGATCTCGCAAATCAGCTGTGTATGATTGCAATTGAAGATCGTAGTACAAACAAAATGATAATGAGAAACCATTTTCTTCGAGGTGCAGTAGAAATGGTGCTTGGACGATGCATTGTGGTAGCATCGCAGCCAGCAGCTGGCCCCAAAATACCTCATGGTAGTCGTGGACCCTCCCCTGTTGTTGGTAGTTGCTATGTCTGCAGAGACCTGAGGCGAAAACAACGCAAGACTAGAAAGTCTTGTGTGGTTTGTGTGAAACCCATTTGCGATTAACACTCTGTAGCAAAGCCAACATGCATTACTTGCAAAGAAAATCAATAAAAAAAAGTTTCTTACATTTTCTTTTATAATGTAAATGAACAGTTTTTTACTTGTTTATAATAGTTAAATAGCATTATCATTAAAAAAAAATGTATGCTTTTTCCCTTGCATTATCTTCATTCAAAATATATGAGGTACATTTGTACCTATGCAGCTTGTTATGGATGCAAAAAGATCTCGACCCCTTATCTCGGAAGCGGGTGGAGATATTTTATTGAAATTTGGCCAATATATTCTGGACCAAAAATGTAGAGATGTCACGAAATTTCAGCCCTCTACGTCTTTTCAAAAAAAAGTTATTGCAATTTTAAAACGGAATAGTTACAATTGTACCTATTCAGCCGGATAAGGGTTAATGCCCGCACTTAATATATCATATAACTGATCATCTTCGTATAGGATGGGTAAGTATCTATGAATAATGTCTTTGATTTTTCCATATTGTGGGCTATATTGAAAACAAATATATGGTTTGTTCTCCCTATTTTGATTTATATTTCCATAAGTTGTAATTAATTCCTTTCGATCTTTCTTTTCCACAATTTTTTTCGCCCGATTTATTGTCCATTGGGGATATTTGCGATTTTTAAGTTTTTTCTCTATTTGTTCATATTCTCCTATAAGATCCCCCTCTACACTACAGTTTCTTTTTATTCTAGTGAATTCGCCCACTGGGATAGCCTTTATAGTATGTTTGTAATGGCTACTATTGGCATGAAGGATAGTATTTCCTCTGATCTGTTTGTGGTATGTTTTAGTAATGATATGTTTGCCAATTTGACCCGTCAATTCCAAATCCAAAAATGAAACACCAACTCCATCCCACTTGTGGGTAAATTTAATGTTATATGTGTTGTCGTTGAGGTAATCTATAAAGTGTGGTATGGCAGATACATCACCCCCCCCCCAAATAATGAGGGTGTCATCTATGTATCTGCCATACCACTCCACCTGATCCAAAAACGGATTGGTGGCCGAAAAAATGTATTCCATTTCCCAAAACGACATCACAATATTTGCGAGGGAGGGTGAATATTTGGCACCCATAGGTACTCCCGTTAATTGAACAAAAAATTGGCCATCAAAAAGAAAGAAATTATTGGTTAACAAATATTGGATAACCCCTAACATATATTGGACTAAATCCTCTGAATAGTTGCTAAATTTAGCGAGATGGTATTGAATTGCTTTTAGGGCTAGGCTATGTGGAATACTCGTATAGAGTGATATAACGTCACAACACAGCCAGGAGTAATTGTCCTTCCATATTTTGTTATCCATAATTCGTAGGACTTCTTTGGAGTCCCTAATATACCCAGGATTGCGTTTCACTAGGGGTTGGAGAAGGGAATCTACCCATTGGCATAGTCTTTCATTGCAGGATCCAATACCGGATACTATGGGACGCATGGGGGGGATCCCTTCTGTCTTGTGAATTTTGGGTACCCCATAAATAATTGGAAGAACTGAATCCATTGTCATCAGATATTCCTTTTGTTTATTGTCTATTATTGCCAAACTATGTCCCTCCATAATAATTTTATCTCTTTTACTTATAATTACTTGCGAAGGATTGCACTTTAATTTTTTGTATGTATTATGGTCAGACAACATTTCCAACATCTTAGCCTGGTAATCACTAGTATTTAGCCTGTTTACTACTGTTGCCAATTTTGAACTGCATTTCGACTACTTACTGATTTGGGCCTACTCTCTGTGTCAGCCTCTCATTCCAGTTGTCCTCCACTGCAATGCCCCCTGATTAGTCCTGTGTTACCAATTTTGAACTGCATTTAGCCCACTTTATTCTTTGGGCCTATATCTGTGTTTCCTCCTCATCCTGCCCATTGCCCAGCCAGTGATAGATGAGTCTGCTGGTGCATTGACCCATAACGCAACATTTCCCGTGCACGCTACACTGCAAGATTGTGACCCTGCTGAAAGTCAGGTCCCCCTTCCCGCATACCATACCACCTTACACGGGGACAAACAGGAAGGTGCAGATGAAAGTGCAGGTTCCTTCATCAGGTGGGGGGAGGAATACTGGTTGGCGACGTCACTGGCACAGGGCCTCTCATGGTACGCAAAAGTGTTGCTGCCGGTGGGAGGCGCCCCCGCCATGCAAACACACCGCTGTACTTTGAGGGGCCCTATGCCAGTGCCAATGCCAACGAGTGGGCCCCCCCTGCTTGCTCAGGTTCACAGCACTTGCAAAGTTGAAATACTTACCTCTCCCTGCTCCACTGCCGTGACGTGGTCCAGATTTCCTGGGCCCACTAATTACTTGAACCAGCCCTACCCACCACAACTTTAGCCAAATGACCCCCAATTTCAAATGCCTTCCAATTATTATAAGGTAAATTACGCTTGACAAGCTTCATTAAGAAGAATGGATGGTTTTGACATTAAAATGGGCACTCTAGGTGTTTTCCTGGCCCCCACTCACTGCCGACTATGCTGCCCCATTGACTTGCATTGGGTTTCGTGTTTCGGTCGATCCCGACTTTACGTCATAATCGGCCGATTTCACTCGACCCGACTTTTGAGATAGTCGGGTTTCGCGAAACCCGGCTCGACTCTAAAAAGGTCAAGGTCGCTCAACTCTACCCTTCACTGCCTCATGGGCTCAAATGGTACCTCTGTAATGGGTTAAGGCACAATGGACTCTGGAATCTCGCAGTGGGTATGGTAAGTTGGCACTTGGGACATGACTCACAATACCTCTGTACAGCAGCATAAATCCAGGGCCAAAAGAACCGCTGCAGTATTCCTTCTTGGGTTTTCATTACCTCTAAGTGTCTTCCCAACTTGTGTGTGTGTGCCATCTCTAGTACTGCCCGATGGTACGACTGGGGCATCACCAGCTGTTCTACCACTTCATCTCGGATATTATCAACCCTATACAACAATTCTTGGTTGACAGCCATGCGAGGAAAAAACATTTCTGCATCTGGGTGCTGAGCCAGCCCATTTATTTCCACCACCCTTTCTCATGCCTGGGCCAGGGTGGGATCCTGGAGCTGAACTGTCCCAAACATACTAGGCGACACTTCCATCACTGGGATCAATGGGGTCTCCTCGACCTATCCTGCCAACACCTCTAGGGGAAACTTATCGAGGTTACACTCTGTTCCTAGATTGGAGACACCTACTGCAGGTATACCTGACTTGAGATCTTTGGGTTCTGTAACCAGAATGACGTTTGCCCTGGGAGGGTTAACCCTGTGCTCCCACAGGGATCAGAACAGGGGCAAGTCTGTTCCCAACACAGTCCTATATGGAAGAGTCTTCAATACTCCCACCACATGTTTTCTTTCCCCATGGGGTAGAAAAAGTAAACTCCGTAGTCGGGTATTCTCTGAGTTTCCCATGTATACATACCACCCCCACTTTCCAACCATTGGGGTTGTCCCCGGCAATTAGTGACCAATGGACCAGAGTCACTAAACTCCCTGTGTCCAAGAGAGCCTCTGTCTGGTATCCATTGATGAGTACCTAGCACAGTTGGGGTTCGCTACATGCAGTGCCTGTAGATGCGGTGCAGACTGACTGGGCATACATAGAGACTCTGTGCATAAATCCGCAGTCCATAGGTTCTGGCGCCAGCGAGCAGTTGGCAGCCACATGTCTGGGCCCTTGGCATTGTCAGCACCTGATAGTGGAGGTACCGTTAGTCTTTGAGACTGTTTTAGGGGAAACTGGTCTCCTGCAATTCTCACTCCTGGGTACCCCCTCAGTATAGACTCAGGGCTTGTCCAAAACCAAACTTACTTTTATACTGCACTGCAACCACAGCTATGTCTGTGACTGCAATGCACTCTAGCAACTTCAATATGTTTCTATGCTTGTATTGACCCTTGTATAGAATCCCCCTCACTACCTCACATTGCTAAGGGTGCCCCAACCAGTTATTAGCTTTTAGGGGAAATCAATTTTTCACACAGGTCCCTGTAGGTTTGGACTTATTTTCCCTTAACCCCTTAGTGACAGAGCCAATTTGGTACTTAATGACCGAGCCAATTTTTGCAATTCTGACCACTGTCACTTTATGAGGTTATAACTCTGGAACGCTTCAACGGATCCCGCTGATTCTGAGATTGTTTTTTCATGACATATTGTACTTCATGTTAGTGGTAACATTTCTTCGATATTACTTGCGATTATTTATGAAAAAAACAGAAATATGGCGAAAATTTTTAAAATTTTGCAATTTTCAAACTTTGTATTTTTATGCCCTTAAATCAGAGAGATATGTCACGAAAAATAGTTAATAAATAACATTTCCCACATGTATACTTTACATCAGCACAATTTTGGAAACAAATTTTTTTTTTTAGGGAGTTATAAGGGTTAAAAGTTGACCAGCAATTTCTCATTTTTACAACACCATTTTTTTTTTAGGGACCACATCACATTTGAAGTCATTTTGAGGAGTCTATATGATAGAAAGTACCCAAGTGTGACACCATTCTAAAAGCTACACCGCTCAAGGTTCTCAAAACCACATTCAAGAAGTTTATTAACCCTTTACGTGCTTCACAGGAACTGAAACAATGTGGAAGGAAAAAATGAACATTTAACTTTTTTTTGCAAACATCTTAATTCAGAACCATTTTTTTTATTTTCACAAGTATAAAAACAGAAATGTAACCATAAATTTTGTTAAGCAATTTCTCCTGAATACGCCAATACCCCATATGTGGGGGTAAACCACTTTTTGGGCGCACCGCAGAACTTAGAAGTGAAGGAGCGCCGTTTGACTTTTTCAATGCAGAATTGGCTGGAATTGAGATCGGACGCCATGTCACGTTTAGAGAGCCCCTGATGTGCCTAAACAGTGGAAACTCCCCACAAGTGACACCATTTTGGAAACTAGACCCCTTAAGGAACTTATCTAGATGTGTGGTGAGCACTTTGAACCCCCAAGTGCTTCACAGAAGTTTATAACGTAGAGCCGTGAAAATAAAAAATCGCTTTTGTTTACACAAAAATGATCTTTTCGCCCACAAATTCTTATTTTCACAAGGGTAACAGGAGAAATTAGACCACAAATGTTGTGCGATTTCTCCTGAATACGTTGATACCCCATATGTGAGGGTAAACCACTGTATGGGCGCACCACAGAGCTTGGAATTAAAGGAACGCCGTTTTACTTTTTCAATGTAGAATTGGCTGGAATTGAGATTGGACGCCATGTCGCGTTTGGAGAGCCCCTGATGTGCCTAAACAGTGAAAACCCCCCACAAGTGACACCATTTTGGAAACTAGACCCCTTAAGGAACTTATCTAGATGTGTGGTGAGCACTTTGAACCTCCATGTGCTTCACAGAAGTTTATAACGTAGAGCTGTGAAAAAAAAATCGCATTTTTTCTACAAAAATGATTTTTTGCCAACAAATTTTTATTTTCACAAGGGTAACAAGAGAAATTAGACCACTAAAGTTGTTGTGCAATTTCTCCTGAGTACGTCGATACCCAATATGTGGGGGTAAACCACTGTTTCGGCGCACCGCAGAGCTTGGAAGAGAAAGAGTGCCGTTTTACTTTTTCAATGTAGAATTGGCTGGAATTGAGATTGGACGCCATGTCGCATTTGGAGAGCCCCTGATGTACCTAAACAGTAGAAATCCCCCACAAGTGACCCCATTTTGGAAACTAGACCCCCCATGGAACTTATCTAGATGTGTGGTGAGAACTTTGAATGCCAAAGTGCTTCACAGAAGTTTAGAATGCAGAGTCGTGAAAATAAAAAATATTTTTTTTTTCCACAAAAAAGATATTGTAGCCCCCAAGTTTTTATTTTCACAAGGGTAAGAGGAGAAATTGGACTGCAATAGTTGTTGTCCAATTTATCCCGAGTATGCTGATGCACCATATGTGGGGGTAAGCCACTGTTTGGGCGCACGGCAGAGCTCGGAAGGGAAGGAGCGCCTTTTTGGAATGAAGACTTTGATAGAATGGTCTGTGGGCATTATGTTGCGATTGCAGAGCCCCTGATGTACCTAAACTGTAGTAACCTCCCACAAGTGACCCCATTTTGGAAACTAAACCCCCCAAGGAACTTATCTAGATGTGTGGTGAGAACTTTGAATGCCCAAGTGCTTCACAGAAGTTTAGAATGCAGAGTCGTGAAAATAAAAAATATTTTTTTTTTCCACAAAAAAGATATTGTAGCCCCCAATTTTTTTTTTACAAGGGTAACAGGAGAAATTGGACTGCAACAGTTGTTGTCCAATTTATCCCGAGTACGCTTATGCGCCATATGTGGGGGTAAACCACTGTTTGGGCGCACGGCAGAGCTCGGAAGGGAAGGAGCGCCTTTTTGGAATGCAGACTTTGATAGAATGGTCTGTGGGCATTATGTTGCGATTGCAGAGCCCCTGATGTACCTAAACTGTAGTAACCCCCCACAAGTGACCCCATTTTGGAAACTAGACCCCCCAAGGAACTTATCTAGATGTGTGGTGAGAACTTTGAATGCCCAAGTGCTTCACAGAAGTTTAGAATGCAGAGTGGTGAAAATAAAAAATATTTTTTTTCCACAAAAAAGATATTGTAGCCCCCAAGTTTTTATTTTCACAAGGGTAACAGGAGAAATTGGACCACTAAAGTTGTTGTCCAATTTATCCTGCGTATGCTGATGCCCCATATGTGGGGGTAAACCACTGTTTGGGCGCACGGCAGAGCTCGGAAGGGAAGGAGCGCCGTTTTGGAATGCAGACTTGTGGGCGTTATGTTGCATTTGCAGAGCTCCTGATGTACCTAAACAGTAGTAACCCCCCACAAGTGACCCCATTTTGGAAACTAGACCCCCCAAGGAACTTATATAGATGTGTGGTGAGAACTTTGAATGCCCAAGTGCTTCACAGAAATTTATAATGCAGAGTCATAAAAAATATATATATATATTTTTCCACAAAAAAGATTTTGTAGCCCCAAAGTTTTTATTTTCACAAGGGTAACAAGAGAAATTGGACCTCAGAACTTGTTGTCCAATTTATCCCAAGTACGCTGATGCCCCATATGTGGGGGTAACCCACTGTTTGGGCGCACGGCAGAGCTCAGAAGGGAGGGAGCACCATTTGACTTTTTGAGCGCAAAATTGGCTGTCGTGTTTGGAGACCCCCTGATGTAACTAAACAGTGGAAACCCCCCAATTGTAGCTCCAACCCTAACCCCAACACACCCCTAACCCTAATCCCAACCTGATCCATAATCCTAATCACTAACCCTAACCATAATCACAACCCTTACCCCAAAACAACCCTAATGTCAACCCTAACCATAACCCTAATCAAAACCCTAAATCCAACACACCCCTAATCCTAATCTCAACCCTAACCTCAAACCTAACCCTAATCCCAATACACCCCTAATTACAACCCTAACCCTAACCCTAATCACAACCCTAACCTTAACCCTAATCCCAAACCTAACCCTAATCCCAAGCGTAACCCTAATGCCAACCTTAACCCTAATACCAACCCTAATCCAAACCCTAACCCTAATCCCAACTCTATCCCTAACTTTAGCCCCAACCCTAGCCCTAACTTCAGCCCCAACCCTAACCCTAGCCCTAAGGCTACTTTCACACTTGCGTCGTTTGGCATCCGTCGCAATCTGTCGTTTTGAACAAGAAACGGATCCTGCAAATGTGCCCGCAGGATGCGTTTTTTGCCCATAGACTTGTATTGCCGACGGATCGTGACGGATGGCCACACGTCGCGTCCGTCGTGCACTGGATCAGTTGTGTTTTGGCGGACCGTTGGCACAAAAAAAGTTCAATGAAACGTTTTTTTGTACGTCGCATCCGCCATTTCTGACCGCACATGCGTGGCCATAACTCCGCCCCCTCCTCCCCAGGACATAGATTGGGCAGCGGATGCGTTGAAAAACTACAGCCGCTGCCCACGTTGTGCACAATTTTCACAACGTGCGTCGGTATGTCGGGCCGACGCATTGCGACGGCCCCGTACCGACGTAAGTGTGAAATAAGCCTAACCCTAAATTTAGCCCCAACCCTAACCCTAAATTTAGCCCCAACCCTAGCCCTAACCCTAGCCCTAACCCTAGCCCTAACCCTGACCCTAGCCCTAACCCTAGCCCTAACCCTAGCCCTACCCCTAACCCTAACCCTAGCCCTAACCCTAGCCCTAACCCTAATCCTAGCCCTAACACTAACCCTAGCCCTAACCCTAGCCCTAACCCTACCCCTAACCCTAACCCTAGCCCTAACCCTAGCCCTAACCCTAGCCCTAACCCTACCCCTAACCCTAACCCTAGCCCTAACCCTAACCCTAGCCCTAACCCTAGCCCTAACCCTAGCCCTAACCCTACCCCTAACCCTAACCCTAGCCCTAACCCTACCCCTAACCCTAATGTTAGCCCCAACTGCTGTTCTCCTGCCGGCCAGCAGTTGGAGACAGATGGTGGGCGCACTGCGCATGCGCCCGCCATTTCCTTTTGCCGGCGGCCAGGAGGAGCAGCAGGAGGATCCAGGGACGCAGGTGAGTATTGTAGGGTCCCCGAATCCCCCTATTTCTCTGTCCTCTGATGTGCGATCACATCAGAGGACAGAGAATTACACTTTACTTTTTTTTTTTTTTTTTGCGGTCGCCGGTAAACAGTTAATTACCGGCGATCGCAAAACAGGGGTCGGTAAAACCGACCCTGATCATGATCTTTGGGGTCTCGGCTACCCCCCGGCAGCCGAGACCTCAAAGATTCTCGCGGGGCCGGCCGTCGGGCGCACTGCGCATGCGCCCGCCATTTTTAAGATGGCGACGCCCACCGGGAGCCACGAGGAGCACCGGGGGAGATAGGTAAGTATTGGGGGGCCACCTGGGACCCTTTTTCTCTGTCCTCCGATGTGCGATCACATCGGAGGACAGAGAAATTAAAAAGAGATCGCTTTTTTTTTGCGATCGCCGGTAAACGGTTAATTACCGGCGATCGCAAATGCGGGGTGGGTTAAAACCCCCCCGAATCATGTTCTCTGGGGTCTCGGCTACCCCCGGCAGCCGAGACCCCGGAGAAAATCTGACTCTGGGGGGCGCTATTTACTTTTTCCACAGCGCCGTTAATTAACGGCGCTGTGGTTTAAGTACCCTTAGCGGCCGCCGTTAAAAGGCGTATCGGCGGTCGCTAAGGGGTTAAATAATAAAGACCCTGTTAGGGCTAGCGGAACGCACCAAATACTAAGACAGATAGAGTATGGTGCGTTCGCAGCCCGGGGTCCACCGTGCAGAGATGGAACCTGCTGCCAAGTAATGACGGACTATATGGCGGTACTCATAAGTATACACACGTGGGTTAAACTTCACCCAGCGTGAAGGAAGCAATCCTGTTGCGTCACAGGATCGCGGTACCGCACATAGAGCGCGAGCAAGTAGTCAGCGAACTCAACCCCAACTAGGATTGAAGTCCGATTAGACCCTTGCTGGCACAACACCGCAACTGGGTGTGTAAGGAAGCTCAATAACAATATTAGGGCACAAGAGTGCATGCGGTGCCGCACTGTTGAACGCCACTAACCACCCAGGCTTGGGTAAGGAAAGCACAGAGGAAGTGCACGGCGCCGTACTGGCGGTCACAGCAACTGGACGCTGTAATGTGTGATTTGTGCTGTAGGATAAGTCGGGCGCTAGATAGCAACCATACACCTTCCGCGAACAGACATTCAATAGGGAAGGGGTATCCAAGGACGACTTGCACTCACAACAAACACACGTAAGCAAATGTACACTAGCGCATGGCCGTGCGGTCATGCGCAGTTTATATAGTTGCAGCACAGGAAGTGGCCACAGAAACTTTGCCCTTCCAAGACCTGCCAAGAGGACCAATGGAATGTGCTGCAGGGCCTGAGCACATGACCCTCGATCTCCAACGGGAGATCTTGCCCTGGGCATGCTCAGTGTGTGCAGACAAGGACTTAGTCCCAGAGAAGTCTGCTCGCTGCTGACTAGCACTGGCTTTAATGGCAGAAGCTGAAGAAGCAGCAGTAACTCTCTATACAGATGAGACTGAGCAAGACGCTGGGACCGACGTCCCTGCTGAGCAGACTCCACTGCGGCTGGATAAGAATGGGAGACCGCAGCGGAGATGGCTCGAGATTCCCCCTGTGCAGAAGCGGGAACTCGAGACCTAACATTACCCCCCCTCCTAGGGCCCCCCCTCCTTGGGCCTCGCTACGCTCGAAGGCAGCAATGAGCTGTGGGGCCCGAATGTTTTCAGCAGGCTCCCATGACCTGTCCTCTGGGCCATAACCCTTCCAATCCACCAGATAGAACTTTTTGCCGCGTACCACCTTGCACCCCAAAATAGCGTTCACCTCGTAATCGTCTGTAGACGAACCCGATGTCCCGGCAGATGACTCGGAAAACCGGGACATGTATACGGGTTTCAAAAGGGACACATGAAAGGTGTCGGTGATACCCAAGCGTGGAGGAAGAGCCAAACGGTAGACCACAGGATTAACCTGTTCGAGAACCTTGAAGGGACCCAAGTAGCGAGGAGCAAACTTAATGGACTGAACTCGCAGCCTGATGTTACAGGCGGAGAGCCACACGAAGTCGCCAGGAGCAAAGGTCAGAGCGGGGCGCCGATGAACATCGGCGGAGGACCTCATTCTCTCCTTGGAGGCCCGAATGGCATCCTGCGTGCGGTCCCAAATGTCCCGTGCCTCCACAGCCCAGTCTGCCACCCTGGAGTCAGCAGAAGACACAGGCATGGGCACAGGAACACGCGGATGCTGGCCGTAATTTAGGAGGAATGGAGTCTGACCGGTGGAGTCGGTTACGGCATTGTTACGTGCAAACTCTGCCCACGGTAGCAAGGATGCCCAGTCTTCCTGCCTGGCAGAAACAAAATGTCGTAAATATGTGACCAAGGTCTGGTTGGCCTTCTCTACCAACCCATTCGTCTCGGGATGATATGCCGAAGAGAGATTCAACTCAATACTGAGTAGACGACAAAGCTCTCTCCAGAATCGAGACGCAAACTGGGGACACCGGTCACTAACAATTTTGTCTGGCATACCGTGTAGGCGAAAGATATGCTTGACGAACAAGACAGCCAACGCCCGTGCAGAAGGTAGCCGTGGAAGAGGCACCAAGTGCACCATTTTGGAAAAATGGTCGGTGATCACCCAGATAATGGTGCAGTTACGAGACTTGGGTAAGCCCACCACAAAGTCCATCCCGACCATCTCCCAGGGCCTGTCCGCCACCGGCAGAGGATAAAGCAAACCAGCTGGCCGTTGCCGAGGAGTCTTGTTCTTGGCGCAAGAGACACATGCCCGAACATACTCTGCGACATCACGAGCCATATGCGGCCACCAGTAGGTCCTCGCCAGTAACTCAGATGTCCTTTTGGTACCAAAATGTCCACCCACCCTGGACGAGTGTGCCCAAGAGAGAACCTCCGGTCGCAAACTGGATGGTACAAAAGTCTTGCCCGGAGGCACAGACTATAGCGAAACCGGGGCCACAGTTCTCAAGCTCTCGGTGGGGACAATAAGCCGAGGCTCCTCCTCCTCCTCCGCAGATGACACAACGGAGCGAGAGAGCGTCGGCCCGAATGTTCTTCTCCCCAGAAAGAAAATGGAAGGTGAAATGAAACCGGGAGAAGAATAAGGACCATCTGGCCTGGCGAGAATTCAACCGCTGGGCTGTCTGCAGGTACACCAAATTTTTATGGTCTGTGAAGACTTGGAAGGGAAAACGTGCTCCCTCCAAGAGATGTCTCCACTCCGAGAAAGCCAACTTCATGGCTAGCAACTCCCTGTCCCCGATGGAATAATTCCTCTCTGCTGGTGAGAAGGTCTTGGAGAAAAAGAAGCAAGGATGCTTCCGACCTTGAGCATCCTTTTGGAAGAGGACTGCTCCAGCACCAACAGAAGAGGCATCCACCTCCATGATAAATGGCTTATCAACATCGGGGCGATGTAGGATGGGAGCGCTAGCGAAGTGTGACTTTATAGAGTTAAAGGCCTTGGAGACCTCCTCAGACCACAATTTGGGATTCGCCCCCTTCTTGGTGAGGGCAACCAAGGGAGCTACCAAAGTTGAGAAGTGCGGAATGAACTGGCGATAATAATTAATGAACCCCATAAAGCGCTGCACCGCTTTAAGAGAATGGGGTTCCTGCCAGTCCATCACAGCCTGTAGTTTGGCAGGATCCATAGCCAATCCCTGGGCAGAGATGATGTAGCCTAGGAAAGGTAAGGACTCCTGCTCAAACATACACTTCTCCAACTTGGCATAGAGGGAGTTTGCCCGTAGGAGGTCAAAGACTTTGCAAACATCTCTCCGGTGGGAGTCAATATCTGGAGAGTAGATGAGAATATCATCCAGATAGACTACGACCGAGGTGGAAAGCATATCCTGGAAGATATCGTTCACAAAGTCTTGGAAAACGGCTTGGGCATTACAGAGCCCGAAGGGCATCACCAGATATTCATAGTGTCCATCCCTGGTGTTAAAAGCCGTCTTCCATTCGTCCCCCTCACGGATGCGAATCAGGTTGTAAGCACCCCGCAGATCTAGTTTAGTAAATACCCTTGCTCCCCGAAGCCTATCGAAGAGCTCAGATATCAAGGGCAAAGGATACTTATTTTTAACGGTGATGGCATTAAGACCCCTGTAGTCTATGCATGGACGCAATTCCCCATTCTTCTTCTGCACGAAGAAGAACCCTGCCCCAGCAGGTGACACTGACTTCCTAATGAATCCTCTTGCCAGATTTTCCTGGATGTACTGTGACATTGCCTCCGTCTCCGGGAGAGATAGCGGATAGACCCGACCCCGGGGAGGCTCAGCACCAGGCAAGAGATCAATAGGACAGTCATAGGGGCGATGGGGCGGAAGGATCTCCGCCGCCTTTTTGGAGAACACGTCTGCATAAGACCAATACTGCTTGGGGAGAGAGGAAAGATCTGCGGGTACCTCTGTAGTAGCAATCTGAACGCACTCCCTCTGACTCCTACCCCCACAAGATTCGCCCCATCCCAGGATTCTGCCAGAGGACCACTCGATATGAGGAGAGTGGTACCGTAGCCAAGGTATTCCCAACAGGACCTCATCAATTCCCTCAGGAATGACGAGCAGAGATATAATCTCCTGATGAGATGGCGACATGGACAGAGTAAAAGGGATTTTCTGGTGTGTTATCTGTGAGGGCAGTGTCGACCCATTCACCACTCGTACCGTTACTGGTTGAGCTAGCATAACCAGGGGTATTGCGTGACGTTGGGCGAAGGCAGAAGACATAAAATTGCCCTCCGCCCCAGAATCCATGCAGAGCTCTACCGAGTGGGAGAATGAGCCTATAGTAATTGTCCCCTTAAAGGACAATTTAGAGGCAAACGTCGCCGTGTCTAGTGTACCTCCACCTACTACCACTAGACGCTGACGTTTCCTCGACCGCTGAGAACATCTGGTGGCTAGATGTCCTGACTGCTGGCAAACATGACAGACCTTGAGTGCACAAGCGGTCCGGAACTTAGATCCCGCTTGTGACACTTCCCTGGCCTCATGTGACTCAGGAACCAGGACCGGAGATTCCAGAGGTTTGGCGAAGGTAGGAGCCAGCCGAAACCTCTGCCTACACTGGGCTCGCTCTAACCTCCGCTCGTTAAAACGGAGGTCAATTCGAGTGGAGACAGTTATTAACTCCTCCAGTGTGGCAGGAATCTTCCTAGTGGCCAGAGCATCCTTATTGTGGTCAGCCAGGCCCCTCCAAAATATGGGGATAAGAGCTTTATCCGACCAATCCAGCTCAGAAGCTAAAGTGCGGAATTGGACGGCAAAATGACTGACCAAGGACTCACCCTGAGTTAATGCCAGCAGTTGGAGCCTAGTATCATGGGTGACTTGAGGTCCTAAAAAGACCTGTTTCAGAGTGCTCAGAAACAGTGGAGCACTCTGCACCACATGATCGCCACGCTCCCACAGCGGCGTAGCCCATTCCAACGCCCTGTCCGACAAGAGAGACACTAAAAATCCCACCTTAGCCCGCTCTGTGGGAAAACGTGCAGCCAGGAGCTCGAGGTGAATAGAGCACTGACTCACAAATCCCCTACAAAATTTGCTATCACCAGAAAATTTTTCTGGCAGCGGGAGGTGAGAAAATGTCGGAGCAGGGGTGGCAATGGACAGGGTTGCTGCAGCCACGCTAGCAGCCTGTACAGCAACTGCGGTAACATCCACAGCTGAGGTTGTGCTCTCAAGAGCCGCCAACCTACCCTCCAGCTGCTGGATATACCGCAAGGATTGCTGTTTGTCCATCATTACTAGCCAGACCCTGGCACTAGTGTAATGTTAGGGCTAGCGGAACGCACCAAATACTAAGACAGATAGAGTATGGTGCGTTCGCAGCCCGGGGTCCACCGTGCAGAGATGGAACCTGCTGCCAAGTAATGACGGACTATATGGCGGTACTCATAAGTATACACACGTGGGTTAAACTTCACCCAGCGTGAAGGAAGCGATCCTGTTGCGTCACAGGATCGCGGTACCGCACATAGAGCGCGAGCAAGTAGTCAGCGAACTCAACCCCAACTAGGATTGAAGTCCGATTAGACCCTTGCTGGCACAACACCGCAACTGGGTGTGTAAGGAAGCTCAATAACAATATTAGGGCACAAGAGTGCATGCGGTGCCGCACTGTTGAACGCCACTAACCACCCAGGCTTGGGTAAGGAAAGCACAGAGGAAGTGCACGGCGCCGTACTGGCGGTCACAGCAACTGGACGCTGTAATGTGTGATTTGTGCTGTAGGATAAGTCGGGCGCTAGATAGCAACCATACACCTTCCGCGAACAGACATTCAATAGGGAAGGGGTATCCAAGGACGCCTTGCACTCACAACAAACACACGTAAGCAAATGTGCACTAGCGCATGGCCGTACGGTCATGCGCAGTTTATATAGTTGCAGCACAGGAAGTGGCCACAGAAACTTTGCCCTTCCAAGACCTGCCAAGAGGACCAATGGAATGTGCTGCAGGGCCTGAGCACATGACCCTCGATCTCCAACGGGAGATCTTGCCCTGGGCATGCTCAGTGTGTGCGGACAAGGACTTAGTCCCAGAGAAGTCCGCTCGCTGCTGACTAGCACTGGCTTTAATGGCAGAAGCTGAAGAAGCAGCAGTAACTGTCTGTACAGAGTGAGACTGAGCAAGACGCTGGGACCGACGTCCCTGCTGAGCAGACTCCACTGCGGCTGGATAAGAATGGGAGACCGCAGCGGAGATGGCTCGAGATTCCCCCTGTGCAGAAGCGGGAACTCGAGACCTAACAGACCCTCATTTAAAAACTGCATTTTGTGTTTACTTGTATTTTTTTGTCTAATATTTAAATTTGTTTGGTAATCTGAAATATTTAAGTGTAACAAATATGCAAAAGAGTAGTAAATCAGAAGGGGGCAAAAACTGTTTCACAGAGCTGTAAATTATGATATATATAAAAGTTGGCCAAAACGTTAACAAAAAACATGATTTCAAGGAAATCTATCAGCAGGATTTCACACTCCAAGCTATTTATACATGCAAGTAGCTCTTTCAAAGACAAGTTCAGCAATATGGTTATATGGCCAATCCATAAGGTCATGCAATGACTGCACATGAGGAAAGAGACATAGCGAATCAGGAAAACTATTCTACATTTCTAACTGGAAGTATTTGCTAATGTTATTGCTCCTAATCTATATTGGGATGGGATCTAGAATATGTGAATACCCCTTTAATTTGGATATAGGAGTGTAGTTGTCACTGAATTTATTTTTTGGGGTGCCATGTCACTTTTTCAGATCCTTTGTGCTATCAGTGATGTAGAAATATTCTATATTTATGTTAACAGATAATGGACTTGGGTGGAAACTTGTTTTCTATGGGTGGAGTTGAAGGTTTGGTATAATTTTGGGGTACATAAGATTTTGGATTGGTTCATCTGTGCTCTACACTGAGCACTTAGATTAGGATTTCCATCTAAATCTCTAAAATAAGTGGTGAACAGGTTGATAACACTAAATTGTGTTTGTTTGTTTTTTAAATATAAAGGTAAATTAAAATATGTGTGCTAATGCAGTCAGCAAGTTTTTTGTTCTGCTGTGTTGTATTTTTGATTTCCTTAAAAAGACTGTGGCATACTGTAGTAGGGTGAAACAAGTTGAAGTACACAATTAGTTTTGACCATAAGAAATGGTCTTTATCTGAGTTTGCCTTTAACTGAATGTTCTCTAATGTGAGTAACTGCTTAAAGCCATGGGTGGGCAGACACATCAAAGCCCCCTCTGAACTTGAAAATGATGTAAGTACTTTACGGCTAATTTGACAATCTTCAGTGTAACTCTCTAACAAATACCAACTTAACTGGGCATAATAGTACACCGATGTTGGACCCCCTCTGTTTGGGCACATGATGGCTGATTTATATAGCTGACATATGCCCACAACAGCCGCGGGTGGAATCGCGATCCACCCATAGCTGTTAATTAGTTAAATGCTGCTGTCAATTTCTGACAGTGGCATTTAACTCATGGTTACAGGAGGTGCATCACTAATCCTGCCCATTGGTGACCCCATCACTCGATCACAGGTCACTGATTGGTTGGTATGACAACCAGAGGTATATAGCAGACTTCTATGGTTGTCATTGCCAGATTGCTATAGCACGGTGTCTGGCGCTCATAGCAAGTGAGCATTTCTGCTACACATGCAGCAATCTGATAATCGGAAAATGGCGCCTTTTTTAACAAACTTTGTATTTTTTTTCACCACTTAAATAAAAAAGAACTTAGACTTGTTTGGTGTCTGTGAACTCATAATGACCTAGAGAATCATACTAACAGTTTCAGCATTTAGTGAACCTTGTTAAAAAAAAACAACCTCTGGAATTTCACTTTTTTTGCAATTTCACTGTATTTGGAATTTTATTTCCCATTTTCCAGTACATGATATGTTAAAACCAATGGTGTCATTCAAAAGTACAACTGAAAAAACAAGCCTTCACATGATAAGCTTACTTCCCTTATGGCGCTATACCCACTATTCGCAAAGGATGCAGATCATGTGTGGTTGGTATCCAGGGTGGAGGAGAGGAGACTTTCCTCAAGGCCCTAAAAAAAGAATTAAAATAAAAAATAGTTATTTACTCACCTTCTGGCTGCCCCCGGATACAGCTCAGACCTTAGCGATGCTCCCGGAAGCTCCCGTTCCCAGTGATGCCTTGCGACAATGACCTGTGATGATGTAGTGGACTTGCATGATGCTATGTCGTCTGGGGTCATTGTCGCGAGGCATCACAGGGAACGAGAGTTGCCGGGAGCATCGTGAGGATCAGGAAGGCTGCGGAGTCTGAAAAAAAATCACGATTTTTATGTTTTACTTATTTTTAACATTCTGTCTTTTTACTATTGATGCTGCATAGGGAGCATCAATAGTAAAAAGTTGGTCACGGTTGTCAAACACTATGTTTGACAAGTGTGACCAACCTGTCAATCATTTTTCCAAGCAATGCTACAGATCACTTGGAAAATGCTAGCATTCTGCAAGCTTAATACAAAATGCTAGTGTTTAACAGGAATATGCATGCCAATTCCGCATGCGTTTTACCCGCGGCAGGGAGTTGCAGAATTGCCGTGGCAATTCCGCAACGTTTGAACATAGTCTAAAGGTTTAATATGCAAATTGCCTCTTTAGAGAGGAAGAGGACTAGAACTCTACTGCCACCTATTAGAAGTAGTAGTTCTAAAAGTCAATATCGACCCTTTAACAAGCCTTACCTTATGACTTACAAAAAAAAAAAACTTGCAGAATTGCCACGGCAATTCCGCAATGTTTGAACATAGTCTAAAGGTTTAATATGCAAATTGCCTCTTTAGAGAGGAAGAGGACTTGAACTCTACTGCCACCTATTAGAAGTAGTAGTTCTAAAAGTCAATATCGACCCTTTAACAAGCCTTACCTTATGACTTACAAAAAAAACAAACCATAATTTCATTTTGTAGACATGGTATTTTGTGGTGTTGCCCCTAAGAAGTGCAAAGTATGAGATCTGATTTGGCTAGGTGATAGACTTAAGACTGGAATCTAAGGGAGTAATGTTACTCCTTGTGGAGAGTGACCAGCCAGGCCTTAACTTTCCATACCCTTTTGTCATCAAATAAGATACTGTTTTGTGTGCTTTGTTTTTTCCCTTTTCTCAATTTATTTAAGTCTGGCCTGGCATGTTCAACTAAGGAGACATATTATTAACCTTGGGTCTAGCAAATCTCTGGCACTCCTGAGTTCAGGCGCAGTGCACCTGACAGTCACAAGTTATAAAACTGCCTATAATATCTAATTATCTCAATTTCTGGGCTCTAAAAGTAATCAATGGCCTTCATAGGGATGTATTAAAAAGAAAGTAAACAAAATCAGATGAGAAAATAATTTAATAATCATAAACTTAATAAAACAAAAAGTACCAAATTTTACAACTGATGCCAAATAGCCTACAGTTGTTAGGACATAACTATTACTAGATATTGAAATTAGGGGGACAAAATTAATTGTAAGGCAGTTAGGTGCTACTGGGGTAGCATTCATTTAGATTCAGATGTAAAAAAATTCAGCAGAAGAAACAATGGCACAGAGAAAAGAAAGGTTGGCAGATTATATTATCATATCATATCAGAGATTATTACATGTTCGGTGCAATGTGCCTGAGAGGACACTTCTAAGAAAACCATCTTATTTGTAATAAAACCCTACCTATTTCTATGAAATATTCACAAACCTTTAATTATTAATTCATAAAACAAGCAAAATAAACAATTGTGATGAATAAAAAACACAAAGTATGAACCTTTAACCCCTTTACCCCCAAGAGTGGTTTGCACGTTAATGACCGGGCCAATTTTTACAATTCTAACCACTGTCTCTTTATGAGGTTATAACTCTGGAACGCTTCAGCAGATCCTGGTGATTCTGACACTGTTTTCTCATGACATATTGTACTTCATGAAAGTGGTAAAATTTCTATGATATTACCTGCATATTTGTGAAAAAAATGGAAATTTGGCAAAAATTTTGAAAATTTCGCAATTTTCCAAATTTCAATTTTTATGCAATTAAATGACAGAGATATGTCACACAAAATACTTAATAAGTAACATTTTCCACATGTCTACTTTACATCAGCACAATTTTGGAACCAAAATTTTTTGTTGTTAGGGAGGTATAAGGGTTAAAATTGACCAGCAATTTCTCATTTTTACAACATAATTTTTTTTAGGGACCACATCTCATTTGAAGTCATTTTGAGGGGTCTATATGATAGAAAATAACCAAGTGTGACACCATTATAAAAACTGCAGCCCTCACGGTGCTCAAAACCACTTTCAAAAAGTTTATTAACCCTTCAGGTGTTTCACAGGAATTTTTGGAATGTTTAAAAATGAACATGTAACTTTTTTCACACAAAATTTACTTCAGCAACAATTTGTTTTATTTTACCAACGGTAGCAGGAGAAAATGGATGCCAAAAGATGTTGTACAATTTGTCCTGAGTACGCAGATACCCCATATGTGGGGTAAACCACTGTTTGAGCGCATGGCTGAGCTCAAAAGCAAAGGAGCGCCATTTGACTTTTCAATGCAATATTGACTGGAATTGAGATGGGACGACATGTTGCATTTGTAGAGCCACTAAACATTGAAAGCCCCCACAAGTGACACCATTTTGGAAAGTAGACCCCATAAGGAACATTTCTAGATGTGTGGTGAGCACTTTGACCCATTAAGAGATTCACAGAAGTTTATAATGCAGAGCCGTAAAAATAAAAAAATCATATTTTTTCACAAAAATGATCTTTTCTCCCCCAATTTTTTATTTTCCCAAAGGGTAAGAGAAGATATTTGACCTCAAAAGTTGTTGTACAAATTGTCCTGAGTATGCTAATACCTCATATGTGGGGGTAAACCACTGTTTGGGCACATGGGAGAGCTCCGTAGGGAAGGAGCGCCATTTGACTTTTCAATGCAAAATTGACAGGAATTGAGATGGGACGCGATGTTGCGTTTGGAGAGCCACTGATGTGCCTAAACATTGAAACCCCCCACAAGTGACACCAATTTGGAAAGTAGACCCCCTAAGGAACATTTATAGATGTGTGGGGAGCACTTTGACCCTCCAAGTGTTTCACAGAAGTTTATAATGCAGAGCCATAAAAATAAAAAATCATATACTTTCACAAAAATGATCTTTTCGCCCCAATTTATTTTTTCAAGGGTAAGAGAAGAAATTGGACCCCAAAAGTTGCTGTCCAATTTGTCCTGAGTAGGAAGATTGCTATGATACGGTGGTCTAGGAGCAACATGGAACGAGCTCTGAAGGATGTGGTAACTGTACTGACCGCAGTCCCTAAGCTCAACACAACACTAGAAGTAGCCGTGGAATGCTCCTAACTCTCCCTAGGCATCTCGTCACAGCCTAAGAGCTAACTGCCCCTAAAGATAGAAGCAGGAAAACTATCTTGCCTCAGAGAAAATCCCCAAAGGATAGATTAGCCCCCCACAAATAATGACTGTGAGTAGAGAGGGAAAAGACATACACAGAATGAAACCAGGATGAGCACAGGAGGCCAGTCTAGCTAAATAGATAGGACAGGATGGAATACTGTGCGGTCAGTATAAAACACTACAAAAAATCCACGCAGAGTTTACAAAAAATCTCCACACCTGACTAAAGGTGTGGAGGGTAAATCTGCTTCCCAGAGCTTCCAGCAAGACAGAATTAATTCATACTGATAAGCTGGACAAACATAGAAAGCACAGAACGGATAAGTCCACAATCTATGGACAGAAAAGAGCAAGCAAAAACTTAGCTTTGCTGAACTGGTCAAAGAGATGTGAATCCAACCAGAAACCATTTACAAGTGGCACTGGCTGAAGGACAGAGCCAGGCATAAATAGCCGAGCAGAAAAGACGATCAGTAGAAGCAGCTGAAGACAGCTAAATCCAAGGAGCAGCCATACCACTAGAAACCACAAGAGGGAGCCCAAGAGCAGAACTCACAAAAGTGCCACTTACAACCACCGGAGGGAGCCCAAGAGCGGAATTCACAACAGTACCCCCCCCCCCTTGAGGAGGGGTCACCGAACCCTCACCAGAGCCCCCAGGCCGATCAGGACGAGCCAAGTGAATAGCACGAACCAAATCGGTGGCATGGACATCGGAGGCAACAACCCAAGAATTATCCTCCTGGCCATAACCCTTCCACTTGACATGATACTGAAGCCTCCGCCTCGAAAAACGAGAATCCAAAATCTTCTCAACCTCATACTCCACCTCTCCCTCAACCATCAATGGGGCAGGAGGGTCAACAGAAGGAACAACGGGCACCACATATCTCCGCAACAAAGATCTATGGAAGACATTATGGATAGCAAAGGAGGCCGGAAGCGCCAGTTGAAAAGACACCGGATTAATAATCTCAGAAATTTTATAAGGACCAATAAACTAAGGCTTAAATTTAGGGGAAGAAACCTTCATAGGAACATGACGAGAAGACAACCAAACCAAATCCCCCACACGAAGCCGGGGACCAACACACCGACGGTGGTTAGCAAAACGTTGAGCCCTTTCCTGAGACAACGTCAAATTGTCCACCACATGAGTCCAAATCTGCTGCAGCCTGTCCACCACAGAATCAACACCAGGACAATCAGAAGGCTCAACCTGCCCGGAAGAAAAACAAGGATGAAAACCAAAATTACAAAAGAAAGGTGAAGCCAAAGTAGCTGAACTAGCCCGATTATTAAGGGCAAACTCGGCCAACGGCAAGAAAGCCACCCAATCATCCTGATCAGCAGACACAAAGCATCTCAAATAGGTCTCCAAGGTCTGATTAGTTCTCTCAGTTTGGCCATTAGTCTGAGGATGAAACGCCGAAGAAAAAGACAAATCAATGCCCATCCAAGCACAAAAGGCCCGCCAAAATCTGGGCAGCACGGTGGCTCAGTGGTTAGCACTACAGCCTTGCAGCGCTGGGGTCCTGGGTTCTAATCCCACCCAGGACAACATCTGCAAAGAGTTTGTATGTTCTCTCCGTGTTTGCGTGGGTTTCCTCCGGGCACTCCGGTTTCCTCCCACATTCCAAAGACATACTGATAGGAATGCTAGATTGTGAGCCCAATCGGGGACAGTGATGATAATGTGTGCAAACTGTAAAGCGCTGCGGAATATGTTAGCGCTATATAAAAAAAAAGAAATAAAGATTATTATTATCTAAAGACAAACTGAGAATCTCTGTCAGACACAATATTCTCCGGAATGCCATGCAAACGAACCACATGCTGAAAAAACAATGGAACCAGATCTGAGGAGGAAGGCAACTTAGACAAAGGTACCAGATGGACCATTTTAGAGAACCGGTCACAAACAACCCAGATAACAGACATCTTCTGGGAAACAGGAAGATCCGAAATAAAATCCATGGAAATATGCGTCCAGGGCCTCTCAGGGACCGGCAAAGGCAAAAGCAACCCACTAGCGTGGGAACAGCAAGGCTTAGCTCGGGCGCAAGTCCCACAGGACTGCACAAAAGCACGGACATCGTGCGACAAGGAAGGCCACCAAAAGGACCTAGCAACCAAATCTCTGGTACCAAAAATCCCAGGATGACCAGCCAACACTGAACAATGAACGTCAGAAATCACCTTACTTGTCCATCCATCAGGAACAAACAGCTTCCCCACAGGACAGCGGTCAGGCCTATCAGCCTGAAATTCCTGAAGCACCCGCCGCAAATCAGGGGAGATGGCAGAAAGAATCACCCCTTCCTTAAGAATGCCAACCGGCTCAAGGACTCCAGGAGAATCAGGCGAAAAACTCCTAGAGAGGGCATCAGCCTTAACATTCTTAGATCCCGGAAGATACGAGACCACAAAATCAAAACGGGAGAAAAACAGGGACCATTGAGCCTGTCTAGGTTTCAGCCGCTTGGCCGACTCGAGGTAAATCAGATTCTTATGATCGGTCAGGACCACAACGCGGTGCTTAGCTCCCTCAAGCCAATGTTGCCACTCCTCAAACGCCCACTTCATAGCCAACAACTCCTGATTGCCGACATCATAAATGCGTTCCGCAGGTGAAAACTTTCTGGAAAAAAAAGCACACGGTTTCATCAAAGAACCATCAGACTCCCTCTGAGACAAAACGGCCCCTGCCCCAATCTCAGAAGCATCGACCTCAACCTGAAAAGGAAGAGAAACATCCGGCTGACGCAACACAGGAGCAGAAGTAAATTGGCGTTTAAGCTCCTGAAAGGCCTCAAGAGCCTCAGAGGACCAATTCATCACATCAGCGCCTTTCTTCGTCAAATTAGTAAGGGGCTTAACCACACTGGAAAAGTTGGCAATGAAACGGCGATAGAAATTAGCAAAGCCCAAAAATTATTGAAGGCCCTTCACAGATGTGGGTTGGATCCAGTCATGAATAGCTTGGACCTTAACAGGATCCATTTCTATAGACAAGGGAGAAAAAATAAAACCCAAAAAAGAGACCTTCTGAACTCCGAATAGGCACTATTAGCGAAGGAAATGAGGATGTCGAGTCCATATGGGTCGAAATTCATGGAGGGAAAAATGGTAACAAAATTCTCATTGGGGTCTGTTACAAACCCCCAAATATAACAGAAACCATGGAAAGTCTACTTCTAAAGCAGATAGATGAAGCTGCAACCCATAATGAGGTCCTGGTTATGGGGGACTTTAACTACCCGGATATTAACTGGGAAAGTGAAACCTGTGAAACCCATAAAGGCAACAGGTTTCTGCTAATAACCAAGAAAAATTATCTTTCACAATTGGTGCAGAATCCAACCAGAGGAGCAGCACTTTTAGACCTAATACTATCTAATAGACCTGACAGAATAACAAATCTGCAGGTGGTTGGGCATCTAGGAAATAGCGACCACAATATTGTACAGTTTCACCTGTCTTTCACTAGGGGCACTTGTCAGGGAGTCACAAAAACACTGAACTTTAGGAAGGCAAAGTTTGACCAGCTTAGAGATGCCCTTAATCTGGTAGACTGGGACAATATCCTCAGAAATAAGAATACAGATAATAAATGGGAAATGTTTAAGAACATCCTAATTAGGCAGTGAAAGCGGTTTATACCTTGTGGGAATAAAAGGACTAGGAATAGGAAAAACCCAATGTGGCTAAACAAAGAAGTAAAACAGGCAATTAACAGTAAAAAAGAAAGCATTTGCACTACTAAAGCAGGATGGCACCATTGAAGCTCTAAAAAACTATAGGGAGAAAAATACTTTATCTAAAAAACTAATTAAAGCTGCCAAAAAGGAAACAGAGAAGCACATTGCTAAGGAGAGTAAAACTAATCCCAAACTGTTCTTCAACTATATCAATAGTAAAAGAATAAAAACTGAAAATGTAGGCCCCTTAAAAAATAGTGAGGAAAGAATGGTTGTAGATGACGAGGAAAAAGCTAACATATTAAACACCTTCTTCTCCACGGTATTCACGGTGGAAAATGAAATGCTAGGTGAAATCCCAAGAAACAATGAAAACCCTATATTAAGGGTCACCAATCTAACCCAAGAAGAGGTGCGAAATCGGCTAAATAAGATTAAAATAGATAAATCTCCGGGTCCGGATGGCATACACCCACGAGTACCAAGGGAACTAAGTAATGTAATAGATAAACCATTATTTCTTATTTTTAGGGACTCTATAGCGACAGGATCTGTTCCGCAGGACTGGCGCATAGCAAATGTGGTGCCAATATTCAAAAAGGGCTCTAAAAGTGAACCTGGAAATTATAGGCCAGTAAGTCTAACCTCTATTGTTGGTAAAATATTTGAAGGGTTTCTGAGGGATGTTATTCTGGATTATCTCAATGAGAATAACTGTTTAACTCCATATCAGCATGGGTTTATGAGAAATCGCTCCTGTCAAACCAATCTAATCAGTTTTTATGAAGAGGTAAGCTATAGGCTGGACCACGGTGAGTCATTGGACATGGTATATCTCGATTTTTCCAAAGCGTTTGATACCGTGCCGCACAAGAGGTTGGTACACAAAATGAGAATGCTTGGTCTGGGGGAAAATGTGTGTAAATGGGTTAGTAACTGGCTTAGTGATAGAAAGCAGAGGGTGGTTATAAATGGTATAGTCTCTAACTGGGTCGCTGTGACCAGTGGGGTACCGCAGGGGTCAGTATTGGGACCTGTTCTCTTCAACATATTCATTAATGATCTGGTAGAAGGTTTACACAGTAAAATATCGATATTTGCAGATGATACAAAACTATGTAAAGCAGTTAATACAAGAGAAGATAGTATTCTGCTACAGATGGATCTGGATAAGTTGGAAACTTGGGCTGAAAGGTGGCAGATGAGGTTTAACAATGATAAATGTAAGGTTATACAAATGGGAAGAAGGAATCAATATCACCATTACACACTGAATGGGAAACCACTGGGTAAATCTGACAGGGAGAAGGACTTGGGGATCCTAGTTAATGATAAACTTACCTGGAGCAGCCAGTGCCAGGCAGCAGCTGCCAAGGCAAACAGGATCATGGGGTGCATTAAAAGAGGTCTGGATACACATGATGAGAGCATTATACTGCCTCTGTACAAATCCCTAGTTAGACCGCACATGGAGTACTGTGTCCAGTTTTGGGCACCGGTGCTCATGAAGGATATAATGGAACTAGAGAGAGTACAAAGGAGGGCAACAAAATTAATAAAGGGGATGGGAGAACTACAATACCCAGATAGATTAGCGAAATTAGGATTATTTAGTCTAGAAAAAAGACGACTGAGGGGCGATCTAGTAACCATGTATAAGTATATAAGGGGACAATACAAATATCTCGCTGAGGATCTGTTTATACCAAGGAAGGTGACGGGCACAAGGGGGCATTCTTTGCGTCTGGAGGAGAGAAGGTTTTTCCACCAACATAGAAGAGGATTCTTTACTGTTAGGGCAGTGAGAATCTGGAATTGCTTGCCTGAGGAGGTGGTGATGGCGAACTCAGTCGAGGGGTTCAAGAGAGGCCTGGATGTCTTCCTGGAGCAGAACAATATTGTATCATACAATTATTAGGTTCTGTAGAAGGACGTAGATCTGGGGATTTATTATGATGGAATATAGGCTGAACTGGATGGACAAATGTCTTTTTTCGGCCTTACTAACTATGTTACTATGTTACTATGTTACTATGTTACTTAGAGCAATTCACAAACAAAGCATTATCACGAATGATCTGGAACACCATCCTGACCTGCTTCACATGAAACTCCCAATCATCAGAAAAAATCAAAATATCATCCAAATATACGACCATGAATTTATCAAGATAATTGCGGAAAATGTCATGCATGAAAGACTGGAACACAGATGGAGCATTAGAGAGCCCAAATGGCATCACAAGGTATTCAAAATGGCCTTCAGGAGTATTAAATGCAGTTTTCCATTCGTCACCATGTTTAAGACAAACAAGATTATATGCCCCTCGGAGGTCAATCTTAGTAAACCAACTAGCCCCCTTAATCTGAGCAAACAAATCAGAAAGCAAAGGCAAGGGGTATTGGAATTTGACCGTGATCTTATTAAGAAGACGATAATCAATACAGGGTCTCAAGGAGCCATCCTTCTTAGCAACAAAAAAGAAACCCGCTCCCAATGGTGACGAAGAGGGCCGAATATGCCCCTTCTCCAAAGACTCCTTAACATAACTCCGCATGGCGGCATGCTCTGGCACAGACAGATTGAAAAGTCGACCCTTAGGGAACTTGCAACCAGGAATCAAGTTAATAGCACAATCACAGTCCCTGTGCGGTGGAAGGGAACTGGACTTGGGCTCATCAAATACATCCTGGAAATCCGACAAAAACTCAGGGACCTCAGAAGAGGGAGAAGAGGAAATTGACATCAAAGGAACGTCACTATGTACCCCTTGACAACCCCAACTAGTCACCGACATAGTTTTCCAATCCAGCACCGGACTATGTTCCTGTAACCATGGAAATCCCAGTACAACAACATCATGCAGGTTATGCAACACCAGAAAACGGCAATCTTCCTGATGTGCAGGAGCCATGTACATAGTCATCTGCATCCAGTACTGAGGTTTATCCTTGGCCAATGGTGTAGCATCAATACCCCTCAAAGGAATAGGGCTCTGCAAAGGCTGCAAGGAAAAACCACAGCGTCTGGCGAATTCTAAGTCCATTAAGTTCAGGGCAGCGCCTGAATCCACAAATGCCATGACAGAAAAGGACGACAATGAGCAAATCAGGGTCACAGATAAGAGAAATTTAGGCTGTATAGTACTAATAGTAACAGACCTAGCGACTCTCTTAGTACGCTTAGGGCAATCAGAGATAGCATGAGCAGAATCACCACAGTAAAAACACAGCCTATTCTGATGTCTGAGTTCCTGCCGTTCTGTTCTAGTCAAAATCCTATCACATTGCATAGGTTCAGGACTCTGCTCAGAGGACACTGCCATATGGTGCACAGCTTTGCGCTCGCGCAGACGCCGATCCATCTGAATGGCTAGAGACATAGATTCGCTCAAACCGGCAGGCGTAGGAAAGCCCACCATAACATCTTTAAGGGCTTCAGAAAGACCTTTTCTGAAAATAGCAGCCAGAGCCTCCTCATTCCACTTAGTGAGTACAGACCATTTTCTAAATTTCTGGCAGTATAATTCTGCCGCTTCCTGACCTTGACACAAGGCCAACAGGGTTTTTTCTGCATGATCCACAGAATTAGGTTCGTCATACAACAATCCGAGCGCTTAAAAAAATGCGTCTACATTCAATAATGCCGGATCCCCTGTTTCAAGAGAAAAAGCCCAGTCTTGAGGGTCACCACGCAGCAAGGATATGATGATTTTTACTAGCTGAATGGGATCACCAGAAGAACGGGGTTTCAAAGCAAAAAACAATTTGCAGTTATTTTTAAAGTTCAAAAACTTGGATCTGTCCCCAAAAAACAAATCAGGAGTAGGAATTCTAGGCTCTAAAGCCAGAGTCTGGACAACATAGTCCTGGATACTCTGTACTCTTGCAGCAAGTTGATCCACACGAGAAAACAAACCCTGAACATCCATGCCAAAGCATATATCCTGAACCACCCAGATATCAAGAGGAAAAAAAAAGACAAACCAGCGCACAGAAAAAAAAAATGGTTCAGAACTTTTTTTTTCCTTCTTTTGAGATGCATCTAATTCATTTTTGGCCACTTGTACTGTTATGATACGGTGGTCTAGGAGCAACATGGAACGAGCTCTGAAGGATGTGGTAACTGTACTGACCGCAGTCCCTAAGCTCAACACAACACTAGAAGTAGCCGTGGAATGCTCCTAACTCTCCCTAGGCATCTCATCACAGCCTAAGAGCTAACTACCCCTAAAGAAAGAAGCAGGAAAACTATCTTGCCTCAGAGAAAATCCCCAAAGGATAGATTAGCCCCCCACAAATAATGACTGTGAGTAGAGAGGGAAAAGACATACACAGAATGAAACCAGGATGAGCACAGGAGGCCAGTCTAGCTAAATAGATAGGACAGGATGGAATACTGTGCGGTCAGTATAAAACACTACAAAAAATCCACGCAGAATTTACAAAAAATCTCCACACCTGACTAAAGGTGTGGAGGGTAAATCTGCTTCCCAGAGCTTCCAGCAAGACAGAATTAATTCATACTGATAAGCTGGACAAACATAGAAAGCACAGAACGGATAAGTCCACAATCTATGGACAGAAAAGAGCAAGCAAAAACTTAGCTTTGCTGAACTGGTCAGGAAAACAGGGAAATCCAAAGAGATGTGAATCCAACCAGAAACCATTTACAAGTGGCACTGGCTGAAGGACAGAGCCAGGCATAAATAGCCGAGCAGAAAAGACGATCAGTAGAAGCAGCTGAAGACAGCTAAATCCAAGGAGCAGCCATACCACTAGAAACCACAAGAGGGAGCCCAAGAGCAGAACTCACAAAAGTGCCACTTACAACCACGGGAGGGAGCCCAAGAGCGGAATTCACAACAGAAGATACCCCATATGTGGGGGGAACCACCGTTTGGGCGCATGGGAGAGCTTGGAAGTGAAGGAGCTCCATTTGGAATGCAGACTTAGATGGAATGGTCTGCAGACATCACATTGGGTTTGCAGAGCCCCTAATGTACCTAAACAGTAGAACCCCCCAAATTGACCCCATATTGGAAACTAGACCCCCCAAGGAACTTATCTAGATGTGCTGTGAGAACTTTGAACCCCCAAGTGTTTCACTACAGTTTATAACACAGAGCCGTGAAAATAAAAAACTTTTTTTCCACAAAAATTATTTTTTAGCCCCCAGTTTTGTATTTTTTCCAAGGGTAACAGTTGAAATTGAATGCCAAAAGTTGTTGTCCAATTTTTCCTGAGTACGCTGATACCCCATATGTGGAGGGGAACCACTGTTTGGGCGCATGGGAGAGCTCGGAAGAGAAGGACCGCCATTTGGAATGCAGACTTAGATGGAATGGTCTGCAGGCGTCACATTGCGTTTGCAGAGCCCCTAATGTACCTAAACAGTAGAAACCCCCCAAAAGTGACCCCATATTTGAATCTAGACGCCCCAAGGAACTTATCTACATGTGTTGTGAGAATTGTTTACCCCCAAGTGATTCACTACAGTTTATAACGCAGAGCCGTGAAAATAAAAAATATGTTTTTTCCACACAAATTATTTTTTAACCCCCAGTTTTGTATTTTCCCAAGGGTAACTGGGGAAATTGGACCCCAAAAGTTGTTGTCCAATGTGTCCTGAATACGCTGATATCCCATATGTTGGGGTAAACTCCTGTTTGGGCACACGGGAGAGCTCGGAAGGGAAGGAGCACTGTTTTACTTTTTCAACGCAAAATTGGCTGGAATTGAGATTGGACGCCATGTCGCGTTTGGAGAGCCCCTGATGTGCCTAAACAGTGGAAACCCCCCAAATATAACTGAAACCCTAATCCAAACACACCCCTAACCCTATTCCCAACAGTAACCCTAACCATACCCCTAACCCTGACACACCCCTAACCCTAATCTCAACCCTATCCTCAACCATAAATGTTATCCAAACCCTAACCGTAACTTTAGCCCCACCCTAACCCTAACTTTAGCCCCAACCCTAACCCTAACTTTAGCCCCAACCCTAACTGTAGCCCTAACCCTAGCCCCAACCCTAACCCTAGCCCTAACTCTTGCCTTAACCCTAACCCTAGCCCTAACCCTAGCCCTAACCCTAGCCCTAACCCTAGCCCTAACACTAACCCTAACACTAACTCTAACCCTAACCCTAGCCCTAGCCCTAACCCTAACCCTAACCCTAGACCTAACCCTAACCCTAATCATGATGGGAAAATAGAAATAAATACATTTTTTAATTTTTTTATTTTTCCCTAACTAAGGGGGTAATGAAGGGGGGTTTGATTTACTTTTATAGTGGATTTTTATGATTGGCAGCCGTCACACACTAAAAGACGCTTTTTATTGCAAAGAATATTTTTTGCGTTACCACATTTTGAGAGCTATAATTGTTCCATATTTTGGTCCACAGAGTCATGTGAGGTCTTGTTTTTTGTGGGACGAATTGACGTTTTTATTGGTAACATTTTCTGACATGTGACATTGTTTGATCGCTTTTTATTTTTTTAATATTCTTTTTATTTTTGTGAGGCAGAATGACCAAAAACCAGCTATTCATGAATTTCTTTTAGGGGGGGCGTTTATACCGTTCCGTGTTTGGTAAAATGGAAATAGCAGTTTTATTCTGCGGGTCAGTACAATTACAGCGATACCTCATTTATATCTTTTTTTATGTTTTGATGCTTTTTTACGATAAAAACTATTTTATAGAGAAAATAATTATTTTGGCATCGCTTTATTCTGAGGACTTTAACTTTGTTATTTTTTTGCTGATGATGCTGTGTGGTGGCTCATTTTTTGTGGGACAAGATGATGTTTTCAGCGGTACCATGGTTATTTATTTCAGTGTTTTTGATTGCATGTTATTCCACTTTTTGTTCGGCGGATGATAATAAAGCGTCCTTTTTTGCCTCTTTTTTTATGGTGTTCACTGAAGGGGTTAACTAGTGGGACAGTTTTATAGGTCGGGTCGTTACAGACGCGCTGATACTAAATATGTGTACTTTTTTTTCTATTTAGACAAAGAAATGTATTTATGGGAAGAATATATATTTTTTTTTTTCAAATTTTTTTTACATTTTTTTACACTATAACATTGCCCCGGGGGGCGGGGAGGGGGGCATCATGTTCTAGTGTAAGATCGCTGATCTGACACTTTGCTGTGCACTGTGTCAGATCAGTGATCTGACTTGCACTCCTGGAGGCTTCCTGGCGCCTGCTCTGAGCAGGTGCTGTGAAGCCACCTCCCTGCAGGACCTGGATGCAGCCCCGTGGCCATTTTGGATCTGAGCCTGCTGCAGGGAGGAGGAGGTAAGGACCCCCGGAGCAACGCGATCACATCGCATTGCTCCGAGGGTCTCAGGGAAGCACGCAGGGAGCCCCCTCCCTGTGCGAAGCTTCCCTATACCATCGGAACACTACGATCATGTTTGATCGTGGTGTGCCGGGGTTAATGTGCCAGGATAGTCCATGACCGCTCCTGGCACATAGTGCCGGATGTCAGCTGCGATAGTCAGCTGACACCCGGCCGCGATCGGCCACGCTCCCCCCGTGAGCATGGCCGATCGACTAAGACGTACTATCCCGTCGGTTGGCATATGGGCCAACCTCGACGGGATAGTACATCCAAGGGGTTAAAAGTGAGAACCTTCAGGTGCAATGAGCCTGAGGAGACCATGGAGGTCATACCTGCTCTCCGCAAGGATGGCGGTAACAATGAGTGGGAGGGTTTCAAGCAGCACCCAAAGATAGTAAGGTACTGGGAGGGGTGGTATTCCCTGCCGCCTTGAAATGGAGGGGGAAACAAAAATGTGTGAGCTGTGCCTGTTGGACTTATTGAGCTTGACGCTGGGTTAATATTGGTAATATTATGCACCACTGGCATAGTTAGGAAAAATTGCATTGCAAACTGTTGTGTCCAATTCCTCCTAACCCAATAGGGAACTTAAAAATGTGGGGCTAGAGCAACATAAGTGGAAAAGGATACTTTTTCAGTTTAACTTCCCATTGATAGAAAATGTTCTGTATAGCACCTGTTGATTCAAAATACTCCCTATACTCTTAGATGAAATACCTGAGGGATGTACTATTCAAAATGGGGTCACTGGAGGGGATTTTCAATCTCTGACAGTAGCATTAACAGCATCGGCATGGGGGCGCATCAATCTGTGGTTGTTATGACAGTTGGTGTCTGCTGAAAACCCCCATGCCGGTAATCATAGAGCTCTGATGAAGTATCAAAGGAGACTGTGATTTTTCCTATATGTATTAATATTGTGACATTGCTGTAAATAACACAAGAGAGCAGATGATTGCAGGTTCAAGTACCTTTACTAAACAAACATGGGAAAAACAATAAAAGTTTAAAAAAATATAAAAAAAATTAAAACACATAAAATCTGAGTACCTGTCCTTTTTCCCCATTAGTAATGGATATTATTATTTTTTTTTTTCAAAAATACACAAATATAGTTACATCACATCCATAAAATTCCAATGCATCAAAACATAAAATTAATTCACATGATCAGCAAACACTGTAAACAAAAAGATGAATTGAAACAACAAAATTCATTTTTTGTTGTTGCTGTAATGCTGAATAAAATGTAATAAGAAACGATGAAACGTCAGTTCTCCACACAAAAATTTAACCCCAGACAGCTAAATTGACTGAAAAATGAAAACATTATATCTCTTGGAAAATAGTGGCACAATAAACCATATATTGTTTACCAATTTTTTCACCACTAAAATAATTTAAAAAGTTTTGCTATTGTCTTAATCTTACTGTCATTGTCAAAGTTGCATTTTTTGAAGTTTCACTGAATTTTCCTATTTTCTAGTACACTATATCATAAAATAAATTAGATGATTCAAAAGTACAAATTATTGTGCAAAAAAATATGCCCACATATGTCAATCTGGACAGAAAAATGAAACATTATGGCTTTTGATAGAATTGGAGGGAAAAGCAAAAACTCAAAACAGACACTGGGCATGCTGGGAAGGAATTAATTTCTCTTATACACCTTAAGGATTAACACAATTCCTGAATGCAATTTGAATATCTTAAAGGAAACCTGTCACCAGGAATAAGGTTGTTAACCTGCAGATATGTGGTTAATCTGCAGGTTAACAGTGCAAAATTGGTATCAATGGATGGCCGGCACTAAGTCTTGTTTGCAGAGCAACTGATGTGCCTAAAGAGTTGAAATTCCCCACAAGAGACCACATTTTTAAACTACACCCCCTCAAGTAACTAATGTATAGTTCTGGTGAGCACTTTGACCCCACAGGTGATTCACAGAATTTTATGATGTTGACTGGCATTTTTCCAGCAAAAATGTTGCATTAGCACCAAATTTGAACTTTTCACTATGGTAACAGGAGAAAATAGACTCAAAATTTGTTGTGCAACTACTCCTGAGTATGCCAACACTCCATATGTGGTGGAAAACTACTGTTTGGGCAAACAGCAGGGCTCAGAAGGGAAGAAACACCAATTGAATTCTGAAGAGCAATTTTGACTGAAACAGATTGCATATGCCATGTCACATTTGAAGAGTCCCTGACATGCAAAACAGCAGAAACCCCCACAAGTGACCTCTTTTTTAAAACTACACCTCTTAAGGAATTTATCTAGGAGTGTAGTGAGCAGTTTTATCCCTCAGGCGATTCACAGAATTCTATAATATTGGGCTAAATCAATGAAAAATTACCATTTTTTCCATTAAAATATTGCTTTGGCCCCAAATTTTCAAATTTCAAAAGGGGAAATAGGGGAAAAAGAATTGTACAATCTATTACACAATTTCTCAAGAATACGCCAATACACTATATGTGGTCAAAAACTACTTTTGATGAACAGTGAAAACTCAGAACATGTGTTCCATTTGCATGCCTAACGTTATTAGGGTCAGACAGCTAATAAATATCTAAGACTGAGTGATTCAGGCTGGGAAACCTATGTGAAATGTACCATCAGCACGGCATGACATGCTGCATAGTGCATAGCGGCATTACTGTAGTTACACACTAAGTATGCCTGAACGATAGTGTTACTTCCTGCACAGAGACACTACGCCTTTCAACTCATATATCTGTCCATGTGATACAAGGTGTAAGCTTCATGTATAATATTGACGTGGCTTTACCAATATGCTGCGGTCTGTGGAACATTAGATGGCACAACCTGAATATGGGGGCTATGGAGGCTGAATGATATCCTCACTGATGATACTGGGTATCTTAGGTTATACAGCAGAACATAACTTTGAAAAATTACTATGCGCATTTGCTTGATACAAACTACAATGATTTCTATCTAACCCTCTCTTGATAAAGAGCATTTAATTTACTGACCCAAGAAATAATTTATGGATATTATATATTCCTGGCCCCCATTATATAAGGGACATTGGATAGAAACTTATCCACAATTTAACACCATGTATCATTCATATATTTCAAATTGCATCTCGGGACTCTAGTGGGCCACAGCTGTCTAATATGTAATTCAACTTCTACGCACTTGACCCAAGATATACCCAGAAAAGGGCTGTATGGAACTTCTTTCTTTAGCAATATTTTATTAATTGTAAAAGTTATATTTTATTCACATAACCTTATCTTCTCTCACTTTCCCTATTGATCTACTATTTTTCAGTCATGTACAATAATGTAAATTTTTGTACAATGAGATTTGACTTAAATTTATTTTATATTGACACCACGGGTATTCACAGAATTTTGTACCATTGGGCACTAAAAAAAATAATAATTATATTTTTCCACAAAAATTTAGTTTTAGCCTCAGATTTTATATTTTCGTATGGGGAAATGGGGAAATATTGCACCAAAATGTGTTATGTAATTTATGCTGAATGTGGCAATACCCGTTATACAGTACTCCTTAGCACGGGAGGAAAGGAGTGCTATTTGACTCTTGGAAAGGCAAATTATCATAGAAAAGTTTTCAGACTCCATATACAGAGTTCCTAAGGGCCAGAAGAGCAGAATACTCCTTCATGTGACCTCATTTTAAAAATTACACTCCTCTGGGAATTTATCTACATGTATAAAGATAAATTTAACTCCATGGGTGCTTTCCAGAAGCAGCATTGGGTATGGATGAGTGAAAATGGAAAATCTGCAGTGCCTGTACATTTTAGTGGCCATAAATTGTAGTGCCCAAACATTGTGCCTAGCTCTTGGTCCTGGAGACCATATAAATTAAGCAGATTCTCATAGAAACAGAAATTCCAAACATGATGACTCTAAATGTGGTTTAGGCACACTGTGAGGCTCAGAAGGGAGGGGACAATTGGATTTGGGAGCACAGAATTTGCTGGATTTCTTTTGGGTGCCATGGAGCTATAGCACTTTTCCAGAGCCTTTGTGCAATCAGTAACTTGGAAAGCCTCTTATATTTCCATTGATAGATGATGGACCTGAGTGGGGACTTACTTTTTTTTGTGGATTAAGTTGAAGTTTTTATTGGGAACATTTTACATAACATTTTGGAACACATCTTTCCTGTGCTCTATGCTGAACAATTACATCAAGGTTTCCATCTATATTTCCAAATTATATGTGTTATGCACGAACCACACTAACAAACAGGTAAAGGGAGTAAGGAAAGCTAACTATAAAGAGAATCCATATCTACACTCAACTGACCCCTGTACAGACTAGTCAATCCTCAGGTGCACAACTAAAAATGCAACTTCTGACCTAACTTCCGAAAAGGTGTCAAGGAGCTTTTCACACCTCCTTAGAAACCAGAGGGGAGACTGCAACACACTGCAAAGTGGATAGGAAGGCGTACATGTGGACAATAAGACTTAGGGTGAGAAACTTCAAGCAAGTTCATAAAAAGGGAAAGAGAGAATTGTAAGGAGAACTAAAAAATAATTGAAACTCTCATGCCTCCTGAGAAACCAGAGGGGAGGCCACAAAACACTGCCAACAAATAACTTGAAACTCTCATGGCTCCTGCGAAATCAGAGGGGAGGCTACAACACACTCCCAACAAAGGAAGAGGAAGGTGTGTGGGTAAAACGGAAAATGCAAAGTCAGAAACTTAAAACACTTTCATAAAAAGGGAAAGAGGGAATTGAAAAGAGAACCAAAAGGTAAATTAAACTAGAATAACTTCACAGAAACCTAATAGTGGTAAAAGGAATAGGTAGTGGGAAGGTAGACAAACAGGCACACAGCAAAAATATAAGCAATGTAAGTCTAGCAGGCAAAAATCCCTTACCTAAAGATCTGGAACTACTCGACACAGTACCACAAGCAAGGAAGTGCCTTGAAGGGGAATGTATAAAGCTTCATGCAGAATGTGATAGTGCAAACTAAAATTGGAAAATGATTAAGACCTGGATAGGACCAAATCAACAAGAGAGAATAAAGACAATAGGAACAATCAGCATTTGAACACGGAAAGAAAAGAGCAATAGCTCAACAGACAGAAGAACTGACCAAAAAGCAACAGGTTAGTGGATCAAATCCCCAAACTGAGCCGTAAAAATGTGTTTCAGATGAAACCTCTGAGAGATCCATTCACTATAGTGAGGTAGCATTACTCTGATCTCTATTTGGCCTCTGTTTAGTGCTGTACTTCTTTTTCAGAGGTGCAAAAAACTGTGGCTAACTGCACTTTTTTGCATACTTAAAAAGACAGAAACCACTGGATCATAGGTCAGATGATGTTCACAATGTCTTCATCTGCCCAATTATAGGAAGCCTTCCTCTGGGGGTTCTGTCTGCTGTTTCACGTATTTCAGAGATTTTGACGGAAACCCCGGTGACAGTGTTCAGTGAATCATGCAAGATAAATGTGCGTACTTGGGAGGCAGAAAAAACAAATGAACAGAAGGTCAAGATTCTATTCTGTTTATGCTGTTCCTTGTGTAGTATAAGTGATTAGACGGCTTTATTTTTCAGGTCGGTGCAATTAAAAAAAAAAGTTTTTGCATCACCATATTTTGAGATCTATAATTTTTCTATATTTCAGCCACCGGTCTTGTATGGGCTTGTTTTTATTTGTACCAATTAAAAAGGCAGCTTTATTCTTTGGATCAGTACTATTACAGGGAGACCTCATTTACATCATTTTAATCATTTTATTTTATAATTTACTACCTTTACACAATAAAAACTATTTTATAGAAAAAAAATTTGTTTTTGCATCTCTATTTTCTGAGATTTATAGCTTTTTTTATTTTTCCACTGATGGAGCTTCATTTTGACTTTTTTTTGCAGGAAAAGATGACATTTTGAGTAGTACCACTTTTATTTACATTCCACTTTTTGATTTCACTTTATTTTACTTTTTGTTTATCAGTATGCTGAAAAAGCATAGTTTTTTGCCACTATTATATCCTTTTTACGATGTTCACTGAAGGGGTTAACTATTGTGATAGTTTTAAATATCAGATCATTCAGTACGCTGCGATACCAAATATGGATCATTTTTTATTTTTGTTTTTACATAAATATAATTATTTATTGTTAGGGCTGGCGGAATGCACTGAATAAAAATAAAGATAGTAAAAGGTGCGTTTGCAGCAAGGGGGCCACTGTGCAGAGATGGAACCTGCTGCTAGGTAATGGCGGCACTATATGGTGGTACTACGCCAGAATAAACACGGGTTCTGTCACCCGGTATGAGCTGATGCAAACTCTGTTGCTTCACACAGTCAAAGGGAAACAAAGGAAATGCTGTGCCCTGTTAGCAGTCACAGGGTGCAGCAGATGGACGCTAGTGGGATCCCTGAAACTCACCCCCACTATGCTGGTGATTGATCTCGCTCTGACCATCGGTAGCTTGTGAGCCCGTGCCTTAGGACACCTTGAGTGAGACGCTGAGATCAAGCGAGAGTTCCCACCCTACACTGACCGGTTGTCAGGACTGATTAATGATTACTGCACAGAGTGCTGGTTTGATACAGTAGGATCGTGCTCGTGTCCAGGTTTATACAAGTGCATGGCCATGCGGTCATGCAAACCTTTTATAGTGGAAGCTCTCCGGGACCTTCCTAGTGGTCCAATAGGAGCTGCTACAGGACCTGAGCATGTGAATCCCGACCTCCAATGGGAGGTCATCCCTTGCTCATGCTCAGAAGAAGAAAAGCAGGGCTTAGTCCCAGGAGTGCCCGCTCGTCGCTGATCAGTACTGGTTATGATGGCCGAGCCTGGAAGGACAGCAGTAACCAGCTGCACAGCATCAGCTTGGGCCAGATGCTGGGACCAATGTCTCTGCTGAGAAGACTCCACTATGGCAGGAGGAGAATGGGAGACCGCAGCAGAGATGGTTCAAGATTCCCCCTGTGCAGTGGTGGGAGCACGACACCTAACATTTATTGGCAAAATATATATTTCATTTGTTTTGCGATTTTTAAAAAAATATATTTTTACAATTTTTTAAAATTCTTTTACTTTGTGCCTTTATTTGTCTTAAAATTTTATTACTCTTATCGCTGGTATAATGCATTGCAATGTTCATGCACTGCAATGCAGTATACCTGTCAGCGTGACACTAAAGGTACCGTCACATTAAGCGACGCTGCAGCGATCTAGACAATGATCCCGATCGCTGCAGCGTCGCTGTGTGGTCGCTGGAGAGCTGTCACACAGACAGCTCTCCAGCGACCAACGATGCCGGTCCCCTGGTAACCAGGGTAAACATCGGGTTACTAAGTGCAAACGTAAAAAAAAAACACTTCATACTTACATTCCGGTGTCTGTCCTCCGGCGCTGTGCTTTCCTGCACTGTCAGCACCGGCCAGCCGTAAAGCAGGGCGGTGATGTCACCGCTGTGCTTTACGGCTGGCCGGCGCTCACACCCAGTGCAGGAAAGCACAGCGCCGGGGAACAGACACCGGAATGTAAGTATGAAGTGTTTGGTTTTTTTTTACGTTTACGCTGGTAACCAGGGTAAACATCGGGTTACTAAGAGTGGCCCTGTGCTTAGTAATACGATGTTTACACTGGTTACCAGTGAAGACATCACTGAATCGGCATCACACATGCCGATACAGCGATGTCTGCGGGAGGTCCAGCGACGAAATAAAGTGCTGGACTTTCTGCTCCGACCAACGATGGCACAGCAGGATCCAGGTCGCTGCTGCCTGTCAAACTGAACAATATCGCTATCCAGGACACTGCAACGTCACGGATCGCTAGCGATATCGTTCAGTGTGACGGTACCTTAACAAAACAGCTTTACACCATGCTCCTGGCATAGTCTAATGAGGCTCTGCTGCAATAACATCCATCAGCAGCATGTAATCACTTAGCAGGCACCAATTACATGGGAGGGGAGCCATCTTCATCTCCTAAACTCCCAAATTCTGTGTTCGATATTTATCACTTAAGCCGAGCTCAAGGGGGCAATTTTGCCATCACAGCTCCTGTGCCAAGCTTGACCACCATGAAATACCTAAAAAACTATGGAATACCAAGCAATCCCATAAAAAAATCCCACAATATAAAATAGAAATACAAATTTGTGAAAAAAATGTTATTATCTTTAGTAATTATAATAATTAATAGACATACCATATTATTGTGTAATGTATTAAAATAGATGCAGTGCATAACCGTGATGCTCAACTGTATACAAGGAGAGACGGATTGGATCTAGGATCTTGTGGGAATACTGGTCCCTGTGTGTATTGTTGATCCAAATGGCTGCATCAGCAGGGGTTTTGTTTTTTACAAATTAGACTATTTGTAAACTTGATGTTTTCCTGGAACAATAAAGAAATCTTCAGAATGTGTACATTTGTGACCAATGCAAGCTGTAAGTATGCTGCACAACAGTTTTTAAAGTGTGCTGTAAAGGGGAATGAAAAATAAAAAAAAAAAAAAGATGATCACCCAAGCCTTAGGTTAGTAGGAAGTAATCAACATCAGTTATTCTGTAGCTTCCTTTATAGAGGTTATAGCAAGTTACAATGTGAGGCCATTATTTCAGATACTTACAAGAGGATCATTGGCCCATTGAACTCTTGACTTATGTTAATTCCCACTTTTTGTGCCATGTAAGCTTGATTTATAATGTACCTAATATACCTACAAAGGTTTCTACACTAGGTCTCTTTCCTCTCATTCTAAATGGTAATTGTAATCATTTCAGGAGGTCATTGTTGACACAAAGCAATAAAAATATGCTATTACTCTGGGCTGCTTGTAAAGATGTTGTTCTAGCATGCTAACTGAACAGCGGTGAATTATTATGTTCAAATAGCTACAGTACATACTTTTATGTAATTTGCATAATTATTCATATGCTTCAGGGAAGCACAATACAAGTATGCAGCGTTGTGTCACAACCCCATGCTAGCAAGGCTGAATTGCAAAAAAAAAAAAGGTTATTACCAACTAAAATATAATTATTGTTTCATTGTGGATTAACACTTTCATTGAAAGTACCTAATTACCCCACTGCATATTAGACATATGCTGTTAACAATTTTGCCAGGATAATGCTGCAGAAACAATATTTGCATGATGCAAAAGAATACTTTGTGTATGCGTGTGATTGTTAGTTAGCTGAATAATAATTTGCTCAAAAACATGTACTATATTATTATTATTATTTATTTATATAGTACCGTTAATTCCATGGTGCTGTACATGAGCAGGGGTACATACAAAGTTATAGATATCGTTCACAGTAAACAAATTATGCAAAGTTATAGATATCATTTACAGTAACCAAATATAAGATGACAGACTGGAACAGAGGGGAGAGGACCCTGTCCTTGCGGACTTACATTCTACGGGAATATAGTATTAGGCTATGTGCACACGTCAGGAATCTTTGCAGAAATTTCCTGACCCAAACCGGACTTTTCCCTCAGGGAATCCACATGCATTTTTAGCGCATTTTTATCGCGTTTTTTGCCGTTCCTTTGTGCTTTTTTTGCAGAATTTTTGCTTTTTTTTATAGCGGAAAAGCGTGAAAAAAACGCAAAAAATCCAGAACGTGTGCACACAGCCTAAAGTATGCACACTACTGATATAGGTCTGTATTTTGTTATATACATATACAGTTAGGGCCAGAAATATTTGGACAGTGACACAATTTTCGCGAGTTGGGCTCTGCATGCCACCACATTGGATTTGAAATGAAACCTCTACAAAAGAATTCAAGTGCAGATTGTAACGTTTAATTTGAAGGGTTGAACAAAAATATCTGATAGAAAATGTAGGAATTGTACACATTTCTTTACAAACACTCCACATTTTAGGAGGTCAAAAGTAATTGGACAAATAAACATAACCCAAACAAAATATTTTTATTTTCAATATTTTGTTGCAAATCCTTTGGAGGCAATCACTGCCTTAAGTCTGTAACCCATGGACATCACCAAACGCTGGGTTTACTCCTTCTTAATGCTTTGCCAGGCCTTTACAGCCGCAGCCTTCAGGTCTTGCTTGTTTGTGGGTCTTTCCGTCTTAAGTCTGGATTTGAGCAAGTAAAATGCATGCTCAATTGGGTTTAGATCTGGAGATTGACTTGGCCATTGCAGAATGTTCCACTTTTTGGCACTCATGAACTCCTGGGTAGCTTTGGCTGTATGCTTGGGGTCATTGTCCATCTGTACTATGAAGCGCCGTCCAATCAACTTTGCAGCATTTGGCTGAATCTGGGCTGAAAGTATATCCCGGTACATGTCATGATCCCAATGGCAGGGGATCACAAAAGGACAAGCACAAAAAACAAAACAAGCTCTAGGGTGATGGAAACTGAGCTGACCGCGATCCTGAACCTCAACACACAACTAGCTGTAGCCGGGGAACGTGTCTACGATGATTCTAGACGTCTCGCACCAGCCGAAGAACTAACTTTCCCTATTAGAAGAAACACAGACCTCTCTTGCCTCCAGAGAAACACCCCACAGAAATAGCAGCCCCCCACATGTAATGACGGTGAAATGAGAGGAAAGCACATACGTAGTTATGAAAACAGATTCAGCAAAATGAGGCCCGCTAAAGCTTGATAGCAGAGGATACAAAAGTGAACTGCGCGGTCAGCGAAAAACCCTACAAAAAAAACCATCCTGAAATTACTTGAACTCATGTTCCAACTCATGGAACATGAGGAGTAATATCAGCCCACTAGAGCAACCAGCAAAAAGGAATCACATATCTGCAAGCTGGACTAAGACAAAAATTAAGCAAAACGTGGAACAGGAAAATCAAAAACTTAGCTTGTCCTGAAGAATACAGAAGCGGGAAGCAGATTTAACAAGACACACTGATTACATTGATAGCCGGCGAGGAAATGACAAGAAAGCCAGGTTAAATAGGAAACTCCCATATCCTGATAGAACAGGTGGACACCAGAGACCGCAGAGAACACAAGTCACCCAGAACCATCTGTAACCACCAGAGGGAGCCCAAAAACAGAATCCACAACAGTACCCCCCCTTGAGGAGGGGTCACCGAACCCTCACGAGCACCACCAGGGCGACCAGGATGAGCCCTATGAAATGCACGGACCAAATCAGCAGCATGAACATCAAAGGCAACCACCCAAGAATTATCCTCCTGACCATAACCCTTCCACTTGACCAAATATTGGAGTTTCCATCTGGAAACACGAGAATCCAAGATCTTCTCCACAACATACTCCAATTCTCCCTCCACCAGCACCGGAGCAGGAGGCTCAAGCGAAGGAACAACAGGTACCTCATACTTCCGCAACAAGGACAGATGGAACACATTATGAATAGCAAACGATGCCGGGAGATCCAAACGAAACGACACAGGGTTAAGAATTTCCAAGATCCTATAGGGACCGATGAACCGAGGCTTGAACTTAGGAGAAGAGACCTTCATAGGAACAAAACGAGAAGACAACCACACCAAGTCCCCAACACGAAGTCGAGGACCCACGCGGCGACGGCGATTAGCAAACTGCTGAGCCCTCTCCTGGGACAACTTAAAATTGTCCACCACATGACTCCAAATCTGATGCAACCTATCCACCACCATGTCCACTCCAGGACAGTCAGAAGGCTCCACCTGACCAGAGGAAAAACGAGGATGAAACCCCGAATTACAAAAGAAAGGAGAAACCAAGGTAGCAGAACTAGCCCGATTATTAAGGGCAAATTCGGCAAGCGGCAAAAAGGTAACCCAGTCATCTTGATCAGCAGAAACAAAACACCTTAAATAAGTTTCCAAGGTCTGATTAGTTCGTTCCGTCTGGCCATTCGTCTGAGGATGGAATGCAGACGAAAAGGACAAATCAATGCCCATCTTAGCACAGAACGTCCGCCAAAATCTAGACACAAACTGGGATCCCCTGTCAGAAACGATGTTCTCCGGAATCCCATGCAAACGAACCACGTTCTGAAAAAACAGAGGGACCAACTCAGAGGAGGAAGGCAACTTAGGCAAGGGTACCAGATGACCCATCTTAGAAAAGCGGTCACACACAACCCAGATGACGGACATTTTTTGAGAGACAGGGAGATCCGAAATAAAGTCCATGGAAATGTGCGTCCAAGGCCTCTTCGGAATAGGCAAAGGTGACAACAATCCACTGGCCCGAGAACAGCAAGGCTTAGCCCGAGCGCAAACTTCACAAGACTGCACAAAAGAACGCACATCCCTCGACAAGGAAGGCCACCAAAAAGACCTGGCCACCAAGTCTCTAGTACCAAATATTCCAGGATGACCTGCCAACGCAGAAGAATGGACCTCGGAGATGACTCTACTGGTCCAATTATCCGGAACAAACAGTCTTTCAGGCGGACAACAATCAGTTTTATCCGCCTGAAACTCCTGCAAAGCACGTCGCAAGTCTGGGGAGACAGCCGACAAAATCACCCCATCCCTAAGGATACCAGTGGGCTCAGAATTTCCAGGGGAGTCAGGCACAAAACTCCTAGAAAGAGCATCCGCCTTCACATTCTTTGAACCTGGCAGGTATGAAACCACAAAATCGAAATGGGAGAAAAACAGTGACCAACGAGCCTGTCTAGGATTCAGACGCTTGGCAGACTCAAGGTAAATCAGATTTTTGTGATCAGTCAAGACCACCACACGATGTCTAGCACCCTCAAGCCAATGACGCCACTCCTCAAATGCCCACTTCATGGCCAAAAGCTCCCGATTACCAACATCATAATTCCACTGACGCCACTCCTCAAATGCCCACTTCATGGCCAAAAGCTCCCGATTACCAACATCATAATTCCGCTCAGTGGGCGAAAACTTTCTAGAAAAGAACGCACATGGCTTCATCACTGAGCAATCGGAGCTTCTCTGTGACAAAACCACCCCCGCTCCAATCTTGGAAGCATCAACCTCAACCGGAAAGGAAGCGAAACATCTGGCTGACGCAACACAGGAGCAGAAGAAAACCGGCGCTTAAGTTCCTGAAAGGCCTCCACAGCCGCAGGAGACCAATCAGCCACATCAGCACCCTTCTTAGTCAAATCCGTCAAAGGCTTAACAACACTAGAAAAATTAGTTATGAAACGACGATAAAAATTAGCAAAGCCCAAGAACTTCTGTAGACTCTTAAGAGATGTAGGCTGCGTCCAGTCACAAATAGCCTGAACCTTGACGGGATCCATCTCAATAGTAGAAGGGGAAAAAATATACCCCAAAAAAGAAATCTTCTGGACTCCAAAGAGACACTTTGAACCTTTTACAAACAAATAATTGGCCCGCAGGACCTGAAACACATTCCTGACCTGCTGAACATGGGACTCCCAGTCATCCGAAAAAACCAAAACATCATCCAAATACACAATCATAAATTTATCCAGATATTCACGGAAAATATCGTGCATAAAGGACTGGAAGACAGAAGGAGCATTAGAAAGTCCAAAAGGCATCACCAAATACTCAAAATGGCCCTCAGGCGTATTAAATGCGGTTTTCCACTCATCACCCTGCTTTATCCGCACAAGATTATACGCACCCCGAAGATCAATCTTAGTGAACCATTTAGCTCCCTTAATGCGAGCGAACAAATCAGTCAACAATGGCAAAGGATACTGATATTTAACTGTAATCTTATTCAAAAGACGGTAATCTATACAAGGCCTCAAGGAACCATCTTTTTTGGCCACAAAAAAAAAACCTGCTCCCAAAGGGGACGAAGATGGACGGATATATCCCTTTTCCAAGGACTCCTTAACATAATCCCGCATAGCAGTATGGCACTGACAGATTGAACAAACGACCTTTAGGAAATTTACTGCCAGGAATCAAATCTATAGCACAATCGCAATCCCTGTGAGGAGGAAGCGAATTGAGCTTAGGCTCCTCAAAAACATCCCGATAATCAGACAAAAATACCGGAACCTCAGAAGGAGTAGATGAAGCGATAGAAATCGGAGGTGCATCATCATGAACCCCCTGACATCCCCAGCTTAACACAGACATCGTTTTCCAGTCCAAGACTGGGTTATGAGTTTGTAACCATGGCAGACCAAGCACTAAGACATCATGTAAATTATACAGTACCAGGAAGCGAATCACCTCCTGATGAACGGGAGTCATACGCATGGTCACTTGTGTCCAGTACTGAGGTTTATTCATAGCCAAAGGTGTAGAGTCAATTCCTTTCAAAGGAATAGGGACTTCCAGAGGCTCCAGACTAAACCCACAGCGGTTGGCAAATGACCAATCCATAAGACTCAGGGCAGCGCCTGAATCCACATAGGCATCGACGGAAATGGCTGATAATGAACAAATCAGAGTCACAGACAGAATGAACTTAGACTGTAAAGTACTAATGGCAACAGACTTATCAACCTTTTTTGTGCGTTTAGAGCATGCTGATATAACATGAGCTGAATCACCACAATAAAAACACAACCCATTTTTCCGCCTATAGTTTTGCCGTTCACTTCTGGACTGAATTCTATCACATTGCATTGTCTCAGGTGCCTGTTCAGAAGACACCGCCAAATGGTGCACAGGTTTGCGCTCCTATAAACGCCGATCAATCTGAATAGCCATAGTCATAGACTCATTCAGACCTGTAGGCGCAGGGAACCCCACCATGACATCTTTAATGGCCTCAGAAAGGCCATCTCTGAATCTTGCAGCCAGGGCGCACTCATTCCACTGAGTAAGCACCGACCATTTCCGAAATTTCTGACAATATATTTCTGCTTCATCTTGCCCCTGAGAGAGAGCCAATAAAGCTTTTTCAGCCTGAATCTCTAGGTTAGGTTCCTCATAGAGCAAACCCAATGCCAGAAAAAACGCATCCACATTGAGCAACGCAGGATCCCCTGGTGCCAATGCAAATGCCCAATTCTGAGGGTCACCCCGCAGGAAAGATATAACAATCTTGACTTGCTGAGCAGGGTCTCCAGAAGAGCGAGATTTCAAAGAAAGAAACAACTTGCAATTGTTCCTAAAATTCAGAAAACTAGATCTATCTCCAGAAAAAAACTCTGGGATAGGAATTCTAGGTTCAGACATAGGAGCATGTACAACAAAATCTTGTATATTTTGAACCTTAGCAGCAAGATTATTCAGGCTGGAAGCCAAACTCTGGACGTCCATGATAAACAGCTGAGGTCAGAGCCATTCAAGGATTAAGAGGAGGTAAGACGCAGCCAGGCTGCAATTAAGGCTATGCAGCAAACTCTGAGGGGAAAAAAAAAAAAAAACTTCCTCAGACTACTTTTCCTCCTACTTCGGCCAATACGATTACCACTTTTTGGGCCGGCTATACTGTCATGATCCCAATGGCAGGGGATCACAAAAGGACAAGCACAAAAAACAAAACAAGCTCTAGGGTGATGGAAACTGAGCTGACCGCGATCCTGAACCTCAACACACAACTAGCTGTAGCCGGGGAACGTGCCTACGATGATTCTAGACGTCTCGCACCAGCCGAAGAACTAACTTTCCCTATTAGAAGAAACACAGACCTCTCTTGCCTCCAGAGAAACACCCCACAGAAATAGCAGCCCCCCACATGTAATGACGGTGAAATGAGAGGAAAGCACATATGTAGTTATGAAAACAGAGTCAGCAAAATGAGGCCCGCTAAAGCTAGATAGCAGAGGATACAAAAGTGAACTGCGCGGTCAGCGAAAAACCCTACAAAAAAAAACATCCTGAAATTACTTGAACTCATGTTCCAACTCATGGAACATGAGGAGTAATATCAGCCCACTAGAGCAACCAGCAAAAAGGAATCACATATCTGCAAGCTGGACTAAGACAAAAATTAAGCAAAACGTGGAACAGGAAAATCAAAAACTTAGCTTGTCCTGAAGAATACAGAAGCGGGAAGCAGAGGTAACAAGACACACTGATTAGATTGATAGCCGGCGAGGAAATGACAAGAAAGCCAGGTTAAATAGGAAACTCCCATATCCTGATAGAACAGGTGGACACCAGAGACCGCAGAGAACACAAGTCACCCAGTACCATCTGTAACCACCAGAGGGAGCCCAAAAACAGAATCCAGAACAGGTACACTTCAGATTTCATCCGGCTACTCTTGTCTGCTCTTATGTCATCAATAAACACAAGTGACCCAGTGCCATTGAAAGCCATGCATGCCCATGCCATCACGTTGCCTCCACCATGTTTTACAGAGGATGTGGTGTGCCTTGGATCATGTGCCGTTCCCTTTCTTCTCCAAACTTTTTTCTTCCCATCATTCTGGTACAGGTTGATCTTTGTCTCATCTGTCCATAGAATACTTTTCCAGAACTGAGCTGGCTTCTTGAGGTGTTTTTCTGCAAATTTAACTCTGGCCTGTCTATTTTTGGTATTGATGAATGGTTTGCATCTAGATGTGAACCCTTTGTATTTACTGTCATGGAGTCTTCTCTTTACTGTTGACTCAGAGACAGATACACCTACTTCACTGAGAGTGTTCTGGACTTCAGTTGATGTTGTGAACGGGTTCTTCTTCCCCCAATTAAGTATGCGGCGATCATCCACCACTGTTGTCATCGCCCAGGCCTTTTTGAGTTCCCAAGCTCACCAGTCAATTCCTTTTTTCTCAGAATGTACCCAACTGTTGATTTTGCTACTCCAAGCATGTCTGCTATCTCTCTGATGGATTTTTTCTTTTTTTTCAGCCTCAGGATGTTCTGCTTCACCTCAATTGAGAGTTCCTTTGACCGCATGTTGTCTGCTCACAGCAACAGCTTCCAAATGCAAAACCACACACCTGGAATCCACCCCTGACCTTTTAACTACTTCATTGATTACAGGTTAATGAGGGAGATGCCTTCAGAGTTAATTGCAGCCCTTAGAGTCCATTGTCCAATTACTTTTGGTCCCTTGAAAAAGAGGACGCTATGCATTACAGAGCTATGATTCCTAAACCCTTTCTCCGATTTGGATGTGGAAACTATCATATTGCAGCTGGGAGTGTGCACTTTCAGCCCATATTATATATATAATTGTATTTCTGAACATGTTTTTGTAAACAGCTAAAATAACAAAACTTGTGTCACTGTCCAAATATTTCTGGCCCTAACTGTATATAGTAAAAAAGATATGTTTGTTCTTAGTTATTTATTTATATATGTATATATGTTTATGAAACTCACTATTTTGTATTAGTTTTTCCTCCTAATTAGGGCTATGTCCACACTCATCAAACTTTTCTCTTGTTAGTCACCTTTGCCTTCCAATCAAAATTGCAATATATCTCTTAAGGCTAGTGTCACACGTGCGAGTGCAATGCGAGAAACTCGCATCAATTCCTGGCACTGCCGCCAACAGTTCGGACTGGAGTATTCAGCTGCATAGAAATACATGCAGATGCACAATCCAGTCCTGAGTGCCAGTGGCAGTGCTGGGAATTGATGTGAGATACTTGCGTGAGTTTCTCGCATTGCACTCGCAAGTGTGACACCTGCCTAATCATCAGTCCTCCGGTAACTGCACTTTGTCCATTTAGTCTTTATGCCAAATTGTCTATGTGCCAAAATAACTTTATTGATAATAAACATACAATCTCCATGCATTGTACTGAATATGTGTGAACGTGGTCAGAGATTTTCACTCTCTGAATGTAGCGTTGGTCCCTTCTGTTTGATGGAAAAAATCTGTTGTTGGGTAATCATGTTCATTACCTTAGGGAATATTGTATGAAGGGAAAGAAATATACCCCCTTAACACATACACACAGCTGTTTTTAGCTGTGCCTGTTATGCTTGCACAATAAGAAGGCCCGATTTTGAAGTGGTTAATTATGGGAGGTAGCACAAAAACCTCCATAGGTATGCATCATACCTCAACATTCTTTTGTGCAGAAGAACGCACATACCGTAGATGATATAGCAATATCATTCTGTCTGATGCGTTCCATTCACTGGAAGTCCTAAGTTAGGAGAAATGATTCCAGATATGAGTATGCGTGTCACAGCCGGCTGATGGATTCTACGTACCGGAAATGATGGCACATGACCGGTAGTGACGCAAAGTGAGACTGGAGAGGTGGGAGTTTAAAAAAAGCTATCATCACTGCACAACTAAAGGACACAGCGGTGTTAAGGTGGCAGAGAGAGGACTCTCTTTAGTAGACTCTCCTGATGAATAGTTAATGGAGGAAATGCATCGAAGAAGAGAGAGCACAGACGTCTTATTCTGGATCAGACAGACAAAGTATTGAACTCACAGTAAGGGAACCTGGACACCACAAGCATGGCAAGAGTTTTCTAATTTTTCATTGAATTGTTGATGTGACTAGCACCACAGGACAGGGGAAGGCATATTTTGATCTGCTTACCGGGGGAAATAGGGGGTTGCAGGTATTATTACGCATGGTCTGCAAACCATGTCCTAAGAGGAATGTTTACAGGATTTAGGATTGTTTAGCTTGCCATAAAAAGACTGAGAGGAGACTTAATAGCTGTCTACAATTATCTCAAGGGCTGTGACATTGTAGAAGTATCATCTTTATTCTCATTTGCACAAGGAAAGACTAGAAGCAATGGGATGAAACAGAATGGAAGATACAGATTAGGGTGGTTTCACACTTGCGTTTTTGTCTGCAGCGTTTTTTACAAAAAAAAACGCGTGCGTTTTTTCCCCTATATTTAACATTGAAAGAGCATGCATTTTTAGGAGTACGCGTGTTAGGGGTCGAGTTCCCGCTTCTGCACTGGGGGAATCTCGAGCCACTTCCGCTGCGGTCTCCCATTCTTGTCCAGCCGCAGTGGAGCCTGCTCAGCAAGGACGTCGGTCCCAGCGTCTTGCTCATTCTCACTCTGTTCAGAGAGTTAGTGCTGCTTCTCCAGTCTCTGCCATTAAAGTCAGTACTGGTCAGCAGCGAGCGGACTTCTCTGGGACTAAGTCCTTGTCTGCATGTACTGAGCATGCCCAGCGTAAGGTCTCCCGTTGGAGATCGAGGGTCATGTGCTCAGGCTCTGCAGCACATTCCATTGGTCCTCTTGGCAGGTCCTAGAAGGGCAAAAGTGCTGTGGCCACTTCCTGTGCTGCTCCTATATAAACTGCGCATGACCGCACGGCCATGCGCTAGTATTGTCTTGTTATTATGTGTGTGTGTAGATGGATGTATGTCGAAGGATGAAAGCTCCTAAATATCCCTCCCTAGTGTTGTTGACTGTTCGCGGATGATGGTAGCTATCTAGCGCCCGACTTGCCATCTACACGATACACACATCTCAGCGTCCTATAGCTGTGCCTGCCAGTACGGCGCCGTGCGCTTGCCTTGCGCTTTCCATACCCGAGTCTGGGTGGTTAGTGGCGTCCGTTAGTGCGGCATCGCTCGCACTCTTGTGCACATATTTGTCCTAAGGTTCTCTACACACCCAGTTGCGGTGTTACGCCAGCAAGGGTCTAATCGGGCTTCAATCCCTTCTGGGGTTAAGTCCGCTGACCACTTGCTCGCGCTCTAGTGCGGTACTGCGGTCCTGTGAGTTAACAGGATCGCTTTCTTCACGCTGGGTGAGGTTTAACCCACGCGTGTATACTTTAGTGTACCGCCATATTGTCTGCCAATTACTAGCAGCAGGTCTCCACCTGCACGGTGGACCCCGGACTGCGAACGCACCTTTATCATCTGTCTTGGTGCGTTCCGCCAGTCCTAACAGAATACTAGCGCCAGGTGTTATGGCTGGCAATCAGGCAACACAGCGTGCAGTAATCAGCGCACATACAGAGATCTGGCAATAACCCAAAACAATAGGACGAGCTCTGAGACGTGGAATCTCTGTAGACTGCAGTACCTGATCTATCCTCACACAACTGGAAGCAGCAGTGGATTGCGCCTATCAACTACCTATGCAACTCGGCACTGCCTGAGGAGCTGACTAGCCTGAAGATAGAAATACAAGCCTGACTTACCTCAGAGAAATACCCCAAAGGAATAGGCAGCCCCCACATATAATGACTGTTAGCAAGATGAAAAGACAAACGTAGGAATGAAATAGATTCAGCAAAGTGAGGCCCGATATTCTAGACAGAGCGAGGATAGCAAAGAGAACTATGCAGTCTACAAAAAACCCTAAAACGAAAACCACGCAAAGGGGCAAAAAGACCCACCGTGCCGAACTAACAGCACGGCGGTGCACCCCTTTGCTTCTCAGAGCTTCCAGCAAAAGAAAATAACAAGCTGGACAGAAAAAACAGAAAACAAACTAGAAGCACTTATCTAGCAGAGCAGCAGGCCCAAGGAAAGATGCAGTAGCTCAGATCCAACACTGGAACATTGACAAGGAGCAAGGAAGACAGACTCAGGTGGAGCTAAATAGCAAGGCAGCCAACGAGCTCACCAAAACACCTGAGGGAGGAAGCCCAGAGACTGCAATACCACCTGTGACCACAGAAGTGAACTCAGCCACAGAACTCACAACAGTACCCCCCCCTTGAGGAGGGGTCACCGAACCCTCACCAGAACCCCCAGGCCGACCAGGATGAGCCACATGAAAGGCACGAACAAGATCTGGGGCATGGACATCAGAGGCAAAAACCCAGGAATTATCTTCCTGAGCATAACCCTTCCATTTGACCAGATACTGGAGTTTCCGTCTAGAGACACGAGAATCCAAAATCTTCTCCACAATATACTCCAATTCCCCCTCCACCAAAACAGGGGCAGGAGGCTCCACAGATGGAACCATAGGTGCCACGTATCTCCTCAACAACGACCTATGGAATACATTATGTATGGAAAAGGAGTCTGGGAGGGTCAGACGAAAAGACACCGGATTGAGAATCTCAGAAATCCTATACGGACCAATAAAACGAGGTTTAAATTTAGGAGAGGAAACCTTCATAGGTATATGACGAGAAGATAACCAAACCAGATCCCCAACACGAAGTCGGGGTCCCACACGGCGTCTGCGATTAGCGAAAAGCTGAGCCTTCTCCTGGGACAAGGTCAAATTGTCCACTACCTGAGTCCAGATCTGCTGCAACCTGTCCACCACATAATCCACACCAGGACAGTCCGAAGACTCAACCTGTCCTGAAGAGAAACGAGGATGGAACCCAGAATTGCAGAAAAATGGAGAGACCAAGGTAGCCGAGCTGGCCCGATTATTAAGGGCGAACTCAGCCAACGGCAAAAATGACACCCAATCATCCTGGTCAGCGGAAACAAAACATCTCAGATATGTTTCCAAGGTCTGATTGGTTCGTTCGGTCTGGCCATTAGTCTGAGGATGGAAGGCCGAGGAAAAAGATAGGTCAATGTCCATCCTACCACAAAAGGCTCGCCAGAACCTCGAGACAAACTGGGAACCTCTGTCAGAAACAATATTCTCAGGAATGCCATGTAAACGAACCACATGCTGGAAGAACAAAGGCACCAAATCAGAGGAGGAAGGCAATTTAACCAAGGGCACCAGATGGACCATTTTAGAAAAGCGATCACAGACCACCCAAATGACAGACATCTTTTGAGAAACGGGAAGGTCAGAAATGAAATCCATCGAAATATGTGTCCAAGGCCTCTTCGGGACCGGCAAGGGCAAAAGCAACCCACTGGCACGTGAACAGCAGGGCTTAGCCCTAGCACAAATTCCACAGGACTGCACAAAAGCACGCACATCCCGTGACAGAGATGGCCACCAGAAGGATCTAGCAACCAACTCCCTGGTACCAAAGATTCCTGGATGACCGGCCAGCACCGAACAATGAAGTTCAGAGATAACTTTACTAGTCCACCTATCAGGGACGAACAGTTTCTCGGCCGGACAACGATCAGGTTTATTAGCCTGAAATTTCTGCAACACTCTCCGCAAATCAGGGGAGATGGCAGACACAATGACTCCTTCCTTGAGGATACTCGCCGGCTCAGATAACCCCGGAGAGTCGGGCACAAAACTCCTAGACAGAGCATCCGCCTTCACATTTTTAGAGCCCGGAAGGTATGAAATCACAAAATCAAAACGAGCAAAAAATAACGACCAACGGGCCTGTCTAGGATTCAAGCGCTTGGCAGACTCAAGATAAGTAAGGTTCTTATGATCAGTCAAAACCACCACGCGATGCTTAGCACCCTCAAGCCAATGACGCCACTCCTCGAATGCCCACTTCATGGCCAGCAACTCTCGGTTGCCCACATCATAATTACGCTCAGCAGCAGAAAATTTCCTGGAAAAGAAAGCACATGGTTTGAACACTGAGCAACCAGAACCTCTCTGTGACAAAACCGCCCCTGCACCAATCTCAGAAGCATCAACCTCGACCTGGAACGGAAGAGAAACATCAGGTTGACACAACACAGGGGCACAGCAAAAACGACGCTTCAACTCCTGAAAAGCTTCCACGGCAGCAGAAGACCAATTAACCAAATCAGCACCCTTCTTGGTCAAATCGGTCAATGGTCTGGCAATGCTAGAAAAATTACAGATGAAGCGACGATAAAAATTAGCAAAGCCCAGGAATTTCTGCAAACTTTTTAGAGATGTCGGCTGAGTCCAATCCTGGATGGCCTGAACCTTAACCGGATCCATCTCGATAGTAGAAGGGGAAAAGATGAACCCCAAAAATGAAACTTTCTGCACACCGAAGAGACACTTTGATCCCTTCACGAACAAGGAATTAGCACGCAGTACCTGGAAAACCATTCTGACTTGCTTCACATGAGACTCCCAATCATCTGAGAAGATCAAAATGTCATCCAAGTAAACAATCAAGAATTTATCCAGATACTCACGGAAAATGTCATGCATAAAAGACTGAAAAAGAGATGGAGCATTGGCAAGTCCGAACGGCATCACCAGATACTCAAAATGACCCTCGGGCGTATTAAATGCCGTTTTCCATTCATCTCCCTGCCTGATTCTCACCAGATTATACGCACCACGAAGATCAATCTTAGTAAACCAACTAGCCCCCTTAATCCGAGCAAACAAGTCAGAAATCAATGGCAAGGGATACTGAAACTTAACAGTGATCTTATTAAGAAGGCGGTAATCAATACACGGTCTTAGCGAACCATCCTTCTTGGCTACAAAAAAGAACCCTGCTCCCAATGGTGACGACGATGGGCGAATATGTCCCTTCTCCAGGGACTCCTTCACATAACTGCGCATAGCGGTGTGTTCAGGTACGGACAAATTAAATAAACGACCCTTAGGGAATTTACTACCAGGAATCAAATCGATAGCACAATCACAATTCCTATGCGGAGGAAGGGCATCAGACTTGGACTCTTCAAATACATCCTGAAAGTCCGACAAGAACTCTGGGATGTCAGAAGGAATGGATGACGAAATAGACAAAAATGGAACATCACCATGTACTCCCTGACAACCCCAGCTGGTTACCGACATAGAGTTCCAATCCAATACTGGATTATGGGTTTGTAGCCATGGCAACCCCAACACGACCACATCATGCAAATTATGCAGTACCAAAAAGCGAATAACTTCCTGATGTGCAGGAGCCATGCACATGGTCAGCTGGGCCCAGTACTGAGGCTTATTCTTGGCCAGAGGTGTAGCATCAATTCCTCTCAACGGAATAGGACACCGCAAAGGCTCCAAGAAAAATCCACAACGTTTAGCATAATCCAAATCCATCAGATTCAGGGCAGCGCCTGAATCCACAAACGCCATGACAGAATATGATGACAAAGAGCACATTAAGGTAATGGACAAAAGGAATTTGGACTGTACAGTACCAATAACGGCAGAGCTATCGAACCGCCTAGTGCGTTTAGGACAATTAGAAATAGCATGAGTAGAATCACCACAATAGAAACACAGTCTGTTCAGACGTCTGTGTTCGTGCCGTTCTACTTTAGTCATAGTCCTGTCGCACTGCATAGGCTCAGGCTTACTCTCAGACAATACCGCCAGATGGTGCACAGATTTACGCTCGCGCAAGCGACGACCGATCTGAATGGCCAAGGACATAGACTCATTCAAACCAGCAGGCATAGGAAATCCCACCATTACATCCTTAAGAGCTTCAGAGAGACCCTTTCTGAACAAAGCCGCTAGTGCAGATTCATTCCACAGAGTGAGTACTGACCATTTTCTAAATTTCTGACAATATACTTCTACATCATCCTGACCCTGGCATAAAGCCAGCAGATTTTTCTCAGCTTGATCCACTGAATTAGGCTCATCGTAAAGCAATCCCAGCGCCTGGAAAAATGCATTAACATTACTCAATGCAGAATCTCCTGGTGCAAGAGAAAACGCCCAGTCCTGTGGGTCGCCGCGCAAAAAAGAAATAATAATCAAAACCTGTTGAATAGGATTACCAGAAGAATGAGGTTTCAAGGCCAAAAATAGCTTACAATTATTTCTGAAGCTCAGGAACTTAGTTCTGTCACCAAAAAACAAATCAGGAATCGGAATTCTTGGTTCTAGCATCGATTTCTGATCAATAGTATCTTGAATCTTTTGTACATTTACAACGAGATTATCCATTGAGGAGCACAGAGCCTGAATATCCATGTCCACAGCTGTGTCCTGAAGCACTCTAATGTCTAGGGGAAAAAAAAGACTGAAGACAGAGCTAAGAAAAAAAAATGATGTCAGGATTTCTTTTTTCCCTCTATTGGAAATCATTGAAAGGCTCCTTGTACTGTTATGGCTGGCAATCAGGCAACACAGCGTGCAGTAATCAGCGCACATACAGAGATCTGGCAATAACCCAAAACAATAGGACGAGCTCTGAGACGTGGAATCTCTGTAGACTGCAGTACCTGATCTATCCTCACACAACTGGAAGCAGCAGTGGATTGCGCCTATCAACTACCTATGCAACTCGGCACTGCCTGAGGAGCTGACTAGCCTGAAGATAGAAATACAAGCCTGACTTACCTCAGAGAAATACCCCAAAGGAATAGGCAGCCCCCACATATAATGACTGTTAGCAAGATGAAAAGACAAACGTAGGAATGAAATAGATTCAGCAAAGTGAGGCCCGATATTCTAGACAGAGCGAGGATAGCAAAGAGAACTATGCAGTCTACAAAAAACCCTAAAACGAAAACCACGCAAAGGGGCAAAAAGACCCACCGTGCCGAACTAACAGCACGGCGGTGCACCCCTTTGCTTCTCAGAGCTTCCAGCAAAAGAAAATAACAAGCTGGACAGAAAAAACAGAAAACAAACTAGAAGCACTTATCTAGCAGAGCAGCAGGCCCAAGGAAAGATGCAGTAGCTCAGATCCAACACTGGAACATTGACAAGGAGCAAGGAAGACAGACTCAGGTGGAGCTAAATAGCAAGGCAGCCAACGAGCTCACCAAAACACCTGAGGGAGGAAGCCCAGAGACTGCAATACCACCTGTGACCACAGAAGTGAACTCAGCCACAGAACTCACAACAGCCAGGGTCTGGCTAGTAAAATGGCGGACGACCAGCGTTTACAGCGGTACATCCAGCAGCTGGAGGGAAGGTTGGCGGCTCTTGAGCGTACAACCTCAGCTGTGGATGTCACTGCTGTAGCTGTGCAGGCTGCAAGTGTAGCCGCAGCCAGTTTGTCCACTGCCACCCCTGCTCCGACTTTATCCCGTCTCCCACTACCTGACAAGTTTGCTGGAGAGAGCAAACATTGTCGTGGATTCGTGAGCCAGTGCTCTATCCATCTCGAGCTCCTGGCTGCACGTTTTCCTACAGAGCGGGCTAAGGTGGGATTTATTGTCTCGCTGTTGTCGGGCAGGGCGTTGGAGTGGGCTACGCCGCTGTGGGAGCGTGATGATCATGTGGTGCAGAGTGCTCCGTTGTTTCTGGGCACGCTGAAAAAGGTCTTTCTAGGACCTCAACTCACCCATGATACAGCGCTCCAACTACTGGCATTAACTCAGGGTGAGTCCTTGGTCAGCCATTTTTCCGTCCGATTCCGTACTTTAGCTTCCGAGCTGGAGTGGTCGGATAAAGCCCTTATCCCCATATTCTGGAGGGGCCTGGCTGACCATGTTAAGGACGCTCTGGCCACTAGGGAGATTCCTGCCACACTGGAGGAGTTAATATCTATTTCTACTCGTATAGACCTCCGTTTTAACGAGCGGAGGTTGGAACGAGCCCAGTGTAGGCAGAGGTTTCGGCTGGCTCCTACCTTCGCCAAACCTTTGAAATCTCCAGTCCAGGCATCTGAGTCACATGAGACCTTGGAGGTGACACGAGCGGGATCCAAGTCTCAGTCCGCTCGTGCACATAAGGTTCGTCATGTTTGCCAGCAGTCAGGACGTCTTGCCTCCAAGAGTCCTCAGCGGTCGGGGAAACGTCAGCGTCTAGTGGCAGTTGGAGGAGGTACACTAGACACGGCGACGTTTGCCTCAAAGTTGTCCTTCAAGGGGACAATTACCATAGGCCCATCCACTCTCACGGTCGAGCTATGCTTGGACTCTGGGGCAGAGGGTAACTTTATGTCCTCCGCCTTTGCCCAGCGTCACGCAATACCCTTGGTGATGCTCGCCCAGCCAGTGACCGTTCGAGTGGTAAATGGGTCAACACTACCTTCACAGATTACCCACCAAACCATTCCTTTCACCCTATCTGTGTCTCCATCACATCAGGAGATAATCTCCCTATTAGTCATTCCTGAGGGAATTGATGAGGTCCTGTTGGGGATGCCATGGCTTCGCTACCATTCTCCTCATATTGAGTGGTCCTCTGGGAGAATTTTGGGATGGAGTAAATCCTGTGAGGGTAGATGTCAGAGGGAGTGCGTTCAGGTTGCTACTACACAGGTACCCGCAGATCTTTCCTCTCTCCCCAAGCACTATTGGTCCCATGCAGACGTGTTCTCCAAAAGAGCTGCGGAGACTCTTCCGCCTCACCGCCCCTATGACTGTCCTATTGACCTCTTGCCTGGTGCTGAGCCTCCCCGGGGTCGAGTCTACCCGTTATCTCTCCCGGAGACGGAGGCAATGTCCCAGTATATTCAGGAGAATCTGGCAAGAGGATTCATTAGGAAGTCAGTGTCACCGGCAGGGGCTGGGTTCTTCTTCGTACAGAAGAAGACTGGAGACTTACGTCCATGCATCGACTACAGGGGTCTTAACGCCATTACCGTTAAGAATAAGTACCCATTACCCCTGATATCTGAGCTCTTTGATAGGCTACGGGGAGCAAAGGTATTTACAAAGTTAGATCTGCGGGGTGCTTACAACCTGATTCGCATCCGTGAGGGGGATGAATGGAAGACGGCTTTTAACACCAGGGATGGGCACTATGAATATCTAGTGATGCCCTTTGGGCTCTGTAATGCCCCAGCCGTTTTCCAAGACTTTGTGAACGACATCTTTCGGGATATGCTCACCACCTCGGTCGTAGTCTATCTGGATGACATTCTCATCTACTCTCCAGATATAGACTCCCATCGGAGAGATGTTCGCAAAGTCTTCGACCTCTTACGGGCAAACTCCCTCTACACTAAGTTGGAGAAGTGTGTGTTTGAGCAGGAGTCCTTGCCTTTCCTTGGATATATCATTTCTGCCCAGGGTTTGGCTATGGATCCTGCCAAGCTACAGGCTGTAATGGACTGGCAGGAACCCCATTCTCTTAAAGCGGTGCAGCGCTTTATGGGGTTCATTAATTATTATCGCCAGTTCATTCCACACTTCTCAACTTTGGTAGCTCCCTTGGTCGCCCTCACCAAGAAGGGAGCAAATCCCAAGTTGTGGTCAGAGGAGGTCTCCAAGGCCTTTCTCTCGATTAAGTCACACTTCGCTAGCGCTCCCATCCTACATCGCCCCGATGTAGATAAACCATTCATCTTGGAGGTGGATGCCTCATCCGTTGGTGCTGGAGCAGTCCTTTTCCAAAAGGATGCTCAAGGTCGGAAGCATCCTTGCTTCTTCTTCTCCAAGACCTTCACACCAGCGGAGAGGAATTATTCCATCGGGGACAGGGAGTTGCTAGCCATGAAGTTGGCTTTTTCAGAGTGGAGACACCTCTTGGAGGGAGCTCGCTTTCCCTTCCATGTCTTCACTGACCACAAGAACTTGGTGTATATACAGACGGCCCAGCGGCTGAATTCTCGCCAGGCTAGATGGTCCCTGTTCTTCTCCCGGTTCCATTTTACTCTCCATTTTCTCTCCGGGGAGAAGAACGTTCGTGCCGACGCTCTCTCCCGCTCCGTAGTGTCATCTGAGGAGGAGGAGGAGGAGCCTCGGCTTATTGTCCCTTCTGAGAGCCTGAGAACTGTAGCTCCGGTTTCGCTAGAGTCTGTGCCCCCGGGCAAGACTTTCGTGCCAGCTAACTTGCGACCGGAGGTTCTCTCTTGGGCTCACTCCTCCAGAGTGGGGGGGCATTTTGGGACCAAGAGGACATCAGAGCTTTTGGCGAGAACATACTGGTGGCCGCATATGGCCCGATATGTCAGGGACTACATTCAGGCGTGCGTTTCTTGCGCTCAGAATCGGTCTCCTCGGCAACGGCCTGCTGGGTTGCTTTACCCTCTACCGGTGGCAGACAGGCCCTGGGAGATGGTCGGAATGGACTTTGTGGTGGGTCTACCCAAGTCGCGTGGCTGCTCCATTATTTGGGTTGTCACTGACCATTTCTCTAAGATGGTGCATTTGGTGCCGCTTCCTCGGTTACCCTCAGCACGGGCCTTGGCGGTGTTGTTCGTTAAACACGTTTTCCGTTTGCATGGTATGCCTGATAAAATTGTCAGCGATCGGGGTCCCCAGTTCGCATCTCGGTTTTGGAGAGAGCTCTGCCGTTTACTCAGCATAGAGTTAAACCTCTCCTCTGCTTACCATCCCGAGACGAATGGGTTGGTGGAGAGAACCAACCAGACTCTGGTGACATATTTGCGACATTTCGTCTCTGCTAGGCAGGATGACTGGGCATCTTTGCTACCTTGGGCGGAATTTGCCCTGAACAACGCCGTAGCCGATTCCACTGGTCAAACTCCTTTTCTCCTTAATTACGGCCAGCATCCGCGTGTCCCTGTGCCCATGCCCGTGTCCTCCACCGATTCTAGGGTGGCAGACTGGGCGGTGGAGGCACGTGACATCTGGGACCGCACACAGGATGCTATCCGGGCCTCCAAGGAGAGAATGAGGGTTTCGGCTGATACACACCGGCGCCCCGCTCCGGTCTTTGCTCCCGGCGACTTAGTGTGGCTCTCCGCCCGTAACATCAGGCTGCGAGTTCAGTCCACTAAGTTTGCTCCTCGCTACATTGGCCCGTTTAAAGTTCTGGAACAGGTCAACCCTGTGGTTTACCGTTTGGCCATTCCTCCACGCCTTGGTATCACCGATACCTTTCACGTTTCCCTCTTAAAGCCCGTTCGCTTGTCTCGGTTTTCTGAGTCATCTGCTGGGACATCGGGTTCATCCACGGATGAATTTGAGGTGAATGCTATTGTGGGAAGCAAGGTGGTACGTGGCAAAAAATTTTATTTGGTGGATTGGAAGGGTCATGGTCCAGAGGATAGAACCTGGGAGCCTGTGGAGCACATTCGGGCTCCGCAGCTCATTGCTGCCTTTGAACGTAGCGAGGCCCAAGGGGGGGGGGGCCCTAGGAGGGGGGGTAATGGTAGGGGTCGAGTTCCCGCTTCTGCACTGGGGGAATCTCGAGCCACTTCCGCTGCGGTCTCCCATTCTTGTCCAGCCGCAGTGGAGCCTGCTCAGCAAGGACGTCGGTCCCAGCGTCTTGCTCATTCTCACTCTGTTCAGAGAGTTAGTGCTGCTTCTCCAGTCTCTGCCATTAAAGTCAGTACTGGTCAGCAGCGAGCGGACTTCTCTGGGACTAAGTCCTTGTCTGCATGTACTGAGCATGCCCAGCGTAAGGTCTCCCGTTGGAGATCGAGGGTCATGTGCTCAGGCTCTGCAGCACATTCCATTGGTCCTCTTGGCAGGTCCTAGAAGGGCAAAAGTGCTGTGGCCACTTCCTGTGCTGCTCCTATATAAACTGCGCATGACCGCACGGCCATGCGCTAGTATTGTCTTGTTATTATGTGTGTGTGTAGATGGATGTATGTCGAAGGATGAAAGCTCCTAAATATCCCTCCCTAGTGTTGTTGACTGTTCGCGGATGATGGTAGCTATCTAGCGCCCGACTTGCCATCTACACGATACACACATCTCAGCGTCCTATAGCTGTGCCTGCCAGTACGGCGCCGTGCGCTTGCCTTGCGCTTTCCATACCCGAGTCTGGGTGGTTAGTGGCGTCCGTTAGTGCGGCATCGCTCGCACTCTTGTGCACATATTTGTCCTAAGGTTCTCTACACACCCAGTTGCGGTGTTACGCCAGCAAGGGTCTAATCGGGCTTCAATCCCTTCTGGGGTTAAGTCCGCTGACCACTTGCTCGCGCTCTAGTGCGGTACTGCGGTCCTGTGAGTTAACAGGATCGCTTTCTTCACGCTGGGTGAGGTTTAACCCACGCGTGTATACTTTAGTGTACCGCCATATTGTCTGCCAATTACTAGCAGCAGGTCTCCACCTGCACGGTGGACCCCGGACTGCGAACGCACCTTTATCATCTGTCTTGGTGCGTTCCGCCAGTCCTAACAACGCGTTTGCACGCGTTTGTGAACGCATGCGTTTTTTAACTGCATGCGTTCATTTTCTAAAATGCAACTTGTAGTATTTTGAGGGGCGTTTTTTTTTACCAAAAAAACGCATGCGTTTACATGCGGGTTTTTTTGGACAAAAAATGCATTGGAGTCAATGGGGACGCATGCTTTTTTTGGACATGCGTTTGCATGCGTTTTTTTGATAAGGTCGTCTAGACACTGATAAGCCTCCCCCATAGCAGCAGGGTTATAAAAGGAAGGTTGGGGGAAGTTTCTGATCACTTCTCATCAGACTCCAAAGAAGACAGCACCCTGCCCGGACGCATTATTGGACAAGACACAGAGCAATGTGAGTATATCCTAGCCAATGCATTCATTTTCAATTTTATTGGATCTACATGTCCTAATTTCTTCTATTTTTTTCTTTCAACACGCATCAGAATGTCTTCTCCAGTTTCTTCGTCTGATGAGGAGTTCCAGCCACGGCAATCAGAAGTGGATCACGTGAGCGAGGTAAGTTTTTTGTCCGTCATCTTGGTAAGTATTGACTGTCACATCGACACATGAGGCAATTTTTTATTTTTTATTTTATAGAGCACTTCAACTGAGGGACAGAGAGGTACTGAGCAGCGGAGTCAAGGTCCAGGTGGAAGACGGCAGCGGGTATGTATACCAGGCAGACTGTCCTTATTGTAATATTCTTTTAACTTCCTTTCTGTACCCTTGTTTTTCTTTACATTTTTCTTGTATCATCCTTTTCTGAAAGTTGTATTTCATATTCCTGCCCTTTCTCATCTTCGTGTCTTTTTTTTTCCAAATGTGGTTGAGCAAACTTAAATGATTTTCTTTTAATTTTAGGTTTCACAACGGGACGACGACCGGATTGATAATGACCTGCTGATCACTCTGGTCCAGGAGCGAGTCCCGTTGTGGGACAGCCGGGATCAACAGCACGCCGTCAATAGTGTTCTCTGTCGTTTGTGGAGTGAGGTGGCCCAAGCGTTGTGGTATGGCTGGGAGAATTCCCCGCCACGGGTCCGTAATGCATTTGGTAAGTATTGCACGGTAGTGTGAAGCAACAGACCTTGGCCATGCTCTCTTGACTGTGTGTGATGAAAGAAACTTTTCGTAGTTTCTGTCATCACACACAGTCACGAGAGCATGGCCAAAAGTCCTTATTCTGACCATTATATTTTATTGTTATTTCACAGTGGACAAAGTAAGAACACGTTGGCGTTCCATGAAGGACCGCTTCAACAAGGACCTGCGTGCAGAGAAGAGTGCAGCTAGTGGTTCTACAAATATCACCGTGTGTTGGCCTTCCTGAGACCGGTCCTTCTCATGAGAACGTAAGTATTTCTCACATGCCTCCGGTTGTATTGCATTGACATAATCTGTCATTTTTAATTCCACAGGATGTACTGTCTTGTTATAGTTTGGTATTAATTTTCTGTTTTCTTTTTTCACAGCACACAATGCACGACTGTCGCCACAGGTTCTGGAGCGGTCCTTCAGCCGGCAGCCACGGACCCGTCCCAGCCATCCAGCAGCGCAGCACCAGGTGGGTCTTCCACACTCACTGGAGACCAGGGGGCTGGCCCATCAGGTCTTCCCCTTTCGCAGTCCTCTTTCGCTGCACCCATTTTTGCGGGCTCATCCCGGCAGCGACAGAGGGCTTCGGATAGGTCCCTCATGCCCGAGTTTTTGCACTTGAGCTCGGTTTTACACGAAGCTATCAAGGCTTTAGGTGACAGAATGGATGTGTCCCATAACCTGTTAGAGTGCCGCATCCAGGATGTCGCCAAAAGCATTGATCAAGTGAAAGCCGACCTCTAGAAGCCAGCTCATCATTTTTTTAATCAAATCCAACAGGGCATGTCGGAACACCTTAGCCCTGATCTCCAGCTGAGTGTGATGCAGGCCTGCAATGTTGCTTTTGTGCAGGCTATGCAGCAGAGTCAGAGTCGTAATGTGGCGGCATATCCAACTGTGCCGTCACTGTCACAAGTAAACACCATTCCTACCTCTGCTGCATACCATTGCACGGCCACCTCTATTCCCTCTACAGGTGTACTCCACTACAGCGCCAACACGATGACGAGTGCTGTTGGACATCCCACCGCCACCACCGTGACGACCGCTGCTCCGGCTTGGACCTCCTCCGCTGACACCACGATGACGCAGGACCCTGGCGTGGCTTATCGACCCGGCACCCTCCCGATGCAGCAGGACCCATCCATGCAATATCGGACCGGCACACCCTCGATGCAGCAGGACCGAGGCCTGGCATATCGGACCGGACCCACCCCAATGCAGCAGGACCGAGGTGTTGCTTTCCGGGCAGGACACCCCCCGATGCAGCAGGACCCATCCATGGCGTATCGCACCGGGCCCCCCATGATGCAGCACGACCAAGCCATACCTTTCCGGGCAGGACCCACCCCGATGCAGCAGGACCCATCCATGGCTTTATGTTCCCCCCCACCAGCAATGCAGCAGGACACTGGTATGGGATTTGTTTCCCCCCCCAACGATGCACCAGGACCCTGGGAGGGTGTTATGTCCCCCCCCAACGAGGCACCAGGATCCTGGGAGGGTTTTTGTTTCCCCCCCCCCCCAACGAGGCACCAGGACCCAGGCGGGACTTTATCTTTCCCCCCATTGGACTCAGACATTGCCGAGCGCTCCAAAATGGAGACTGACTGTGTAATTGTGGAGCCGGGTCCTGAGGTGTCTCCCGCCCACACTTTACAACCTAGCCCAAGAAGACTTCCCCCAACCCAGAAAACCCAACGGAAAACTGGCAAAACGCATAAAAAACAAAAAACTTTGATTATTCCTCCCCCATCACCTACCGATGTGTCTCAACCTTCCAGTGTGTCTCAAGCCCCTCATGTTTTAAGCCCCATCCCCGAACTTCCAGACCCTTCAAGTTTTCTTGCCCATTCTCCTGCCACCTCTGCCTCCTCCACGGTGAGCCAGGCTTCAGTTCTGAATACCCCCCAGTTACATCACTCAACCCTAAGCCGGCGTGGTTCAACCCGGCGCGGTACCAAAAAATAAATTTGTTTTGTTTTTCCTCAATAAAAAAAAAGTTTATTTGCAACAATTATGTTTGGTTTATTGTGTCTTTCACCGCTCTCAATACACACCAATAAACTTCGTCACACACTTATTCTTTTGGCCTACACATATCTCCAGTAGTATAAAATACCAGACAACATCTATATGTGTTTCTTTAGTATACAGATATGAGTTGGCCAAAAAAATAGTTATTTCCATACTCTTATTTTTAATTTTTAACTAGTGTAGTGTCACTGTACAAAGAGAAAATGGTGGCAATCAAGTTCAGAACTCAACTGAACCGGTCAGATGTCAAAATAGACACCTGACCTGTTTAGTTGATTACTGACTTGTATATTCACCATATTCTATATAGCACATTATGTGACAATGTTTGTCAAACTGATGGGACAATGGTTGGCACACGCTAACTATCTATCCTCACCTGGGCAGGTGTAAGAAATTTTGAATTCATTATCATGTATATGTTCATCATGAATTCATTATTTCTTACACTTGACTTGACGGGTATAGAGAGCGTGCCAGTCTTGACGCAATGACGTCAAGAAGATTACCAATAAATAAATTTAAATCTGGTTACATTATTATAAGTATGCGTGTTTATATCATTCTTTCTAAACCAAAATAGGGAGTGCAACAGAGGTCAATTATGAGTAAAAAAATCAAATTATTACCTCATCAACTATCACCCACTCCTGGTTTTGGATTACAAATTATGATATACATATCTACTGCCCATCTTTGTTCAACCTTTGTTTAGAGAGGAAAAAGACAGGAGACCTGGTGAACACAAAAAAGTTTATTAATTAGAAAAATTTGTATCAGTATTTAATAATTGGTAAACATTAACATACAACAGGACATTTAAACAACATTGTCCTGCCATGAAACCCGTCCAATATCGGACACAAAATAGGCCGCAAATTGGTCCCGCATAAGACCAACGGCTGCAGTGATGCTGAAAATCTGGCAATGGGTGTGAAACTGGTTCATCAAGTTCAATGTGGGGTCGCTCCTTAGCCATTATATAATTGTGTAGAACCACACAGGCTTTGACCACCTCGTCCACTGTTTCCACTTTTAGATTGATGGCTGTTGCAAGAATGCGCCATTTAGCAACCAGAATGCCAAAGCTGCACTCTACGGTTCTTCTGGCCCTGGTCAGTCTGTAGTTGAATATTCTTCGAGTGTGGTCCAAGTCCCTACTAAAATAGGGCTTCAGGAGATTTTCACACATCTGGAAGGCCTCATCCCCAACCATAACAAATGGCAGCGGTGGGCCTTGAGTGTTGGGGAGAGGCTGTGGAGGGGGGAAAATTAAAATTGTTGCCATATACCCGACGGCCCATATCCGAGCTCTTGAAGGTCTGGGAATCATTGCCACGGCCAAAAGCTCCAATGTCCACGGCGATGAAGCGACACTCCGCATCCGCTATTGCTATGAGCACTACCGAAAAATATTTTTTATAATTAAAAAACTCAGATCCGGTTCTGGCAGGTTTAACAATGCGGATGTGCTTCCCATCCACCGCCCCTAAACAGTTTGGAAAATCACACACGTTCAAAAATGTTTTTGATATTTCCCGCCACATGTCCACGGTGGGTACGGGTATAAACTCCTCACGGAGTACATTCCATAACGCACGACAGGTGTCCACAACAATTCCGGACAGGGTTCAGATTCCAAGGCGGTATTGAAAGTGCAGGGAAGATAAACTCTCTCCTGTGGCCAGAAATCTAGAAGAAAAAGAAACAAAAAAAACATTTAAAATCGGCTCTTAATGGTGTTTTTCAATAAGAAAAAGGTAAAAAAAAACAACAAAAAATACATGTCATAACCAAAAAATTGGACTGTCATTGGTTTACTTTTGGAACGTACCATAATGTCACTAACAGACGTTCCTCGGGTGGAATTGCTCTACGGAGCCGTGTGTCCTGTCGTCGTATGGATCCTTCTACACGAGACAGTAAATCCCGGAAAGAATCTTGAGACATTCTGGTGTAATCCTGGAATTTCTCCGGGTTGGCATTCAGCTCCGCATAGAGCGTGTGATATGCTTCACGGGTCTCACGCACTTCAATGATGGGGTGCCTCCAAAAACGCCGACGCTGTCTCCTTCTCCATCTTTGGCGGTTTCGGTCTTGCTCCCAAGCAAAAACACAGGCAAGGAAAATCTTGAAGCTGAACTCCAGTTTGAAATAAAAGTTCTCCATTGAAAGATCCATCATGACACCGGAAACAGTAGCAAGCTCTGAAAATTTCTGTACCCCTAGGGTCTATATATTGAGTGCCAATCATGTACGCCCTCTCTATTCCCATTGGTTGTGTCTGGTAACCTTTTTTTTAAAATTTTTTTTTTTGGGGGGAAAATGCCCAAAAAAACGCAAACGCATGCAAAAATGCATGTAAACGCGTGTAAACACTGCGTTTTTTTAACGCACGCGTTAAACGCGTGCATCAAAAAAACGCAGCGTTTACATGCGTTTACATGCGTTTTTGCACCATGCGTTTTTTTTAAAACGCATGCGTTCAAAAACGCAAGTGTGAAACCAGCCTTAGATATTAGAAAAAAAAAACTTTTTAACAGTTAGGGTGATCAGTGAGTGGAACAGGCTGCCACGAGAGGTGGTGAGTTCTCCTCCAATTAAAGTCTTCAAACAGAGGCTGGACAGACACCTGTCTGGGATGATTTAGTGAATCCTGCTTTGAGCAGGGGGTTGGACCAGATGACCCAGGAGGTCCCTCCCAACTCTACCATTCTATGATTCTATGAGGTTTAGCAATGCCAATGACTCGGTTGAATGTGTATAAATGCATGAATAGTTTACTGCAACACTGTTTTAGCACTTTAGCCCTCACAGGGTTTCATTTATCCTGGTCTCTATCCTATTTTTTTAAGTTTAAGATTAAAAGTTAACTTTTATATCACTCATTCTCGAAGTGCGCTATCATATGAGTTACTTGTATCATATACCCTTGCTATAGTATAACCCAAAACATTAGTGACCGATTGTTGCTACCTTGCTACTGCTTATCTTGTTCTGGTGCCAGCAGCTCCTGCGGCCAAGCGATCAGGTGTCCCCGCTCATTAAGGTAATCAATGTTGACCTCTCTCCTCACCTATGGGAGTGAATAGAGGTAAAAATTAATTACCTTAATGAGCGGGCACCCGTGCTATCCCAGCAGCTGGAAGTAGGCGGCTGTGGTTGAGACTGTGTGTGTTATAAGAGCAATGAATATTCATTGCCAGTGCAGTGAATATTCATTTCTCTTTAGCAGCGGGCACAGCCTTTAGCTGCAGAAACTGGCTCCATCCTCCAGTGACCAGTTGCTTGGCCGATCCCCCTCCCCCACCATGTTTCAGGACAATGACTTATGTTTAGGCCAAGGGATGCATTTTCAGCACACAAAAAAAATGCTGAAAAACTCGGCTTATACACAAGTATATATGGTATTTTATATTTTATATTTACAGTTGAAACCAGAAGTTTACATACACTATATAAAAATACACATATGCATGTTTTCTCAATATCTGACATGAAATCAGAATAAACCTTTCCCATTTAGGTTAATTAGGATTACAATAATTATTAATATTTGCCAAATGCCAGTATAATGAGAGAGAATGATTTAAGGGATTTTTTTTACTTAATGTAAAGTCAAAAGTTTACATACACTAAGATTACTATGCTGTCATGTGTTTGGAAGATTCTTTTTTGGCAACATTTGAGTTAATTAGACAATGAAACACACCTGTGGATATATTTTAATGCACACTTGAAATACACTGATTCTCTATGTAGAATTATGGGAAAGTCTAAGGAAATCAGCCAAGACATCAGGAAGAGAATTGAGGACATGCACAAGCCTGGCTCATCCTTGGGTACAATTTCAAGATACCTGAAGGTGCCTCGTTCATCTGTACAAACAATTATACACAAGTACAGGCAAGAATGCGAATGTACTGCCATCATACCGCTCAGGAAAGAGATGCGTTCTCTGTCCCAGAGATGAATGTGCTTTGGTCTGACATGTGCATATCAACCCAAGGACAAAAGCCAGAAGACCTTGTGAAGATGATGGCAGAAGCTGGTAACATTGTGTCAATATTCAAAGTGAAACGAGTACTGTATCAACATGGGCTAAAAGGCCACTCTGCCAGGAAGAAGCCATTACGACAAAAGAAACATAAGCAAACATTAATCTGGCTTTTTATGCACACAGGATAAAAGACCTTAATTTTTGGAGACATGTCCTGTGGTCTCATGAAACTAAAATAGAACTTTTTGGACATAATGACCAATTTGGAGGAAAAGTGAGAAGCGTGAAAGCCTAAGAACACCATCCCAAATGTGAAACACTGGAGTGGCAGCATCATGTTGTGGGGATGTTTTGCTGCAGGAGGGACTGATGCACAAAATAGATGGCATCATTAGAAAAGAAGATTATGTGGCAATACTGAAGCGACATCTCAAGACATCAGCCAGGAAGTTAAATCTTGGGAGGAAATGGATCTTCCAAATGGACAATGACCTGAAACATACTGCCAAAATGGTAACAAAGTGGCTTAAGGATGTCAAAGTAAATGTTGCGGAGTGGTCATCACAAAGCTCTGATTTCAATCCTATTGAAAATTTATGGGCAAACCTGCAAAGGCAGGTGCAAGCAAGGCAACCTACAAACCTGGATCAGTTACACCAATTTTGTCAGCAGGAATGGACCAAACTTCTGACCAACTATTGTGAGAAGCTTGTGGAAGGATATCCCAAACGTTTGACTCAAGTCATTCATTTTAAGGGCAATGGTAGCCAATACTAATGAAACATATGTAAACTTTTCACTTTGAAGTAAGTAACAAAATAGCCTTAAAACATTTTCTATCTCATTATTCTGGCATTTGGCAAATATTAACAATTATAGCAATCCTAAATGATGTAAAACGGGAAAGGTTTATTCTGATTTCATGTCAGATATTGACAAAAACATGCATATGTGTCTTTTTATATAGTGTGTGTATGTAAACTTCTAGTTTCAACTGTTTATATATGTATAAATAAAAATATATGCAGTCAAGGAAATAATTATTTGATCCCTTGCTGATTTTGTAAGTTTGCCTTCTGACAAAACATGAACAGTCTACAATTTTAAGAGTAGGTTAATTTTATAATTAAGAGATAGAATATCAAAAATAAAATCCAGAAAATGAAATTTTATAAATTATACACATTTATTTGCAATGTGCTGTGAGAAATAAGTATTTGATCTGTCTGGCAAACAAGATTTAACACTTGGTGGCAAAAGCATGGTTGGCAAGCACAGCAGTCAGACTTTTTTGTAGTTGATGATGAGGTTTGCGCACGTCAGCTGGAATTTTGGTCCACTCCTCTTGGCAGATAATCTCTAAATCATTAAGATTTTGAGGCTTTCGCTTGGCAACTCGGAGCTTCAACTCCCTCTATAAGGTTTTTATGCGATTATGGTCTGGAGACTGGCTAGGCCACTCCATGACCTTAATGTGCTTCTTTTTTAGACACTCCTTTGTTACCTTGGCTGTAGGTTTTGGGTCATTGTCTTGCTGGAAGACTCAGGCATGACCCATTTTTAATGTCCTGGCGGAGGGAAGGAGGTTGTCACTCAGAATTTTACGGTACATGGCTCCATTGATTCTCCCATTGATGCAGTGAAGTAGTCCTGTGCCCTTAGCAGAGAAACACCCCCAAAACATAATGTTTCCACCTCCATGCTTGACAGTGGGGACTGTGTTCTTTCGGTCATATGTAGCATTTCTCTTCCTCCAAACACTGCAAGTTGAGTTAATGACAAACACCTCAATTTTTGTCTCATCTGACCACAGCACCTTCTCCCAATCACTCACAGAATCATCCAGGTGTTTATTGACAAACTTCAGATGGGCCTGCACATGTGCCTACTTGAGCAGAGGGATCTTGCGGGCACTGCCGGATTTTAAACCTTTACGGCTTAAGTGTTGCCAATCATTTTCTTGGTGACTGTGGTCCCAGATGCCTTGAGATCATTAACAAGTTACCCTCATGTAGTTTTAGGCTGATCTCTCACCGTCCTCATGATCAAGGATATTCCACAAGGTGATTTTTTTCATGTTGCCCCAGATCAATGTTGATTGACAGTCATTTTGTATGTCTTCCATTTTCTTACTATATCACAAACAGTTGCTTCCTTCTCACCCAGCATCTTACTTATGGTTTTGTAGCCCATAGTCTGTGGACAGGAGTCATTGCAAAAGTGACTATGTAAGACAGTTGTCTTTAAAGTAGGTAATGAGTTGATTAGGAGCATCTAACTTATCTGTAGGAGTCAGAACTCTTATTGGTTGGTAGGGGAAAAAATACTTATTTCTCACTGTAAAATGCAAATAAATGTATATAATTTATACAAGATTTTATTTTTGACATTCTATCTCTCAGCGTTAAAATTAACTTACCCTTAACCCCTCAATGACCAATGACAGATTTGGTGAGACAACTAACACAGAATAGTACAACTGAACTTTGTCTTCTTGTTAACACATTTTCTGCAGCTATCACAGCTCTGTTCTATTGCAACAATATTGCAATCCTGTTTGCCTGCAAGATGCAATCTAAAGATGAGAGGAACCTGTAGATGTGTCAGGCATAATCACAAACAGATCTGCAGTGGGAGGAGGAGAGTAGAGAGTGGCCATTACATATCTCACACTGGCAATGCCCCCTGTCATGTAAAATAAGCTCTGGAGGCACTTACTTATGAAGATTGTTTTCCAGTCCATAGCTCTGAACAGCTCATTTTCATATAACAAAAATTTCTCTGGGAAAAGACATCAGATCACAGATTTTAACCCTTTCACGACATGCGCTGTACTAGTACAGCGCATGCCGTGTCACCCCGTTGATGTGAGCTCCGGCGGTGAGCCCACATCAAAGTCGCGATATGTCAGCTGTTTTGTACAGCTGACATGTGCGCGCAATAGCGGCGGGTGAAATCGCTATTCACCTGCCGCTATTAACCTGTTAAATCCCGCGGTCAAACGCAGACAGCGGCATTTAACCGGCGCTTCCGGCCGGGTGGCCGGAAATGATGTCATCGACGACCCCCGTCACATGATCGGGGGTCGGCGATGCATCAGGAAGGTAACCATAGAGGTCCTTGAGACCTCTATGGTTACTGATGCCGGGCTGCTGTGAGCGCCCCCCTCTGGTCGGCGCTCACAGCACACCTGCATTTCTGCTGCATAGCAGCGATCTGATGATCGCTGCTATGTAGCAGAGCCGATCAGGCTATGCCAGCTTCTAGCCTTCCATGGAGGATATTGAAGCATGGCACAAGTAAAAAAAAATGTTTTTAAAAATATGAAAAAAATATAAAAAATATAAAAATTTAAATCACCCCCCTTTCGCCCATCCTAAATAAAACAATTTAAAAAAAAAACCTACACATATTTGGTATCGACACATTCAGAATCGCCCGATCTATCAATAAAAAAAGCATTAAACTGATCGCTAAACAGCGTAGCGAGAAAAAATCCGAAACGCCAGAATTACGTTTTTTTGGTCGCCGTGACATTGCATTAAAATGCAATAACGGGCGATCAAAAGAATGTATCTGCACCAAAATGGTATAATTAAAAACGTCAGCTCGGCACGCAAAAAATAAGCCCCCACCCGACCCCAAATCACGAAAAATGGAGACGCTTTGGGTATCGGAAAATGACACTTTTTTTTTTTTAAGCAAAGTTTTGAATTTTTTTTCACCACTTGGATAAAAAATAACCTAGACATGTTAGATGTCTATGAACTCATAATGACCTAGAGAATCACAATGGCAGGTTAGTTTTAGCATTTAATGAACCTAGCAAAAAAGCCAAACAAAAAACAAGTGTGGGATTGCACTTTTTTTTGCAATTTCACCGCACTTGGAATTTTTTTCCCATTTTCTAGTAAAATACATAGTAAAACCAATGGTTTCTTTCAAAAGTACAACTCGTCCCGCAAAAAATAAGCCCTCACATGACCATATTGACAGAAAAATAAAAAAGTTATGGCTCTGGGAAGGAGGGAAGTGAAAAATGAAAACGCAAAAACGAAAAAGGGCCGCGACTTGAAGGGGTTAATGTATTGTTTTATTCAATTTCCTATACCTGCATGCCCATATAGACGGCTTAGGATGGTTGATCCGACTGACAGATTTCCTTTAAAGGGTTTGCAATGGTAGTAAACAATACCAGGACTTTTCATTTATAAATAGTGCCCCATATTACATGAGAAGTCAATTGAATTTGCACAAGTACTTGGTGGTCAGTGCTATAGATTTTGCAATGGAAGCTAGAAAGTTTGAAGCAGTAAGTTACACAAGGTTATATTGAAAAATCAGAGCTGATCCTCGTTTCATGATGTTGCTTAGGAATTTTTTTGTCATTCATTTGAGTCACCGTTTAGCTCTTTTAGGTTGTTTGTATCACTGAGTAACAGGTATCATGGGCACTAATTTTTAGACAGCATCATGAAGTCTTCATATTGGTGCCATGATGTCCTAAGGCCCTTTCACCATGCCTCTGAATTACCAAATATTATAGCTTAAGTTGGTGCCGTAGCCCTCGAATAAGTGTCTGGATACATCAACATCTGAAACTCTGCAACTAGACAGTCAATTATAGTTTTAAGAAAGTCATTAATGTATCAGGACTCATTAATGGAAACCTCATTTATGACTGTACTCTCAATAGTCAAGAAAAGTCTACAGTTTCTTTCCACAACACTCACGCAGAAGTTTATGTTTCTAGATTGCAACATTTTTTATTCCTAGTAAAAAAATGGCAATATTTCCCCTTTTCTCCAGATTAATACTTAGTTAAATAAAAAAGATTTATTTTACTTGAATCCACCCATATTTTTCTTGTATAATATTCATAATTAAGTGCTAAGTGAAAGCAATAACATCCTTTGACTAAATGTTTGGAAATATGTATTTTGTGCTTATGCAAATGGGCTTTTCAATATTTGCAGCTAATTAGGTTCATGCTTTATACTTTTTAGCTGCCACTTTCTGTATTTATTTCTAAATTTTGATTTCTCATGTTGAGAAAGCCCTAATAAAAACAAAGCATTTTAAAAAATCCAATTCGATAGGTCTGTTTCAGTTGCAAATATTGTACTTTTGCCGTCAATAAAAATGATTTGGTAAAAAGCATAAAATATTAAACCTATAGGTGGACGCACCTGGATGCCTGTGTGCATTTATCTTCTTTGTCCTTTATTATAAAGAATATTGTTTCCTGCTCCAAACCCCAGCTGTGATGCTTTCTTTTATCATTTTCATTGTGTAGAGCTGTGAATAGCATGCAAAAGATTTTACATTTTATTCTGATGTAAATAAAAATTCTTCGCAAGCGATCATTTATAAATGTTTGCTAATTCACACCTGGAATCCCTGAAGTGTATTTAAGAATTATCCAAAAAAATAGAAAGAAAATGAAAAGTCAACCTGTGGACCATTAACAACCTTATGTAGGGAGTCGGGACTATCAATTTTAGATCAGAGGGGGTCTGACTCTAGCCATTTCTGCCTTTCAGCTATTTGAAGGGGCCACACATTCGTGCAAGCTCTGCTTTCTCTTCAATGTTTAAATTAGATTACCTGCTATTCATACTTGCCTATGCCAAATTTGTAGAGGTAGAATGCAAGATATTGTAGCATTGTCTCATAAAATGGAATAGAACACTTGCATTACAAAAATAAAGCATAGGCAAGAACAAAACCAGCCTAAAACCCTATAAAATGTTGAAAAGGCTTCAGCACTTCTAAGAGAGCCTTGAACCCTCGAAGCACTGATGAAGGGAGTTGCTGTGAGTTGGGTTCCCACTGATTTGATTCAAAGGGTTTAAAATATAAATTGGCCATGAATTGAATTGGCTAGATAAGATTTTTAACCATAATTCATATCCTCTATTTTTTTGCTGATTTTCCATAGTGCTTTACTGATTTTTGAAGACATGGTTTCAAGGGGTATTCCCATCTCCAACATCCTATCCCAATATGTAGTAGGTGTAATAACAATAATATTAGCAAATACATCCAATTAGAAATGTATTATAGTGCTGATTAACTATGTCACTTACCCAATGTGCAGGACATTGCAGTAGCTTAGGTATTCATGGTTACTACCACTGACATCTAACTAACTACATCCCAGATGCCTATGTTGCATGTTCTAATGCAAAGTGTAAAAGTTTACTGTCTAGTTCTTTTAGCTGCATAACTTTTATACACATAGCATTAAGCTTTTGTTTCACTACTGAAAGATGATCATAAACACTTGTCATTCTGAAGGAAGAGTGGAGCTAATTTTCTCCAACTTTCTGTTTTGAAGTGGATGTTGAGGAATAGGAAAAATCCTGAACTTCCACTCATCTGAAAATTCCTTTCTTTATAAAGTAATTACGTTTGAACTTCTTGATTGACCCTCACCAACTGTCTTTTAGATTCTTTAGCTTTCTTCTTAAAAGGAATCTCTTAGATTTTTTGACCTGATGATACTGGAGGCAGTGCTAAGTCAAATATCAATTTACGTATAGCTTCATGAATAGTTTTAGTATCAGCATGGCTGTGAAAGGGAATCTTTAATCTATCATGTCACTCTTGCTACTCTATCTTTTCACAATGTTAAAGCACCACTTCAGCAGTTTTTCATTTTGTTTAACCGCTGAAGTTGTATAAATAATCTAATTTTCCTGACATAGTATTGTACTTACCAGGCGCCACCATCATCTGTTATTACTGTCGCTATAGTCTCGCACCACCGTCATCTTGTGACCACGACTTTTGAATGACCAGAAACCCAAGGTGTGAAGATCTGAGGTTGTGGTTTGTAATGATCACCTAGGCAGGTTCACAATGAAACTATTTTCATTCTTCATTTCCATGGTCTTACAACAACTCTGGGTAGTAGGTCAAAATACATTGCCCCAGTCCACAAGATCCCAACCCAGGGCCAGTAGTTCCACTGCCCCATACTAGGAGAAACTCACTGTTACTCAACTTTTGGTTGACCCACAGCTTTTGTATCTCCCACCAGTATAGTCTGTACTCACAGACAACGCTCCTCCAGACAACAGATATCACTACCGTAGCACATGTATCTCATTCCATCCAGAAGCAAGTCTTTAATAATATAATAATAATTTTATTTCTGTAGCGTCAACATATTCCACAGCACTTTACATTTTAGAGGGGATATGTACAGACAATAGACATTACAGCATAACAATGAACACATAGATCAAAACATACCAGGAGGAATGATGGCCCTGCTCGCAAGCTTACAATCTATGAGGAAAAAGGGGAGACACAAAAGGTGAATGATAACAATTGCTTTCATTGTTCAGACCAGCCATAGTATAAGAATCAGGTGTTCATGTAATGCTGCATGCATCAGTTATTGGCCTAAGTACGTAATAGTACTGACACAGAGGGCTTAAATGCATAAAGCATGTGCAAATATGATGCAAGAAACCTGGTTCTGGCAGAAATTTTGAATGGCAACACGGATAGTTAGGTTAATGCATTGAGGTGGTAGGCCAGTCTGAACAAATGCATTTTTAGGGCACGCTTAAAACTGGGTAGGTTCTGATTATTGGGGATGCTAACCTCAGGTCATTAGCAGAATGGAGGGCATGAGTAGGGTGGTAGGATGAGATGAGAGTGGAGATGTAGGGTGGTGCTGAACAATGGAGTGCTTTGTGTCCTTAGCATTGTTCCTCAAATCCAGACAACAGATAATATAACCGAAGCACACATATTCAGCTCCAGCCAGCAACCAATCTCCATCATGGGCATCAGGATCTTGGCAACGATTCTCGCCCATCGACATCACCGCACCAACCCTCACACTGAATATGTGGCTTCTTGTTCTCCCTTTTCTATGATCAGTCCCCTCGATGAACAGAAATGTTCACACCTTGTCTTTTAAACATTTGCTGAAAAAAAATTCAAGAAGCCCAATCTCCATCTCGTCTGCCGGGTTGTGTATTAGGAATGCCGCTTGCAGAGAGGAGCAAAGACACACATGTCCCCACCAGATGCAGATAACATACTAATGTATGACTTATGTATACATGAGATCTAGCCTGCACATGTTACTCTGCTTAGTGTCACTGATGGCAATATTGATTTGTGAGGCTGAAAACATTCCAGGAGAGATTTGTGCACCTTAAACTCACAAGCAAAAAAAATAAAAATTTAATAAACACAACAATAAGATCGATGTATCAGTGCTTCATGTTGTAAAAAGTCCAAGACCATCTCCTCACATGAGGCAATGGTTACAAGCTTTTAATGCAAGTCTATGAGAGCCTTGTTTGGGCCTGGTTCTGGCTCCCATTGACTTACATTGAGTTGTGACTTCCAGATAACCCAACAAACACTGGAGCAATCCAGCAGATCATAACTTGCAGAAGACTGACCCACCAATAAAATATGAAGACTGCAGCTTGTAATTATATTAAGGGCAGGGAGCTTAGATTAGTTGCACCACTCCAACAGAAAATCAACTGGAGTGGTGCAGTAAGTGTGCACAACCATTCCTTTCTGCTAATGAAGCATGACTGTTCTCCTAGATTGATGCCACATCTGTCTCTCAATAGCAGAAAGGGTTGAGAAATGCTTACTATAGATACAACAGAATCCATGAGCATTTGGAACTGTCTTCAGAGCACCCATGAGAAAACACCCGTTGTATTAAAATTACTCGTTCTCAGCAATATTCATAATAACATCATACACAAAAAGTATGTGTAAACTGTTCTGGGTCTGATACTTAGTTCTACCAGTGTTTTTGCAGGGTCAAAAATGGTGACAAGCTCCCTTTCAGTTATACCACTGTAGCTTCTTACCATCACATGATCAGAAATGATGCTTATTAATAGGAAGTAAATGCTAACAATTTCCAATTGAATCCCTGCATGCATGAGTAATTCATACAAAAAGTATTTTTGGTAGATTTGTGTAACTTTTTATTGCAAAATAATAATACTCTTTTAGGTTTCTAACCATGTTTGTATTTGTTGCTCTCCGAGGTCCTTAAATTCTGATACCAAACTAAAATTTGCAGCATGAATTTTTAATTCTCTTGTTATATTATATAAGTTAAAAAAATATGTAGAGTCCTAGTAATAAATGATTTCAATGATTTTAAAATATAATGTAACTTTAGGATACATGTACAGATGTGGTCTTCCTCACCTTTTCGCTTGGCTCAACATATCTCAATTGTGTAGCATGAGATAACTAAGTCTTGTAAAAAAAATCTGATTGATAGTGTGTCACAACATGTCTACACCATAGGTGTCTATTTGTGGCCGCACACTTCTTGTGATGTGGATTGCAGTCTGACAACCGTTTTTCAAACATGTCATATTGTTCTGAATTTTTTTGTGATAAATTGGAGTCCATAACCAAATTTCATGAAAGGTAAACAGGGGCATATGTAGAAATTTTGCTACAGAATTCAAATGTAAAGAACATCTAAAATTCTCTCATAAGTCACATGGCCCAACATTAACAAATAATGCTATGAACGAAAAAATAAAGCTTTCACTCAACACTTCTTAAACACATATTGAGGTTTTAAAGGTGAAATCTCTGACAAATAACCTTTGCTAAATGCAGAAAAGTCAAGTCACTTCCTATCAAAGAAAAAATATCAGCCTACTTTGAATAGTCCAGGAGCATAAAAAAATCTACATTTTAAGAAAATTTTACTTTTTACCAACTTAACTGTCAGAAATAAAAAAAACAAATGACTCTTGCAAAGTATAATTTTAAGCCAGTGCCTCTACAAATTGATCTTATTGTTGCCTCTATGGACATTTTCTCAGTCATTATTGGTTTCAATAATTCGAATTTGCCAGGTTTGGTGAATTTTTCAAAAAAAAATACAATTTGCAGCAAACTTATTCACAGTGAATCTCAAGTAGTCCAGTTGCCTTTGATTGAGTTGTAGAATGTTTTGTTGTCCACCAAAAGGTATCCAATCTGTTTTATGGTTAATATAGTCTTAGGTGAAAGACATAAAGCGATAGAGAAAGATTTTGTAATGCAGGAAGGATGAGAAATGTGTGAAGTTGTAATTCCATAATCAGTTATACCGACACAGCTTCCACCTTCCACCTTCCATATCTCTCTACTTTCTTTTTCAACAATATTGCCTATTTCTATCCTATGAAATGTGCTGTGCACTCTGACCTCTATTCCTATACTGTAAAAGCTTAAAATGATGCTGCTTGGCCACCCCTCACTTTTAAACTGGCTGTGATAGACCCCCATGATTAGCTGTGCTAGATCATATAATGTGATAGCATTTTGGGAGGTTGACCTGTACAAATCGATTTGCATGCTGTTTGAACCAATTATCTCCTGTTTGTGTATATTGATTTTTTCACCTAAACTGCCCAGCATTTGATTTGCTGTACATTTTTTTATTTTTTCACGGTATTCTCTCTTTATTGTACACACATGTTTAGAATCTGGTGAAAATGTTCTTCCTCTACTTCTGTTATTTGTTAGGCATTGGCTTTTTGCTGGCCTTACAATTACTGGTCCAGCTAGTTGCATTCAGACTTACTATTGAATCAGTGTAGAGGACATCACCAACACTAAACCTTAAGGGTATGTGCACACATATAGAGCTCCTCTGCAGATTTTTCCGCAGCGGATATCATAAATCCGCAGGGGAAAACCGCTGCGGTTTTTACTGTGGATTTATCGCGTTTTCTATTGCGGATTCCGCTGCGGTTTTACATCTGCAGTTTTCTATTGGAGCAGATGTAAAAACGCTGCGGATTCCACAAAAAGAATTAACATGTTGGGGAAAATAAAACGCTGCATTACCGCACGTTTTTTTCCGCAGCATGGGCACAGCATTTTTGGTTTCCCAAACTCATGGGAAACTGCTGCGGATCCGCAGCTGCGGAAACGCTGTGGATCCGCAGCAAAATCCACATCGTGTGCACATAGCCTTACTCCCATGGAAGCTTCTCTTATTTTCCATTCTTTACATATGTGGGTAATCAAAATGGATTTTTTTCTTCCAGTTGGAAAACCCATCTTGTTCTCCTTCTGGTGAATAGCTTGTGAGAGATCTAATCCCTGTTCACAGTTGTTTCTTCTCAATAAGGCTTTGAAGAGTCCATGAAGTACAGGCTTTCTTTGACTGCTGTGTTCTTTCTCCAGAGGGATTTACTCAGGTGTTAAATTTATATTCAACAGTGTTAGAAAGGAAATAATGGGAATAAAGAGAAATTATTACTGTGTGGAGTAGACAAAATAATGATAGCTAAAATTCATATAATTTGGAATATGGTCTGAATATTTATGGTCTAATAATTTTTAGCAATATTATAATTTAAATAAAGAGTAAAATGATTTTTTTTAGAAAGAACAAAAATACAAAGCTTAATGAAAAAAAGCTTTTTGTTACATAAAACAACCTTCAGGTATAAGAAAAATACATATTATTGTTATTATATCATGTATGTCACCATTATTTCTAGAGTGCCTTTCATTATCACCAAAGTACATTATAGATGACAGGAGGCAAGTCCTGCTCTTAAATATGTTCAGCCATGAAGAAAACAATGCGAAAATCTAGTGGTAGGAAGGGACTATTCTTAAAACAATGCTAGCTTATATAAATGTAGAGGTGATCATACTTTTGCTAGGTTTGACACATTTTTGAAAAAAAAATTGTGGAAAATAATTTTTCCAAGAATTCCAGGTACTCCAGTTACCCTGAAAATATGTAAATATGTGTCTATCTCTCTAACCCTCTCTAGTGTCCAAGCCTTTCAATATCTTTAATTCAAATGCAGACTTAGTAATGTCAAAGTGACCCAACCCGGCAATAGCCAACAACTCATTTAATAACATAGTGCACTGACAAACTTTCCCCACTTTTTCTAAAAAAAAGTCCAAAAACTTGCCCTCTTAGTTATTTGTGATTGGACTGAGTGTTCTCTGTAGAACAGGGCCTCAGATGGTGTTAGAGGTGACATCATCCTGCAGTATGCAATGACTGAAGTGAGTGATGTGCCATACATTCCATATGACACTCGGCATTCTCCCCTCTAACATGCTTAAATGGAATTAGAGAGCTGGCTTTTGCTACTTCATCTGATAGCAGCATGATGTAGGCAATACAAAGCTGAATCCAAAGATGTATCACTTTGATTACAGGGTGCAGCCATTCTGACACAATCAGATCTTTTAGATTTAGAATGATGCAGAGCTGAGAAAGCTAATCCCACCCACACCAAGCTCTCCATGTACAAGTCAATAGACAGTGAGGTGCTTAGTCACCAGGAGTAGTCTGGTAATGTTTGTCTCTTAGTGATAAATCCTTCACATTATGTAAACAGAAGCAGGCACTTTGACAAGTGACACATCCCTGAATAATGTGTTTCAGGATTTATCTCCTGCTATCTTCAGATTACATAGCAAAATCCTGCTGACAAATTACCTTTAAAAAAGCAAAAAAATGCCAATTGTGGCCTTCACTTGGTAGTATTTCCTGGATGGATGGTGCCTTTGCTACTGCCAGCTAGCTGACAATGTTGTCAACTCAAATTAATCAATGCTTGCCAAAAAGGACATGATAAGAAATGCCAGTTAGGTAGATACATGTGCTTAATGAAAAATGTGTCAGCAGGAGTCACACTCGGACATGGGTAAGTACAGTAGACAACATCATATAAATAAGACAGGATGAAAAAGGGAAAGGAAGGGGGTGGGGGATGGGACACCTCCTGACACCAACCTGTGCTTGTACCTAAGCTTCCATAATGCCCTATGTGGGTCCTTCCCCCTGTCACCATCACATGCCTAGTCCCTGATTGTCACTTCTATATACCCTGGCTTGTGCACTGGCCAGTAAGGATGTTAACCTTGCCATTGCAGATGGTAACATACAGGGGAAATACAAACAGGGGACAGACAAAAAGGAAACTACTCAGCTTGGCTTGGCTTCTAAGCTTCACAACATCAGAGTAAATGGCACCAGGAGAGCGTTACTCCCACAGCAGCAATACCACTGTCACAGGTGAGCTCCACACACCAAGCTGGTCTGCTTAGAGCAAAAATTCTATAACCGATCAGCTGATTGATCATGTGACTATTTAAAGGGAGGTGGGAATGGTTACCAACTAACATCAGATGACCTGCCTAAAAGAGAGAGACTGACATTAACTCTTGCTGGACCAAAAGAAAAAAACATTTACATTTCAGCAGACCCAGAGCTGTCATGAATCCCTAATGATTCATGACAGCAGGCTTGCAGTATAAATGTGGTATATATGGATATTAAATTGGACTAGTAAAACAGGTGTGCTAAATCAGGCATGCAGTTAATTGTTTATATTTTTTCATTATTTCAACAAAATTTAATCCCTTTCCAGAACATAACAAAAAGTAAATGCTGGATAGGTACATGTTACATGACCAAAAATCCAGCATGTGCAAGAGGGTGCTGTATTAGTGTTGTGGCAGATGTAAAAATGTATTAGTAAAACAGGTATGTGAAAAAAAGTTTACAACACATGCTCACTTTATGAGTTAAGCCAGATGCAGTTAGGCTATATTCACACTTTGCGGATTTTGCTGCGGATCCGCAGCGGATTTGACCGCTGCGGATCCGCAGCAGTTTCCCATGAGTTTACATTTCAATGTAAACCTATGGGAAACAAAAAACGCTGTGCACATGCTGCAGAAAAATCCGCGCGGAAACGCTGCGGATTACATTCCGCAGCATGTCACTTCTTTTCTGCGGATTTTCACCTGCTCCAATAGAAAACTGCAGATGAAAATCCGCAGAAGAAAACGCAGTAAAAACCGCGATAAATCCGCAGTAAAAACCGCGATGGGTTTTCACTGCGGATTTTGCAATTCTGCTGCGGAAAAATCCGCAGTGGAATCTGCAGAGTGTGAACATAGCCTTAGGCTTCTTTCACACTTTCGTCTTCCAAATCTGCACAGGATCCATCAAGAAATTGAAATGATGGATCCTGTGCAGATTGTGGAAAACGTGTGCACTGGGCCCGTCTTTCTGACGGACCCGTCGAGCCTATGTGCACCTGTTGTGTATGCATCTTCGCAGTGGTTTTCCGCTGCAAATATGCATACACAACACAAACCAGGTTAAAAAAATAAAAAAATCACAGTATTCTCACCTACCGGCATTCCCGCGAAGCAACGCTCCTGGCAGCTGGTGTTCCTAGTAATACATTGTGAAATCTCGCGAGAAGTTGCAATGTATTACAAGGAAGTAACGCTAGCTGCCGGGAACATGTCAGAATATTGCGATTTTTTTAATTTTTTTTATTATTTTTAACATTATATTTTGTTACTGTTGATGCTGCATAGGCAGCATCAATGGTAAAAAGAGAAAGAGAGCGAGCGAGAGAATTTCCCTGATGGGAAATTCTTCCATGCATGCTCTCTTTGAAAAGGCGGGACCCGTCGCTGGATTCCTGCTTTTCACAGGCAGAAATGCATCCTGTGCCCATGGGCTACTATTGTAGCCAGTGACGGGCAGCGCAGGATGTATCGCTGACCGATTTTCTGGCTTGCAGAAAAAACGTTCCTCTGAACGTTTTCTCTGCCTGACGGACCGTTTTTTTATGCAGGATCCAGTGAAAGACGGATGAAATTGATGGCCATCCATCACAATCCGTAGCTAATACAAGTCTATGAGAAAATGCAGGATCCTGCCAATTTTTTTGCAGGATCCTGCATTCTCAAAAAATGATGGATCGTGATGGGAGTTGAAAGACAGAAGTGTGAATGAGGCCTTAAGTGTCGGTATTTTAGGGAACTTTTGGGCATTAAAAGAAAAAAACAATTATTCCCCCTTCATGAAAACAAATGTACAAGAAATGCAAAATCTCAGTACATTACCTTGTAAAAATCAAGTACTCCATCTGACATTGATTACAGATAATTTTTCTGGAAAAACAATTGTGCTATTTTGCTTCTGCTGTCTAGTGCATTAAAATGAAGAAAATACAAATGTGTAATTGTAATTCCAATGCATCAGGACAGATGCCAGCTATACCAAATTAGTAATCAATCACACATCATTTGGCACTGCTACTAGTACTTCTATCTTTCTCTCTATCTATAAATGGTATCTATGTATTATTGAAAGATTAATATTTATTTATTTTACTTATTTACTCCCCCTTAACAAGTCTGTATAATCCAGTCCCGGAAAAAACAGCATTGGTGTCATCAGTGTTTTGGATCAGTGTGTCATCAGTGTGCCATCCGTAATTTTTCCAGTATGGATAAAGAAAGAATTAAATTACAAAGCTTCTCCTATACTTTGCCATGTTAAACATGTACAGCAAATAGACAACACACGGAAGGCACGCGGATGCCATCAGTGAGCTGTACGTGTTTTTAACTGACCCATACACTTGTATTGGCCCTTGTCATCCGGCTTTCCAGAAAACAAAGCACATATCACCTTGTGGTCACATGGACACAAAGTCCATGTAAAAATGAGGACATGAGCACAGTAGTATAGGTTAAAATGGGTATTTGGGGAAAAAAACAGAGTGAAGGGGCCTTCACTATTTATAGTCATCTGCATCGCTGTCCTTATTGGGACTCACAATCTAATTTCCCTATCACTATGTCTTTAAAGTGGGAAAGGAAACTGGATTACTTGGAGGAAACCCACACCGTGCCGTGTCGGCGAGAACATACAAACTCCTTGCAGATGTTGTGCTTGGTGGGATTTGAACCCAGGACCCCAGTGCTGCAAAAACAGCACTTCTAACCACTGGGCCAACGTGCTGCCCATTACTCCTATTTTCTATGTGCTGCAGTTGTACAACACACTATTGTCTAAAATATTTGTCCATTGTTTTAGAGCTTTCTTTTCTGAGCTGTGACATCCTCTTATTATCCAAAATTCCAACCCTGAAATGGCTGCTGAATTCCATACCTTGGCATTTGTACAAGCTCTGATAATGCCTCCTGATTGGCTGCACTATAGAAGCAGTCACACCTGAGATCATGTAAGCCTTCTATGTCTGACACAATCTCTGCAATGTAGGAATTGAATAGAAAATTGTTTGAAATCACCAGGACCTGAGAATTTCATAAAATTCACAATGAATTCAATTCAAATTACTTATCTCTCTATGAATGTAATCATGATAAAGTCATATCTCAGTGAATAAGTGCTAACATTACAAATAACGTTATAATAAAGCATACATTATTTTAGAACTGTTTTATTTATCCTATTGAAGTGTCCATATGTTCAGCTAAGTTGATTTTACAGTATTATATGTCAAGTCAGAATTTATTGATTTTATACTTTTATTCTCAGATTTATAGGCGCTGCTGGCTAGTGTTTAAGAAGGCTTCAAGTAAGGGACCAAGAAGGCTAGAAAAATTTCCAGATGAAAAAGCTGCCTATTTTAGAACATTTCATAAAGTAAGTTTCTATTAAAGTAAAGGTTCATGTTTTTTATGCATAATATATTCTGTAATCAGCTGGAAGCCAATGCTCTAAATTACACTATAATTTACCAAAAATAGATTTCATTTAGATCTATCATTTTATATTAAAATATGGTTAAATATATTTTTTTTACAATTTATTGCTTAAAGGGAACCTGTCACCTGAATTTGGCGGGACTGGTTTTGGGTCATATGGGCGGAGTTTTTGGGTGTTTGATTCACCCTTTCCTTACCTGCTGGCTGCATGCTGGCCGCAATATTGGATTGAAGTTCATGCTGTGTCCTCCGTAGTACATGCCTGCGCAAGGCAAGATTGTCTTGCGCAGGCGTGTATTACGGAAAGACACAGCATGAACTTCAACCCAATATTGTGGCCAGCATGCAGCCAGCGGGTAAGGAAAGGGTGAATCAAACATCCGAAAACCCCGCCCATATGACCACAAACCTGTCCCGCCAAATTCAGGTGACAGGTTCCCTTTAATTTCATCATTTCAGGCTGTGAAATTAGGGTTTCAGTAAATAATGTGATTCAGAGATATAGTGAATCTGACTTAGTCTTATACCTATATAGTGTACGTAGTTAAATGTCTAAGGTACCGTATATTACTCATGTTTATGAGTCGAAGGTAAAGTCACATATTCAATCACAATGTTTTATGCTACAAATTTTGCTACAAATGTACTGTAGTAATTTTTGTCTAAAAATAATAAAACCTGCAATTCTTAAATTAAATTTACAACTGCTTTCATGGTTTGTTTTTAATCTTGGTACTAGAATGGTTGCTGTTAAGACCACCTACTACAGTAATTTTCTAAGAGGCCCTTTTATCCATACTAAACATGTTCAATCAAAGTTCAATATCTAAGTATTTATTGAACTTTCCGGGCCTATACTGCTGAGAGACACCCGTGACATTTCCTTGTTCCATTTTTGACATGCACAGTCTTGCCTTGGAGAACGTACATTGATTCATTTCATTCTACCCAGTGCCATTTCATACATTTACCCACATAAATACAAATAGTGATCCTGCATTTATAACACTGACTCTGATCTGAAGTGTTCATGTTGCCATGATAATTTCTCAGTAGTATAGCTCCAGAGAAGACTTGGTTTTCTGTGACTTTCATCAATTAGTTTTCAATTTGTTTGGTAGCTTTCATTCAACAAGGGCATGCTATTGTGCATGATAGAAATAATTACAAGGTTTGTCTTGAATCAGATTGGAAAATAATTTATAGGCTTATTCTGGGTCTAATTATGTTAAAGGGGTATTCCCATCTCCAAGATCCTATCCCAATATGTAGTAGGTGTATCAATAATAATATTAGGAAATACCTTCATTTAGAAAAGTAGTAGAGTTCTTCTGATAAGCTATGTCACTTACCCCATGTGCAGGGCATTGCAGTAGCTAAGTTATCCATGGTTATGACCACATACAACTAACTGGCACTATATGAGTGGTTGTACCTGTGGCACCCCTAGGGGTATTTGCCACAAAAATAGTTACTGACAGTAAATACAAATACTAAATTAGCAAGACTGCACTACCACCTCCGGCCAGAAGGGGGAGCTCCAGAGACTCCCCTTGATCCATTCTGGTCTGAGAGAAGAAATGGCAGTTGGGCCAAGGAGCTGAAAGTGAGAGGTCATACAGTTGAATATCTAACAGCCCTGTGACTGTTACCAGGCCTAAATCACCGGCCTGAGGAGAAGAGGGATAGAGAAAAAGGACATTGTGAGAACCGGGTAGCATTAATCACTACCCAGAACAGGCGCAAAGACGGATACCGGATCCGTGGCTGTATTCATTATATATAATACAGCAACCGGAAAAACGTGAGGTGATATCAGCTTCACTAGGGCCGGACGCAGCAACAGACACAGAGTTCAGCGGTACTCCCAGAGGGGGTAAACCGATAAAAGGACTCGGGTTGCCCGTCGAACCAGGACCCGGAGGGGACAGATTGGGCCAGCAGCCAGTTCACATACAGCAGCAGGGCCACACAGAAATTGCGCACAATAAGAGGCGAAGACCCCGGCAGGGTCAAAGTAACTCAGAGTTCCCATACAGACTCCGGTGACAGGACTGGTTGTAAATCCTTTTATGTTAAAGTAAACTGGTTATACGTTTCAGTGCCTCAGACTTTCATTTGGACAATAGCTATCTATCCAGGATCAGGATCATCACCCCTGAGAGAACCTGCTGCTGATCAAGTAAGTGCCTGCTCCCTCACGATACCCCTTACACTGTGCATTGCCTGAGGCTACAGCACCGGGTCAAGCCACCCGTGACATCCCCCTCAAGAGACAGACTCCATTGGTCCGGTGCTGGGTATCCCGGTCTCCTGGGCGTCACAATTGGCGTCACGAACAGGATCTAGCCAGCCCGTATACCGGGTATTGTGTGCCGTGATTGGAGCCCAAAACTGTGAAAACTGGGATGAAAAATCTTGAAAATTGACTTTATTAAAGAAAAATCCATTCCCCATTGAAAACTATTGAAAGTGACTTTTCCCCATTGGTTATAATGGAGTAAAGATGGCCGCCATCCCCTGAGGTAATCACTTCATAACTGTTAGGCACGAGACTGTTAATTGAGCTACGCCATCACCTGAGCCCCAGTCTAACTGAAAAACTTCAGAATCCGCCATTACAGAGCGCGGTGGGTGGGAGCAGCAGGGGGCGTGTCATTGTGGGCGGCACCAAGCTGAGCGCTCTGACATCAGAGCAAGGGGAAAATCGATCCTGCTGCACAGCAGAACGAATCTACACTATCCCGACGGAAGCGGAGGACCGGAAGGGTCCGGATTAACTAAGGGGGCACAGTATGTCGCAGCACGGAGACGCCGCAGCACTCGGCCACGCTAATGCAGCTGAAAGACAGAGTGTCAATAGAGAGTCCGGCAGCGCAGCGGTGCAAGGAGTGGCGCCCATCATGCCGGTGCTGATGCCATATACCCCGGGTGGCCCATGGCTTCCAATGTATGAAGGTGAGCCTAATACCCTTGACGATTTCAGAGAAAAGATGCTGGCCCATTTTGACATGTTCCCTGTGGGTGAAGTTCAGCGTGTTAGTCTCCTGATGATGCAGTTAAGTGGCCATGCTAAGCGAGAAGTCACAGCATGGGCAGCTGATCTAAAAGGCACTGTTGAACGCATATTTGCTGGATTAAAAGCTACATTTGAAACCACGGCCAGCAGCAAAGCTAAAATACGATTCTTTAGTTGCAAACAAAAAGCTAATGAGGGCGTGAGAGACTTTGCCTTAAACCTGCAGGAAGCCCTTAAATCACTTACACTGGCTGAACCCATTTTTAACACCGGAGCGGATAAACTGCTAAGAGATCAATTTATTGAGGGACTCTACACCCCTTCTCACCGGGGGCATGTGAGCATGCTTGTTTTTAAGAACCCTGAATTGACATTTGCCCAATTAAAGGAGAGCGCTATACGTCTCCAGCTGGCAGAGGCACCTCGGGATCAGGATCCTGCGCAACCCATGGCAGAGGCACCTCAACAACAGGGAGTGCCAGTGACATCAGCTATGTCTGGGGCCATTGCTAAGCCCCTGGGGCCCAGTACTAATGAGGCTCTTCAACAAAAGCTTGACTCTTTAGCTGATGTTGTTGCTTCAATGGCTAAAACCATGCAGGAGATGAGAGGACACAAGATGGAGTTGGCAAACTGTAGAGAGGATGTTCCATGGATGAGACCCCGGAGATACCCGACATGGAGAGGACGACCCCGCGACCGCTACCAACCGGATGGACAGCCCATTTGCCGCCGTTGCCAGCAGCCGGGCCACTTTGCACGAGATTGTGATTTAAACGGGAATCCCCTGGGAATGCGGGCCGCTTCGCAGGAATGAACTTTCAAGGCCCAACACCCTGGCACGACAGGTACATCGGAGGACGACCCATTATCCCTATCGTGCTGGACGGAATTCCCCTCAACGCTTTGCTGGACACAGGTTCCCAGATTTCATCTATACCGTATATCCTTTATAAGAGGTACTGGGCTGATGCAGATATTGATAAAGGGCCCTCTGATGTTGAACTAGATACATGGGCCAGTAATGGTAAGTTGGTACCGAAACTAGGATTCAGGGAGATGACCATAAAGATTGGTAAAGTAGAACTGAAGAAACAGGGTATAATTGTTGTTGATGTTGACCGGCGGAACTGTGAACCAACTGTATTGATAGGAATGAATGTGTTAGAGAACTGCTTTTCCGAAGTCATTTCTGTCTTACATCAAATTGCTGAAACTGCCCAATCCTGCCAGCAGAGAGTTCTCCGGAGGGAAATAAAAGTATTGATGTTAAGGCAACAGGTAGAAGTTGCAGGTGGAGAAATCGGCAGTGTGAGGGTAAGTGATCCAACGTCTATTGTAATCCCACCAAAAACAGAAATGCTGGTATGGTGTAGAGCAGCCATTGGTACTAAGGGACGAGATTATCAAGCCTTAATAGAACCAGTGTACACCGACAGCAGGCCCACTATACTCACAGCATGAGGGATAGTCGAGGTACACCGGGGACGAGTGCCGGTACGACTTTTGAACTGTGGAGAGGAAGAGGTCACTTTGCCAAGGTATGCTACAATGGCAAAGCTATATACTGTTGACAACAATGCCATCACAACCATTGAGCCCTTAGAACCAACCTGTCAGGTGGAAGGCAATGGCTCAGATGGAGAAATGGAGGATTGGTGCCAACAGCTACACGTGGGCATAAATTCAACACCTACCCATCAAAAACAAGGGGTGTATAGGCTAGTGACGTAATATGAACAAGTCTTCAGTAAACACCCATTGGACTTCGGACGGATAGAAGGGGTAGAACACACAATCCCCACAGGTGACCATCCCCCAATAAAAGAAAGATATAGACCCATACCGCCCGCTCACTATCAATGTGCAAAAGATATGCTGAGGGAAATGAAACAGGCCGGGGTAATAAGAGACAGCTGTAGCCCCTGGGCGGCCCCTCTAGTGATTGTCAAAAAAAAGGACGGAACCATGAGAATGTGCGTAGACTACCGGAAGATTAATAACATCACCCATAAAGACGCCTACCCCTTGCCTAGGATAGAAGAGTCCTTAACTGCTTTGAAATCTGCTAATTATTTTTCCACCTTAGACTTAACAAGCGGGTATTGGCAAGTCCCTGTGGCTGAGAGAGATAAGGAAAAGACGGCATTCACCACACCAATGGGTCCATGTGAATTTAATCGCATGCCGTTCGGACTCTGCAACGCATCCGGTACCTTCCAGCGGCTGATGGAATGCTGCCTCGGACACAAGAACTTCGAGACCGTCCTCCTGTACCTAGATGATGTGATCGTCTACTCAAAGACTTACGAACAACATTTAATAGACCTGGCAGAAGTGTTCGAAGCCTTATCCAGGTATGGCATGAAAGTCAAGCCATCCAAATGTCACCTTCTCAAGCCAAAGGTACAGTACCTGGGACACATCGTGAGTTCGGAGGGAGTAGCACCAGATCCCGAGAAAATAAGCGCCATAAGGGATTGGCCAAGACCTACCAGCGCAAAAGAAGTGAGACAATTCCTGGGATTGGTGGGTTACTATCGCAGATTTATAAAAGGATTTACCAAGTTGGCAGCACCCTTGCAAGACACCTTGGTAGGGCAGACGAAGAAACCTTCAAACCGAAACCCTCCTTTTCAGTGGAACGACGAAAGGGAAGACTCCTTTGAACAACTAAAGAAGGCACTAACCGGAGAAGAGGTTCTGGCATACCCAGATTACCATAAACCTTTCATCCTCTACACCGATGCCAGTAATGTGGGACTAGGAGCGGTGCTGTCACAAAAGCAAGAAGGTCGGGAGAAAGTCATCGCCTTTGCAAGTAGAAAGCTCCGGCCTACTGAAAGAAATTCAGAAAATTACAGCTCCTTCAAATTGGAACTACTGGCAGTAGTTTGGGCTGTGACGGAGCGTTTCAAACACTATCTGGCCGCTGCAGAATTTATTGTCTATACTGACAACAATCCGTTGACCCACCTGGACACAGCCAAATTAGGTGCGTTAGAACAGCGATGGATAGCCCGGTTATCTAATTACAACTTCATAATCAAGTATCGAGCAGGTCGCAAGAATGGAAATGCCGATGCCCTATCCCGGATGCCACACTTGAGAGATGTAGAAGAGGAAACGGGGGAGCTTGAAGAAATTGAACTACCAGCCTTCCATCGTCCCAAGGCAAAACATCATCAGTCAAGTACCTATCAGAAACAACAAGAGGTGAATTTTAATCCGTTAGCACACCATAGATGGGCTGACACCCAAGACAGCAATCCGGCTGTGAGGTTGGTGAAGGAACTGTTGACTGAGCAAAGTGCATATCCCTATGAGGATGCCCCAGAAGAGACCCATCAACTCTGGAAAGAGAGAGGCAAAATGTTCCTGTATCAAGGGAAGCTCTGTAGAAGATACACCAATCCGAAAACACATGAATTGGTTTGGCAGATTATTGTGCCTAAACAAGATGTGAAGATGGTCCTCGAAGCTTACCATAATGGTGCTGGTCACTTCGGTTGGAAAAAGTTAGAAGTACTTCTAAGAGAAAGATTTTATTGGGTCGGGATGAGAAAATCAATCGAACAGTGGTGCAGAAATTGTGGCCCGTGTAACCTCAGAAGAAACGATCAAAAGAACCAAAGAGCACCACTGCAGCCCATAATCACCAAACAACCACTTGAACTTGTAGCCATGGACCACGTGAAGTTGACACCAAGCCGGTCCGGCTATGTCTATGCCTTGACCATCGTGGACCATTATTCACGTTTCTTGGTAGTAGTACCCGTAAAAGATCTGACAGCAAAAACAGCAGCCAAAGCGTTCCAAACGTACTTTTGTAGACCCCATGGATATCCGGAACAGGTTCTCACCGACCAAGGTACAGCCTTTGAATCAGAGATCTTCAGAGAATTCTGTAATATGTATGGTTGCAAAAAGATCCGGACGACGGCCTATCATCCACAAACAAACGGCTTATGCGAGAAGATGAACCATATTGTAATAGACCTACTAAAGACTTTACCTGAGACAGAAAGGAATCAATGGCCAGAGAAATTGCCTGACTTGGTGGATCTGTATAATCATGTCCCGGTGAGCTCCACCAACTGCACCCCAGCTTACCTTATGCGTGCAAGACCCGGCCAATTACCAATCGATCTAGAAATGGGAATTCTGAAACCAGACGCAGAAGTTCAAGACTCCAATTGGGATATCATACGGCAAAAGCAGTATCGCCAAGTGCAAGAGAGTGTGGAAAGAAGCCTTCAGCAAACTAGAGAAAGACAAGAGCGAACTTTCAACCAGAATGCTCTAGCGACCCCATTAAGACCGGGTGACCAAGTGCTCAAGAGAAATCATCGAACCAATAAACTGGACAATCAGTGGGAAGCCGTACCCTACACAGTTTTACCAACAAGAGTGGATAATCCTAAAATGTGTCTCATTAGCAAAAACGGAGGCTTAACATCTGTACTAGTGTCAAGAGACAATCTTAAATTATGTCCGGAAGCATTGAAAGAGCCAGACGTTGTCCAGCCAGAACCAGAAGTTATTCAACCCATACAGGTTCAACCAGTAAAGGAAAAAGAAGAGGAAGTGTATCACACCTGTATAGGAGACTTTCCCAAAACCCTACTAACATACCATGGTGCAGTAGTGGTTCCCATGGTGGCCTTTTACCCAACACCGAACCCAATACCAGAAGTCCCAAGACAGGAAGAGGCTGACCCCGTACTACAGGAGGTTCCAGGCCAGGAAGAACAGATTCCTGTTCAGAGTAATCCCATTCACGGTGGACTTGCCAACTCCATAGTTATGGAATTATCTTTAGCAGAGCAGGCAGATACTACATCCGCAGTAGACAGTAGTACACCACATGAAGAGACACCGCTATTACGTAGATCACAGCGTAGTACCCAGGGTCAATTACCGGCCAGGTATGCAGATTACCAACTATAAAGCTCATAATGTGAATTGTATATATGTTATGCCGTATATAGTTAAACAGAAAATGTAGTATAGTCATTGCTATCAGTCTGCAACGTTTAAGCCCAGTGCCTACAGAGACTTGTCTGTATGAACTTATTGCATATTCTTGAACTTTTTATCAGCCCGGAGGCACTAAATCAAAGCTCCGGAAAGACTGCTTTTTGAACTTTGCTTTTTGCTCTTTTTGAACTTTCTTTAGACTTTATATTGATAACTCCGTTGGAAAAATGGAACTAAATTCCTGGACACTAAGTACAGTGCCGTTCCTAATACCTTCAAGGATAGAACTGTATTAATGGACGCTATTTGAAGTGACTTTTTACAGAACTCTATTTTTGTTTCCTTGAGTGGTTTTTGTAACTTTTCATTTTTAAGACTGTACATATTAATTGTTATTTCAAAATGTTATTGTCCCACAGTCCCGGAGTACTGTTCTTAACTAAGGGGGAATGTGGCACCCCTAGGGGTATTTGCCACAAAAATAGTTACTGACAGTAAATACAAATACTAAATTAGCAAGACTGCACTACCACCTCCGGCCAGAAGGGGGAGCTCCAGAGACTCCCCTTGATCCATTCTGGTCTGAGAGAAGAAATGGCAGTTGGGCCAAGGAGCTGAAAGTGAGAGGTCATACAGTTGAATATCTAACAGCCCTGTGACTGTTACCAGGCCTAAATCACCGGCCTGAGGAGAAGAGGGATAGAGAAAAAGGACATTGTGAGAACCGGGTAGCATTAATCACTACCCAGAACAGGCGCAAAGACGGATACCGGATCCGTGGCTGTATTCATTATATATAATACAGCAACCGGAAAAACGTGAGGTGATATCAGCTTCACTAGGGCCGGACGCAGCAACAGACACAGAGTTCAGCGGTACTCCCAGAGGGGGTAAACCGATAAAAGGACTCGGGTTGCCCGTCGAACCAGGACCCGGAGGGGACAGATTGGGCCTGCAGCCAGTTCACATACAGCAGCAGGGCCACACAGAAATTGCGCACAATAAGAGGCGAAGACCCCGGCAGGGTCAAAGTAACTCAGAGTTCCCATACAGACTCCGGTGACAGGACTGGTTGTAAATCCTTTTATGTTAAAGTAAACTGGTTAAACGTTTCAGTGCCTCAGACTTTCATTTGGACAATAGCTATCTATCCAGGATCAGGATCATCACCCCTGAGAGAACCTGCTGCTGATCAAGTAAGTGCCTGCTCCCTCACGATACCCCTTACACTGTGCATTGCCTGAGGCTACAGCACCGGGTCAAGCCACCCGTGACATCCCCCTCAAGAGACAGACTCCATTGGTCCGGTGCTGGGTATCCCGGTCTCCTGGGGTTCACATACCTAACCTATTGTACATAGGGTAAGCAACATAGCTTATCAGAAGAGCCATACTACACTTATAATTGGAGGTATTTGCCAAGATTATTATTATTATTATTATTATTATTATTATTATTACACATACCAAATATTTATATAGGATTTTGTAAATGGGAATACCATTTTAAACTTAAAATCAGTTTACTTATTTCTGCTGCAAATGTGTTATATTCTGCCCTACTCAGTTTTTGCAGGTGTCTACCGGTGCGCCGTATAAGTGCTACCTAGATTGTGGGACTGGGTTTTTACTTTGGGAAATGTGACAAAGCACCACTCCAGACTATGCAACCTGTATGATGATGCTTTATGCTTTTTTATTATTTTCCGCTTCCGGTAAAGTTTTTGCTTGACTGAAAATGTATGTAGTAGTATCACAAATGCTAAATGGGTGACTGATTGGTTGTCCATCTGTTTACAGGTAATATCGCATGTCCATGACTATCCTACCACAGCTTAACAAAAAATACAACTTTTTTTATAACTTAAAGTTGGAATTTTGATGACTAAGTGCTGTATAATTTTAATTGATGCCCTATTAGTTAAATATTATACAGATGTATTATTTATGAACTGAACTGTTGTGTTATGGTTAGTGAATGACTAAAGGGTGACCAATCAGTTGCTCATCTATTGCAAGTAGAGATCTTATGTCCATGAAAAGCTTTATATAGCCCAACAATATAGCATTATACTGAACTAGGTAAAATATTCATAGTTTATACATACATCTAGTAAACCTGAATGAGCAAATGTTGCATATTTGTAGGCCAGTCTCAATGATGTGTGTGCTGGAGTAAGATGAGCCTAATTCATTGAGAGACGCATGCAACATAATGAATTAGGCACATCTCACATCTGGCCTGTGCTTCTCCGGAAATGTTACTCAAGTCAGGGGCTAAAGTACATTTCTGGTGTAAGATACACCACTAATGTGGAATAACTTCTGACAAGTTAGTTGGGTGGGCTTCACTGCGTCTCATCCAGCCCAAGCTTTTCCCATTTTGTCAGAGCTTGATGAGACAAATGGCAAAAGCATTGTGTGCCAGAATTCTGGCACAAACATTTTGATGAATTAGGCCCACAATGTGTTCAATTGTTCTATATTATAGAATGCACATTTTAGAGGTGTATACTCTCTTTAATCTGTCATTGAGGGATTGTCTGTTTTGTGTTTGTTTTTGTTCTGTGTTCTGCTGTATACAGTTATTTCTATATATAGTTGAAAATGTATGTGGTAGTATTAGCCATATACTAAATGGATGAGTGATCGGTTGTCCTTCTCTTGATGAATGTCATGTCCTAAATTAGCCTATCAAAAAAATAAAAATAAAGATGAGCAAACTTATATGAGTGCAATTGAACTCAACTTGAATTTTACAAAACATTGCATTCTCCAGAATACTATATATTTTTTGCAATTTGCTTTGTGCAAATTCAGGAAAATAGCGACTCTAGAGGGCTGGCAAAAAAATAAAAAAATCACTTACCTCTCTTCTTACCTGTCCCATCATTTCACAGCCTGTCATCAGGTCCTCTGCACCTCTTCTTTTCACCTTCCCTCATTCCCTCTTCTTCAGCTTGCTTTGCTATAGGCCATGGCTTCTAGCATGAGTTGGCCTCTGACATACCTGTGCACCATTCCTTCATGCACATGTCATGACGTCACATTGTACATCCCCCAATATATTGATTAGGCCTTGGGTAAAGCATGTTGCAGCGTCATGACATCACGAGGGTTGGGTGTGCAGCCATTTCAGAAGCCTACTCATGGTGGAAGCCACAGTACAGAGTGAAACACGCCAAAGAACTGGTCTAAGGCTAATAGAAGAAATGGATGATAGGGGCGGTGGGACAGGTGAGCACTAAAGAGAGTGGTGAGAAGAATATTAATTGTTATTTCTACTTAATATGTTTATTATGCTCTGTGGTCTGTAGAGACGCCAAAGCATAATAAGGAACATTCTGTTAGGGGTCGAGTTCCCACCTCTGCACAAGGGAATCTCAAACCATCTCCACTGCGGTCTCCCATTCTTCTCCTGCCGCAGTGGAGCCTGCTTAGCAGAGACGTTGGACCCAGCGTCTTGCTCAGTCTCACTCTGTGCAAAGGGTTACTGATGCTTTTCCAGCTCCTGCCATTGAAGCTAGTGCTGGGCAGCGGCAAGCAGATGCTTTTGGGACTAAGTCCTGCTTTTCCCCTTCTGAGCATTCCCGGGGTAAGATATCTCATTGGAGATCAAGGGTCACTTGCTTAAATACTGCAGCAAGACTCATTGGTTCTCCAGGAAGGTCCTGAAGTTGCTCAGGCTCTGTGGCAGCCTCTCATTGGTCCTACTAGGAAGGTCCTGTACTTGCTGCAGCTATAAAAGGTTCACATGGCTGCATGGCCATGCGCTAGTATCAATCCAAGTATGTGCTTTGCATCAGTGTGGTTATGTGTGCCATAGGGCCCTGATAGTTATTGGTAGGAACAGTCACTAACCCATAACTGCTAGAAGGTTAAGCTTGGTATGGGATGATCTAGGCAGCTTTACAGAGTGATGGTTTTAAAACTATTTTGGACCCAATGTTAAAAGAATAGAGTGAGCAACCCTTTAATTTTAATTTTTTTCATTGTGATATGCCTTAGAAACTTGTAGCAGCTTGAGTCACTATGCAATATTTATCTTGGTTCCTATTTTGTATATTTTCTGATAAATAGGTGTCATTAAACTTGTATGTAAATGTTCATATACATTTATTACAGAATTTTTACTATTACCCACTGTTTAAATTAGGTTCAAACATTTAACTTTTTCACTTATAAATAGAAATCACATTATAAAATATGATTCATTATTACTATATTCTTTATCGATACTTTACTGCAAATGTAGATTTGATGATGATTTATTCGTAATGATTAATAGAAAATAAAAAACAAAGAAAAAATTAATTTTTACTCTACTGTTTATAATTATTGACAATTTCTTTATTTTTTTTCCTAGAGGAACTTTTGACAATAATTTCAGTCATTTTTTAAGTCTCATCACATTTACTATATTGGATTGAGGTTCTTTATTTCTCTGAAAAAAGTGCATTTTTAATTTTAGGGTCACCTTCCTAATCCTAGACCTTGATAAGCCTTCCAGCAGACAGATATTGTGTAATTCTTTTTGGTATATCATATATTCATAACATTCTTTCACAGTTGCTATTGGTCTGTTTCTGAATTTACATCAATATGCATTTATAACTCAGTCATTTGTTCCAGTGACCTGTCGTTATAGGGTTAAATACTTGATATTAGTGTTTAAATCTGCTCTTACACAGTGCATTATAAAATTGTGTATATGTCTTGAAAAGTTAACAGCTATGCAAAACCCATATTACATTTCACAGTGATGCACCAAACTTTCTCATAAGATCTGTATACAAGGGCAGATTTCTTATCTAAACAAGTACTGAATTACAATATTACATGTCAATTTGGTTCTCATTTTGCTGTAATTATATGAAGCAATCATCACCAGTACTATATGTGACAGATGAATCATTACAGTGATTCTTTGCATAAAGTTTTATCATTGAAGCCAAACACAGTGCTATTCACACAGGTTGTAAGCTACTGATAAATGCTGATTGTATTTGCTTAAAGAATGGGATTGATCGGTAGGTAGCCATGTTTACATTGTTGATATGGAATTTTTGTCCACGTGATCATTGGCTTTAGTAAAAGGGCCTTTACTCACAAGACTGGATAGCTGAAGGCCCCCATACACATTAGATTTTCAGCCCAACTTGCTGTTATTACTTAGTTCCACCATTAGTCTAATGTGTATGGAAGACCTGGACAACTGATTGGGAAATGTTAATCTGGTATTGTATGTGCAAATTCGTGCTGTGGGTAGCTTTGCTTCATAAAGCTTCTCTCATAGAGAACACAGAAGAGCTTAGCCAAATTTCCGTGTATTAGAAAATTGGCCTAGATGGGTGGTGACCAAAGCATTGTTCAGTTGACAATCATTTATTGTGTATGGCCAGCTTATGTATTGTTGTTTACAAGTATCTTTGTCTCTCAATTAACTAACCAACAGTCATGTCAAGTATTTAAAATGTTTTTATTGGAACAAAAATTAAAAAGGTAAAAATTTTTCAAAACAGTTGACTGTCCACTGACTTATAGTAAACATCGATGTTGCTGCTATTCCACAAGTTAGTGTAAATGCTGCAGGAGTCCATATACAGTTGTGCTGCCACCAATTTGTCACGATTCACACCGTGACCGTTACCCCTACGTCACAGATCGGGGTGACTTTAGGCCAACAGACGGCTATCACATGTGCAGGGGGCTTATCTTAGTTATCCCTCCACTGCTAACAATGTGATGAAACAACACACACAAGGCTATTGACCTCTTAGTTTACAGCAGGGGCTTATTTTAGGTATCCCACTGCTCTTCACTATACCACGAACTGCAGGGATTTATGTATATCCCGCTTACAGTTCCACTTAACACTTGCAGCTCTCTGGCGCCCCCCTTACTCTCAGGTCAGAGTAGGTACTGCACCCTGGGTAATTAGTCGCCAGACAGGCTGCCTGCTATGTACTGGCTATTGGGAACGCTGCAGCGACGCGATAAACTACTCCCACTCAGGCAGGAACCATAATTATCAACGCCGCAGTCGCTACAACATCACCCAAAAGCCTGCACACTATCGCTGCCACCAGCTTCGATTAGACGGGTCCGAAGCTAACCCAAAAACAGTAGCGTAATTCCCTTCAGGAGACTTAGGGTACGTTTTTAGAGCATGGAGAAAGAACTAGTATTAAATAATATACTCCGTAAAGTTTAGGCAGTGCTTTATCAAAATATTTTACAAAGATGTTACAAATGAGACAATTGCAAATATGTACAAGGTAATTATAACATAAAGGGATTACAGGAGAGAAGATAACACTCACATGTTCTCAGTTCATTGCAGTTCAGGCAACCAGGCTAGTGGGGGGGGGTTCCATCTGTCCCAGTGTATCTTCAGATCAGACTCACATGTTCTTCCAACAGCAGAGTGACTGCTGGGATCTGGCCAGACAGTTATAGCTGCAGCCTGTGACATCCCAGAAAGGGGTTGGATCACCTCGTCCCTCCTACCTCTTCAGTTAACTAATTTTACCCTAACTTTTATCTAATGTCCGTAATTCCGCTACAGAATATGTCATAGATATAACAAACCCAGCATTCATCTCGTATTAACATGGGCATTCTAATGAGATCAAATATGTCCTATCTGTGATACATATTTACAGAGAAATCCCTACTTCTTTACCAGATGGAGTTAGAAGCCTGTGTTTAGAGTGATGGATAGATCCACTGAGGGAGATTAAGAATATATATTTTCAAGTTCTTAACTTAAATGGTTTGCCTAATATCTTACAATAACAGAACAAAGGACTTTCATGGATTTCTGGAAACTCCTAGACACTTCTAAACCATTCTCTGCTAGAGGAAGATTCTAGCCTGGTCGTAAAAATTCCATTCGGCAATAAAACTCTCTTCCCCCATACCTTGGAAAGGAAAGCTCTTGACTGAGTGAAAGGGAAGGGGGGCTTTTTTAGCCCGCAGCCTGGCTAACAAGAGAAACTCAACTTATATGATATTTCATACCATATCGTGACACATACCCCAGCAGAATTTTTGCTTTCTTGGTCTTTTTTCAGAGAATATGAATGATAACACCAAAACTTTTTCTACACTCATGATTATTGGTTGGGTGAAGCCATTTATTGTCAAACTAATGTGTTTTCTCTTTTTAAATCATAATTACAACGCAAAACATCCAAATGACCCTGATCAAAAGTTTACATAACCTGGTGATTTTGGCTTGATAACTAGTGCTGAGCGATACCTTCCGATATCCAAAAGTATCGGTATCGGATTGGATCGGCCGATATTCAAAAAATATCGGATATCGCCGATACCCGATACCAATCCAAGTCAATGGGACCAAAATATCGGAATTAAAATAAACCCTTTCTTTCCTTGTAGGTTAATTCTACATGAAGGAAAACAACTAAGAATAATGTAGGCTGTATTGGGGGAGGTGGAGGAGACATTAAAGACATAGGGGTTTAGCCCAATCAAATGGAATAGCAGGAATTCATTTTTTTTAAAGACATTCGGAGTTACAAAGCTATTGACTATGTTAAGATTTTTTATATTTTGTCAGATATTTATGTTTCACTACTTCCATGCTGTTCACCATCTTTTTAACTTCTCCCACACTTTCTTCTTCATCATCCTCAGCAGCGTCATCTTTTCCATCAACTTCTCCTTCACCTTCTTCTTCTTCTTCACCTTCTTGGTATTATTTTTTATTTTTTACATTCTTCATATTCTTTTTATTTAACTATTCTTCTTCTTCATAATCAACTTCTTCATCTTCTTCTTCTTCTTCTTCATCATATTCTTATTTGTGACAGCCAGGCGTTCCTGTAGTTGTTATCTATAAAAGTTTGAAGATTACACCTTCTGTTCTGCCTGTCACAAAAGATTTACAACAGGATTTGTCCGTGTTCAGTTTGGCCTGCAGCAGCAGGTTTTTTCCAGGGGCACCACGAGGAGGAACGGACAAACCCCCATGCTTAGTCTTCTTCTTATAATTTAGATAATATATTTTGCTCTGATTTTTAGTCTTATGCTTAATTCTTCTGCTTTTTGTTCTGCAGCTTCTTGTTTTCTGCTTCTGGGTCTTCAGGGTCGTCATCTTTAGGGTCTTGAACTTGGAAATGTAGCAGAAGGTACAAGAGCAAAATACACTGCCGAGAACCAGCAGACGGTACTGGAACCTGGATGGCTAGCCGAAGGTACAAGAGCCAATGGAACAACCGAGGACCAGCTGACGTTACTGGACCCCGGTTACTAAGCAGGAGGTACCCGTGCCAGAAAACACTACCAAGGACCACCTGACATTGGTGGAACTTGGATACCCAGAAGGAGGCACCTAAGCCAAAGGTTCTGCCCGGAACCAGCTGACGGTACTGGAACCAGGATGGGGAGCAGAAGGTACAAGAGCAAAAGACACTGCTGAGAACCAGCTGACGGTACTGGAAACCGGATGGCTAGCCGAAGGTACAAGAGCCAATGGAACAACCAAGGACCAGCTGACATTACTGGAACCCGGTTACTAAGCAGGAGGTACCCGTGCCAGAAAGCACTACCACCGACCACCTGACGTTGGTGGAACTTGGATACCCAGAAGGAGGCACCTAAGCCAAAGGCTCTGCCTGGAACCAGCTGACGGTACTGGAACCAGGATGGGGAGCAAAAGGTACAAGAGCAAAAGACACTGCCAAGAACCAGCTGACGGTACTGGAACCCAGATGGCTAACCGAAGGTACAAGAGCCAATGGAACTACCGAGGACCAACTGACATTACTGGAACCTGGTTAATAAGCAGGAGGTACCCATGCCAGAAAGCACTACCAAGGACCACATGACGTTGGTGTAACTCGGATGCCAAGAAGGAGGCACCTAAGCCAAAAGCTCTGCCCGGAACCAGCTGACGGTACTGGAACAAGGATGGGGAGCAGAACTTAAAAGAGCAAAAGACCCTGCCGAGAACCAGCTGACGGTACTGGAACCCGGATGGCTATCCGAAGGTGCAAGAGCCAATGGAACTACCGAGGACCAGCTGACGGTACTGGAACCTGATTACTAAGCAGGAGGTACCCATGCCAGAAAGCACTACCAAGGACCCACTGACGTTGGTGGAACTTGGATACCCAGAAGGAGGCACCTAAGCCAAAGGCTCTGCCTGGAACCAGCTGATGGTACTGGAACCAGAATGGGCAGGAGGGACTACCCGTGACAAAGACACTTCTGAGCAGCAACTGGCGGTGTTGGAGCCCAGGGAATCCAGGAGAAGCACAGTATAGGCTGAGGCCTAATTGGAGCCAGTTAAAAGGGAACCTTTAACCCCCAAAGGTGTTTGCAACTAAAAGAGCCTCCTTGTGCGGCACTAATGCTGCCCAAGGAAAAGGTGCCTCTTTTCATTATGCTCCTTGTACACGCTGAAGTTAACACATATAAAATGTGTCCCCTCATACCCTGAAACTGTCCCAGAGGCGGGACTTTCCTTCTTAATGAGACGCAGCACAGCTGTCATTCACACCACCTTGGTGCCATGCGCCACCTCCTCAGCATTGTTTGAATCTGTCCCGGAGCCTGCGCTGTTGTAATCCTTTGGCCATGCGCAGTTAGCGCTGCCCGTCTTCAGACATCATTTGTTGTCAGGCTGGCTGCGCCCTTGCGACTGCCCTGCCAGAGATCCCGCCCCGCCGTGTCTACTGATTTGTTGACTCTGTGGGCCTGGGATTCATGGGCATCCGCAGTGCATATCTTCGCCTTTCACTCATCTCCTTCCGCCTTCTTCAGACTGTGCCATTCCAGCTGATCCCAAATTGCATGCCACGGTTGTGACACGGCACAGTCAGAAGAAGGCGGAAGGAGATGAATGAGAGGCGAATAAATGCACGGCGCATGCCCATGAATCCCAGGCCCACAGTGTGAATAAATCTGAAGACACTGCGGGCCTGGGGTTCATGGGCATCCGCACTGCATATCTTTGCCTCTCACTCATCTCCTTCTGCCTTCTTCAGACTTCAGGTGATCCCAAATTGCATGCCACGGCCGTGATGCGGCACAGTCAGAAGAAGGCAGAAGGAGATGAGAGTGAGTCTGAAGACGGGCAGCCCTAACTGCGCAGGGCCAAGGGACAACATAACAGCGCAGGCTCCGGGACAGATTCAAACAATGCTGAGGAGGTGGCGCACTGCGTCAAGGGGGTGTGAATGACAGCTGTGCTGTGCCTCATTAACAAGGAAAGTCCAGCCTTCGGGACAGTTTCAGGGTATGAGGGGACACATTTTTTAAGTGTTAACTTCAGTGTATGCAAGGACCATAATGAAAAGAGGCTCATTTTCCTTGTGCAGCATTAGTGCCGCACAAGGTGGCTGTTTTAGTTACAAACGTCTTGGGGGGACAAGTTCCCATTAATATTTGTTGTTGTGTCACCTTGGTGGTCGCAGGACACATTGCCGGCCACACAGCAGGGGAGCAGCTGGTGTTACTGAACCCCACTGACACAGTGGTGAGTGTTTTTCTCTGTGCAGCCAGCATTTCCATGTAGCAACTGGCGGTGTTAGAGCCCAGGGAATCTAGGAGGAGCAGAGTGTAGGCCGAGGCCTGCACTGGAGGCAGTTTAATATCTATTGTTGTGTCTGCATGGCGGTCACAGGACACATTGCCGGCTATACAGCAGGGGAACAGCTGGCATTACTGAACACCACTGACACAGTGGCGAGTGTTTTCCTCTGTGCAGCCAGCACTTCCGAGCACCAACTGGCGGTGTCAGAGCCCAGGGAATCTAGGAGGAGCAGATTGTAGGTCGAGACCTTCACTGGAGGCAGTTAAATATCTATTGTTGTGTCTGCGTGGCGGTCAGAGGACACGTTGCCGGCTACACAGCAGGGGAACAGCTGGCGTTACTGAACCCCACTGACACATGAGCGAGTGTTTTTCTCTGTGCAGCCAGCACTTCCTAGCACCAACTGGCGGTGTTAGAGCCCAGGGAATCTAGGAGGAGCAGAGTGTAGGCCGAGGCCTGCACTGGAGGCAGTTTAATATCTGTTGTTGTGTCTGCGTGGCGGTTGCAAGACACATTGCCGGCTACACAGCAGGGGAACAGCTGGCGTTACTGAACCCCACTGACACATGAGCGAGTGTTTTTCTCTCTGCAGCCAGCACTTCTGAGCACCAACTGGCAGTGTTAGAGCCCAGGGAATCTAGGAGGAGCAGATTGTAGGCCGAGGCCTGCACTGGAGGCAGTTTAATATCTGTTGTTGTGTCTGCGTGGCGGTCGCAGGACACATTGCCAGCTACACAGCAGGGGAACAGCTGGCGTTGCTGAACCCCACTGACACATGAGCGAGTGTTTTTCTCTGTGCAGCCAGCACTTCCGACAAATAACTGGCGGTGTTAGAGCCAAGGGAGTATAGGAGGAGCAGAGTGTTTGCCGAGGCCTGCACTGGAGGCAGTTTAATATCTGTTGTTGTGTCTGCGTGGCGGTCGCAGGACACATTGCCAGCTACACAGCAGGGGAACAGCTGGCATTACTGAACCCCAATAACACGGCAGCAAGTGTTGACTGTGCAGACAGCACTTCCTGGCAACAACTGTTGGTGTCGAAGCCCAGGGAAAGCAGGAGGAGCAGACTTTAATTTTTGCCACACACAGCAGGGGAGCAGCTGGCGTTATTAAACCCCACTAACACAGGAGCGAGTGTTTTTTTCTGTGCAGACAGCACTTCCGGGCAACAACTGGTGGTGTTGAAGCCCAGGGAAAGCAGGAGAAGCAGAGTGTAGGCCGAGGCCTAATTATAGCAAGTTGAAAGGGAACCTTTAACCCCCCAAGGCATTTGTAACTGAAAGAGCCACCTTGTGCAGCAATAATGCTGCAAAAGGAAAAGGTGGCTCTTTTATTTATGCTCCTTGCAAATGCAGAACTAAACAGTTCTAAAATGTGTCCCCTGATACCGTGAAACCGTCCTGGAGGTGGGACTTTCCTTCGTAATGACACGCAGCACAGCCATCATTCATACCCCCTTGGCGCAGGGCGCCGCTACCTCAGCGTTGTTTGAATCTGTCCCGGAGCCTGCGCTGTTATGTTAAACCTTGGCCATGCGCAGTTAGCGCTGACGGTCTTCTGTGGAAAATGTGTTTTATAAACAACTCTGCCAAGGCCGGTGCAGAAGGTAGCCATGGAAGCAGCACCAAGTGCACCATTTTAGAAAAATGGTCGGTGATTACCCAAATGATGGTGCAGCCATGGGTCTTGGATAAGCCCACCACAAAGTCCATCCCAACCATCTCCCAGGGCCTGTCTGCCACATGCAGAGGATAAAGTAACCCAGCTGGCTGTTGAGGACACTTATTTTTGGTGCAGACGACACACACCCAAATATAGTTTCCGATGTCATGGGCCGTATGCGGCCACCAGTACATCCTCGTCAGAAGCTCAGATGTCCTTTTGGTCCCAAAGTGTCCACCCACCCTGGATGAGTGAGCCAAAGAGAGAACCTCCGGTCGCAAATTTGATGGTGCAAAAGTCTTGCCCGGGAACACTGACTCTTGCAAAACCGGAGCCAAGGTCCTCAGGCTCTCAGAAGGGACAATAAGCCGAGGTTCCTCCTCCTCCTCCACTGATGACTCTACGGAGTGGGAGAGAGTGTCGGTACGAATGTTCTTCTCCCCGGAGAGAAAATGGAGGGTGAAATGGAACTGGGAGAAGAACAGGGACCATCTGGCCTGGCGAGAGTTTAGCCGCTTGGTGGTTTGAAAATACACCAAATTTTTGTGGTTGGTGAAAACTTGGAAGGGAAATCGAGCCCCCTCCAGGACATGTCTCCACTCCAAAAAGGCCAACTTTATGGCTAGCAACTCCTATCCCCAATGGAATAATTCCTCTCTGCCAGTGTGAAGGTCTTGTAGAAGAAGCAAGGATGCTTCTGACCTTGAGCATCCTTCTGGAAGAGGACTGCTCCAGCACCGACGGAAGAGGCATCCAGGTCCATGATAAATGGTTTATCAACATCGGGGCGATGTAAAATGGGAGCGCCAGCAAAGTGTAACTTGATAGAGAGGAAGGCCTTGGAGACCTCTTCCGACCACAATTTGGGATTAGTTCCCTTCTTGGTGAGGCAACTAAGGGAGCTACCAAAGTTGCGAAGTGGGTAATGAACTGGCAATAGTAATTAATGAATCCCATAAAGCACTGCACCGCTTTGAGAGAATAGGGTTCCTGCCAGTCCATCACAGCCTGTAGCTTGGCGGGATCCATAGCCAATCCTTGGGCCGAGATGATATAGCCCAGGAAAGGCAAAGACTCCCGCTCAAACACACACTTCTCCAACTTGAACGGGAATTTGCCCGTAGGAGGTCAAAGACTTTGCAAACATCTCTCCGGTGGAAGTCTATATCTGGAGAGTAGATGAGAATATCATCCAGGTAGACTACAACCGAGGTGGAAAGCATATCCCAGAAGATATCGTTCACAAAGTATTGGAAAAAGGCGGGGGCATTACAGGGCCTGAAGGGCATCACCAGATATTCATAGTGCCCATCCCTGGTGTTAAATGCCATCTTCCATTCGCCCCCCTCATGGATGCGAATCAGGTTGTAAGCACTCCGCAGATCTAGTTTAGTAAACACCCTTGCTCCCCGAAGCCTATCAAAAAGCTCAGATATTAGGGGCAATGGGTACTTGTTCTTAACGGTGATGGGGTTAGGACCCCTGTAATCTTTGCATGGACGTAATTCTCCGTTCTTCTGCACGAAGAAGAACCCAGCCCCTGCAGGTGACACTGACTTCCTAATGAATCCCCTAGCCAGATTCTCCTGGATGTACTGAGACATTGCCTCCATCTCTGGGAGAGACAATGGGTAGACTCGACCCCGGGGAGGCTTAGCACCAGGCAATAGGTCAATAGGACAGTCATAGGGGCGGTGAGGTGGAAGGGTCTCCGCAGCCCTTTTGGAGGACACATCCGCATAGGGCCAATATTGCTTGGGGAGAGAGGAAAGATCTGCGGGCACCTCAGTAGTAGCAACCTGAACTACTGACATCTACCCCCACAAGATTCACTCCATCCCAAAATTCTGCCTGTGGACCACCCAATATGAGGAGAGTGGTACCGTAGAATCAGCTATGGAGGATATCCACTATTAAAACATAACTTATAATAATAATCAAAGGTTAAAATATGATGTACACCCAACATAGACACAAACAAAAACAAAGTGCTCAAGTGAACCAGTGCTCAAGAATAAAAATTGGATTGGTCTCACCAATGAGGACGGACATACAATGGTATCCTTCCCAGTCTCTCCAACTGAAGGAGCGGGGTCTGGGGCTGTAGAAAAGGGGTGGGGTTCAGTGTTACTATCTACCCTGTATAGCCCTTTATAACTACTGTCCTTACAAGGACAGGCCCCAAGTGGACCCTACTATGGACAACCACCACAACAGGGGATACCTATATATTCATAGTGTGGTTACTCTACACTATTGCTTCTTGCAGAGAGTAGTACCATAGCCAAGGTATCCCTAACAGGATGTCATCAATTTCCTCAGGAATGACGAGCAGAGATATAATCTCCTGATGAGATGGCGACATGGATAGAGTAAATGGGATGGTCTGGTCTGTTATCTGTGAGGGCAGTGTCGACCCATTCACCACTTGTATGGTTACTGGTTGGGTGAGCATCACCAGGGGTATTGCGTGTCGTTGGGCAAAGGCAGATGACATAAAATTGCTCTCCGCCTCGGAATCCACGCAAAGCTCTACCGAATGAGTGGATGAGCCTATGGTAATTTTCCCCTTAAAGGGCAATTTTTAGGCAATCATCGCAGTGTCTAGTGTACCTCCACCTACTACCACTAGACGCTGATGTTTCACCGACGGCTGGGGACATGTGGTGGCAAGATGTCCTGACTACAGGCAGACTTGACAGACCTTGAGTGCAAGAGCACTTAGATCCCTCTCGTGACACCTCCATGGCCTCATGTGACTCGGGCACCTGGACCGGAGATACCAAAGGTTTGGTGGGAGCCAGCCAAAACCTCTGCCTACACTGGGCTCGCTCTAACCTCTGCTTGTTAAAGCAGAGATCAATATGAGTGGATACTGCTATTAGCTCCACCAATGTGGCGGGAATCTCCCTAGTGGCCAAAGCATCCTTCACATGGTCAGCCAGCCCCCTCCAAAATACAGGGATGAGGGCTTTATCTGACCACTCCAGCTCAGATGCTAAGGTGCGGTAGTGGAAGGCAAAATGGCTGACCAAGGACGAGCCCTGAATCAATGCCAACTGTTGGAGTGCCGCATCATGGGTGACTCGAGGTCCTAAAAAGACCTGTTTCAGAGTGCTCAAAAACAGCAGAGCACTCTGCACCACATGATCGCCACGCTCTCACAGTGGCGTAACCCACGCCAATGCCCTGTCCAACAGGAGAGACATAATTAATCAAACCTTTGCCCGCTCTGTGGGGAAACATGCAGCCAGGAGCTCAAGGTGTATAGAGCACTGGCTCATGAAACCCCTTCAAGATTTGCTATCACCAGAAAATGTATCTGTCAGCGCGAGGCGAGATAGGGTCGGAGCAGGGGTGGCAGTGGGCAAAGTTGCTGCAGCTTCGCTAGCAGCCTGAACAGCTACTGCAGTAACATCCACATCTGAGGTTGTGTGCTCGAGAGCCGCCATCCTGCTCTCCAGCTGCTGGATGTACCACAAAGGTTGCTGTTCATCCACCATTACTAGCCAGACCCTGGAGCTAGTGTAATGTTAGGGCTAGCGGAACGCACCAAATAATTAGAAAGATGGTATATGGTGCGTTCGCAGCCTGGGGTCCACCGTGCAGAGATGGAACCTGCTGCTGAGTAATGATGGACTATATGGCGGTACAATGTGGATGCACACACAAGTTAGCTTCACCCTGCATGAAGGAAGCGAACCCTGTTGCGTCACAGAAGTCTATCCCAAGACTCAGAATTTGAGTTCCTCTAGACCTCTTGCGCTCGATACCGCTACTGGGGTGTCAAAATATAACAGAAATAATATTTTTAATGGACATGAGTGCGTGCAGTGCCACTCTGGCGGACACCACTAACCACCCAGACTTGGGTCAGGAAAGCGCTCTAATAGCGCATGGCGCCGCACTGGCTGTCAGAGCAATAAGACGTATTGTGTGTTAAGTGCTGATAGCTCTGTGAGTTGCTAGATAGCAAACATCCACCATACGCGAGCAGGTGAGAGGGGTTGATCAATGAGTGACTTTCTCACATCAACACACACGTTTTCAAGTATACACTAGCCAAGCGGCCATGCGAACCTTTTATAGCAGCAGTGCTACGGGACCTTCCAGATGGTCCAATAGGAGCTGCAACAGGACCTGAGCATGTGACCCCTGACCTCCAATGGGAGGTCGTCCCGTGGGCATGCTCAGTATGGTAAAAGCAGGACTTAGTCCCAGAAAGACCTGCTCGCTACTGATTGCTGGCTACAAAGGCAGAGCCTGGAAGGGCAGCAGTAACCAGTCGCACATTATCAGCCTGAGCTAGATGCTGGGACCAACGTCGCCGCTGAGCAAGCTCCACTGTGGCTGGAGAAGAATGGGAGACCGCAGTGGAGATGGTTCAAGATTCCCCCGGTGGAGAGGCGGGAACTCGACGCCTAAGACCCAGTGTGACATATTTTAGTTTTGAATACTTTCTTTTATTTTTTGCCACACAACAGTAGAGATTAAATTGATTTTTTAGTACAAGTTTTACATAACGTGATGGTGATCATTATCTAAATAAAAGAATAGCGCAAGTACATTTATAAGCCTTACATGACATACATTTGGAACATTTATTAAAACACAGAAAAAAATCTCACACAAATCAAACTATTTTCAATTTATAGCATCAGTTAAATGTCCTTACTGTATATTACTTTAATAAGTGCATTTTTTCAATATTAATCAGTTTTTTACTGCTAAAATATTTAGTTTAATCTAACATCTCAATAATAATTCATACTTATCTTCTCTTGGTTTAGCCTTGTGGGATCAATAAGAACAAATTTTTACTAAAATGTTCATCAGATTTTAAAATATATGTGACCCTAGAGTCACTGTAAGAATTCATTTCCCATGTGGGTGCTTCATAAGATAGATATAAATCATATTCAGTTGACATATGTTTCCAGCTTGATCAAATAAAAAGAACACTCCTTGACCAGGATTATATCTTTTGAAATATAAAAAAGTGTAATTCGACTTATACCATAGCATAGTTACCAGCATGAAAAGAACTAAGTAATACGTATTTGAATTCCATAGTTTTTTTGCATCAGGACATAATAAAGAAATATCTGGTCTTTAGAAGTCAAGATAAGTGGATCAATCCACAGAGGATCGAGGTTGATTTAAATTTCTTGAAATGTTTTGCTTCACGTGAATTCAAACAATGCGAATTCATTCATGACGATAGGCAAAAAAATTTTTTTTCCCATAATGCCCTGCTTTACAGCAATCAGTTTATATGGTATAGCTCAGCCAATCAGAGGATGAAATCATAGGGGCCGATCAAGGAACGTGATTTTGTTCCTGTGCTGTGTATTCATAGAATCTTAGAGAACGCAGTAAAGGAGTAAAAACAGGATAAATGTGATTGTTGTATACTACTACAGTGATGATGTTCCACATTGAACATGGATGTGATAATCTTAATCTGTGAATTTGAAGTTAAAGATTCAAGTGATACATAGGGAACATCTGTAGCTGTATAGTGTGATTCAGTGTGATTGTGAAATGATTGATCTGTGGTCTACTGCAGCAATGGCACCTTAATAGCTGCATTTTATTTTTATTTCCATACAGTACAAGAAGGCTCTGTATTAAACCCCTCATTGCTAATTGTGTAGCTAAAACCAAATTCTGAATTGAAAACTTTTGAGATATGGGAGCCAATTTTTTTTATTTTAAAACAGAAATCGCCATAATTTTGAAAATTAAACACAAATTGTTTACCTGTCAAAATTTGTTCATTGGTAAACATTTTATTTTCAGCCCTTAATTGCAATAATAATCTAATATTTGATGAGTACAAATCTATGTAGCGGTCAATTGCAGGTGTTTGCTTTTTGGATATGATTCTACCTAGAATTTCGGGTCCCACATGATTTTGAAAAAGCACATGACTGTGTTTTTCTTTCACAGTTAATTTAAAAGGTTTCATTTTTTACATTTTTGTTCCAATTGTCTACTCCAGATATCGTACGCTCATGAACATACTTCCCACTGTTGCCGTACATTAATTTTCAGTCATGAAACTTTGTATAGCAACTTCGCAGCCTAGAATTTTTGTTTTCCTTCAATTGCATTTCAGCTTGGTTGAAAGGGAAAAATATTTAATATTTAAAAGAATGAAAAAAAAATCTAAACAATAGTTAAGGTTTTGCAAATGATTGACTAGATGTCTTTAACTAGTATACAAAAAACTGACAGGCACTTTCAAACAGAGAAAAACACTTTCAAACAGATGTAAGCCAAGAGCGTCACTCTATATAAGTAATAAATTGTTAGGATTAGGGATACGCCTTGTTGCTGGTTGTTGGGCTCTCACAAATTGACCAATTTGTGTTAAGTAGCTTCATTTTTTTACATATTTTCTATAGCAGTAATGCAGATTCAGTTTCATCTATTCAATGTTTACATATTATAGCTTTTCAGAGTGCAGCGTTAATTTGTTAAGCACATTATACAATAGTAAGTGCCACAACTATACTGCTGACTGTTCCTCCAAATTACTTTCTGTGTGTATACCTACAAAGCAACCTTTTTATTTAAGGATAAGAATTTTTTGCTCAGAGTAGGAGGCAAAAACATCTTCCCCCACACCAAAAAAGTGAATAAGAAAATGAAAACACATTTACATTTTGCCTGTTTTTGCATTCTATTTTGGAAATGATAACCCATATAACCATATTGTGCTGCATTTTTAGACAGTGTTCCTACCTTCTTTCATTGGAGAAACAATAACTGTGGAGGGAGAAGTGCAAGTAGCAAGGCAGCACAGGGTGGTAGTCATGGGCGCGTTCATGAAGCAACAGTCAGTGAGCACCCCGCACCTTGTACATGAAAAGATAAATAAAATCCTGGTCCTGCTATACTGTTGGCTATCTTGGTCACTCCAGCTTCTGACTTCCAGATTCCAGGAAATACCACAGTGTCACAGTTCTTTTCCAACAGTTCAACTTTACCAATAACATGAGCACACAGCACTTTGGCAGCACAATTCTCAGAAAGTCTCACATCCTGCGCTTTCTCTGTCATCCAGACAGATCCTGTTCCTTCCAGCAGCTACCACTGCCCGGCAATCATTGGGCAATCCAAGTCCCATATGTGCCTTCATTTTATCTGCCATCCGGACAGCCTCTTTGGACAATCCATGTCCCATCTCTACTTTCCATGTCACCATCTCCCTGTCAGCCCCTTGTCTGGCTCCATTAGGGAAAGTTGTCAGGAATGCCATCTCAGCTGCTCCCACCCAGGTCTTAGACCTCGAATCTTTCCTGGGGACGATTCTGTTGAGCTGGTGCCTATTCACACTGTTCTCAAGCTTGGGGTAATCTCTTGACATATTCCCACGGCTTTAGTCCTTTGTTCTCCCTCTCTCTACTCACACATCCTGCCCTTAGGCAGGGTGCCCGGACATCTGACAGAACCAGGAAGTAGCTGTCCTATACCCCCTTGCTGTGTGCTGCTCTGTTCTAACTCCTCCCCACTAAATATCCCCTTGCTGCCTGTACCTAACCTAACATTCTTATCTTTCCTATTCTCTATTTCTATCTTTAATGTGCCCCCTCTATTCTAATCCCCTTACAGTCCAGCACTGTTTCCTAATATTTTCCTAAGCCTATGCGCAACACATGACAAATACATTCATATTACAGTGCATCCAATGGTAAAACATCAATAAAACATCAGGGTGCCATAAGTGACACAGGTGAACAGCGTTAAGGAGAGAGAAGGTACATGAGGGTCCCTGCCACCTCCTTACATGCACAATAGGGTAAAACCTTATTATAGGAGATAGGTTATGCAATAAATTTAGCTCATCTGGGGTGGTTGTGTAGAGACACAACCATTGTAAAGGTTCAAATAACCACCCGTAGCTGCCTTGTGGCTTGGGTAGAAATTATGTCGGCTGCTACTGGAAAGGAAGTCTCTTGCTGCAATATTCTTTGCATGTTTTTTGCCATTTTTTTACACTTGTGAAAGATGCCGATATGGCACTGAAGCGCTAAGTGGTTAATAAATAATCTTCAAGGAATATCGCTATATTAAACAATTTTAAACATGATTTTTATCCTAGTTTGGAAATACCTCTTTTCATTAGTTTTTATGTGGTCCTTTTTGGCCAGGAGGAATTCATGTTAACTATTTCAAAGATTTGTAATTAAATTATTATAGTAAATCAAGGAATTTAACTAAGCAGATCTGCTTTGTCACAAATTTTTAAATTGTCAAATTGGAGACACATACTTGCCGCACTAATATTACGAGCTGGCTATTCTTGAATTATCCTTTTTGTCTATCATTTCAACTTTTCCAGTGCATAGAAGTTTTGTTTGATGTCATATTTTTCGAGGGTTGACTACTAGGGTTGAGCGAAACGGGTCGTTCATTTTCAAAAGTCGCCGACTTTTGGCAAAGTCGGGTTTCATGAAACCCGATCCGACCCCTGTGCGGGGTCGGCCATGCGGTACGCGACTTTCGCGCCAAAGTCGCGTTTCAATGACGCGAAAAGCGCCATTTCTCAGCCAATGAAGGTAAACGCAGAGTGTGGGCAGCGTGATGACATAGGTCCTGGTCCCCACCATCTTAGAGAAGGGCATTGCAGTGATTGGCTTGCTGTCTGCGGCGTCACAGGGGCTATAAAGGGGCGTTCCCGCCGACCGCCATCTTACTGCTGCTGATCTGAGCTTAGGGAGAGGTTGCTGCCGCTTCGTCAGAAGCAGGGATAGCGTTAGGCAGGGTCCATTAACCACCAAACCGCTTGTGCTGTAGCGATTTCCACTGCCCAACACCACCTTCGGTGTGCAGGGACAGTGGAAGCTACATTTTTTTTTTCCCCTCAGCGCTGTAGCTCATTGGGCTGCCCTAGAAGGCTCCCTGATAGCTGCATTGCTGTGTGTACGCCGCTGTGCAAACCAACTGCTTTTTTCAAAGCACAAATCCTCTTGTTCCTTCCTTTCTGCACAGCTATCTTTTTTGTTTGTACACACTTTTTATTTAATTTGTGCATCAGTCCACTCCTTATTGCTGCCTGCCATACCTGGCTGAGATTACTGCAGGGAGATAGTAATTGAAGGACACTCCCTGTTTTTTTTTTTTTTTTGTGGGAGATTTGGGTTATAAAATCTACCTGAAAAAATCACTACATCAATCAGTGGGAGAAAAATATTGGCCTCAGGGCTTGTGTGCCACTCCTGACTCCTGTGTGCATCATCACTCACTCAGGGGGCCATAGAAAGCCCATTTTTTTTTTTTTTTGCTTTATTTGGGTTCTAAATTCTACCTGAAAAAATCAATAAATCAATCAGAGGGAGATTAATATTGGCCTTTGGGCTTGTGTGCCAGTCCTAAGCGTGCCATCTCTCTCTCTCAGATAGTGGGCCATAGAAAGCCTATTTATTATTTTTTTTATTGGGTTTATAAATTTTCCCTGGAACAAAAAAAAAAAAAGTGGGAGATTAATATTGGCCTCTGGGCTTGTGTGCCAGTCCTGAGCGTGCCATCTCTCTCACAAATAGTGGGCCATAGAAAGCCTATTTATTTTTTTGCTTGATTTGGGTTATAAAATCTACCTGAAAAAATCACTACATCAATCAGTGGGAGAAAAATATTGGCCTCAGGGCTTGTGTGCCACTCTTGACTCCTGTGTGTGCCATCTCTCAGTCAGTGGGCCATAGAAAGCCTATTTATTTTTTTGCTTGATTTTGGTTCTAAAATCTACCTGAAAAAATCACTACATCAATCAGTGGGAGAAAAATATTGGCTCAGGGATTGTGTGCCACTCCTGACTCCTGTGTGCATCATCACTCACTCAGTGGGCCATAGAAAGCCCTTTTTTTTTTTTTTTTGCTTTATTTGGGTTCTAAATTCTACCTGAAAAAATCAATAAATCAATCAGTGGGAGATTAATATTGGCCTTTGGGCTTGTGTGCCAGTCCTAAGCGTGCCATCTCTCTCTCTCAGATAGTGGGCCATAGAAAGCCTATTTATTATTTTTTTTATTGGGTTTATAAATTTTCCCTGGAACAAAAAAAAAAAAGTGGGAGATTAATATTGGCCTCTGGGCTTGTGTGCCAGTCCTGAGCGTGCCATCTCTCTCACAAATAGTGGGCCATAGAAAGCCTATTTATTTTTTTGCTTGATTTGGGTTATAAAATCTACCTGAAAAAATCACTACATCAATCAGTGGGAGAAAAATATTGGCCTCAGGGCTTGTGTGCCACTCTTGACTCCTGTGTGTGCCATCTCTCAGTCAGTGGGCCATAGAAAACCTATTTATTTTTTTGCTTGATTTTGGTTCTAAAATCTACCTGAAAAAATCACTACATCAATCAGTGGGAGAAAAATATTGGCCTCAGGGCTTGTGTGCCACTCCTGACTCCTGTGTGCATCATCACTCACTCAGTGGGCCATAGAAAGCCCATTTTTTTTTTTTGCTTTATTTGGGTTCTAAATTCTACCTGAAAAAATCAATAAATCAATCAGTGGGAGATTAATATTGGCCTTTCTGCTTGTGTGCCAGTCTTGACTCCTGGGTGTGCCATCTCTCTCTCTCTCTCCAATTGTGGGCCATAGAAAGCCTATTATTTTTTTAGCTTGATTTGGGTTCCAAAATCTACCTGAAAAAATCACTACATCAATCAGTGGGAGATAAATATTGGCCTCTGGGCTTGTGTGCCACTCCTGACTCCTGTGTGCGTCATCTCTCACTCAGTGGGCCATAGAAAGCCTTTTTTTGTTTTATTTGTTTTCTAAATTCTCCCTGAAAAAATCATTTTATTTTATTTGGTTTCTAAATTCTTCCTGAAAAAATCATTTTATTCTATTATTTTTTTTTCCTTAAGTCTCCCTGAAAAAAAAAAAAAAAAAAAAACAGTGGGAGATTAATATTTACATTTGTGCTTCAGTGACAGTCCTGCGTGTGTGGCATCTCTCTCATTTGTTGCCACCAACAACAGAGTGTGTAACATTGTGCCTGATTTTCGTTGTGGTCTCACTCACCTGTAAAGGGGTAGCTAAATCATACTGAAGTTATAGCTCACCGTGTAATTTGTGTGACAGCAACAAATACCGTTAGTTTGTTTACGTTTTTAAAACAATGAGGAAGTCTGGTGGAAGAAGTCGTGGCCGGGGGCGTTCATTGTCAGCTGGTAATGAGGGTAGTGGTAGTGGTGGAGCATCAGCTGGTCATGGGAAAAAAAATATTGCACCTAAGTCTGGAGCTGTGGAGCCAGGTTCGTCATCTGGCTACACAAGGCCTCGAACGCTCCCTTTTCTGGGAGTAGGAAAACCGCTTTTAAAGCCGGAGCAGCAAGAGCAAGTTTTGGCTTATCTTGCTGACTCAGCCTCTAGCTCTTTTGCCTCCTCTCGTGAAACTGGTAAATGTCAAAGCAGCGCGTCGTTAGTGGATGTTCACGGTCAGGGACAAGTCGCTTCCTTGTCCTCTTCAGCAAAAACAACAACAGAGAAGAATGCAGCAGGTGACACAACGGGTTACTCCATGGAGCTCTTTACACATACCGTCCCTGGCTTAGAAAGTGAAGCAGTTAACAGTCCATGCCCATTACAAGTTGAATCTGACATGGAGTGCACTGATGCACAGCCACAGCCAGACTACTATGCTGGTCCTTTGACTCAGACCACAACATTGCCCTCGCAGGGTAATGATCAAGAATCAGACCCTGATGAGACTATGTTGCCCCATCACGAACGCTATACCACCGACCGACACGGTGACACAGACGAAGTTGCACACGAGCTACAAGAAGAGGTAATAGATGACCCAGTTCTTGACCCCGATTGGCAGCCATTGGGGGAACAGGGTGCAGGCGGCAGCAGTTCTGAAGCGGAGGAGGAGGGGCTGCAGCAGGCATCAACATCGCAACAGGTTCCATCTGTTGGAGGACAGCGTGGCCATCCGGTTAAAGCTCAGTCTGCAATGCCTGAAAAGGTATCCGATGCTAGAAAGAGTGCAGTCTGGCATTTTTTTAAACAACATCCAATTGATCAGCGCAAAGTCATCTGTCAAAAATGTTCAACTACCTTAAGCAGAGGACAGAATCTGAAAAGTCTCAATACAAGTTGCATGCATAGACATTTAACCACCATGCATTTGCAAGCCTGGACTAACTACCAAACGTCCCTTAAGGTTGTAGCACCCTCGGCCAATGAAGCTAGTCAGCAACGCAACACCCCTTCTGGCAGTGTAGGGCCACCATTTTCCGCACCACCTGCAGTATCTGTGCAGGTTTCTTTGCCAGGCCAAAGCAGTCAGGGTCAGGGAATCACCAGTTTTGTAGTAGGAAACACTGCATCTAGGGCACCGGCGGCAACAATACCATCTCCCACCGTCTCTCAGTCTGCCATGTCCACCGGCACCCCCGCTAGTTCCACGATCTCCAGCTCTCCAGTCCAGCTCACCCTACATGAGACTATGGTTAGAAAAAGGAAGTACTTAGCCTCGCATCCACAGGGTTCGAACGCCCACATAGCTAGACTAATCTCGTTAGAGATGATGCCCTACCGGTTAGTTGAAAGCGAAGCTTTCAAAGCCCTGATGGACTACGCTGTACCACGCTACGAGCTACCCAGTCGACACTTTTTTTCCAGAAAAGCCATCCCAGCCCTCCACCAGCATGTTAAAGAGCGCATCGTCCATGCACTCAGGCAATCTGTGAGCACAAAGGTGCACCTGACAACAGATGCATGGACCAGTAGGCATGGCCTGGGACGTTACGTGTCCATCACGGCACACTGGGTAAATGTGGTGGATGCAGGGTCCACAGGGGACAGCAAGTTTGGGACAGTTCTGCCTAGCCCACGGTCTAGGAAACAGTTGGCTGTAGCCGTTCGCACCCCCTCCTCCTCCTCTTCGTCCTGCAGAAGCGAGAGCTCGTCCACAGACCGCAGTCGCACAACCACTCCATCCGCAGCTGCCACTGTTGCACACCAGGTCTCCCATTATGGGGCAGCTACTGGCAAACGTCAGCAGGCTGTATTGGCTATGAAGTGTTTGGGCGACAACAGACACACCGCGGAAGTTCTGTCCAAGTTCTTGCAGAAAGAAACGCAGTCGTGGCTGGGCACTGTAGATCTTGAGGCAGGCAAGGTAGTGAGTGATAACGGAAGGAATTTCATGGCTGCCATCTCCCTTTCCCAACTGAAACACATTCCTTGCCTGGCTCACACCTTAAACCTGGTGGTGCAGTGCTTCCTGAAAAGTTATCCGGGGTTATCCGACCTGCTCCTCAAAGTGCGTGGACTTTGCTCACATATCCGCCGTTCGCCCGTACACTCCACCCGTATGCAGACCTATCAGCGTTCTTTGAACCTTCCCCAGCATCGCCTAATCATAGACGTTGCAACAAGGTGGAACTCAACACTGCACATGCTTCAGAGACTGTGCGAACAGAGGCGGGCTGTTATGTTTTTGTGGGAGGATACACATACACGGGCAGGCAGTAGGATGGCAGACATGGAGTTGTCAGGTGTGCAGTGGTCGAAGATTCAAGACATGTGTCAAGTCCTTCAGTGTTTTGAGGAATGCACACAGCTGGTTAGTGCAGACAACGCCATAATAAGCATGAGCATCCCCCTAATGCGTCTGCTGATGCAAAGTTTGACGCACATAAAGGATCAGGCGTCTGCAGCTGAGGAAGAGGAAAGCCTTGATGACAGTCAGCCATTGTCTGGCCAGGGCAGTGTACAGGACGAGTTAGCGGGCGAAGAGGAGGAGGAGGACGAGGAGGATGATGGGGATGATTATATTTTTAATGAGGACGCTTTTCCGGGGCCACTGGAAATTGGTGGCGCGGCAAGGCCGGGCTCTGGTTTTTGGAGGGACACAAGTGACGTGGATTTGCCTGAAACTGCCCCTCAACCAAGCACAACCGCAGATTTGAGAACTGGAACTTTGGCCCACATGGCGGATTATGCCTTACGTATCCTCAAAAGGGACACACGCATAACTAAAATGATGAACGATGACGATTACTGGTTGGCCTGCCTCCTTGATCCTCGCTATAAAGGCAAATTGCAAAATATAATGCCACATGAGAACTTGGAACTAATATTAGCAACCAAACAATCAACTCTTGTTGACCGTTTGCTTCTGGCATTCCCTGCACACAGCGCCCGTGATCGTTCTCACACGAGCTGCAGGGGCCAGCAGACCAGAGGAGTTAGAGGGGCAGAAATCAGAAGTGTCGTTGGCCAGAGGGGTTATCTGACCAGGTTGTGGAGTGATTTTGCTATGACCGCAGACAGGACAGGTACTGCAGCATCAATTCAAAGTGACAGGAGACAACATTTGTCCAGTATGGTTACAAACTATTTTTCATCCCTTATCGATGTTCTCCCTCAACCGTCTTTCCCATTTGATTACTGGGCATCAAAATTAGACACCTGGCCAGAATTGGCAGAATATGCATTGCAGGAGCTTGCTTGCACGGCAGCTAGTGTCCTATCAGAAAGAGTATTCAGTGCTGCAGGTTCAATACTAACAGAAAAAAGGACTCGTCTGGCTACCCAAAATATAGATGATCTAACCTTCATTAAAATGAACCACAACTGGATTTCGAAATCTTTTGCCCCACCTTGCCCGGCCGACACCTAGCTTTCCTATGAAAAGGTCTTGCCTGTGGACTATTCTGAATGCTTTTTCCAATCTTGTAATTTTCTGCACCTGATTGTCCAGCATACGACATGTTTACACCTCACTAAATGGCCAAACTCCCCACACGGGGCCGTGGTATCGACACTTGGCGACAGCACCCGTGAGAGTGCTGTTTGTCTGAAGAGGTGGGTGTGCCCGCTTTTGGTCGACAGCACTGCCACTGGGTCCCTCCTAGTACAATAAAGTGTCTCTGACGGTGGTGGTGCGCACCCAACGTCAGACACACCGTTGTAATATGAGGGGCCCTGGGCCTGTACCGCCGGCCACAAGACAGTTCCCCCCCCCCAGCTCAAACAGTGCTCTACCACTTGCAAAATTATCTCACAGCTCCACCAATGTTTAGTCTATGCGCTGACATCCTTCAATGCTTGCCACTGACAATACCATTGTATTGACATTTTTGTTATGTTAGGCCTTCGAAGCCTGTCTGCGGTCACTCCTTCCACTATGCCTCCACTGACCACACCACTGCTGCCCGTGTACCCCTGGAACCAATCTAAAATTGCCTACAGCCATGTGTTATTTTTTTAGGCCTTCGATGCCTGTCTGCGGTCACTCCTTACAATATGCCTCCACTGACCACACCACTGCTGCCCGTGTACCCCTGGAACCAATTTAAAATTGCCTACAGCCAGCCCAATTTTTTTATTCTAGGCCTTCGATGCCTGTCTGCGGTCCATTCTTTCCACTACTACTACACTGACCAGGCCACTGCTGCCCGTGTACCCCTGGAACCAATTTAAAATTGCCTACAGCCATGTGTTATTATTTTAGGCCTTCGATGCCTGTCTGCGGTCACTCCTCACAATATGCCTCCACTGACCACACCACTGCTGCCCGTGTACCCCTGGAACCAATTTAAAATTGCCTACAGCCAGCCCAATTTTTTTATTCTAGGCCTTCGATGCCTGTCTGCGGTCCATTCTTTCCACTACTACTACACTGACCAGGCCACTGCTGCCCGTGTACCCCTGGAACCAATTTAAAATTGCCTACAGCCAGCCCAATTTTTTTATTCTAGGCCTTCGATGCCTGTCTGCTGGTCCATTCTTTCCACTACTACTACACTGACCAGGCCACTGCTGCCCGTGTACCCCTGGAACCAATTTAAAATTGCCTACAGCCATGTGTTATTATTTTAGGCCTTCGATGCCTGTCTGCGGTCACTCCTTACAATATGCCTCCACTGACCACACCACTGCTGCCCGTGTACCCCTGGAACCAATTTAAAATTGCCTACAGCCAGCCCAATTTTTTTATTTTAGGCCTTCGATGCCTGTCTGCAGTCCATTCTTTCTACTACTACTACACTGACCAGGCCACTGCTGCCCGTGTACCCCTGGAACCAATTTAAAATTGCCTACAGCCATGTGTTATTATTTTAGGCCTTCGATGCCTGTCTGCGGTCACTCCTTACAATATGCCTCCACTGACCACACCACTGCTGCCCGTGTACCCCTGGAACCAATTAAAAATTGCCTACAGCCAGCCCAATTTTTTTATTCTAGGCCTTCGATGCCTGTCTGCGGTCCATTCTTTCCACTACTACTACACTGACCAGGCCACTGCTGCCCGTGTACCCCTGGAACCAATTTAAAATTGCCTACAGCCATGTGTTATTATTTTAGGCCTTCGATGCCTGTCTGCGGTCACTCCTTACAATATGCCTCCACTGACCACACCACTGCTACCCGTGTACCCCTGGAACCAATTTAAAATTGCCTACAGCCAGCCCAATTTTTTTATTCTAGGCCTTCGATGCCTGTCTGCGGTCCATTCTTTCCACTACTACTACACTGACCAGGCCACTGCTGCCCGTGTACCCCTGGAACCAATTTAAAATTGCCTACAGCCATGTGTTATTATTTTAGGCCTTCGATGCCTGTCTGCGGTCACTCCTTACAATATGCCTCCACTGACCACACCACTGCTGCCCGTGTACCCCTGGAACCAATTTAAAATTGCCTACAGCCAGCCCAATTTTTTTATTCTAGGCCTTCGATGCCTGTCTGCGGTCCATTCTTTCCACTACTACTACACTGACCAGGCCACTGCTGCCCGTGTACCCCTGGAACCAATTTAAAATTGCCTACAGCCATGTGTTATTATTTTAGACCTTCGATGCCTGTCTGCGGTCACTCCTTACAATATGCCTCCACTGACCACACCACTGCTGCCCGTGTACCCCTGGAACCAATTTAAAATTGCCTACAGCCAGCCCAATTTTTTTATTCTAGGCCTTCGATGCCTGTCTGCGGTCCATTCTTTCCACTACTACTACACTGACCAGGCCACTGCTGCCCGTGTACCCCTGGAACCAATTTAAAATTGCCTACAGCCATGTGTTATTATTTTAGGCCTACGATGCCTGTCTGCGGTCACTCCTTACAATATGCCTCCACTGACCACACCACTGCTGCCCGTGTACCCCTGGAACCAATTTAAAATTGCCTACAGCCAGCCCAATTTTTTTACTTTAGGCCTTCGATGCCTGTCTGCGGTCACTCCTTCCACTAGGCCTCCACTGACCACACCACTGCTGCCCGTGTACCCCTGGAACCAATTTAAAATTGCCTACAGCCATGTGTTATTATTTTAGGCCTTCGATGCCTGTCTGCGGTCACTCCTTCCACTAGGCCTCCACTGACCACACCACTGCTGCCCGTGTACCCCTGGAACCAACATCAGAAAATATAAAAATAAGTATTTTGCTTATAAAAAAGAAAATACTGGAGAGATATGAAATGCAGACATTTTAACATTAAAAACAAACACATACAACAATAATCTGGTACAGTACTAAAAATGGCCACCAGCTACAATAACTTTCTCCTGCAAGTAGTTAACTGAAAGTTTTTTTCAATTTAAAACACAGATATGGCATCCACCGAGTGTTGGCCTGTCGCGTCTTCTTTATATTATTGCCAAGAAGATGCAAAACAATGAAAATAATAAAATCATTATTTACCAAAAAAATAGAGTAAGTCAAAACCACATTGCAAATAAACATTCATTACAAATAAAGAAGCAGGGCGCGTCCGAGGGTGAGTATATACCTAATAAGGATATAATCACCCTCGGACGCGCCCTGCTTCTTTCCGACAGCCTTCCTTCCTAAGAATCAGCCCTTCCATGGTGTAGAGAGAGGGTTTGTTACACTCCAAGGTGTTCTCCAGGTTGCCTTTCCTGAGCTTCGATCTTCATGCTCTCGTTTAGTAGTTGTCGGAAATTAGGCTGCATTAGGCCTACAAATTGGGTATGGGGTGGAGAGAGAGGGTTTGTTACACTCCAAGGTGTTCTCCAGGTTGCCTTTCCTGAGCTTCGATCTTCATGCTCTCGTTTAGTAGTTGTAGAAAACTACACTGCATTAGGCCTAAAAAATGGGTATCGGGTGGAGAGAGATGGTGTGTTACACTCCAAGGTGTTCCCCAGGTTGCCTTTCCTGAGCTTCGATCTTCTGGCTCTCGTTTAGTAGTTGTTGGAAACTACACTGCATTAGGCCTACAAATTGGGTATGGGGTGTAGAGAGATGGTGTGTTCCACTCCAAGGTGTTCTCCAGGTTGCCTTTCCTGAGCTTCGATCTTCCGGCTCTCGTTTAGTAGTTCTTGGAAACTACACTGCATTAGGCCTACAAATTGGGTATGGGGTGTAGAGAGATGGTGTGTTCCACTCCAAGGTGTTCTCCAGGTTGCCTTTCCTGAGCTTCGATCTTCCGGCTCTCGTTTAATAGTTCTTGGAAACTACACTGCATTAGGCCTACAAATTGGGTATGGGGTGTAGAGAGATGGTGTGTTCCACTCCAAGGTGTTCTCCAGGTTGCCTTTCCTGAGCTTCGATCTTCCGGCTCTCGTTTAGTAGTTGTTGGAAACTACACTGCATTAGGCCTACAAATTGGGTATGGGGTGTAGAGAGATGGTGTGTTCCACTCCAAGGTGTTCTCCAGGTTGCCTTTCCTGAGCTTCGATCTTCCGGCTCTCGTTTAGTAGTTCTTGGAAACTACACTGCATTAGGCCTACAAATTGGGTATGGGGTGTAGAGAGATGGTGTGTTCCACTCCAAGGTGTTCTCCAGGTTGCCTTTCCTGAGCTTCGATCTTCCGGCTCTCGTTTAGTAGTTGTTGGAAACTACGCTGCATTAGGCCTACAAATTGGGTATGGGGTGTAGAGAGATGGTGTGTTCCAATCCAAGGTGTTCCCCAGGTTTCCTCGCCAATGCTTCGATCTTCATGCTCTCGTTTAGTAGTTGTTGGAAACTACGCTGCATTAGGCCTACAAATTGGGTATGGGGTGTAGAGAGATGGTGTGTTCCACTCCAAGGTGTTCTCCAGGTTGCCTTTCCTGAGCTTCGATCTTACGGCTCTCGTTTAGTAGTTGTTGGAAACTACACTGCATTAGGCCTACAAATTGGGTATGGGGTGTAGAGAGATGGTGTGTTCCACTCCAAGGTGTTCTCCGGGTTGCCTTTCCTGAGCTTCGATATTCCGACTCTCGTTTAGTAGTTCTTGGAAACTACACTGCATTAGGCCTACAAATTGGGTATGGGGTGTAGAGAGATGGTGTGTTCCACTCCAAGGTGTTCTCCAGGTTGCCTTTCCTGAACTTCTATCTTCAGGCTCTCATTAAATTGTGGTTAAATGGAACAACTGCATTTGGCGTACTAGTTGGTTTGGGGCCTACTATCGGTGTCTGCCACTCCTTGCTGTTCTCCTGGTTTCCTGTCCTGAAATTCCGTTTTCAGGCGCTCGTTAAGTAGCTGTTAATGTTAGACTGCATTTGGCCTACTAGTTGGGTTGGGGCCTACTATCGGTGTCTGCCACTCCTTGCTGTTCTCCTCCACTGAACAAAGCTGTGCCGCCTGTTTACTACGGTTGCCAATTTTGAACTGCATTTCGACTACTTACTGATTTGGGCCTACTCTCTGTGTCAGCCTCTCATTCCAGTTGTCCTCCACTGCAATGCCCCCTGGTTATTCCTGTGTTACCAATTTTGAACTGCATTTTGCCAACTTTATTCTTTGGGCCTATATCTGTGTTTCCTCCTCATCCTGCCCATTGCCCAGCCAGTGATAGATGAGTCTGCTGGTACATTGACCCATAATGCAACATTCCCCGTGCACGCTACACAACAACATTGTGACCCTGCTGAAAGTCAGGTTGCTCTTCCCGCATACCATACCACCTTACACGGGGACAAAGAGGAAGGTGCAGATGAAAGTGCAGGTTCCTTCATCAGGTGGGGGAGGAATACTAGTTGGCGACGTCACTGGCACAGGGCCTCTCATAGTACGCAAAAGTGTTGCTGCCGGTGGGAGGCGCCCCGCCGTGCAAACACACCACTGTACTTTGAGGGGCCCTGTGCCAGTGCCAATGCCAACGAGTGGGCCCCCCCTGCTTGCTCAGGTTCACAGCACTTGCAAAGTTGAAATACTTACCTCTCCCTGCTCCACTGCCGTGACGTGGTCCAGATTTCCTGGGCCCACTAATTACTTGAACCAGCCCTACCCACCACAACTTTAGCCAAATGACCCCCAATTTCAAATGCCTTCCAATTATTATAAGGTAAATTACGCTTGACAAGCTTCATTAAGAAGAATGGATGGTTTTGACATTAAAATGGGCACTCTAGGTGTTTTCCTGGCCCCCACTCACTGCCGACTATGCTGCCCCATTGACTTGCATTGGGTTTCGTGTTTCGGTCGATCCCGACTTTACGTCATAATCGGCCGATTTCACTCGACCCGACTTTTGAGATAGTCGGGTTTCGCAAAACCCGGCTCGACTCTAAAAAGGTCAAGGTCGCTCAACTCTATTGACTACGTTTGTCAACACAGTTTAGGAAAGAATAAAGTTCATTTCCTCCCAGCAACGGGGCTCTGAATGCAGGCCCTGGGCAGGTACAGAACGCTATTAATCTTCAGATTAAACCCATATCTGCAGGTTATTAGTGTTTTTTCACACGACAGGATCCCTTTTAATAGAGTCCATAAAAAAATTCTATTCTATTCTAATGTGAGGCTTTAATTTGACATTGCTTATACCTAACAACATATCAATGTTATTCGACATTACAATTGTTTGCTTACAAAAAATGAAGAAAAAAGTCTAGGGAGCAGAAACGCAATAGGGTCTTATCCAGTTTGACGGTAAACATTAAATAAAAGTTATGCTAACCTGCTGAGGTTGTGTTCACATAACAATATTAAGGCATAAAATCCAAGCTGCTGCAGCTCCACGGGTTCTCAGACTAGAAATTCCACATGGGTAGGTAGGGTTTGTGGAAATTCCACCATTCTATTGGTTATAGTGGTGAATTCAATTACACATAAATGGGTTTGCAACATTTTATTTGTTTATGTGTTTTGAAATATACAAACTTCTTCAGGACGAAAAACAATCATTAAAATGCTTAAAAAATGACAGTTTTGCTCTATGAAAACTAATAATAATATTAAATTTGCATTATACTTAATGTAATACATTGTAGTGTTGATAAGTTAGCGTTGATTTGATTTTATCTTTATTAGAAAAATCATTGTTTATTTAAATCTTTGGAAATATTTCACCATTTTAAGAAATTCTAAATTCAATGTTACTATGATTTTATCACAGACATCCAAGAAATAGCCTTGGTGTGACACCCTGATATAGGCTTACAACTCTGCTAGTTGATGTCATCTTATATTTTATTTGTGCTTGTTTTGTTTTCTGATAATAGCAGAATGTTATTTTTTCAAGTGTTGCTATTTGCGTATTTATCTCATTTCTATTTATTTTATTGTAATTCTAGTTTATTATATATAATGGCATCTAAACTGCCCATATTGTCATGTGTTCGGACAGTATAAACTATCTCTCAGTATAGATTGGATTATAAGAATTTAAATTGTGTTTTTAAAACTACATTACTATAAATTCTTAATTTCAGTTGCAATATTTCTTAGCATGAAAACCACGTAATGCAAATTCTACCTTCTAAATAAAACAGTGAAAAGAAAATAATATTTTCTTTGTCAAAATCTCTACTTTTTTGTGCTTAACCTTTAAATGATAATTTACCAATTTGGAAGCAATTTTAAGATTTTATAATGGATTGCAATTTCATACTTGAAAATAATAATAATAATAATAATGATATTTAGAAAGATAATGAGTTACCCTATTTCAAAGTTATGTTAAGACTAAAATATTTGTAGACTTACTCTACAGACATTTTTGAAATTGCCAATTACAGCAACTTTCAGAAGCTTCCAAGCAAGGAAAATAATTTATGATGTTGACATTTTGTTGTTTTCCTGCACATAGTACACATTTTTCTATATTTATATAATATGAGAACATTCAGTTCTAGAGTTGAGCGACCTTGACCTTTTTAGAGTCGAGCCGGGTTTCGCAAAACCCGACTATCTCAAAAGTCGGGTCGAGTGAAATCGGCCGATTATGACGTAAAGTCGGGATCGACCGAAACACGAAACCCAATGCAAGTCAATGGGGCAGCATAGTCGGCAGTGAGTGGGGGCCAGGAAAACACCTATAGTGCCCATTTTAATGTCAAAACCATCCATTCTTCTTAATGAAGCTTGTCAAGCGTAATTTACCTTATAATAATTGGAAGGCATTTGAAATTGGGGGTCATTTGGCTAAAGTTGTGGTGGGTAGGGCTGGTTCAAGTAATTAGTGGGCCCAGGAAATCTGGACCACGTCACGGCAGTGGAGCAGGGAGAGGTAAGTATTTCAACTTTGCAAGTGCTGTGAAACTGAGCAAGCAGGGGGGGCCCACTCGTTGGCACTGGCACTGGCACAGGGCCCCTCAAAGTACAGCGGTGTGTTTGCACGGCGGAGGCGCCTCCCACCGGCAGCAACACTTTTGCGTACTATGAGAGGCCCTGTGCCAGTGACGTCGCCAACTAGTATTCCTCCCCCCACCTGATGAAGGAACCTGCACTTTCATCTGCACCTTCCTCTTTGTCCCCGTGTAAGGTGGTATGGTATGCGGGAAGAGCAACCTGACTTTCAGCAGGGTCACAATGTTGTTGTGTAGCGTGCACGGGGAATGTTGCGTTATGGGTCAATGTACCAGCAGACTCATCTATCACTGGCTGGGCAATGGGCAGGATGAGGAGGAAACACAGATATAGGCCCAAATAATAAAGTGGGCTAAATGCAGTTCAAAATTGGTAACACAGGAATAACCAGGGGGCATTGCAGTGGAGGACAACTGGAATGAGAGGCTGACACAGAGAGTAGGCCCAAATCAGTAAGTAGTCGAAATGCAGTTCAAAATTGGCAATCGTAGTAAACAGGCGGCACAGCTTTGTTCAGTGGAGGAGAACAGCAAGGAGTGGCAGACACCGATAGTAGGCCCCAACCCAACTAGTAGGCCAAATGCAGTCTAACATTAACAACTACTTAACGAGCGCCTGAAAACGGAATTTCAGGACAGGAAACCAGGAGAACAGCAAGGAGCGGCAGACACTGTTAGTAGGCCCCAAACCAACTAGTACGCCAAATGCAGTTGTTCCATTTCACCACAATTTAACGAGAGGCTGAAGATAGAAGCTCAGGAAAGGCAACCTGGAGAACACTTTGGAGTGGAACACACCATCTCTCTCCACCCCGTACCCATTTTGTAGGCCTAATGCTGTGTAGTTTTCTACAACTACTAAACGAGAGTCGGAAGACCGAAGCAATGGCAAGGCAACCTGGGGAACACCTTGGAGTGTAACACACCATCTCTCTCCACCCGATACCCATTTTGTAGGCCTAATGCAGTGTAGTTTTCTACAACTACTAAACGAGAGTCGGAAGATCGAAGCAATGGCGAGGAAACCTGGAGAACACCTTGGAGTGTAACACACCATCTCTCTCCACCCCATACCCATTTTGTAGGCCTAATGCTGTGTAGTTTTCTACAACTACTAAACGAGAGTCGGAAGACCGAAGCAATGGCAAGGCAACCTGGGGAACACCTTGGAGTGTAACACACCATCTCTCTCCACCCGATACCCATTTTGTAGGCCTAATGCAGTGTAGTTTTCTTCAACTACTAAACGAGAGTCGGAAGACCGAAGCAATGGCAAGGCAACCTGGGGAACACCTTGGAGTGTAACACACCATCTCTCTCCACCCGATACCCATTTTGTAGGCCTAATGCAGTGTAGTTTTCTACAACTACTAAACGAGAGTCGGAAGATCGAAGCAATGGCGAGGAAACCTGGAGAACACCTTGGAGTGTAACACACCATCTCTCTCCACCCCATACCCATTTTGTAGGCCTAATGCTGTGTAGTTTTCTACAACTACCAAACGAGAGTCGGAAGACCGAAGCAATGGCAAGGCAACCTGGGGAACACCTTGGAGTGTAACACACCATCTCTCTCCACCCGATACCCATTTTGTAGGCCTAATGCAGTGTAGTTTTCTACAACTACTAAACGAGAGTCGGAAGACCGAAGCAATGGCAAGGCAACCTGGGGAACACCTTGGAGTGTAACACACCATCTCTCTCCACCCGATACCCATTTTGTAGGCCTAATGCAGTGTAGTTTTCTACAACTACTAAACGAGAGTCGGAAGACCGAAGCAATGGCAAGGCAACCTGGGGAACACCTTGGAGTGTAACACACCATCTCTCTCCACCCGATACCCATTTTGTAGGCCTAATGCAGTGTAGTTTTCTACAACTACTAAACGAGAGTCGGAAGACCGAAGCAATGGCAAGGCAACCTGGGGAACACCTTGGAGTGTAACACACCATCTCTCTCCACCCGATACCCATTTTGTAGGCCTAATGCTGTGTAGTTTTCTACAGCTACTAAACGAGAGTCGGAAGACCGAAGCAATGGCAAGGCAACCTGGGGAACACCTTGGAGTGTAACACACCATCTCTCTCCACCCGATACCCATTTTGTAGGCCTAATGCAGTGTAGTTTTCTACAACTACTAAACGAGAGTCGGAAGATCGAAGCAATGGCGAGGAAACCTGGAGAACACCTTGGAGTGTAACACACCATCTCTCTCCACCCCATACCCATTTTGTAGGCCTAATGCTGTGTAGTTTTCTACAACTACTAAATGAGAGTCGGAAGACCGAAGCAATGGCAAGGCAACCTGGGGAACACCTTGGAGTGTAACACACCATCTCTCTCCACCCGATACCCATTTTGTAGGCCTAATGCAGTGTAGTTTTCTACAACTACTAAACGAGAGTCGGAAGACCGAAGCAATGGCAAGGCAACCTGGGGAACACCTTGGAGTGTAACACACCATCTCTCTCCACCCGATACCCATTTTGTAGGCCTAATGCAGTGTAGTTTTCTACAACTACTAAACGAGAGTCGGAAGATCGAAGCAATGGCGAGGAAACCTGGAGAACACCTTGGAGTGGAACACACCATCTCTCTACACCCCATACCCAATTTGTAGGCCTAATGCAGTGTAGTTTCCAACAACTACTAAACGAGAGCATTAAGATCGAAGCAATGGCGAGGAAACCTGGGGAACACCTTGGAGTGGAACACACCATCTCTCTACACCCCATACCCAATTTGTAGGCCTAATGCAGCCTACTTTCTGACAACTACTAAACGAGAGCATGATGATCGAAGCTCAGGAAAGGCAACCTGGGGAACACCTTGGAGTGTAACACACCCTCTCTCTACACCACGGAAGGGCTGATTCTTAGGAAGGAAGGCTAACTTTCAGTTAACTACTTGCAGGAGAAAGTTATTGTAGCTGGTGGCCATTTTTAGTACTGTACCAGATTTTTGTTGTATGTGTTTGTTTTTAATGTTAAAATGTCTGCATTTGATATCTCTCCAGTATTTTCTTTTTTATAAGCAAAATACTTATTTTTATATTTTCTGATGTTGGTTCCAGGGGTACACGGGCAGCAGTAGACAGGTCAGTGGAGGCCTAGTGGAAGGAGGGACCGCAGACAGGCTTCGAAGCCCTAACATAATAAATTGGGCTGGCTGTAGGCAATTTAAAATTGGTTCCAGGGGAACCCGGGCAGCAGTAGACAGGTCAGTGGAGGCCTAGTGGAAGGAGGGACCGCAGACAGGCTTCGAAGCCCTAACATAATAAATTGGGCTGGCTGTAGGCAATTTAAAATTGGTTCCAGGAGAACCCGGGCAGCAGTAGACAGGTCAGTGGAGGCCTAGTGGAAGGAGGGACCGCAGACAGGCTTCGAAGCCCTAACATAATAAATTGGGCTGGCTGTAGGCAATTTAAAATTGGTTCCAGGGTCACCCGGGCAGCAGTAGACAGGTCAGTGGAGGCCTAGTGGAAGGAGGGACCGCAGACAGGCTTCGAAGCCCTAACATAATAAATTGGGCTGGCTGTAGGCAATTTAAAATTGGTTCCAGGGGAACCCGGGCAGCAGTAGACAGGTCAGTGGAGGCCTAGTGGAAGGAGGGACTGCAGACAGGCTTCGAAGCCCTAACATAATAAATTGGCCTGGCTGTAGGCAATTTACAATTGGTTCCAGGGGAACACGGGCGGCAGTAGACAGGTCAGTGGAGGCCTAGTGGAAGGAGGGACCGCAGACAGGCTTCGAAGCCCTAACATAATAAATTGGGCTGGCTGTAGGCAATTTAAAATTGGTTCCAGGGGAACCCGGGCAGCAGTAGACAGGTCAGTGGAGGCCTAGTGGAAGGAGGGACCGCAGACAGGCTTCGAAGCCCTAACATAATAAATTGGGCTGGCTGTAGGCAATTTAAAATTGGTTCCAGGAGAACCCGGGCAGCAGTAGACAGGTCAGTGGAGGCCTAGTGGAAGGAGTGACCGCAGACAGGCTTCGAAGGCCTAACATAAGAAAAATGTCAATACAATGTTATTGACAGTGCCAGGCATTGAAGGATGTCAGCGCATAGACTAAACATTGGTGGAGCTGTGAGAGAAAATTTTGCAAGTGGTAGAGCACTGTTTGACCTGGGGGGGGAACTGTCTTGTGGCCGGCGGTACAGGCCCAGGGCCCCTCATATTACAACGGTGTGTCTGACGTTGGGTGCGCACCACCACCGCCAGACACTTTATTGTACTATGAGGGACCTAGTGGCAGTGCCGTCGACCAAAAGCGGGCACGCCCACCTCTTCAGACAAACAGTACTCTCACGGGTGCTGGCGCCAAGTGGCGATACCACGGCCCCGTGTGGGGACTTTGGCCATTTAGGGAGGTGTTAACATGTCGGATGCTGGACAATCAGGTGAAGAAAATTACGAGATTGGAAAAGTCGTTCAGAATAGTCCACAGGCAAGACCTTTACATAGGAAAGCTAGGTGTCAGCCGGGCAAGGTGGGGCAAAAGATTTCGAAATCCAGTTGTGGTTCATTTTAATGAAGGTTAGATCATCTACATTTTGGGTAGCCAGACGAGTCCTTTTTTCTGTTAGTATTGAACCTGCAGCACTGAATACTCTTTCTGATAGGACACTAGCTGCCGGGCAAGCAAGCTCCTGCAATGCATATTCTGCCAATTCTGGCCAGGTGTCTAATTTTGATGCCCAGTAATCAAATGGGAATGACGGTTGAGGGAGAACGTCGATAAGGGATGAAAAATAGTTAGTAACCATACTGGACAAATGTTGTCTCCTGTCACTTTGAATTGATGCTGCAGTACCTGTCCTGTCTGTGGTCATAGCAAAATCACTCCACAACCTGGTCAGAAAACCCCTCTGGCCAACGACACTTCTGATTTCTGCCCCTCTAACACCTCTGGTCTGCTGGCCCCTGCAGCTCGTGTTAGAACGATCACGGGCGCTGTGTGCAGGGAATGCCAGAAGCAAACGGTCAACAAGAGTTGATTGTTTGGTTGCTAATATTAGTTCCAAGTTCTCATGTGGCATTATATTTTGCAATTTGCCTTTATAGCGAGGATCAAGGAGGCAGGCCAACCAGTAATCGTCATCGTTCATCATTTTTGTTATGCGTGTGTCCCTTTTGAGGATACGTAAGGCATAATCCGCCATGTGGGCCAAAGTTCCAGTTCTCAAATCTGTGGTTGTGCTTGGTTGAGGGGCAGTTTCAGGCAAATCCACGTCACTTGTGTCCCTCCAAAAACCAGAACCCGGCCTTGCCGCGCCAACAATTTCCACTGGCCCCGGAAAAGCTTCCTCATTAAAAATGTAATCATCCCCATCATCCTCCTCGTCCTCCTCCTCCTCTTCGCCCGCTACCTCGTCCTGTACACTGCCCTGGCCAGACAATGGCTGACTGTCATCAAGGCTTTCCTCTTCCTCAGCTGCAGACGCCTGATCCTTTATGTGCGTCAAACTTTGCATCAGCAGACGCATTAGGGGGATGCTCATGCTTATTATGGCGTTGTCTGCACTAACCAGCCGTGTGCATTCCTCAAAACACTGAAGGACTTGACACATGTCTTGAATCTTCGACCACTGCACACCTGACAACTCCATGTCTGCCATCCTACTGCCTGCCCGTGTATGTGTATCCTCCCACAAAAACATAACAGCCCGCCTCTGTTCACACAGTCTCTGAAGCATGTGCAGTGTTGAGTTCCACCTTGTTGCAACGTCTATGATTAGGCGATGCTGGGGAAGGTTCAAAGAACGCTGATAGGTCTGCATACGGCTGGAGTGTACGGGCGAACGGCGGATATGTGAGCAAAGTCCACGCACTTTGAGGAGCAGGTCGGGTAACCCCGGATAACTTTTCAGGAAGCACTGCACCACCAGGTTTAAGGTGTGAGCCAGGCAAGGAATGTGTTTCAGTTGGGAAAGGGAGATGGCAGCCATGAAATTCCTTCCGTTATCACTCACTACCTTGCCTGCCTCAAGATCTACAGTGCCCAGCCACGACTGCGTTTCTTTCTGCAAGAACTCGGACAGAACTTCAGCGGTGTGTCTGTTGTCGCCCAAACACTTCATAGCCAATACAGCCTGCTGACGTTTGCCAGTAGCTGCCCCATAATGGGAGACCTGGTGTGCAACAGTGGCAGCTGCGGATGGAGTGGTTGTGCGACTGCGGTCTGTGGACGAGGTCTCGCTTCTGCAGGAGGACGAGGAGGAGGAGGAGGGGGTGCGAATGGCTACAGCCAACTGTTTCCTAGACCGTGGGCTAGGCAGAACTGTCCCAAACTTGCTGTCCCCTGTGGACCCTGCATCCACCACATTTACCCAGTGTGCCGTGATGGACACGTAACGTCCCTGGCCATGCCTACTGGTCCATGCATCTGTTGTCAGGTGCACCTTTGTGCTCACAGATTGCCTGAGTGCATGGACGATGCGCTCTTTAACATGCTGGTGGAGGGCTGGGATGGCTTTTCTGGAAAAAAAGTGTCGACTGGGTAGCTCGTAGCGTGGTACAGCGTAGTCCATCAGGGCTTTGAAAGCTTCGCTTTCAACTAACCGGTAGGGCATCATCTCTAACGAGATTAGTCTAGCTATGTGGGCGTTCAAACCCTGTGTACGCGGATGCGAGGCTAAGTACTTCCTTTTTCTAACCATAGTCTCATGTAGGGTGAGCTGGACTGGAGAGCTGAAGATCGTGGAACTAGCGGGGGTGCCGGTGGACATGGCAGACTGAGAGACGGTGGGAGATGGTATTGTTGCCGCCGGTGCCCTAGATGCAGTGTTTCCTACTATGAAACTGGTGATTCCCTGACCCTGACTTCTTTGGCCTGGCAAAGAAACCTGCACAGATACTGCAGGTGGTGCAGAAAATGGTGGCCCTACACTGCCGGAAGGGATGTTGCGTTGATGACTAGCTTCATTGGCCGAGGGTGCTACAACCTTAAGGGACGTTTGGTAGTTAGTCCAAGCTTGCAAATGCATGGTGGTTAAATGTCTATGCATGCAACTTGTATTGAGACTTTTCAGATTCTGCCCTCTGCTTAAGGTAGTTGAACATTTTTGACAGATGACTTTGCGCTGATCAATTGGATGTTGTTTAAAAAAATGCCAGACTGCACTCTTTCTAGCATCGGATACCTTTTCAGGCATTGCAGACTGAGCTTTAACCGGATGGCCACGCTGTCCTCCAACAGGTTTTGACTTTGCCACGCGTTTTGGGCAAGATACGGGCCCGGCAGAGGGAACCTGTTGCGATGTTGATGCCTGCTGCGGCCTCTCCTCCTCCGCTTCAGAACTGCTGCCGCCTGCACCCTGTTCCCCCAATGGCTGCCAATCGGGGTCAAAAACTGGGTCATCTATTACCGCTTCTTGTAGCTCATGTGCAACTTCGTCTGTGTCACCTTGTCGGTCGGTGGTATAGCGTTCGTGATGGGGCAACATAGTCTCATCAGGGTCTGATTCTTGATCAGCACCCTGCGAGGGCAATGTTGTGGTCTGAGTCAAAGGACCAGCATAGTAGTCTGGCTGTGGCTGTGCATCAGTGCACTCCATGTCAGATTCAACTTGTAATGGGCATGGACTGTTAACTGCTTCACTTTCTAAGCCAGGGACGGTATGTGTAAAGAGCTCCATGGAGTAACCCGTTGTGTCGCCTGCTGCATTCTTCTCTGTTGTTGTTTTTGCTGAAGAGGACAAGGAAGCGACTTGTCCCTGACCGTGAACATCCACTAACGACGCGCTGCATTTACTTTTACCAGTTTCACGAGAGGAGGCAAAAGAGCTAGAGGCTGAGTCAGCAAGATAAGCCAAAACTTCCTCTTGCTGCTCCGGCTTTAAAAGCGGTTTTCCTACTCTCAGAAAAGGGAGCGTTTGAGGCCTTGTGTAGCCAGACGACGAACCTGGCTCCACAGCTCCAGACTTAGGTGCAATATTTTTTTTCCCACGACCACCTGATGCTCCACCACTACCACTACCCTCATTACCAGCTGACAATGAACGCCCCCGGCCACAACCTCTTCCACCAGACTTCCTCATTGTTTTAAAAACGTTACCAAACTAACGGTATTTGTTGCAGTCACACAACTTACACGGTGAGCTATAACTTCAGTATGATTTAGCTACCCCTTTACAGGTGGGTGAGACCACAACGAAAATCAGGCACAATGTTACACACTCTGTTGTTGGTGGCAACAAATGAGAGAGATGCCACACACGCAGGACTGTCACTGAAGCGCAAATGTAAATATTAATTTCCCACTGATTTGTGTTTTTTTTTTAAAAAAGGAGACTTTAGAAAAAAAAATAAAAAAAAATAAATGATTTTTTAAGGAAGAATTTATAAACCAAATAAAATGAAATTATTTTTTCAGGGAGAATTTAGAAAACAAATAAAACATAAAATAGCCTTTCTAGGGCCCAGTGAGTGAGAGAGGACGCACACAGGAGTCAGGAGTGGCACACAAGCCCAGAGGCCAATATTTATCTCCCACTGATTGATTTAGTGATTTATTCAGGTAGATTTTGGAACCCAAATCAAGCAAAAAAATTAATAGGCTTTCTATGGCCCACAATTGGAGAGAGAGAGATGGCACACCCAGGAGTCAAGACTGGCACACAAGCAGAAAGGGCAATATTAATCTCCCACTGATTTGATTTTTTTTTTTTTTTCAGGGAGACTTTAGAAAAAAAAATACAAAAAAATGAATTTTTCAGGAAGAATTTAGAAACAAAATAAAATAAAATGATTTTTTCAGGGAGAATTTAGAAAACAAATAAAACAAAAAATAGGCTTTCTAGGGCCCACTGAGTGAGAGAGGACGCACACAGGAGTCAGGAGTGGCACACAAGCCCAGAGGCCAATATTTATCTCCCACTGATTGATTAAGTGATTTTTTCAGGTAGATTTTGGAACCCAAATCAAGCAAAAAAATTAATAGGCTTTCTATGGCCCACAATTGGAGAGAGAGAGATGGCACACCCAGGAGTCAAGACTGGCACACAAGCAGAAAGGGCAATATTAATCTCCCACTGATTTGTTTTTTTGTTTTTTTTTCAGGGAGACTTTAGAAAAAAAAATACAAAAAAAATGATTTTTTTCAGGAATAATTTAGAAACCAAATAAAATAAAATGATTTTTTCAGGGAGAATTTAGAAAACAAATAAAACAAAAAATAGGCTTTCTAGGGCCCACTGAGTGAGAGAGGACGCACACAGGAGTCAGGAGTGGCACACAAGCCCAGAGGCCAATATTTATCTCCCACTGATTGATTTAGTGATATTTTCAGGTAGATTTTGGAACCAAAATCAAGCAAAAAAATGAATAGGCTTTCTATGGCCCACAATTGGAGAGAGAGAGATGGCACACCCAGGAGTCAAGACTGGCACACAAGCAGAAAGGGCAATATTAATCTCCCACTGATTTGATTTTTTTTTTTTTTTTCAGGGAGACTTTAGAAAAAAAAAATACAAAAAAAATGATTTTTTTCAGGAATAATTTAGAAACCAAATAAAATAAAATGATTTTTTCAGGGAGAATTTAGAAAACAAATAAAACAAAAAATAGGCTTTCTAGGGCCCACTGAGTGAGAGAGGACGCACACAGGAGTCAGGAGTGGCACACAAGCCCAGAGGCCAATATTTATCTCCCACTGATTGATTAAGTGATTTTTTCAGGTAGATTTTGGAACCCAAATCAAGCAAAAAAATTAATAGGCTTTCTATGGCCCACAATTGGAGAGAGAGAGATGGCACACCCAGGAGTCAAGACTGGCACACAAGCAGAAAGGGCAATATTAATCTCCCACTGATTTTTTTTTTTTTTTTTTTTCAGGGAGACTTTAGAAAAAAAAAATACAAAAAAAATGATTTTTTTCAGGAATAATTTAGAAACCAAATAAAATAAAATGATTTTTTCAGGGAGAATTTAGAAAACAAATAAAACAAAAAAATAGGCTTTCTAGGGCCCACTGAGTGAGAGAGGACGCACACAGGAGTCAGGAGTGGCACACAAGCCCAGAGGCCAATATTTATCTCCCACTGATTGATTTATTGATTTTTTCAGGTAGAATTTAGAACCCAAATCAACCAAAAAAATAAATAGGCTTTCTATGGCCCACTATTTGTGAGAGAGATGGCACGCTCAGGACTGGCACACAAGCCCAGAGGCCAATATTAATCTCCCACTTTTTTTTTTTTTTTCCAGGGAAAATTTATAAACCCAATAAAAAAAATAATAAATAGGCTTTCTATGGCCCACTATCTGAGAGAGAGAGATGGCACGCTTAGGACTGGCACACAAGCCCAAAGGCCAATATTAATCTCCCACTGATTGATTTATTGATTTTTTCAGGTAGATTTTGGAACCCAAATCAAGCAAAAAAATAAATAGGCTTTCTATGGCCCACTGAGAGATGGCACACACAGGAGTAAGGAGTGGCACACAAGCCCTGAGGCCAATATTTTTCTCCCACTGATTGATGTAGTGATTTTTTCAGGTAGATTTTAGAACCCAAATCAAGCAAAAAAATAAATAGGCATTCTATGGCCCACTGAGTGAGAGATGACACAGACAGGGATGGCACTCTAGCAGAAATGCCAATCTTAATCTCCCACAAAAAAAAAAGAAAAGGAACTGTCCTTCAATTACTATCTCCCTGCAGTAATCTCAGCCAGGTATGGCAGGCAGCAATAAGGAGTGGACTGATGCACAAATTAAATAAAAAGTGTGGACAAACAAACAAGATAGCTGTGCAGAAAGGAAGGAACAAGAGGATTTGTGCTTTGAAAAAAGCAGTTGGTTTGCACAGTGGCGTACACACAGCAATGCAGCTATCAGGGAGCCTTCTAGGGCAGCCGAATGAGCTACAGCGCTGAGGGGAAAAAAAAAAAAAATGTAGCTTCCACTGTCCCTGCACACCGAAGGTGGTGTTGGGCAGTGGAAATCGCTACAGCACAAGCGGTTTGGTGGTTAATGGACCCTGCCTAACGCTATCCCTGCTTCTGACGAAGCGGCAGCAACCTCTCCCTAGGCTCAGATCAGCAGCAGTAACATGGCGGTCGGCGGGAACGCCCCTTTATAGCCCCTGTGACGCCGCGGACAGCAAGCCAATCACTGCAATGCCCTTCTCTAAGATGGTGGGGACCAGGACCTATGTCATCACGCTGACCACACTCTGCGTTTACCTTCATTGGCTGAGAAATGGCGCTTTTCGCGTCATTGAAACGCGACTTTGGCGCGAAAGTCGCGTACCGCATGGCCGACCCCGCACAGGGGTCGGATCGGGTTTCATGAAACCCGACTTTGTCAAAAGTCGGCGACTTTTGAAAATGTTCGACCCGTTTCGCTCAACCCTATTCAGTTCTTTAAAAATGTGAATGCATGCTGTATACTGGTTCTAAAAAACTTAACCTAACTGTAAATGGAATGGATTTCATAAAATTAATTACATTATTATGGGTTTGGAAAAGTACAGATGGGTATCGGAATCCGTCAGTGGGATAAACTTTTTAATCTGTCTATATGGGGATGTAGATCATAGAAAGTCGAATAAGATGATAATTTGATATCTTTGATTCAATGTCTGACCCTATTATTATTATAATTTATTTATATAGCACCATTAATCCATGGTGCTGTACATGAGAAGGGGTTATATCAAAATACAAATATCACTTACAGTAAACAAACTAACAATGACACATTATTCCCTATTCACATATTCCCTTAAAGTAAAGTTTTTAGATAGATGAAAACTGCAAAAAAAATAGCCTTTGAGGTCTTAATTTTATAAAATAGGTAAAACTTTTAAAAATGAATATAAACTCTTATCTAGACTATTAATCAAATTTCACAAATTTATGTTAAAATAGTTGCATTTTTATACTATTGTCTTTTTAGTTCATTTTACAAATGATTATTTAAAGTAAAAACTCTCACAATTCACATGCAGTTCATAGTGCATGCTATTCATTCTACTAATTTTTATGGCCAATTTCCAGGGAGCTAAATACTATCAGTATAACTTTATAGCATGTGAGGAAACTATCATATCTAGGAAAAATACTTGATTACATTATAATGCACAACACAGTGCTATTGCATTAATGAAATATCAAGAATATTTGTTTGTTAAATTACAATTATTGTACATTTTGTTAGGTGCCGAGTTCCCACCTCTGCACAGGGGGAATCTCGAACCATCTCTGCTGCAGTCTCCCATTCTTCTCCAGCTGCAGTGCAGCCTGCTCAGCGAAGACGTCGGTCCCAGCATCTGGCTCAAGCTGATACTGTGCGACTGGTTACTGCGGCCCTTCCAGGCTCTGCCTTTGTAGCCAGCACTGATCAGCAGCGAGCAGGTCTTTCTGGGACTAAGTCCTGCTTTTCCCATACTGAGCATGCCCACGGGATGATCTCCCATTGGAGGTCGAGGTCACATGCTCAGGTCCTGTTGTGGCTCCTATTGGACCATCTGGAAGGTCCCGTAGCACTGCCGCTATAAAAGGTTCGCATGGCCACTCAAAAATGCGCTAGTGTATACTTGAAAACGTGTGTGTGTAGATGTGTGATTTAATCATCCCCCTTCCTAGGGTTGTTGACTGCTCGCAAATGGTGGATGTTTGCTATCTAGCGCCCAACAGTGCTATCTGCACCTAACACATGATACAGCGTCTGTTTGTAGTGACCGCCAGTGTGGTGCCGTGCGCTAATAGAGAGCTTTCCTGACCCAAGTCTGGGTGGTTAGTGGCGTCCACCACAGCAGCACTGCATGCACTATTGTCATTTAATTATTGTTTCTGTTTGACTCTGACACCCCAGTAGCGGTGTCGAGCGCAAGAGGCTTAGAGGAACTCTTTCCCTGAGTCTTAGGATAGAGTTCTGTGACTCGTTGCTTGCGCACTTTGTGCGGTACTACGGCCCTGTGACGCAACAGGGTTCGCTTCCTTCATATGGGGTGAAGCTAACCCATGTGTGTATCCACATTATACCGCCATATAGTCCGCCTTTACTCAGCAGCAGATTTAATCTCTGCACGGTGGACCCCGAGGTGCGAACGCACCTTTACCATCTTCCTAATTATTTGGTGCGTTCCGCTAGCCCTAACACCTTTTTTCATAGGTTTCATTTAACGCCATGCGGCTCTCTTCAACTAACAATGGTAAATTTCAAAAATACATGAATATCTGGTTGATGGATATTGACTCTGCTTATTTATGCCAATTCCACCACCCTCTCTTTCTAATGACACTACCCTCATTATTATTATTTATTATTATAGCGCCATTTATTCCATGGCGCTTTACATGTGAGGAGGGGTATACATAGTAAAACGAGTACAATAATCTTTAACAATACAAGTCACAACTGGTACAGGAGGAGAGAGGACCCTGCCCGCGAGGGCTCACAATCTACAAGGGATGGGTGAGGATACAGTAGGTGAGGGTAGAGCTGGCCGTGCAGCGGTTTGGTCAATCGGTGGTTACTGCAGGTTGTAGGCTTGTCGGAAGAGGTGGGTCTTCAGGTTCTTTTTGAAGGTTTCGATGGTAGGCGAGAGTCTGATATGTTGTGGTAGAGCATTCCAAAGTAGGGGGGATGCACGAGAGAAATCTTGTATGCGATTGTGGGAAGAGGAGATAATAGGGGAGTAGAGAAGGAGATCTTGTGAGGATCTCATCATTCTGATCTTCCTTTGCTCCATGGGTTCTGTGGGTTAAGGGACTAAGAATGACATTGATGTTTTTAGGGAAGGGCCAGGGGATAATATAAATTTCCCACCACTGCCACCAATTTGTCATGAACAACACTCCACTACCCCCACACATCTGAACACTCATGTAATTGACTGTTGATTGAGGACAAGGCAATAACCACTTTCACTACTAGGCTGGTTATTGTCTTGTTCCCAGTGAACATATATTATCTACACATCCATTCCATTTAATTCTCTAGTAGGACTTGGCACCTGTCACACTGCCAAAAGTACCAATACCTCATTTAAAAATAACAGTATCACTGTGCTTGATTGGCCAGCAAACTCGTCTGACCTTAACCCCATAGGGAATCTATGTGGTATTGTCAAGAAAAAGATGAAAAACACCTGACCCAATTTTCATTGGCTGTAAGCCATAATCATCAACATTAATAGAAATAAACACTTGAAATAGATAACTCTGTTTGTATTGGCTCTATATAATATATGGGTTTTACTTTTTGTATTATAGAACTTAAATAAATAAACTTTTTGATGATATTCTAATTTTGAAGGAAGTACCTGTATAAATACTTCAGTATGGTCACCACCAAGCTCCGCAGTAACCAAAGGAAAAACTAATTGCCACAACTAGAGTTGAGCGACCTTGACCTTTTTAGAGTCGAGCCGGGTTTTGCGAAACCCGACTATGTCCAAAGTCGGGTCGAGTGAAATCGGCCGATTATGACGTAAAGTCGGGATCGACCGAAACACGAAACCCAATGCAAGTCAATGGGGCAGCATAGTCGGCAGTGAGTGGGGGCCAGGAAAACACCTAGAGTGGCCATTTTAATGTCAAAACCATCCATTCTTCTTAATGAAGCTTGTCAAGCGTAATTTACCTTATAATAATTGGAAGGCATTTGAAATTGGGGGTCATTTGGCTAAAGTTGTGGGGGGTAGGGCTGGTTCAAGTAATTAGTGGGCCCAGGAAATCTGGACCACGTCACGGCAGTGGAGCAGGGAGAGGTAAGTATTTCAACTTTGCAAGTGCTGTGAACCTGAGCAAGCAGGGGGGGCCCACTCGTTGGCATTGGCACTGGCACAGGGCCCCTCAAAGTACAGCGGTGTGTTTGCACGGCGGGGGCGCCTCCCACCGGCAGCAACACTTTTGCGTACTATGAGAGGCCCTGTGCCAGTGACGTCGCCAACTAGTATTCCTCCCCCCACCTGATGAAGGAACCTGCACTTTCATCTGCACCTTCCTCTTTGTCCCCGTGTAAGGTGGTATGGTATGCGGGAAGAGCAACCTGACTTTCAGCAGGGTCAAAATGTTGTTGTGTAGCGTGCACGGGGAATGTTGCGTTATGGGTCAATGTACCAGCAGACTCATCTATCACTGGCTGGGCAATGGGCACGATGAAGTGGAAACACAGATATAGGCCCAAAGAAGAAAGTGGGCTAAATGCAGTTCAAAATTGGTAACACAGGAATAACCAGGGGGCATTGCAGTGGAGGACAACTGGAATGAGAGGCTGACACAGAGAGTAGGGCCAAATCAGTAAGTAGTCGAAATGCAGTTCAAAATTGGCAACCGTAGTAAACAGGCGGCACAGCTTTGTTCAGTGGAGGAGAACAGCAAGGAGTGGCAGACACCGATAGTAGGCCCCAAACCAACTAGTACGCCAAATGCAGTTGTTCCATTTAACCACAATTTAATGAGAGCCTGAAGATAGAAGCTCAGGAAAGGCAACCTGGGGAACACCTTGGAGTGTAACACACCATCTCTCTCCACCCCATACCCATTTTGTATGGCCTAATGCAGTGTACTTTTCTACAACTACTAAACGAGAGTCGGAAGACCGAAGCAATGGCAAGGAAACCTGGGGAACACCTTAGAGTGTAACACACCCTCTCTCTACACCCCATACCCAATTTGAAGGTCTAATGCAGTGTAGTTTCCAAGAACTACTAAACGAGAGCCGGAAGATCGAAGCTCAGGAAAGGCAACCTGGGGAACACCTTGGAGTGTAACACACCCTCTCGCTACACCCCATACCCAATTTGAAGGCCTAATGCAGCGTAGTTTCCAACAACTACTAAACGAGAGCCGGAAGATCGAAGCTCAGGAAAGGCAACCTGGGGAACACCTTGGAGTGTAACAAACCCTCTCTCTACACCCCATACCCAATTTGTAGGCCTAATGCAGCGTAGTTTCCGACAACTACTAAACGAGAGCATGAAGATCGAAGCTCAGGAAAGGCAACCTGGGGAACACCTTGGAGTGTAACACACCCTCTCTCTACACCCCATACCCAATTTGTAGGCCTAATGCAGCGTAGTTTCCGACAACTACTAAACGAGAGCCGGAATATCGAAGCTCAGGAAAGGCAACCTGGGGAACACCTTGGAGTGTAACACACCCTCTCTCTACACCCCATACCCAATTTGTAGGCCTAATGCAGCGTAGTTTCCGACAACTACTAAACGAGAGCCGGAATATCGAAGCTCAGGAAAGGCAACCTGGGGAACACCTTGGAGTGTAACACACCCTCTCTCTACACCCCATACCCAATTTGAAGGCCTAATGCAGTGTAGTTTCCAAGAACTACTAAACGAGAGCCGGAAGATCGAAGCTCAGGAAAGGCAACCTGGGGAACACCTTGGAGTGTAACACACCCTCTCGCTACACCCCATACCCAATTTGAAGGCCTAATGCAGCGTAGTTTCCAACAACTACTAAACGAGAGCCGGAAGATCGAAGCTCAGGAAAGGCAACCTGGGGAACACCTTGGAGTGTAACAAACCCTCTCTCTACACCCCATACCCAATTTGTAGGCCTAATGCAGCGTAGTTTCCGACAACTACTAAACGAGAGCATGAAGATCGAAGCTCAGGAAAGGCAACCTGGGGAACACCTTGGAGTGTAACACACCCTCTCTCTACACCCCATACCCAATTTGTAGGCCTAATGCAGCGTAGTTTCCGACAACTACTAAACGAGAGCCGGAATATCGAAGCTCAGGAAAGGCAACCTGGGGAACACCTTGGAGTGTAACACACCCTCTCTCTACGCCCCATACCCAATTTGTAGGCCTAATGCAGCGTAGTTTCCGACAACTACTAAACGAGAGCCGGAATATCGAAGCTCAGGAAAGGCAACCTGGGGAACACCTTGGAGTGTAACACACCCTCTCTCTACACCCCATACCCAATTTGAAGGCCTAATGCAGTGTAGTTTCCAAGAACTACTAAACGAGAGCCGGAAGATCGAAGCTCAGGAAAGGCAACCTGGGGAACACCTTGGAGTGTAACACACCCTCTCGCTACACCCCATACCCAATTTGAAGGCCTAATGCAGCGTAGTTTCCAACAACTACTAAACGAGAGCCGGAAGATCGAAGCTCAGGAAAGGCAACCTGGGGAACACCTTGGAGTGGAACACACCATCTCTCTACACCCCATACCCAATTTGAAGGCCTAATGCAGAGTAGTTTCCAAGAACTACTAAACGAGAGCCGGAAGATCGAAGCTCAGGAAAGGCAACCTGGGGAACACCTTGGAGTGTAACACAACGTCTCTCTACACGACGGAAGGGCTGATTCTTAGGAAGGAAGGCTGTTGGAAATAAGCATTGCGCGTCCGAGGGTGATTATATTCTTATTAGGTATATACTCACCCTCGGACGCGCCCTGCTTCTTTATTTGGAATGAATGTTTATTTGCAATGTGGTGTTGACTTTCTCTATTATTTTGGTAATTAATGATTTTATTATTTTCATTATTTTGCATCTTCTCGGCAATAATATAAAGAAGACGCGACAGGACAACACTCGGTGGATGCCATATGTGTGTTTTCAATTTAAAAAAACTTTCAGTTAACTACTTGCAGGAGAAAGTAATTGTAGCTGGTGGCCATTTTTAGTACTGTACCAGATTAGAGTTGTGTGTTTGTTTTTAATGTTAAAATGTCTGCATTTGATATCTCACCAGTATTTTCTTTTTTATAAGCAAAATACTTATTTTTATATTTTCTGATGTTGGTTCCAGGGGTACACGGCCAGCAGTGCCCTGGTCAGTGTAGTAGTAGTTGAAAGAATGGACCGCAGACAGGCATCGAAGGCCTAAAATAATAACACATGGCTGTAGGCAATTTTAAATTGGTTCCAGGGGTACACGGACAGCAGTGGTGTGGTCAGTGGAGGCCTAGTGGAAGGAGTGACCGCAGACAGGCATCGAAGGCCTAAAATAATAACACATGGCTGTAGGCAATTTTAAATTGGTTCCAGGGGTACACGGGCAGCAGTGACCTGGTCAGTGTAGTAGTAGTTGAAAAAATGGACCGCAGACAGGCATCGAATGCCTAAAATAATAACACATGGCTGTAGGCAATTTTAAATTGGTTACAGGGGTACACGGACAGCAGTGACCTGGTCAGTGTAGTAGTAGTTGAAAGAATGGACCGCAGACAGGCATCGAAGGCCTAAAATAAAAAAATTGGGCTGGCTGTAGGCAATTTTAAATTGGTTCCAGGGGTACACGGACAGCAGTGGTGTGGTCAGTGGAGGCCTAGTGGAAGGAGTGACCGCAGACAGGCATCGAAGGCCTAAAATAATAACACATGGCTGTAGGCAATTTTAAATTGGTTCCAGGGGTACACGGACAGCAGTGACCTGGTCAGTGTAGTAGTAGTTGAAAGAATGGACCGCAGACAGGCATCGAAGGCCTAAAATAAAAAAATTGGGCTGGCTGTAGGCAATTTTAAATTGGTTCCAGGGGTACACGGACAGCAGTGGTGTGGTCAGTGGAGGCCTAGTGGAAGGAGTGACCGCAGACAGGCATCGAAGGCCTAAAATAATAACACATGGCTGTAGGCAATTTTAAATTGGTTCCAGGGGTACACGGACAGCAGTGGTGTGGTCAGTGGAGGCCTAGTGGAAGGAGTGACCGCAGACAGGCATCGAAGGCCTAAAATAATAACACATGGCTGTAGGCAATTTTAAATTGGTTCCAGGGGTACACGGACAGCAGTGGTGTGGTCAGTGGAGGCCTAGTGGAAGGAGTGACCGCAGACAGGCATCGAAGGCCTAAAATAATAACACATGGCTGTAGGCAATTTTAAATTGGTTCCAGGGGTACACGGACAGCAGTGGTGTGGTCAGTGGAGGCCTAGTGGAAGGAGTGACCGCAGACAGGCATCGAAGGCCTAAAATAATAACACATGGCTGTAGGCAATTTTAAATTGGTTCCAGGGGTACACGGGCAGCAGTGACCTGGTCAGTGTAGTAGTAGTTGAAAGAATGGACCGCAGACAGGCATCGAAGGCCTAAAATAAAAAAATTGGGCTGGCTGTAGGCAATTTTAAATTGGTTCCAGGGGTACACGGGCAGCAGTGGTGTGGTCAGTGGAGGCCTAGTGGAAGGAGTGACCGCAGACAGGCATCGAAGGCCTAAAATAATAACACATGGCTGTAGGCAATTTTAAATTGGTTCCAGGGGTACACGGGCAGCAGTGACCTGGTCAGTGTAGTAGTAGTTGAAAAAATGGACCGCAGACAGGCATCGAATGCCTAAAATAATAACACATGGCTGTAGGCAATTTTAAATTGGTTACAGGGGTACACGGACAGCAGTGACCTGGTCAGTGTAGTAGTAGTTGAAAGAATGGACCGCAGACAGGCATCGAAGGCCTAAAATAAAAAAATTGGGCTGGCTGTAGGCAATTTTAAATTGGTTCCAGGGGTACACGGACAGCAGTGGTGTGGTCAGTGGAGGCCTAGTGGAAGGAGTGACCGCAGACAGGCATCGAAGGCCTAAAATAATAACACATGGCTGTAGGCAATTTTAAATTGGTTCCAGGGGTACACGGACAGCAGTGACCTGGTCAGTGTAGTAGTAGTTGAAAGAATGGACCGCAGACAGGCATCGAAGGCCTAAAATAAAAAAATTGGGCTGGCTGTAGGCAATTTTAAATTGGTTCCAGGGGTACACGGGCAGCAGTGACCTGGTCAGTGTAGTAGTAGTTGAAAGAATGGACCGCAGACAGGCTTAGAAGGCCTAACATAACAAACTTGGGCTGGCTGTAGGCACTTTTAAATTGGTTCCAGGGGTACACGGGCAGCAGTGGTCTGGTCAGTGGAAGTCTAGTGGAAGGAGTGACCGCAGACAGGCTTCCAAGGCCTAACATAACAAACTTGGGCTGGCTGTAGGCACTTTTAAATTGGTTCCAGGGGTACACGGGCAGCAGTGGTCTGGTCAGTGGAAGTCTAGTGGAAGGAGTGACCGCAGACAGGCTTCCAAGGCCTAACATAACAAACTTGGGCTGGCTGTAGGCACTTTTAAATTGGTTCCAGGGGTACACGGGCAGCAGTGGTCTGGTCAGTGGAAGTCTAGTGGAAGGAGTGACCGCAGACAGGCTTCCAAGGCCTAACATAACAAACTTGGGCTGGCTGTAGGCACTTTTAAATTGGTTCCAGGGGTACACGGGCAGCAGTGGTCTGGTCAGTGGAAGTCTAGTGGAAGGAGTGACCGCAGACAGGCTTCCAAGGCCTAACATAACAAACTTGGGCTGGCTGTAGGCACTTTTAAATTGGTTCCAGGGGTACACGGGCAGCAGTGGTCTGGTCAGTGGAAGTCTAGTGGAAGGAGTGACCGCAGACAGGCTTCGAAGGCCTAACATAACAAAATTGGGCTGGCTGTAGGCACTTTAAATTGGTTCCAGGGGTACATGGGCAGCAGTGTATGGTCAGTGGAAGTCTAGTGGAAGGAGTGACGGCAGACAGTCTTCGAAGGCCTAACATAACAAAATTGGGCTGACTGTAGGCACTTTTAAATTGGTTCCAGGGTAACACGGCCAGCAGTGGCCTGGTCAGTGTAGTAGTTGTAGAAAGAAGGGACCGCAGACAGGCTTCGAAGGCCTAACATAACAAAAATGTCAAAACAATGGTATTGTCAGTGCCAGGCATTGAAGGATGTCAGCGGCTAGACTACACATTGGTGAAGCTGTGAGAGATAATTTTGCTAGTGGTAGAGCACTGTTTGAGCTGGGGGGGGGAACTGTCTTGTGGCCGGCGGTACAGGCACAGGGCCCCTCATATTACAACGGTGTGTCTGACGTTGGGTGCGCACCACCACCGCCAGAGACACTTTATTGTACTATGAGGGACCCAGTGGCAGTGCCGTCGACCAAAAGCGGCCACACCCACCTCTTCAGACAAACAGCACTCTCAAGGGTCCAAGCGCAAAGTGGCGATAGCACGGCCCCGTGTGGGGAGTTTGGCCATTTCGTGAGGTGGAAACATGTCGTATGCTGGACAATCAGGTGAAGAAAATTACGAGATTGGAAAAGTCATTCAGAATAGTCCACAGGCAAGACCTTTTCATAGGAAAGCTAGGTGTCAGCCGGGCAGGGTGGGGCAAAAGATTTTGAAATCCAGTTGTGGTTCATTTTAATGAAGGTTAGATCATCTACATTTTGGGTAGCCAGACGAGTCCTTTTTTCTGTTAGTATTGAACCTGCAGCACTGAATACTCTTTCTGATAGGACACTAGCTGCCGGGCAAGCAAGCTCCTGCAATGCATATTCTGCCAATTCTGGCCAGGTGTCTAATTTGGATGCCCAGTAATCAAATGGGAATGACGGTTGAGGGAGAACGTCGATAAGGGATGAAAAATAGTTTGTAACCATACTGGACAAATGTTGTCTCCTGTCACTTTGAATTGATGCTGCAGTACCTGTCCTGTCTGCGGTCATAGAAAAATCACTCCACAACCTGGTCAGAAAACCCCTCTGTCCAACGCCACTTCTGATTTCTGCCCCTCTAACACCTCTGGTCTGCTGGCCCCTGGAGCTCGTGTGAGAACGATCACGGGCGCTGTGTGCAGGGAATGCCAGAAGCAAACGGTCAACAAGAGTTGATTGTTTTGTTGCTAATATTAGTTCCAAGTTCTCATGTGGCATAATATTTTGCAATTTGCCTTTATAGCGAGGATCAAGGAGGCAGGCCAACCAGTAATCGTCATCGTTCATCATTTTTGTAATGCGTGTGTCCCTTTTGAGGATACGCAAGGCATAATCCGCCATGTGGGCCAAAGTTCCCGTTGTCAAATCTGCGGTTGTGCTTGGTTGAGGGGCAGTTGCAGGCAAATCTACGTCACTTGTGTCCCTCAAAAAACCAGAACCCGGCCTTGCCACGCCACCAATTTCCCGTGCCCCCGGGAAAGCTTCCTCATTAAAAATATACTCATCCCCATCATCCTCCTCATCCTCCACCTCCTCTTCGCCCGGTACCTCGTCATGTACACTGCCCTGACCAGACAATCGCTGACTGTCATCAAGGCTTTCCTCTTCCTCTGGTGCAGACGCCTGATCCTTTATGTGCGTCAAACTTTGCATCAGCAGACGCATTAGGGGGATGCTCATGCTTATTATGGCGTTGTCTGCACTAACCAGCCGTGTGCATTCCTCAAAACACTGAAGGACTTGACACATGTCTTGAATCTTCGACCACTGCACACCTGACAACTCCATGTCTGCCATCCTACTGCCTGCCCGTGTATGTGTATCCTCCCACAAAAACATAACAGCCCGCCTCTGTTCGCACAGTCTCTGAAGCATGTGCAGTGTTGAGTTCCACCTTGTTGCAACGTCTATGATTAGGCGATGCTGGGGAAGGTTCAAAGAACGCTGATAGGTCTGCATACGGCTGGAGTGTACAGGCGAACGGCGGATATGTGCGCAAAGTCCACGCACTTTGAGGAGCAGGTCGGATAACCCCGGATAACTTTTCAGGAAGCACTGCACCACCAGGTTTAAGGTGTGAGCCAGGCAAGGAATGTGTTTCAGTTGGGAAAGGGAGATGGCAGCCATGAAATTCCTTCCGTTATCACTCACTACCTTGCCTGCCTCAAGATCTACAGTGCCCAGCCACGACTGCGTTTCTTGCTGCAAGAACTCGGACAGAACTTCCGCGGTGTGTCTATTGTCGCCCAAACACTTCATAGCCAATACAGCCTGCTGACGTATGCCAGTAGCTGCCCCATAATGGGAGACCTGGTGTGCAACAGTGGCAGGTGCGGATGGAGTGTTTGTGCGACTGCGGTCTGTGGACGAGCTCTTGCTTCTGCAGGAGGACGAGGAGGAGGAGGAGGAGGGGGTGCGAACGGCTACAGACAACTGTTTACTAGACCGTGGGCTAGGCAGAACTGTCCCAAACTTGCTGTCCCCTGTGGACCCTGAATCCACCACATTTACCCAGTGTGCCATGATGGACACGTAACGTCCCTGGCCATGCCTACTGGTCCATGCATCTGTTGTCAGGTGCACCTTTGTGCTCACAGATTGCCTGAGTGCATGGACGATGCGCTCTTTAACATGCTGGTGGAGGGCTGGGATGGCTTTTCTGGAAAAAAAGTGTCGACTGGGTAGCTCGTAGCGTGGTACAGCGTAGTCCATCAGGTCTTTGAAAGCTTCGCTTTCAACTAACCGGTAGGGCATCATCTCTAACGAGATTAGTCTAGCTATGTGGGCGTTCAAACCCTGTGTACGCGGATGCGAGGCTAAGTATTTCCTTTTTCTAACCATAGTCTCATGTAGGGTGAGCTGGACTGGAGAGCTGGAGATCGTGGAACTAGCGGGGGTGCCGGTGGACATGGCAGACTGAGAGATGGTGGGAGATGGTATTGTTGCCGCCGGTGCCCTAGATGCAGTGTTTCCTACTACGAAACTGGTGATTCCCTGACCCTGACTGCTTTGGCCTGGCAAAGATACCTGCACAGATACAGCAGGTGGTGCGCTAAATGGTGGTCCTACACTGCCGGAAGGGATGTTGCGTTGATGACTAGCTTCATTGGCCGAGGGTGCAACAACCTTAAGGGACGTTTGGTAGTTAGTCCAAGCTTTCAAATGCATGGTGGTTAAATGTCTATGCATGCAACTAGTATTGAGACTTTTCAGATTCTGACCTCTGCTTAAGGAAGTAGAACATTTTTGACAGATGACTTTGCGCTGATCAATTGGATGTTGTTTAAAAAAATGCCAGACTGCACTCTTTCTAGCATCGGATACCTTTTCAGGCATTGCAGACTGAGCTTTAACCGGATGGCCACGCTGTCCTCCACCAGGTTTTGGCTTTGCCACGCGTTTTGGGCAAGATACGGGCCCGGCAGATGGAACCTGTGGCGATGTTGATGCCTGCTGCGGCCCCTCCTCCTCCTCTGCTTCAGAACTGCTGCCGCCTGCACCCTGTTCCCCCAATGGCTGCCAATCGGGGTCAAGAACTGGGTCATCTAATAACTCTTCTTGTACCTCCTGCGCAACTTCGTCTGTGTCACCGTGTCGTTCGGTGGTATAGCGTTCGTGATGGGGCAACATAGTCTCATCAGGGTCTGATTCTTGATCAGCACCCTGCGAGGGCAATGTTGTGGTCTGAGTCAAAGGACCAGCATAGTAGTCTGGCTGTGGCTGTGCGTCAGTGCACTCCATGTCAGATTCAATTTGTAATGGGCATGGACTGTTAACTGCTTCACTTTCTAAGCCAGGGACGGTATGTGTAAAGAGCTCCATGGAGTAACCCGTTGTGTCGCCTGCTGCATTCTTCTCTGTTGTTGTTTTTGCTGAAGAGGACAAGGAAGTGACTTGTCCCTGACCGTGAACATCCACTAACGACGCGCTGCTTTTACTTTTACCAGTTTCACGAGATGAGGCAAAAGAGCTAGAGGCTGAGTCAGCAAGATAAGCCAAAACTTGCTCTTGCTGCTCCGGCTTTAAAAGCGGTTTTCCTAATCCCAGAAAAGGGAGCGTTCGAGGCCTTGTGTAGCCGGACGACGAACCTGGCTCCACAGCTCCAGACTTAGGTGCAATATTTTTTCCCCCACGACCACCTGATGCTCCACCACTACCACTACCCTCATTACCAGCTGACAATGAACGCCCCCGGCCACGACCTCTTCCACTAGACTTCCTCATTGTTTTAAAAACGTAACCAAACTAACGTTATTTGTTGCAGTCACACAACTTACACGGTGAGCTATAACTTCAGTATGATTTAGCTACCCCTTTACAGGTTGGTGAGACCACAGCGAAAATCAGGCCCAATGTTACACACTCTTTTTTTGGTGGCTGCAAATTAGAGAGATGCCCCACACGCAGGACTGTCACTGAAGCACAAATGTTAATATTAATGTCACACTATTATTTTTTTTTTATTTTTATTTTTTTCAGGAACACTTTAGAAACCCCCCAAAAAAAAAAAAATAGATTTTTGCAGGGAGAATTTAGAAAACAAATGTAACAAACTATATGCTTTCTATGGGCCACTGAGTGAGAGATGACGCACACAGGAATCAGGAGTGGCACACAAGCCCAGAGGCCAATATTTTTCTACCAATGATTGATGGAGTTATTTTCTCTGGTAGATTTTGGAACCCAAATCAAGGAAAAAAAATGTAGGCTTTCTATGGACCACAATTGGAGAGAGAGAGAGAGAGAGATGGCACACCCAGGAGTCAAGACTGGCACACAAGCAGAAAGGCCAATATTAATCTCCCACTGTTTTTTTTTTTTTTTTTTTTTTTTTCAGGGAGACTTTAGAAAAAAAAATAATAAAAAAAATATGATTTTATCAGGAAGAATTTAGAAACCAAATAAAATAAAATGATTTTTTCAGGGAGAATTTATAAAACAAATAAAAACAAAAATAGGCGTTCTATGGCCCACTGACTGAGAGATGACGCACACAGGAGTCAGGAGTGGCACACAAACCCAGAGGCCAATATTTTTCTACCAATGATTGATGTAGTTATTTTCTCTGGTAGATTTTAGAACCCAAATCAAGGAAAAAAAATATAGGCTTTCTATGGACCACAATTGGAGAGAGAGAGAGAGAGAGAGAGAGAGAGAGAGAGAGAGAGAGAGAGAGAGAGAGAGATGGCACACCCAGGAGTCAAGACTGGCACACAAGCAGAAAGGCCAATATTAATCTCCCACTGTTTTTTTTGGTTGTTTTTTTTTTTTTTTTTTTCAGGGAGACTTTAGAAAAAAAAATAATAAAAAAAATATGATTTTATCAGGAAGAATTTAGAAACCAAATAAAATAAAATGATTTTTTCAGGGAGAATTTATAAAACAAATAAAACCAAAAATAGGCGTTCTATGGCCCACTGACTGAGAGATGACGCACCCAGGAGTCAAGACTGGCACACAAGCAGAAAGGCCAATATTAATCTCCCACTGTTTTTTTTGGTTGTTTTTTTTTTTTTTTTTTTCAGGGAGACTTTAGAAAAAAAAATAATAAAAAAAATATGATTTTATCAGGAAGAATTTAGAAACCAAATAAAATAAAATGATTTTTTCAGGGAGAATTTATAAAACAAATAAAACCAAAAATAGGCGTTCTATGGCCCACTGACTGAGAGATGACGCACCCAGGAGTCAAGACTGGCACACAAGCAGAAAGGCCAATATTAATCTCCCACTGTTTTTTTTGGTTGTTTTTTTTTTTTTTTTTTCAGGGAGACTTTAGAAAAAAAAATAATAAAAAAAATATGATTTTATCAGGAAGAATTTAGAAACCAAATAAAATAAAATGATTTTTTCAGGGAGAATTTATAAAACAAATAAAACCAAAAATAGGCGTTCTATGGCCCACTGACTGAGAGATGACGCACCCAGGAGTCAAGACTGGCACACAAGCAGAAAGGCCAATATTAATCTCCCACTGTTTTTTTTTTTTTTTTTCAGGGAGACTTTAGAAAAAAAAATAATAAAAAAAATATGATTTTATCAGGAAGAATTTAGAAACCAAATAAAATAAAATGATTTTTTCAGGGAGAATTTAGAAAACAAATAAAACCAAAAATAGGCGTTCTATGGCCCACTGACTGAGAGATGACGCACACAGGAGTCAGGAGTGGCACACAAACCCAGAGGCCAATATTTTTCTACCAATGATTGATGTAGTTATTTTCTCTGGTAGATTTTAGAACCCAAATCAAGGAAAAAAAATATAGGCTTTCTATGGACCACAATTGGAGAGAGAGAGAGAGAGAGAGAGAGAGAGAGAGAGAGAGAGATGGCACACCCAGGAGTCAAGACTGGCACACAAGCAGAAAGGCCAATATTAATCTCCCACTGTTTTTTTGGTTGTTTTTTTTTTTTTTTTTTCAGGGAGACTTTAGAAATAAAAATAATAAAAAAAATATGATTTTATCAGGAAGAATTTAGAAACCAAATAAAATAAAATGATTTTTTCAGGGAGAATTTAGAAAACAAATAAAACCAAAAATATGCGTTCTATGGCCCACTGACTGAGAGAGAGAGAGAGATGGAACGCTTAGTACTGGCACACAAGCCCAAAGGGCAATATTAATCTCCCTTTTTTTTTCCAGGGAGAATTTCTGAAACCCAAAAAAAAAATAAAATAGGCTTTCTATGGCCCACTATTTGTGAGAGAGATGGGACGCTCAGGACTGGCACAGATGGCACGCTCAGGACTGGCACAGAAGCCCAGAGGCCAATATTAATCTCCCTTTTTTTCTGGGAGAATTTATAAAACCAAAAAAATATTTAAATAGGCTTTCTATGGCCCACTATTTGTGAGAGAGATGGCACGCTCAGGACTGGCACAGATGGCACGCTCACAACTGGCACACAAGCCCAGAGGCCAATATTAATCTCCCTTTTTTCAGGGAAAATTGATAAAACAAAAAAAAAAATTAAATAGGCTTTCTATGGCCCACTATTTGTGAGAGAGATGGCACGCTCAGGGCTGGCTGGCACAGATGGCACGCTCAGGACTGGCACACAAGCCCAGAGGCCAATATTAATCTCCCTTTTTTTCTGGGAGAATTTATAAAACCAAAAAAATATTTAAATAGGCTTTCTATGGCCCACTATTTGTGAGAGAGATGGCACGCTCAGGACTGGCACAGATGGCACGCTCACAACTGGCACACAAGCCCAGAGGCCAATATTAATCTCCCTTTTTTCAGGGAAAATTTATAAAACAAAAAAAAAAATTAAATAGGCTTTCTATGGCCCACTATTTGTGAGAGAGATGGCACGCTCAGGGCTGGCACAGATGGCACGCTCTGGACTGGCACACAAGCCCAGAGGCCAATATTAATCTCCCTTTTTTTCAGGGAGAATTTATAAAACCAAAAAAAAAAATAAATAGGCTTTCTATGGCCCACTATTTGTGAGAGAGATGGCACACTCAGGACTGGCACACAAGCCCAAAGGCCAATATTAATCTCCCACTGTATTTTTATCAGGGAGAATTTATACACCCCACAAAAAAAA